>NC_139679.1:74373996-74973996 GCF_964106915.1 Podarcis gaigeae | reverse complement strand
AGGTGTTTGTTCGTTCCAAACCTTCTGATCTTAAGCGCCTCCCCTGCACCCCCCCCACGCACCCTTCTAGTAGCGAATCTAAGCGCGCCCTCAAGCCAACTTAACACGCCTTTCCCCAGTTCTGGCTCGCCACACTTCTTTCTGCGTCTCTCTGTCTGATCACCCGCCACCCTCTGTTTCTATTGTACCCCATTCATCCCCCCACCCCCCTTGCATCTCCAAACTGGCATGGCCTACTTCTGAGCTCAGCTTACTATTGTGGTAAGATCCCTGGGGACGTGTTGGGTGATGAATCTCTGCCCAGCTCATTCCATTTGTGACACAGCCTCCATTTCCAGCACCTGCCCTCCCCTCAGACCGCTCCTGAGTTTGGCAGCAGATTGCATTCGTTCTTTACAATGCACATCCTTTTGTTCCCAACCTCTACCAAATGCCAGTCCCCTCCCAGTCATTTCTGGCCACTTTATACAGACCAGAACCTCACATAGGTACAATATTCAAAAATAATGACAAAAGATGGCCCTGGGGCAGTCAAGGGTGAGGGATGTTGTCTCAGCTGGCCAAAAAATTACTCATTCCATCTCTGGCTATGCAGAACGCTTTTTCTTACTTGGTGGAATGGTCTGCACATGACTGCTGTGGCAGTACTAGGCTCTATTGGGGCAAGTTTCGCGGTGCAATACTGTAATTGCTCCATCTGTATGTGGGGGAATGTATGTGGCTCCCACAGAAGAATTTTAAGGTTCTAAGGATATTCAGTCTGCGTACAGGGCTTACTTCCAAGTAAACATGTTAAGAATCATTGTGTAAGTCATCCTAACCTAGATACGTTTTAAGGTGCAAGAGAAGCTAATAGAGCTGTGGGGCCAAAATGGCCTGTTCTTTTTGCCTTTGTCCAGCTGAAGGACCCTAAAAAGCAGGGCCAGAAGGAGGTGATGGAGGTAAAATATTATTCCTGGCTGTTCAGAAGGAATAGATCTACCATAACCCTGTCACTTTATGCTGGAATGGGCCTTCTCCAGGCAACAGAGAAAGCATATAATGATGCCTCCATCAACTCCACCACCATGTTGCAAAGCAAAACCTTCTTCCTAACAGGAATGATTTCCCCCAAAGGCGTATCCTTAATTTAAAAGCAGAATTGCTCAGCAGATCTTCTACAGCAGTTGATGAATGCTGAAATGTTATTTTTAATTAGGATCCCTGCCTTTTGGGAATAGAGCAGCTTCCTTCATTCTGCCTCCTAATTCAGGAGAAAACTTTCCAGGCAGCCCTCTTCGTCACGTGACCAACAGCCTCTTCCATATGGGCTTCTCTTAGGGAAGGCTGCAGGGCATTCTCTACAGTAACAGCCCTGTTCCAAGGAAATCCTCCTCCTGCTCTGGTGCTTTTACAGCTCCATCTGAATTATCCAAATTCCCTGTTTGTCCTCAAACATTTGCCCCTTTGTCCTTTTAAGTCCACACATCCTCCAACTCTGCCCTGCTCATTCAGTTTGGGAGCTACGCATCAATATTCAGAGCAGCTATGAGGTCATCTTTCTAAGGGCTTCCACTCTCCTCCTCTTCACCATTCAGGGAACACACCAGGAATTGTTCTTATGCTCCAGTAAGAGATCCCTCTCATGCGAAAGCCGGGGGTGAGTTGAGGGAGGATTAATGAGAAAGCTACCCACGCAAGCAAGCTTCCACTGGAGGCTTATTAAAACTATGTTATTCTTTGTGCACTCTGGATGCGATTGTAAGAGATGGAAGGAGAGATCTTAAGAGTGGCTTTGTACAAAGCTAAGATACAATCCATAACATAGACACCTCAAGAGGGAGGGGGGAACCATGCATGCATTATTGAGGAGATGACATAAGGCACCAAGTGCTTTGAGATTTATTGTCTTTTTATCCCATGGTGGGAATAAAACTAAATCCAAAGATCTATAGCCGCCATTACCATGTGATAAAAGAAAAATTAAAAAGTCGAGCTGCTGATATCTATTTTCAGAGTGGTAAGCTACTGCAGCCCTAAAGAGTTCTATTTTTAATTCCTTCCAATGGGTGACTGGATTCATGTTTGAGTCCCCCTTTAGGGCTGAAAGCTTTTGTAAGACTGCAGTCCTATAACCTCACTCACTGAAAGCAGAGGGACTTCTTTCTGAGCGCACATGCACAGGATTTTGCTGCAAAATGTCTTTTAAAATAGCAAAGGATTGGCTGGGGGTAACATGCTGCTAAATGTTAATCATGGTTCTTCCGCCATGATAATAGACCACCCAATGGTTTCACCTCTGTGTTTCAGTTTCTCCTTCTGTACAATGGAGAAGAAGGTCCTTACAGTTAGCTGAATGTGTGGTGGCACTTTGAAGATAGATATACGCATTAGCGGTTGTTACTGGCATCCATCTGTCTCGAGAGACAATGGATTGTTCTTCCGGGGGCAAAGCCAAACCACTGCGTTAGCAGCACCAAAGTGACCTACCCATGGCACAACCTGGGAAGTATGTGTGGAGGTCCTGGGCTGTCCAGACAACAAGGCCACCTCCACCCCCCACCTCGGCCTCACTGATGTGGTCCGAAGGAAAGGAAAGCAATACGTTTGGCATCAGCTTGGCTGCAGGAGTTGCTGGAAGGAGGCGTACAAGGTGCCATCCAACTGTCCTGAGGATACGTGTACGGTTTACTCCTTAGACTTTACTTCTCCTGAAGATATCCCTCAAGGCAGCAGAGTTTTCCTTCTCCTAGATGGGTCACCTTCCCAGGTGGACAAGCCCCACCTGCCCCTCACTTCCCTCTACCGCATATGCAGATACCACCTTCTTGACTGTTGGACCCACTATTAGGCTTGTCCACTTCATCTTCTGGAGCCTGTATTCACATTCAGAGAAAGCCCCTAACTCACTGAGGGTTTGAGAGCTGTCAGATACCCTCATCTGGTTTAGCCAGTCAGTCGGAGCCATTCCCAGGGTGTGTCTCATGCTGACAGCTTCCAGGAGTCACAGGTGAGAGCTGAGTGCAGGGTGTGGGGATCAAAGGTGGACAAACTACCCCAGAAGGAGCACAATGTGTCCCCCAGCATATTGCCCCTCCCTTAACACCCCATGCACCCCTAGTCAAAGGTGGATGATGTAGTGAAACTGGGAGGAGTTTTCTCAGGGTTGCAGAATGAAATAACAAATGAAGTTGCAGTATACCAAGATCAGGTCTAGCCCTACTGCAGACTCCTCTTTACCACAAAACCACATGAATGAAACACTTGCTTCAGATATCAGATTACAAAGGGGGCTTCGTTTTCTTCCTCCAGAATCCATTTAGAAGGGAGCACCAGGACAAGAGAGAGCTGGTATCCTTTTGACTTTCAGCATTAGTTACAAAAGCCAACATTTATAACTCTTACAAAATGCTCAGTGTGAGCTTTTGGGAAGACAGCTGTTTTATTCAGAGGTTTCCCTTACTTGAAGGATTATGGATAGAAAGTGTTGGGCTCAGCATTTTCAGCCCAAGGCCTTAATAGGGCTTAGAGGTAGAATTGGCTCAGAAGCTGTATTTTAAATGATCTTTAAATGCTGCCTTCTTATGTTTCAGGAAGGGCAACCCCCCCCCCCACCAAAACTTGAAGTTGATAATTTTATAGGTTAATACGCTGGGGGTCTTGCTCTAGAGTGAGACATGGTAGAGTAACCCTGTATAGATCATGGTAACGTGCATTACATGGGGCCACTTTGAAGATGACCCAGAAGCTGCACCCAGTCCAGAATGCTGCTTCCTGTTTGTTATTTGGAGCAGTGAGAGGGGTTCATATCACTCTGATCCTCAAGGCACTGCACTGTGTGTGAGCCAGTGTGGCGTAGTGGTTAAGAGTGGTAGACTCGTAATCTGGTGAACCGGGTTCGCGTCTCCGCTCCTCCACATGCAGCTGCTGGGAGACCTTGGGCTAGTCACACTTCTTGAAGTCTCTCAGCCTCACTCACCTCACTCAGAGTTTGTTGTGGGGGAGGAAGGGAAAGGAGATTGTTAGCCGCTTTGAGACTCCTTCAGGTAGTGATAAAGTGGGATATCATATCCAAACTACTACTACTACTGGTTGTCTATGAGCTACCTGTCCCAACTCAAGTGGTCAGAACATGTGTACAAAGTTCTAAGTGGTCTGGGAACTAAGTTCTTTACGAAACACCTTTTTCAACGCCTGCTGGCTACATGCTATGATCAGGAGGTCCCGTTGGCTAAGGTGGCAAAGAGTAGTGACACCGGACAAGGCGTTTCTGTGGCAGAACCCCATGTATGAAACTCCCAGGCAGAATTAGCCCTCTGCCCCATTTTTAGATAGAAGACCAAAACATTTATTTGGTCAGACCTTTGTTGCACCGCGGAATTTAACTGCTCCTATTTTAAACCTGGCTGTGAAAGTTGCAGTTTTTAAATATTTTAAGTTTTATCTCTCTTGGTCTTACTTTCATGCTTTAAGCCTCCCTGAGAAAGAGTGGGGTGTAAATTTAATTTCGTAAATTTGCCTGTCTTGTAGAAGAGTGACAAAGAGGTCTTTTTAAAAGCCTGATTGGTATATCCTGCAACTACATTCTCCAAGGCAAACCCCTGCATGTACAGTATGGAGATATTGAAAGAAGAATCCCTCTGGGCCAAGGTTGTAAAATTTGTACGTGCCTTCAGCATGAAGCAAGCGATGGAAATAGGCATGTCTGTATTGTTTGGGATGCTGGAAACAAAATGCCCAGCTTGTGCCCTAGATGAGGATGAAGCAGAGTAGAGGTGTGAGATGGAGATGCAAATATCAATGCACATGCGTGACAAAAACTACCCACCCCCGAAATGCACTATTACGTTTCTGCATCAGCAGTGTCTGTGGGTATAGAATAGGCTCTTTTTACTTACTGAAAATACAAATTAAATGTTTAAAAACTACAGGGTGGTGTTTTGATGGTGATGATAGGGTTGTGCAGATGCTGTGAAAAACATCTGCATGAGCAGCCCCCCAATCTGAAAGCAACTTGAGGTTGAGAAATAAAAGGGATACACCTCTCCACTCCTTGAACCTCACTCACTTTTCTCTCACAGGGCAGAGGTACATTTAGGGCAGGACTTTGGAGTAGAAGCTGCCTTGTACCAAGCCAGGCCATTGCTCCATTTAGCTCAGTATTGTCCACACAGACTGGCAGGCTTTTAGACTGAGTTGTCTCCCAGCCCTATCTAGCAGGTATTGGGTAGAGTCTTGTGTGGTTTCCGTATAGCTCCATGAAGGAAGAGAGCTAGATATATTTGATTTCGGGGCTAGGATTAATGTGGCATGTGTGCATCCATCTCCTGTAGGCCTCAATGTGTCTAGTCCTGCAGTGTTTGGCCTCAAAAGAAGGGTCCATATGGTGGTGGTGATCTGAAAGGATATTGCTCCCTTCAACATATAGGAATCTGCACCCTATCCCTTTGTGATTCAGTGCTTATGGATTCTTCCTGTGAATGTAACACAAATGGTACTATGTCATTGCATACTGCTACTATCTGAACAGTAATTACCCAAATATTTGGTGATACTGCAAGAATTGCTTGGATCCTAGTCTGTCACTCCTTTGGGGATATTCTAGTCACTCTAGCTTTATATCAGCTCATAGGAATATCTAAGGACTGCTCCATACTTTATGGAGTAAATGTGTGTGTGCATTGCATTGTATTTCTTTGTGGTATACTGTATATATGATGGATGATCACACTGGTCTTCTATGACTGCTTTTTTTTTTTTTTTTTTTTTGGTAAGCATTCGTCCTGATTTGTTTGCACAGTTTGTGGGGAGATTGTACCATGTCAGCTATTTACTGAGCATTCATTCTGATTTATTTGCCGGGGACATAATATAATGTTGCATGAAGCAATTGTTATCCCATATTTTCTGATGCATTTCCCCCCATCACATTCCCTATCACAAAAGACTGATTTTTTGGGTGGGGTGCAAGTAACATGTGTGTTGCGCAAGAGCACCAAATCAGTTCTAATTGTGCAACCTGAATTTCCACGACGGAATCCCATCCGAAAATAGCAACAGTCTGGAAATGACCCCTGCGCCTGCAAACACTCAACCAGTAATGTGTGAAGCAGAAAAACATTGACTAGAAGAGTTTAGTGTCTTTATGATGGTAAACAGGAGCTGTTCCTTGTGGCTTCCGGCCCAAGGCTTCAGCATGCTCAGTGGGGGCTTTGGGGGAAGGGTACACAGTATGTCCTGCTTGTTTCTTCAGCTGGATAAAATATAGCCCTCTCCTCATGCTTCCTAGCCTCTGCCAAGTAATCTGGGTGCTTTGATGGAGAGCTGCGCTGAGCCCTGGGAGCCGAAGTGCTGTCAATGGATCAGGCACTAATAAGAGGCGTGGGCTGATGATCCCTTCCATTGGCAGATATTGTCACTCATGCCATCTGCTCCCTTTCCAAGCTGCCAGTTGCTCATACGATCCGTATCATCTTTGCTCTCCTCGTCCTCTGAGAACCCAGCAACAGCCAGAGCTGGGATTTCCCATTTAGTTTGCTGCGCTTACCATCCTTTGCCCTAATTTTCAAGGGGTGGGAGAAGTCGTTCGAAAGGGCAACTAAGCATCAAAACGAAAGCCAAATCAGGCCACTTTTTCATTTGTGCAGCACAATCCTAAGCATGCTTACCCAGAAGTAGATCTCAGTGGGCTCAATCGGATTTACTCCTTAGTCAGTAAGTATGTTTAGGATTGTAGCCTTAGGCTTGGGATTTTGGACGGAGTCAGATAACTCACAGGTGATTTCAGTTCAGGATTTTTTATTTGTGATATTTACAGAGGCATGGACTGTGAACTTCATAGGGTGGAGGTCTTGGGGTTGCCATGTATCCCTTGAAGAAAAAAAGAAAAGACTGTTTATTTATTACCATTCCCCCAGAATTCAATAGCAGTGCTTTCATAGTTTTCTCTAATGTCCTTTTTGAAATTCTATCCAACCTGCATCCCTCGAGAGATAAGGCAGGACTCCTCAGGTTCCTTCTCCTCCTGTGAAACACCCACCCTTTCCACCTCAAAAATTCAGCCCTACTGCTTTATAGCAGAAATCTGAAAGGGGCTGTAAAATGCCTACAGTAATCTACAGAGCGGACTTTGCCGTAACAGGATTCCCTGGCAGGGCAAAAATAACTACAGTACTAGGATTGTATGAGCAATAGATCCAGATTCCAAATGGACTCCCACTGCTGTTACACCATTGACTTCACTGTAGAAACGTCCAAACTAAGCTAGTTCTGAACGAGTCCCTGTGGTCACTAACAAAGGATCAGGGTATAAGTGGGATTAAATGCTTAAGGAGGTTGTGTTTCAATCACATGCAGGGGGTTATATTGATCACCTGCTCTGGAAAAATTAAGGGAGGAATTTTCTCCTCAAAACATGTTGCTGTGGTAGATCAGGCGAGAGGCCGTGGCTGTGGCGGCATGCCAGTGTGTGGCCTAGGTAGTAGCTGATTTGTTGTTCCGAGGGAATACGAAATATATATTTCAATCCTGATTTATTTGTACACTCCTCGTTCCACAGTAATTACTATAAATGCTTGCTTCAGGTCAAGGACTGAAACCTCTCTACCAGGAGAATGCTACTGCTGGCAAAATTTATTTATTTTTAGTAATATTTGCTTAGGACAAAAGGGGGAGACAATGTTATTTGGCAGCAGTTCTTTATGGCGCCATTTTGGCAACAGGTGTGCCCCACTGCCCATTGGCTTGTAGGTAAAAAAAAAAAAGTATTGAAAACAGTCTATTAATGAATGTATTAGAAAACCAATCTCAGTGGAAGAATTAGCAAAATGGAACTAATTTGTGAACTTAGGGGCGGGGAAATAAGGGTAGAAAAACAAGCTTTGAAATCTAGGTTGGTTGTTCAAGGAGCGCTTAGATTTGAAAGGGGTATGTGCATGAAATGCAGGGAGAGGCAAACCACCAAGGATGAATGTCCAAATCTTGTAGGGAGAGGTGTGTCAGAAGGACTAAAGCTCAGAATGAGTGTAGGCTTGAAAGATGTTGAAAATAACGAAGGGGATGATTATTATTTCTAGGTTGGGAGCAAGAGGAAGAAGAGGGAAGTGGTAGATCTACTGGATGGAGAAGATGGAGATACGTTAGTGAGTAACAAAGGAGAATGAACTGATTAACTCTTACTTTGCTGCAGTCCTCTCTTTTCCCACAAGCGATACTCTGCTCAGCCTTGCAAAGATAGACCAAATGAGAGAAAGAGGGAAGTTGCAGCCCAAGATAAGTAAAGAGGCAATATAGCCCTCTAAACGAATTCAAATCTTCAGCTCCAGATGAATTCCTTCCTATTGTTTATTTGTTTTCATTCAGTCAGACACGGCCTTCCACTAGAATGATCACACAAGACAGGTTATTTAATAAAAAAAAAAGCATCAGAGCAACAGGTGGGGTACCCCAGGGTTCTGTCACAGGTCCAGTGTTGTTAAACATCTTTACAAATAACATGGACAAAGGATTAGAGGGAATACACATCCATTTTGTAGATGACATGAAGCTAGGAGCGGTAGCTAATCCCTTAGAAATAAAAACAGGATTCAGGTTGACTGGGTCAAAACAAGATGAATTTCAACAGAGATAAATGTAACATTCTGCATTCCAGTTGGAAAAACCAAATGCACATAGAATGGGTGGCACGTGACTTGTTTGTTGAATTTATATCACACCCTTCCTTGCTAAGGAGGCCAGGGCAGCAAATACACAATTTAAAAACAAAACAAAGCAAAAGCTTTCTGAAACAGATTAAAACACTCTAAAAACAATTAGAATTAAAAACGTCTAGAAGCAGTTGCAGTTGAAAACATTTTAAAAGCAATTACAGTTTAAAAGCATACTTCCATCCAACGATCTTGAGGTAGCCAGAACTAGACAGAAGCACATGTAAAAAAAGATGATTGTAGGGGTTTTAGTTGGCCACAAGTCAAAACAGGAGTTGGCAGTGCAATGTAGCCGCTAAAAAGCTAATGCAATTCTATCAACAGAAATGTAGTGTTTGGCTCCACAAGAAGTAATGGCGCCATTACTTTTTGCTTTGGTCAGCTTTGATGTGAGATAGTGTTCTGGGCTGCACAGCATATTGACAAACTGGAATGTGTTCAGAGACAATGGCAACAAAGATGGTGAGGATCTGGAGACCAAGTCTTATGGGGAAAGGCTGAAGGGACTGGGTATGTTTAGCCTGAAGATGAAAACATTTAAGAGAAAATATGATAGCTGTCTTCAAATATTTGAAAGGCTGTTGTACGGATGATGGAGCAAATTTGTTTTCTGTTACTCTAGACAGCAGGATGTGAACTAACAGGTACAAATGATCAGAAAAGAGATTTTGCCTTAAAAAGAGTAATTACTTCCTGATGCTAAAAAGCTGTTTGACAATGGCAGAAATTATATTGGAAGGTGGTGAACTTTCTTTCATTAGAGGTTTCTAAGCAGGTTGGGTGGCCACATATTAAGGATGCTCCAGCAGTAGATTTCTGCATTGTCAGGGAATAGGCTAGATGATATTTGAGGCACCGCCCAACTTTATTATTCTTGGAGAACCATAGCATATACGCACCATTTCTTATTTTAATCCAGGAGCTTTCCAGTCTTACTATTCATTCTTCTCTGAAATGTAATTTTCAGGTAACAAAGGTGCCATGCAGTATACAGCTTGCTATTTGTCATGAGATGTAAGAATAACCCAAGGCAAAATGAGTTAAATCTTAAACCATAAAAAGGTTTATCTTAGGGAAAACAGCAGAACATAATTTCAGATTTATAAAGCTACCTTTGCAAAATTCCCGAATAAAGCCCAACACTATGCATGTGCATTCAGAAGTAAGTCCCATTAAATTCAATGGTACTTATGCCCAGTTTGCAACTTTAGCTGAAGACAGTACATGTTAGAAATCAAGGCCAAAATGGTGAAAGTTATGAGAAATCTTAACATGTTTCCAGTATGTTTGGAGATACATTTGCTCTTCTCAGTCAGAGCATAAAACAAGAATGATTTCTATCCATATCTCTGCTTCCTACCATATTGCTGACCTTCAGCAACCATAGATTTGAATATATCTATCTCATCCTGTCTGAATGAGTCTAAAGCTTGGTCTGAAGCTCAACATCAAAAAAACGAAGATCATGGCCACTGGGCCCATCACCTCCTGGCAAATAGAAGGGGAAGAAATGGAGGCAGTGAGAGATTTTACTTTCTTGGGTTGCATGATCACTGTAGATGGTGACAGCAGCCACGAAATTAAAAGACGCCTGCTCCTTGGGAGAAAAGCAATGACAAACCTAGACAGCATCATAAAAAGCAGAGACATCACCTTGCCGACAAAAGTCTGTATAGTTAAAGCTATGGTTTTCCCAGTAGTGATGTATGGAAGTGAAAGCTGGACCATAAAGAAGGCTGATCACCGAAGAATTGATGCTTTTGAATTACGGTGCTGGAGGAGACTCTTGAGAGTCCCATGGACTGCAAGAAGATCAAACCTATCCATTCTTAAGGAAATCAGCCCTGAGTGCTCACTGGAAGGACAGATCCTGAAGCTGAGGCTCCAATACTTTGGCCACCTCATGAGAAGAGAAGACTCCCTGGAAAAGACCCTAATGTTGGGAAAGATGGAGGGCACAAGGAGAAGGGGACGACAGAGGACAAGATGGTTGGGCAGTGTTCTCAAAGCTACTAAAATGTGTTTAACCAAATTACGGGAGGCAGTGGAAGACAGGAGTGCCTGGTGTGCTCTGGTCCATGGGGTCATGAAGAATCGGACACGACCAAACGACTAAACAACAACAAATCTCACCCAGAGTTCTGGTTCAGGTTCAGGAAGTATCATCAAAAATTAGGTGTTTGTGAGCCAATAACCAATATTTGATGATCATAATTGAAATTATAATCAAAATGCTTTTGATTAGCTCAAAACCGACAAATTTATAATGATAGTATCTATACAAAAAACAAACCTCTCTTCCTGTATATAAAACAACAGGAGTGATGCAATGATGACATAATTTCACATAAATATCTCGTCCCAGCTGGGAGACAGGAAGTAGGTTTGGGACTGGAGGAAGACACAAGTTTCCCATAATATTCAGTTGACCTGAAAATACCTGAAAAGTATAATGATTAAAAGGATGGGTTTGAATTATTCCTCAGCACATCAGAGTGCCACATTTGTCTCACTTGACCTTTAGCACTAGGAGGCCTGACTTTTTAAAAAGTTATCAATTGACCAAATGTCCTGAATAAACAGGACAACATATTTTTTTCCCCTTCCATGATTTTTTAAAAAATGAATGCTTATTTCAGTACTAACGAGGCAACGATGTATATGCTATGCGTGTAAACTGGAGTTTGTGGCAAAATGTAATGGCTTTTGCTATTGCATGAATGCCTATGGTTTTGTTTCTTTCCTTTTCTGTATGATTTCCAAGGAATAGCTGAGGTGCAGAATAAAAGTCCTTTCATAAATATTGGTTTGCAATATTTGGGACTTCCCCACTTTTTGCTTTGTATTAAAGCGGCAAAGCCAAGCCCTGTGTGTCTGGGACCAATCTTAGGCTGTGTATGTAGTCCTGTTTACTCTGCACCCCCACAGCTGGTTTGCAAAGAGGTATGCACACAGTGTTAGCCACAAAATCCATGTGCATCCTAGCATTTTTTTAAATTGAATACAGTGGTACCTCAGGTTACATAGGCTTCAGGTTACATATGCTCCAGGTTACAGACTCCGCTAACCCAGAAATAGTGCTTCAGGTTAAGAACTTTGCTTCAGGATGAGAATAGAAATCGTGCTCTGGCGGCGCAGCAGCAGCAGGAGGCCCCATTAGCTAAAGTGGTGCTTCAGGTTGAGAACAGTTTCAGGTTAAGAACGGACCTCCGGAATAAATTAAGTACTTAACCCGAGGTACCGCTGTACAGTGTTTTGATATGTTTTCCCCTGGTAATGTGTTTGTTGTGCACACAGCCTAATACCCACAACCAATAATTACTACATAATTGAAGTCTGTGGTTCTCTCTCTCTCTCTCTCTCTCTCTCTCTCTCTCTCTCTCTCACACACACACACACACACACACACACACACACACAGTCTTCTGTCCTCTGCCTCAGAGGGGTCTTTTTCTGGAGGCTTTGTCTGACAGGAAAGAGGACCCCTCCAAGCCCAGCAAATGAAAGAAGAGGCCTGATGGCTTCTCTTCTGTTGTCTTGCCTGCCATAACTTGTTGTTGTCCCAAACAAAGCCCCAGGTTTTCCTGGCACTCAGTCTCTCAGGCAAGAATAAAGGCGCTGGAGTCTAAATAAGCCCCCTGAGGACTCTTTGATAGGGACAGTTGCCGCCTGGGACAGCTGAGAAAGATCAGAAAGGGGGGTGGGTGTCCAGTGTCTGCATTTACACAGCTGTCGCCTTCTCGCCTCATCACTGGGTTAACTAGCATTTTCAGCCTGTTTTCCTTATGGATTTTCAGAAGGGACCTAAGACCATTTTGGCTCGGGTTATTGAAGAAACAAAAGGGGAGGGGGGCAGCCCATGCCCTCCGCTGCTGCTGCTTCTGTGTCTCCTCGTTCCCCTCAGAAGAGGGTGATTAGGGACTCTGGTTGGGGGAGGGGAAGCACATGGGCTGGCACATCACTGTGTGGGTTTGCATTCCACAGATGCCTCTGATGATGCGCCTGACGCAGAGAGCCACACACATTATTAGCAGGAAGGTTGGGTTTGAGGCAGCATGGTGGAGGTTGTGCAGAGGGCAACGCTAGACCAAACATAGATCCAACAGGCAAATCAACACAGGCAGAGCACGGAGAGGGGTCTCTTGGAAAGGTCTTGTTTCCAAGATGAGGAAAGAAGCAGAAAGCTCAGGTTGATTAATCTTAAGCAAAGTGAATTATTACTGTTTATGAGGACTGCCAAGGATGGGGCAGAGCTGCTCTTAGGAATCGTAGAACTGTAGTCAGAGAAAAGCGAGGAGCAATCGCCCGAGGGGAAGTAAGGCACAGAAGCAAAGGAAGTTCAGCAGCAGCATCTACCTATGTTCTCCCTTTTCCGACCCTCTTTGTATATGGAGATTGGGGGGACACACAAAAAGAAGCTTGGTCTCGTTTGGCCCTTAACTACAAGGTTTTTAAAGTATGTTGGCCCCATCAAATTCTGGTGTCCCCATAACTTAGGCTTCCTTGCTGAAGAGTTTTGGAAACTTTCAGTTGAGATTTTGTGGTGGGACGTATCTCACATGGCAGCATTGCTGTTTCCGGTGCATGTGGCAGCAGGCACCCTCACATGCCTCCTCTTGCATCATCAGATGGTTTGACGACAATCAAACGCAAAGAACATATATCTGTTCACTTCAAAATTCATTTGAAAGCATGTTCTGTGAGACGTGGATAGATGTTCCCCATCCTTCCTGGTGCTTATAAAGACTAGAATGATTCTTTGATCTGGATGATACTCCAGGAACATGAGAGCCCTGATGTCTTCACTGAAACAGTCAATCAATACTGGTTGCTCCCTGGGTTTTGAGCATTAACTTGTTATTGTTGCCAGTGTGATGGAGGTGAGAGTGTCTTGCCTGCTGAACTTCCTAGCTTGCAATAATGGCTCCAGAGGACGTTTCTGTCCAACAGTTTTAATACTGAGTAAGTGCGCTTGGAATGCTTTCCCATTTCCTACATTTGAAGGATAGACAAGGCTCCATTGCTGGGGCTGCAGTTTGTCCTCCTATCTCTGAATCCACTTGACAGCCTGAATGAGGCTGCTCCATAAAGAAAGGGAGCGAAGGCCTTTGACAGCTGCTGTGCTCACTTCTGCTCCACCAGAAGCAAAAGGGTAAAAGGTGACGTCTGTACAAAGGTTTGCTGTGCGACCACTGAGCAAAGTGACAGATTCATGGCACAAAAAGCAGACATGGGAAACCTGTCATCAATACACTTTGGACACATCCAAACTGGCAGTTTTTCACACAACTGCTGAAAATTGTATGAGCTTATTAAAGGGACATAATTTTCAGCGTGTTTTTTATTGAGTGTGGAGCAACTCTACTCATCTTCTTTCCTCATCAAAGCATTTTTTAAAATATCTTAAATGACAGCCAATGTACATTATTGTACTCATGCACCTACTGAATTATGTTAGCCAAAACCAAACCTACTTAAAAGCAACTTCATGATCCGTTCTCAATCTTCCTTGTCGCAAAAACTTAATTTTCCAGCAAGCTGCAATAACTTATTATTGAATGCACACATATTTATAATTCAGCAATTTCTTATTAAGTAAAAATAAAACAAAAACGATATCCAAACCCACTCTGGCATTTTAAGTGCACCTCTTAATGGTTGGTTTTTTCCTCACCACATGCTCTGGCCATCATTTGCGGCTCTGATGCAGATTCCTTATCTTCACGAGGCGTGGCTGATTGCAATCTGGGCTACGGCCTTCTGTGTGGTGGTGCCCATTCTGCCAAATAGTTTGGCAGGCAAAGTGCACCAGGCCCCTTCACTTCTTGGTTTCAGGCAAGTGGTAAGGATGTTGCTGTTTAAAAAACACCTTCAGCTGATTATTTTTCTGCCTGGTGCTTGGCTGTGTCCGAATTAGTACCATGACTTTTGTGATGTTAATGGCTGGGTTCAGAAAAAGTGATTGTTTTATATCTGAAATATTGTTTTTGGTATTTGGATTTGTTAGCTGCCTTGAATTCCTTCGAAAGTAGGTGGAATGCAAGTTTTTAAAATAAAAACGAAACAAAAAAGTTATTGTCGAGCTTCCTCAAATATGAAAAGACCCAAACCAAAATAGAATCAATGGGGTGTACTTACAGTAGGGCCTGTCCAGACTTTTTTTTTTGGGGGGGGGTACATTTGTGATAATTTGTGTTCATGATGCTTTTGGTGCAGTGACACATGATCCTGCTTTCAATACTGTGGAAAAAGCTTTGAGGTTGTAATATCGCTTCATTTCCAGTCAATGCATATCCTGCAATCTTCTGCTGATATCCTGAAACTTTTATTTAATGCCTGGTTTATTTTTAAATGCTCTGGTTTATTTTCGTCCAGCATTTGTTGCGCTATAGCCTCTCAGGCCAGCAATATTGTGGTAACATTGGGGAAGCATTGCAGAACAAACTACAGTCATACCTCATGTTACGTTTGCATCAGGTTGCGTCCTGCGGCAACCCAGAAGTACCGGAAAGGGTTACTTCTGGGTTTCGCCACTCGTGCATGCGCAGACGTGCAAAATGATGTCGTGTGCAGAAGCGGCGAATCGTGACCCGCGCACGCGCAGACCCGGGTTGCGTTCCTTTCAGGTTGCGAACGGGCCTCCGGAACGGATCCCGTTCGCAACAGAGGTACCACTGTAAAGCAGAATAAATCCACCCACTAATGCACTATTATTGTCTCAATAACATGTTGCAGAAGACACCCGCAATAAAACACTAATCTGCAGGGGCCCATAGCACAGTGGAGAAAATGTTGGACTAGGACCAAGGAGAGAGACCTGGGGGAAATACTAGGAATGGTTGGTTGGTTGTGGCAGATTGAGTTTTGCTGTGCCCTAAAGGAAAAAGTGAAATGAACTGTGACAAAAGTGATGGTCTGGCTGTACCTTTAATAGCAGGTGAGGTATAGAATCAGAAGCTTTGATGAATATTTCAGACGTTGCCTGATACTTGCCCGGTACAGCAGTATCTGAATTCCAAATTGTGCTTTCATCCAGCATGTGCCATGTCTCTAAATGCCTGCGCTGGATCATTTGAGGGCCCTCCTTTACATCTCTCACCTTGGCAGTGCGGATGTGTGTGCAGGCTTTTATTTATATTTATTGCCTAGCCCAGAATTAGTTAGGATTACAGTAAATTGCTGGCAGTAGATTGTTCTGATAAAAAGAGCTGTGCATCTACAGAAGGCCTCACATTCTGTAATGAACGTGTTGACCTTAATTTTAAAGTATTATCTTTCTTGAATAAAGTATTATCTTCCTTTTGAGAGGCTTCATGAACGAGCCAGCTGAACATGTAAAATGCATTAACTGTGTCGTAATTCCCCTTCTGTGTCAGTTGCGATTTCTAACCCTCTCAAGTGAACTGCAGTTACCTTGCAAGCCGAAGTGGGCCTGAGTCCACGAAAGCTTATGACATAATACAGTTGCCTTCAAGGTGCTGTAAGACTAATTGCATTTTTTGCTGCAACAGGCTAACATGGCTTCCACTCTGTGTTGCAAGATAAAACACAGGAGGAGGAACACCTCTGGTCCACATGGTTTGCAGAAAGTTAATAATCTTGCTCCTATTTTATAGGTGTAGTTCTTGGATTCACAAATAAGCCTATAATGGAGCAACTAGTCTAAACATTGAGAGGGGACTCTGCAGAAAACCCAGGAATTAAAACCAGATGATCCAAAGAATCATAGAGTTGGAAGAGACCACAAGGGCCATCGAGTCCAACCCCCTGCCAAGCAGGAAACACCATCAGGGCACTCCTGACATATGGTTGTCAAGCCTCTGCTTAAAGACCTCCAAAGAAGGAGACTCCACCACACTCCTTGGCAGCAAATTCCACTGTCGAACAGCTCTTACTGTCAGGAAGTTCTTCCTAATGTTTAGGTGGAATCTTTTTTCTTGTAGTTTGGAACCATTGCTCCGTGTCCGCTTCTCTGGAGCAGCAGAAAACAACCTTTCTCCCTCCTCTATGTGACATCCTTTTATATATTTGAACATGGCTATCATATCACCCCTTAACCTCCTCTTCTCCAGGCTAAACATGCCCAGCTCCCTTAGCCGATCCTCATAAGGCATCGTTTCCAGGCCTTTGACCATTTTGGTTGCCCTCCTCTGGACACGTTCCAGTTTGTCAGTGTCCTTCTTGAACTGTGGTGTCCAGAACTGGACACAGTACTCCAGGTGAAGTCTGACCAGAGCAGAATACAGTGGCACTATTACTTCCCTTGATCTAGATGCTATACTCCTATTGATGCAGCCCAGAATTGCATTGGCTTTTTTAGCTGCCGTGTCACACTGTTGGCTCATGTCTCTCTGAGGCAACTGCATTAATTCAAAGATTCTCCCTTTACAAAGAAATAGATATCAAAATAGGGTTGGGGGTGTTGCTAGATCCTTAAAATTCCATGGTGCAAATTTGCATATGCTAATTTATAGATATAGTTGAGCATTTAGGCATTTTTTTAGAGGGAGAGCCACCCTGTAAGCAAAACAAATAAAACCAAACTTTTTAAAAGTTAATAACAACAGGGGGAAGCGGCTGAAGATCCTCAGCCCAGTCCAAAAGTCTTGAGGACTGCGACAAGTGATGGTGGAAGAGAGGTTGAGAGTATTTGGGTAAAAACTGTAGGAGAGGGAAACAACAGCAACTTTTCTGTGCGAGTCTTCTATAGACCACAAAGCCATACTGAAGACATGGCCGATACCTTTCTAGAACAGATTAACAAACATTCAGAAAAGAGAAATATAGTAGGGAAATTGCAGTCAAACATAACTATGCATAAGTGCTAGTTACCACACAAAGCGTTAAGAAAATAGAGCTGGATTCCTAGACTCTGCTGTGTCCCCCCTTCTCCGATGAGAAAGTGAAGCCTTCTCTTCCTGTTCCCACTTGTTCCACTCCATGTAACTGACAAAGGAAAATGTTTCTAAGCAAGCTCTAAGCTTAGAGCACATGTTTGAAGCTATATTTCTGCGTTTTCTACCCAAAAGTATTCTGCCTATGTTCTCCTTGCTGCTGCTTGGATAAATGCATGAATCTGACCTTTGGAATGTTTTGTAAGTAAAGTGTTTTAAACTTACTTAACAGGGGTGTGGTCGGTTCATTGAAAGAAGGGTAGAAAGAGAGCAGCACTGTTTGCAAGTGGACTAGATGGGATAAAAGGGTCTAACAACCTATATTCCTAGGACTATACTACTGCTTGACTTTTGTGTAAGTTCTACTACTGGGGACTCTCTCTTGCTGGCGGGTGAGTTTATCCCTGTGTTTTGAATCCAGGCACCCAGCCTATTATTTTGCTATTTACCCCACACATGTGGGTCACAGGGATTCATATTCCACCCCCCCATATATATGGTATCTATGATATTCAAGAGTTTCGCTCACTTGAACAGCAGCCAGCCATGCAATACACTGGAGGTGAGGGAGGGATTACACACCTGGTCATTTCCATCACATATCTGAACAAAATGGAGATCAAGTGTCCAGCAGGACATGGTACTGTGGCTCTGACCCAGGGATCCCCACTTCCTACCATCCAAGATCTCTGCAAATAGACTATCGAAATAAACTTGTCGAGAGGCAGGATATTCTTAAATGTCACCTACCTTTTTACCCGGATTGCTTATGTATATCATTGTTGTATGTTCTCCTGTTGGAGGGAGTTTGGGATATAAATCTGATTAATAAATCATAATGTTTGACTGAGTTTCTCTGAAGTGAATTGCATCTGGAAAGGCTGCTATGTTTCCTTATGTGATGCTTCTCTTCATCGTTGTAATCATTATCCTCCAGGGCGCCCTGACTCTGAGACGAGAAGCATCAAAGGACGTTGCATGAAACTCAACCACTGCTTCCTCATCACTGCAGCCCTGCCAACTCGCTGGGCTGATTTACAAGCAAGGTTCCTTCTGAGGCTCTTTTATTTCTCTCTCTGCGTCTACAGATTTGGCGCCTTCCGCTCCTGCTAGACCCTGGGTGTTGGTTTCCTTAGGAGCAGACCCATGCATTCCTACATCATGGCATCACCAGATAGGATGAGTGGCTCAGATAATGGACTAGACGAAGCAGAACTCAGCATCACTCTCACCCTTCGAATGCTTATGCATGGGAAGGTAAGTAAACAGAGACTCCCGTATTAGGTTGTGATCCTGATTTCATTAGGGTCCATAGCAGACCTCTCATTGGATCAGATTTGCTGTTTGCCTTGGTGGGGAACATTGGCTATGATGCAAACCTAAGTCCCCAAACTCAGTGAGCCACTACCCTACTTCTAAATCAGGAGGGCGTCTTGAAATACTAGTCACATACACACCATATATTTAATGTACACAATTCTTCCTTCAGTTTAGTTAAGGGTGCTGGGAGTTGTAGTTCTTTTATAGGTAAACTACAGTTCCCAGGATTCTTTGGGGGAAGCCATGTGCTTTAAATGTATCGTGTGGATGTGATTCTTTCCTACACACAATACCTTTTCTGTGTGGGGAATCTCGAGCTGGAATGACAAAATAGACTCAGCAGAAGACATTGCCAAGGTTTCTGGATTAACATGTAAATTCACCATAACATTTTTTATTTGTAAAATAAGGAAGGTCATGAGATTGCCAATGTCTGGGAAGAGGGATATCCCTCTTATTTAAGCTGTCAAATCCTGAATGACCCATGTTGTGGGGTGGTGGGGCGAAGAAAAATGCTGCCTTCTTATTTTCTGGCAGAAAGTATACAGACATTGCCAAACTCCTGCTGATTTGTAAATCTCCCTTAATTCAACTTCTCATGTCTTTTGTGTTTCTGCAGGAAGTTGGCAGTATCATAGGCAAGGTAAGATTGATGTAGGCTCTTGTGTGTGGCAGCTGTTTCTTTGTTGCATCTGTGAAGCTGCGGAAGTCTGACAAACTTTTTTGTCATTAATCCAACAGAAAGGAGAGACTGTGAAGAGGATACGGGAACAAGTAAGTGTGGAAGTAATTCCATTCTAGATTGGAATTGGCTGCCGGTCAAACATGGAATGGTGTAGAATGCCTATACGATTCTGGACATTTTATCTGGAAAAAGGTTTTTTTGTGAGGAAAGTGGGTATCCTGAATGAGAAATGAGAAGAGTATGCGGAGAAATGTGAAGAGGCACAAGGCAGGGGAGCAGCCTGCACAAGCCTTGTTTGTCAGCATTTCTTCAAAATTCAAATGAAGTTTAAAGTTACATGATTATTCTACAGAGGGGAAATACCATAGCTCAATGGTAGATAACTTTTTGTGGATGCAGAAAACCCCAGGTTCAGTCCCTGGGGTTCTCCAGGGAGGACTGTGATTTGGGAAAGGCGTTTTTCCTCTGAAATCCTGGAGAGGGAGCCACTGCGAACAATTGTCAACAATAGAGCTAGATAGATCTGTTATCTGGCAAAGGTGAGATGCAAATCAATGACTTGAGATGCAGAGAGTCCCGTCCCCCCCCCCCCCCCCCCGTATTTCAAGTCACATTTTTACATTGCTGTACACACTAGAGAGGGGGCAGGGATGTCTTTGCCAGGTGCAAATTACCTGATTTGTTTCTCTGTGCTTTTAATCCCCTGAACACCTATTCAGTGAAGTATCTGTGCATGTGCAACAGCTATCTCAATTCTCTCTCTCTCTCTCTCTCTCTCTCTCTCTCTCTCTCTTAGCTGCATGTCTGTAATATGGAGCCCATCTTACAGGATTCTTATATCAACAAAGCATTCTAAGCACTTGGTAGCAATGTTAAATTATTATTAATGACATTACTCATGGTTTGCTTTCTTAGAGTACAGCCAGGATCACAATTTCAGAGGGATCCTGTCCAGAACGGATCACCACTATCACAGGATCCACTGATGCAGTTTTTAGAGCTGTTTCCATGATTGCTTTCAAGCTGGAGGAGGTAAGGTGGTCTCTCAGTTCTACCTCCACATGGCAGAGTCTCCTCCTTACAGAGTTTCAGTGCCTTGTACAGATGAAACTGGAGGAGGTGTTACCAAAAGAAATATGTTTTTTCTCCACATATCACTTTAAAACACACACAGATACAAAAAGGCATTGGCACAGCAATCACATCCTAGATAGCAGGAGAAAGCAACCCACTTTCTATAAGGGAGCCTAGTTTCTTACGGTCTGGGAGATTTAGTGTTTCTGTGATCCAGTTGATAAACTTAATACACACCCAAGAAAGAAGACAATTGGACAATCTGATTTTGAGAAAAATTTGTTTTACTACTTGTGTATGGTGCAATAAAATACATGAGAATGTTCAACCACATACCTCATTGAACGATTATGACTAAACATGGAAAAGGTTCTGATATACTTATCTTTGCATGTAGGAGTTATCTTTTTAATGATACTGGCATGTAGAGTCAGGAGTTGGGGGGCGGGGAGTTAAATCATGCTCCCAATCATGACCCAGGTTAGGAGATCAGGCCATGTTATGCCTGGAAATCAATGTGGAATGTTATTGGCTGATTGCTCCAGGATTTCTAAAATCTAAATATCATCATATGGATCCTAGGAATGCTGGGGCAAAGAACCAAACCATCTGAGTGTCACGACAGGAGTGGTGTATCCGGAATGGTCTTATGCATACTACTACCAAAAAGGTGATTCTGAAGGAACCCATTGAAACTTGAACCTCATCCCGTTGGTTTTGTTTCAGGATCTGGGAACAGGAGCTGCCAATGGAGGAACTGTCTCCAGGCCACCTGTCACACTGAGGCTGGTCATTCCAGCCAGCCAGTGTGGCTCGCTCATTGGCAAAGCAGGAGCCAAAATAAAGGAGATCCGAGAGGTACAAACTTTGGAAATCCGTTATCTGAGTTCTTCTCCTATTGCTTCATTCCTTTCCATTCCATGGACAAGAACACCTGGTTCTTCTACATTTGTTTTCTGTACCTGAACCATTTTTCTTCCTAGTTTTCATATTTGCTACTCATCCTAAGATACCTGAGTGAACTTTTTATAAAACTAGGGGCTGCCATTCCCTTGCATTAACTCCCTAGAGCTTCCCCTTTCACCCCATGCAACTACTAAGCTCACTTTTCACCTTCCCAACCCCATTTCTGGGCTTCTCTCATCTGTTCTGCAGCTCTACTTTACACCTATTTGCACCTCCACCCCCATGTCCATGCCTTCCCCCTCCTTTTGTGCAACCCCCCCCTCTTGTACACAAACCACCCCCATGGGAACCTCCTGCTTCTTCCTCCACCCACACATTGCAAATATGAAGCACCCTTTTTACCTTCTGCCCAGTTCTGAAGCCACCATCTCCGCCTATTCTGCAGTCTTGCATGCTCATGCTTTCCTCTTCAACCCCATTTCCTTGCCTCCTTCTCACCTTTACTCCTTTCCCCCCTCCACCTGCCTCCTTACTTTTCTCAATTCTTTTTTGCACACAGATCACCCCCCGCATTTCCATGCCTTATGCCAGGGGTCCCACAATACGCCTGTCACAATGCCCAGATCCGCTGCCGGCCAGCTGGCCCCTCTGTCCATGGCCACACCGAGTTTACCTCAGCCACAGGTGGCAAGACTTCACATTGGCTGCAGGAACTTCCTGCAGCCAATCTGAAGCTGCACCAGCGTTCCCACCTGCCCAGAAGCCGTGCCAGCGTCACAGAAGTCAGTCCCCGCATGGCGAGGTATCTGCAGCGCGCAGGGACTGACCGAGCAGGCAGCAGGGTCCGCGGGCCGGATTTATGAGCCTGGGGGGCCGCATCCGGCCCCCGGGCTGTAGTTTGCCAGCCCTGCCTTATGCGCTCTCCTATTGTGCAGCCGCTTTTGCGCACACACAACATTATCACCTTCATCCCCTTTTCCTACTTCCTACTGCCAAATCTCCCTTACACACAGACCTCCCACATTTTCATGCCTTTTCCTCTCTCTTGTTCTGCAATCTCCTATCAGCATGGGGTGTGTGTGCAAAGCTGATATATGTTACTGCATCTTTAAGAGCAAAGCTGTCATTTGGCTTGCTCAGTTAGGGAAAATTAAATGGATGGGGGAGGTGATTGGTTGGTTGGTTGGTTAATAACATATTGTCAGGGACTCTTAATGAGTGTGTGGTGGAGGGTTGGAGACTGACCCAGAGGAGGGGACCAGTGATTAATGGGGTTTGGTGCCCCTCGTGAGGCATGAATGAAAGAAGAAAAAAATCTAAAACTGCCATTTTTTCCCCTTTCACTGTCTGTCCTTTCTCACTGTACTCAAACAGCGGCAGAAATTTGAGTAAAGCAGAGGTAGAGGGTCACAGAAATGAAAACTGGTTTTAAACAACAGCAGAGGTTTAAGGAAAGCAGGGATAGAGAGACATTGAGGAGTTGTTTATTTTTTATTTTTTTAAAAAAGTTCCAGTAAGGAGAAATAGAAGAGGTGGTATACAAATTTAATAAATAAGAAATAATAGTAATAAAATTGTGAGGTAAGCTACAAACATTTCTTTGAGAGGATCTCATGAATTCTTTTAACTGCGTGTGGATTAATCTCTGCTTAGGAAATCATACCATTAGAAGAAGACTCTGAAATACTTCCCTTCTAGTGATCCATGTGCTGCTTCTGACCTGGCTGTTCTCTGGGTGGGCAGGGTTCATCAGAATGCCCAGAAAGACTGAGAATTTGCTTTTGGCCCCTAATGCAGACCACAGGAGCACAAGTCCAAGTGGCTGGAGACCTCCTCCCCAACTCCACCGAGAGGGCTGTCACAGTCTCTGGAGTACCAGATGCCATCATCCAGTGCGTGCGACAGATCTGCGCTGTCATCTTGGAGGTATGGGTCATTGGGTCCACCTCACCAGGCGAGGACAACATTCTGCAAATTGTGGAGAAGTGTTACCGCAAGGCTGGGTATCTACATCTCCAAATTAGACTGTCCTACATTTCCTTCCAAACACGCATGGAGAATTGTTAGAAAATGCCACCCCACTGGTGATAATACGTATAAGCTGGCTGCATCCCTTCCCAGCTGGTTTTGCTGTACCTTTCTTTCCACGGATCTGATGCTTCTGTATCTTGGGTCCCTGCTTCCTTTTCCTGCACTTCTCTTTCAGCTGGAGCCCATCACTGTGGCTTTGTTCAGAGACACTCACCAGGGTTATCAGCCATATCTAGCGTAAGGAACAGTACTGCCTTTGTGACATCAGCTGCCATTGCACCAATCAGCACTCTCAACTATCATTGCCCCCTTTGTTAGGACACAGTTGAGAATGGGGATTGGTGCTATGGGTGTTGATGTCACAAACATAAGTCACATTGGCTTTTCCCCCCTTAAAGCAGAAGAAATCAGTGATATTCCCCTTTGATTTTTTCAACCCTCCAGAGCAGATTTGGGGAGGGGGTACATATGGGGGGGGAGTTCCGTTTTGCTAGTGTAAATCCTTAACAGCTGGATATTGCCCAATAAAATTCATTTATATCATTGTAAATCTGACCAAATATGGGACGCAGGTGGCGCTGTGGGTTAAAGCCTCAGTGCCTAGGACTTGCCGATCGAAAGGTCGCGGTTCGAATCCCTGCGGCGGGGTGCACTCCCGCTGCTCGGTCCCAGCGCCTGCCAACCTAGCAGTTCGAAAGCACCTCCGGGTGCAAGTAGATAAATAGGGACCGCTTACCAGCGGGAAGGTAAACGGCGTTTCCGTGTGCGGCTCTGGCTCGCCAGAGCAGCGATGTCACGCTAGCCACGTGACCCGGAAGTGTTTCCGGACAGCGCTGGCCCCTGGCCTCTTGAGTGAGATGGGCGCACAACCCCAGAGTCTGTCAAGACTGGCCCGTACGGGCAGGGGTACCTTTACCTTTACCTTAAATCTGACCAAAGAAGCAGCAGCAGGGGTGTATACCTGCAGGCAGTTCCCCTCATCAATATCCTCCTACCTATCTGCCTTTCTACTCTAAGGGGAAAATGTACCAGATCCCTGTATCTTTTCCCCTGTAAGGAGAAGAGCAGCTGGGTGGGTGTTTTGATCACAAAAATGTGTCCATGGGGAAAGGGTTAAACATACTTTCCCTACCATGCTACTGTTGAATCAGAAAGAAAGAAAGAAAGAAAGAAAGAAAGAAAGGAAGGAAGGAAGGAAGGGAGGGAGGGAGGGAGGGAGGGAGGGAGGGAGGGAGGGAGGGAGAGGGAGGAAGGAAGGAAGGAAGGAAGGAAGGAAGGAAGGAAGGAAGGAAGGAAGGAAGGAAGGAAGGAAGGAGGTGGGACATAGGAAGCTACCTTGCACCAAGTCTGAACTTTGCTCCATCTAGCTCTGTTGTCTTCACTGGCTGCCAGCAACTCTCCAGCACTTCAGATTGGGATCTTTCCTGGCCCTGCCTGGAGATGCCTGGAGAATCAAACTTGGGACCTTCTACATGCAGAACGGATGCTCTGCCACTTAGCTATAGTCCTTTCCTTCAGTGGCTGCTCACATGTCAGATCTAGTTTGGCCCATAGTGAACACTGTTTGCAGAGCTGAAGATGAATTCTGCTCTAGATGTCTCATGGTAGCTTCAGTCCGCATGAATGGCACCTGCAGTAAATCTGACAGCCCTGTCAAAAGCTAGTTCCATCAGTGGAATATATATCACACATTGCTCCTTAACACAATGCATGTGAAATCACTGAATCAGATAATATCCTCTGAAAACCTCCAGCAAAGCAGGGTGTACCATCCCTCGAGGTCACTGGTTCCATGCAGAATTGCTGTTATCAGGGTCAGATTTTGGTAATATCGTGCCCTGAGCAAGGACAAAATTTGCCCCCCCCCCAATATTTCCTATTTTCAGAATTATTCATTTTGGTACAGTTGCTTTTTAATAGATCTTCTATTGTATTGTATAGGTATTATTATTATTAGTAGTAGTAGTATTATTTTGTTCCCCCTTGGCTCAGCGCCCTATGTGGGGGAACCACCCACACCAACTTAAATCTGGTGCTGCTGTTACCATCAAGATGTTTCTCCATCTGAAATCTCCCCTTCTGAAACTGAAACTTATTAGATCTAGTACCGCTCTCTGGAGGAACTGAGAACCAGATTTTGCCTTCTTCTGTGTGGCAGCCCTTCCAAGAATTTGAGGAGTGCCATCATGTCCTCCTCTCAGTCTTCCCTTCTCCAAAATAAACATACCAGCTCATGAGGAAAGACTGAAAGAACATACCTAGTGCCTTCAACCTTTTCCTCATAGGACTGTTTTTTTAAAACTGCAGGCCACCTTTATTGTTCTCCTCTGAACTAGGCATCCCTAGGTACTACTCATATCATACCAAACAGGAGTTAGTTAAAGATATTCCCAGCCAGTGCCTATTTTGCAACTCAAAGAAATACAGAAAGTAGCAAGGGTACTATGGCCATTAGGATGTCATGGGTGGGGGGATACTGATGGGATTGGATGGAAGTGGCATTGTGTATATGGTACAGTGATTCCTCCTTTGGTTTCCTTCAGTCTCCACCAAAAGGCGCCACTATTCCCTACCACCCCAGCCTGTCCTTGGGATCAGTTCTTCTTTCAGCCAATCAGGTAAGGGACTCATAAATTCGCAGGAGACCATTTTTCTGTTGAGGTTAAAACGAGAGAGAACCGTTAGGCTTTGGTTCTCTTGTTACTCTGTAATCAAAGGGTGGGTAAGACTGCGGCCTGCCAGATGTTGTTGTGCTGTGACAACGCCTTTCTTCACTGTCCATTGGCCATGCTGGCTGAGGCTGATGAGAGTTGGGAGTTCAACGACATCTGGAGAGCCACTGGTTTCCCCCACGCCTACATTCACCACCACATCAAATATCAGTCCAGATTAGAAAGTATCAGAATGACTTAATGGGTATCGATTTTACCTTTCCACCTTGACTTCTGGCTTCTTCCGTGTCATGTGACCAAGCACTTGCTGTCAGATTCCTCAGAGACCATATATACAAGGACCATCTTGGCTGTGAATCCTAGGAAACTTGCTCCCTGCCTTGCAAGCCTTTTCCCATCTGGCCTGGGAGGTTGGGGCCCTGACTGACTCCAGCTGCAAAAGCTGAGGTGCTGAACAGACTCTTGGTATTGATAGGGGGTTTTGTGGGCTGCGGGGGGGAGGTGTTGCTGTTGTTGCTGTTCATTTTGTGTGTGCTTAAACCAGCAATAGCGCAATGGAATCTTTTAAAGTTTACAGAGAAAAAAGAGAATCTACGTTACGGTGAACCAGTTTATAGGACGTGGGGATTTAACATGGATATTTTCCTATATGCCTAAAATAACATCTGCTGTTTTGTTAAAAGTTGTTTATCCTTGCAAAATCCTGCCCTGCTGCGATGCACAGTCAGGTTTAACAAATGTTGCCACTCAAGCACATCTGAGGATTGACAGCCAGTTAAAAGCAGAACTTATTTACCAGATGACCAAAAATTGAGGCTGAAAAGTGTTGATTGGCTGAATAAAATAAAATTACAACTGTATAAGAATAATTTATCTCAGTGAGGTGGTGACCCAGTTCCCACACAATGGAGCTAGACAATAAGCCTTAAGCTTATTGGTATCAGCAAACAGATTATATTAGGTGTAAATCTGTAATGTTCTGCTCCATTTCAAATCTACTTTAAGCTTTCATTTACTATGAAATGATGCGTAACTGATTTGAATTTTATATTAGGAGGAACAATTACTCATTTGCATTTCAGCCAGATGAAATCATCATAATTTGGGGTCAATAGAATAAACTATTCCGAATTTAAGTGAAATAGAAGACCTAACACACTGAGTTTGGAAATACCACATATATTAAAGATAAGAGGGAGAATTGCACAGATACATCTGACTTCATTATTTACTAGTGTCCTCCTAGTGGTGCAGCTATAAAATTGCTTGCACATTTGCAAAGCTAAGCAGGGTCCAGTATGGTTTCAAATTAGATGGGGAATCGTGTGTTGAGATTCCTGCATCAAAGGGGGTTGGGCCAGATGACCCTCAGGATCCCAACTCTACAATTCTATGATTATAATTATCATCTATGTTTTATTCTACAATCAGTTTCTAAGGTTTTGTTTGTGTTATGTTCTAAAAGTTTAACTTTAAGCTTTTGGTGAGCAAAATGAATGAGATTCACTCCTCCCATATTGCTTATTCATTTGTTTCTGGGTAGGATGATGAAACTGCTTATGGAATTTCTACAGCCTCTTTCTGACTGGTCCTAATCCTTTCCACATCGTAAAACTGACATTTCAGTAACAGCAGTAGTTACCAGGAAGTCTGCTTTCTTGCGAGCTTCTCTCCCCCACCCCCTGCAATTTCTTATTTATTTAAGTCCTTTGAGATTTACCATCAACAAAATACAAATGACAAGTAAGCCCATCCATTCTTGTTCTCAGTTCTGGCACCAGCACCCAGTGTAGGTAGGCATTTGCCAAGGATCATTTAAAGCAGCATGGCCCCCTGGGACTGATGCCTTGCCTTGGCTCCCTGAGCACTTGCTGGCCCTTAAGCACCTGGCAGCATCAGTGTCTCTGCAACCCCCTCTCTTGCTTACTAACTTGTGAGCCAGGAGCCACATGGCTCCTCTTCCGGTTCATTTCAGCACCAGCACTGTGAGGGTAAGCCCACTCTCATGGGCAAGCACAAGGGGGAATCTGGCAGCTGCCTTGTGCTCACAAACATGCATGCTTACCTGGCAGCAATGCCTCATGAGCCTGCACAAGGGAGAGTGGGAGGCTGGTGGCTACTAACCGTGTTACCTTTGCTAGAGGGTCAGAATGGTGGCAAGCAATGGCAGGCAGCAAGGGTAGCTTCCCCAGCCCCCTTCCAAAATCTGGAACTGGGCCTATTCATTCTCTTACATTTTTGATAGTGCTGTTCTCCTTTGTCATCCCTTTTTCAGGGATTCTCCATGCAAGGACAGTACAGTGGTATGTCTCAAGCAGAGGTAAGTCAAGCTTTACAGACTAAAAGGAAGCTCCATTTTGAATTCACATTTCCAAGTAGTTCAATGTATGGCTAGGACCAGCTTCTTCAAGCCTTCACGTTCCATCGTTCCCCATGTCTTGTTGTGCTGCTTGCCTGTTCCGGACTTGCCATTCTGCCTCCCCGTTCTCTCCCTCCTGGCATCCAGTTGGCAAATCCTGGTGCCTCCAGAAATCTTTTTTTGGCGATCACTCGTAGCCGAGTGTCTTCAATGAACACTGTTTTAACAGTGAGTCCGTAAGTGACTGTGGAGGCCAATTCTGGATCAACACATCCTTCCACAGTGGGGGACATAGGTTTCCTGGCAGGAGTTGATCACGGTGAGGGTTTGCCAAGCCTGCCTTCCTCTTAGCACGCTCCTGAATTCGAGCGTCTTCAAAACTCATGACACCTTTGGTAAAGGCTGTTCTCCAATTGGAGCGCTCACAGGCCAGTGTTTCCCAATTGTCAGTGTTTATACTACATTTTTTGGATTTGCCTTAAGAGAGTCTTGGAAACTCTTTTGTGGACCACCAGCATTACGCTTACCATTTTAAAGTTCGGAATAGAGTAGTTCCTTTAGAAGACGATAATAATCAGACATCCACACAATACGACCAGTCCAACGAAATTGATGTTGAAGAGTCATTGCTTCAACACTGGTGATCTTTGCTTCCAGACATAGCTGGGCTCCAACTCCCACCAGCCCCAACAGGCATGGCCAATGGCTAGGCTATGGATGATGGGAGCTGTAATCCAGCAACGTTTGGAGAGTACCTTGTTGGGTAAGGCTATACAATAATTTATGACAGCAGGCAGCACCGCCGGTAACTTTCACTTACTCCATTTCATATACCGTATTTTTCCATGTATAAAATAATGCCTTTTGCTTAAAAAAAAAAAAAAGGCAAAAAATTGGTGTCATCTTATACACATAATGAATGCAGAGGGGAGACATACGATTAATGGCAGCAGCAAGCAAGATTGGCAGCGGTGATTGGGCGGGTGATTGGTGGCTGCAGTAAGGTCTGCTGGCGATTGGCTGTGGCTGCGGCAATTGGGCAGGTGATTGGTTGCTGTGGCAAGGTGTGCGATCGGCAGTGGCTGTGGCAAGCAATTGGCAGTGGCGGGCAGGCGGGTGAGCAATTGGCAGAAGTGACCTCTCCCCACCCCCCCAAAAAGCTAAACTTAATTTCTTAATTTTGGGTTAAAAAAAATAGGGGTCGTCATATACATGGGGGTGTCTTATACATGGAAATAAATGGTAATTAAATTTCACATGCTCAGTTAGTACTATACCTCAGGAGCAGCCAAGGCTTGTATTCTAGGTGTATGGCTGACCCAACTACTTCCTAATGTGAGCAGGTAGATGGGAACGCAGGACTTGCTGTCATTCCACTGACTTCTTCCTCTCATCTAGGTGTCGAAGTTGCAGCAGCTTTCTGGGCAGCCTGTCTCATTTGCTTCCTTGGGACAATCTCCGTCCATAGTAGCAGGTGAGGAACCCCAAAGAGCTATGAAGCCACTTAAACTCCCACAATCCTCTGTGGCAGACTATGGCCCTAGGGGCCTACTCAGATGAACAGTGAGCCTGTGCTCCAGCTGCCTTTATGCAATAGGTCTCCACGGAAAGAACATGGTGCACGGATAATTGGCCCTAGAAATGGGGAAGGCAGGACCTTCAAAGAACTAAATAAATTAGCAAAATGCTCATGAAATGATGGAGAATTGCTAGGTAAGGGAGGAGGTTAGCTTTGTTGGATCCTGCCACTTGGTCTTTTTTCAAAGGCTGGATCAGCACTCTTATGCTAGAGTGGGATACCAGAAGGAGAACTGGGGCATTTATCTTCTGACTCAGGAAAAGCTGTGGCCCTCCAGATATTGCTGGACTACAAAGCCCATCATCCCTGACCATTAGCCACACTATTTGGGGATAATGTGCATTTCAGTCCAACAGTATCTGGAAGGTCACATGTTCTGCATCCCTGCTCTGTTTTTTGTTTTTTGTTTTAAAAAAAGTACAACACTGGATAACTACAAGTCTAAAAACAGGAGTGCACTCTCTGGCATGTGCACACACATAAATAAGGGAGGTGGGTATCATTTTTTTCTGAGAATCTTGAACTCTTGGTTACAAAAACAACAAAAGATTCTGAAGGCAAGTGTACTTTTTCATATAAGGGAATGTGGATTCATGCATACGTACTTACGATTGCCAGGGGAAAGATGTAGACATACCCCCCCTCTCTCTCACACACAGCCCACCATACTTGTCAACAGGATTTTAAAAAAATTCATTATGAAAAGTAATCCAAGGATTTTCCACCTAGGATTTTTTCTTATTACGTTAAAAGAACAGCATTAACCAATGGGAGTCTGCATCAGACAGGAGGAGGGCAGGGCAGTCTCCCTCAGTCTAAAATTAGTCTGGTGTAATGTGACCCAAGCAAAGTGGCATAAAACAAAAGCCTCTTCTTGGAGCTTCTGATGGCTTTGCAGTAGCTGGGAAACGGTCCAGTCCTGTTTGCGTGCCTCCTGCTCTTTGCACCGTGCGGTGCCTGGAAAGGATTCTTTGGGTTTCATTTCTTCTGTAGCCTTGTGATGTGGTCATCCTAGCGCTCCTCCTTTTAGGAAGGCAAGAAAGAGCCGGGACAGAACAACCCCAGTAACGTTGTGCTTCTTTTCTCCCTTTTCAGCCCTGGACACAAACGCTCAGAATAGCTCTCAGGAGTTCCTGGTTCCTAATGATGTAAGTTTGCCTCTATGAACTACAGTTCCCAAATATATTTGGGGATAGTTGTGTGCTTTAAATGTATTGTGTACATTTAGTAAGCTCACACACGTGTCCACAGAGGTCTTCCTTGGTGCTCATAGGGTCCTCCCCATCCCACTTGGTGCTTGAAAGAAGCCTTGTATCGCAGCCAAAGGGAATAGGTTGTGGTGTGTGTTGAGTTGTGTGCGTTGTGCCCATTATAGTTTCCCCGGTTTGCAAATGTGTGCATGGGCCCCAAAAGGTTATAATCAGAGCCAAACCCATTCCACTCTTTATGGAGATCTTCAGAGAGTGATTCCATTCAAACAAAAGTAGAACAGCCCAAAGTATTTTGCTGCAGAGTCCTTTGGCTTCTTTCTCAGTCAAAACTAGGTTGGAAAAGGGGACAGGGCTCTTGCAGCTTCAACTGTTGTGTAGAAGAGGTAATTTCACCAGATGTAGCTTGTCATGCAAACTACAATGGTACCTCAGGTTACAGATCCTTCAGGTTACAGACGCGTCAGACTCTGCTAACCCAGAAATAGTACCTTGGGTTAAGAACTTTGCTTCAGGATGAGAACAGAAATCACGTGGCGACGGCAGCAACAACAGGAGGCCCCATTAGCTAAAGTGGTACCTCAGTTTAAGAACAGTTTCAGGTTAAGAACAGACCTCCAGAACGAATTAAGTTCTTAACCCGAGGTACCACTGTACAACTCTTGACTTTTGCATCAGGGCACCCTCCATGAAGCTTCCTCATTTGGTGAGAGACCATTCAGGAACACTCTTGGAGTACAGGTTCCTAGCAAACTGTGAACCCTCCTGCTAGTACTGTTACCTAGCTTGCAAAAGTTCATCAAAGCATGTGATCTGCTGCTCAGCCATGGTCCTTGAAAGGAAGATAAATTCAGCAAAGTCCCCGGTTGTTTTATCTATCCTCACTCTCACACAAACTCCAGAATCAAGGGCTGCTGTCTCAAGTTCATCCCTCACAGCCTTCTCTCCTCCACACAAATGCCATTGTACCTTCAAAACACATTAAAGGAAAAGTCTTCCCCAAGAGAACCCTGGGGACTATCAGAGCTACGATTCCCAAGTACAGTTCCCAAGATTATTAGTATGTACACAGACGTGTTTATGCTCCTGTGCTTTAACAGCAGCCTGGCATGGAGAGATATTAAGCAGGTGAAGCTTATCATGGCCCAGAGATAAATGGTGGGAAAAGAAGGGGCAGCAATAAACAGTCCTCTGAGAAAGAGGAGCATCAGCCGTGGGCAAGGTTAACTTCCTCCGACTTCTTCGCCATCACTCCCATGTCCTTCGCTCTCTCTGTGTGTATCTGTGGAAGCTGAAGGCCAGAAGGGGTGAAAATGATAAGAGAGGAATGTGCCAGCATTTCTTGTGCCCACCCACTTGCCAGCCCGGCTGCCAGTGTACCAGGCCTGCTCTGCAGATGTCAGCATGTGTTGCTGGGCACACAGCAGGCCACTGTAGCATCTCAGAAGGCAGGAAACGAGTAGGCAGGAGGGCAACACTGACCTTTACTTCTGCTCCTTGACCTTGCGTGGGGAAAAGTAGCTCTTTCTGAAGTTTTTGTTTATGGAACAAGCCTCATGAAACTATCTGGACTGTTTTATTTTTTAAAATAGGCCAATTCCTGCCACAGTGTGGTAGGAACCCTGAACTACATGGCTCAGTTCGTGTTTTCCACTCCCTTGAGAGTGAATAAAAATGGCTAAATCTCAGGCTTGGAAAGGTAAAGTGTAGATAAGCCTGAAGCCTTGATGGGTTCTGGCTCAGAATCATCTGATACTGAACAACAATAAATCAAGCAGACCATTGTGTACTATAGGTCAGGCTTGGGAAGGTTCACTCCTTCCCTCACTCAAGAGTTGCCTAAAACGAGTAAACGCTCTCTGTTCGCTTTGTCCAGTCCTGTCCAGTTCTTAGGCGATGAGGTTTCCAGCGCAGTTCCACTCCAAAGACTGATCCTTCCTTTCCCCTCCTAGCTCATTGGCTGCATCATTGGCCGCCAGGGCAGCAAGATCAGCGAGATCCGGCAGATGTCTGGAGCACACATCAAGATTGGGAACCAGACCGAGGGCTCTGCTGAGCGTCACGTGACCATCACCGGCACCCCAGTCAGCATCACTTTGGCTCAGTACCTCATCACAGCCTGGTAAGAGCCATTAGGACTGCTGGGCAGGTCAAGTGGGGAGTAACGCGGCACTTGTGCAGCCGTCTCGTTGCAGCTTCTTCCTGCTGTGCCCAAGCCTGTGGCCTCTTAGATGGACAGCTTTGCGGAGAGCAAGCGACAGTGCCTTGCTGTCATGGCTGAATTTGCCGGTTTGCAAACACTCAGCCCTCTGCTCAAGAGACAGGAGTGCTAAGCATAGCACCACGAAGTGTTCTCATTGCTTTGTTGTCTGTCTTTCATACTAATGCCTGCCTGTCTCTGACACACATGAGAGTAACCAGGCCTTGAGTTTTTCAGGTGCTGCAGTGATCTCTAGTATCCTTGCCTACAATATGTTGGGCATCAATGTTCCCTCTGCTGCTGCAAAGCACTCTTTTACTACTTTAAGCATCATGGCTTCCCCCAAAGAATCCTGGGAACAGTGGTATGTTAAGAGTCTCCTAACAACTCCCGGCACCCTTAACAAACTACAGTTCCCAGAATTCTTTGGGGGAAGCCATGATGCTTAAAAGTAACATAAGAGTGCTTTAAATGTCAAGTGTGGATGTGACCTTAGTTCTGTGCAGGAAGAACTGCTGTGTCCTAGCAGGGAATTCTCCTGTCCTCTCCAAAAGATAACCTCACTTAAACAGAGCAACATTTGTCATTGGTCGCTGTTGTGACCTGGCATTTGGGATGCTTCAAGATTTAGAGCAGGAAATAGCCATTCACGGTTCAGGGATCACCACCGCTACAGGGTGTAAGTTTCCAAGGCGTGGAGCCTGTCATTGACGGATGCATGTAAGTGTTTTTGTAATCAGTTTTCCCTGTGGTGATGACCCCAGAACTCATTTCAACTTTTGTTGCATTTGCGTGTTGAAGGAGAATTAACAGCCCCCATCTCCATTCTTTTCCTCCTGGGACAAGTTAATAGATAAACAGTACTATGCATCTCATGAGGAAGCTGTTCTCATTTCCCCAGAAAAACACAGTAGTCTGTCAATGACCTGAGAAAGCCAAGAAGGATATGTCCCTGGAATGCTTTGCAATTCCGTGATTGTTTAAATAGGGACCATGACAAGGTATAACATCCTTAACATAGCCACTTCTGAGTTCTAAACAAGCCCTGTATGTCATACTGGAGGTTCTCCACAAGAATGTAGTCCCAGAGGGAGAGGACTCTGGAGAAGACATTATCTGGAAGCCAAAGCGATGTAGAGTACCTTGTTCACTAGCTCCATTCTTTGTGTGTACCTATTCCTTTGCACATGTCAGCTCAAACACTTGCCTGTGTGTGTGTGCGTGTGTGTGTGTGTGCATATCATACTTGTATGTATGTATGTATTATACAAACTGCACATATCTGCCCACACCTATGCATATTTTTCCATGTGCAAGCTTGTACATGCATATAACAGCACATATACGTCCAAGTATATGTCCTCACACGCTGCATTTGTATGTGTAAATTGTGCATGCACGCACGAGTCTCATTCTTTCTCCCTTCTTGTTCTTCAGTTTAGAGACGGCCAAATCTACCTCCCAGACGCCCCCCGTTGACCTCGGCATGACTTTCTCCCAGCCCCTCACCCCTTCGCCAGCCCCAACGCTGACAGCAGTGGCCGCGCCTCCCCCAGCCTTGCTTGGTGCCCCCTATGCCATCTCCCTCTCCAACTTCATTGGCCTGAAACCCGTCCCCTTCTTGACGCTGCCTTCCTCAGCCACGGGGCACAATGGCAGCCTTGCCACCTACACGACCAAGATCTCGACAGCCAATGCCAGCAAGAAGGCTGAGAGGCAGAAGTTCTCCCCATACTGAAACAGGGAGGTGGGGCAGGGAGGGGAAACCTTAGGAGAACCCTCACACACTTTGTTAGATGGCATCAGCGTCGGGCCGCTCCAAAGCGAGACTACCTGGGGAAAGAGGTGAGGGGGGGAGCCAAATGTGCAGGAAAGGAAGTGTATGTGGGAGAGGATAACCGAGACAGCTCTTGAAAGCAGTGCTGGCCATGAGACAGTCAGGGAAGTGGTGCTTCTGCAGAGCTCCCACCCGATCCTGGCTAAAGATATGTCTATCATAGGTAAGAGCAATCAAGTCTCATAGTTTTGCTTCCGTGGAACAAATCTCTGTCCCACACTATAAAGTGTTATTATCCTTTACCTTCCATAAACCTTCCTGATCGCTTTCAGCAATGAAGATGAAGAGGTTCTCTCTCCATCTGGTTTCTTGACATGTTTTCTTTTTTTAAGGAAAACACGTTATTTAAAGACAATTGGAACCCCACTCAAATTCTTTGTACTGTATTGATAGAGCTGGAGGTCTTGGGAAAGGTCCCATCTCGACTGTGGCACTGGCTAGGGCTTGTTAGACCTTTGGTGATCCTAACAGAGAACATGCTATGCTACTTTCTCTCGTGGGTTCCATTTCCAAGAGCAGAACTGGAAAAGGGTTCTGATTTCTATAGAACTGGAAGCTGTGCATGTCCTAGAAATCACAGAATACCAAAAAGTGTTTTTTTGTTTTTGTTTTTGCCTAGCACCTCTCTCCTAATATATGAAGCTGGCTGTGAGTTCCATTTTAGCTGGATTAGAATACAGGATGGGGTTTTCATAACTGTTCAGCTTGGCCCCTGACCTCCTGCAAGTGGTTGAAGGGAATTAGTTTTCACCAGACATCCCTCTAATATTTAGCATGAACTGGCACAGCATATGCAAGAATTTTCTGGATCAGACTGGAGCCCCATCCACCCCAACATTATGTTCACCCACTGGCCAACTCAGATGCCCATGGGAAGACCAGAGGCATATTGTTGTCTTTCCTCACTGAGAAACAGAGCAGTTCTTTATAAATATTCCCTATCTGTTACAAGGTAAGAGCTTCCAGCACTGGCAATCCCAGCTGGTCACCTTATTGTATATGGGTGACATCTCCCCTCATTTAACTTTATGGCAGAAATCCATCCTCATATATATCTGGCAGGATGTGCGATATCTTGCCATGCCACTCATCTTTGGGTTTATCTCTTGCTGTCGTGGGATGACATCTCCAATAAGTGCTTTCTAATTTTGCTCTCATCTCTTGCAGTGCAATCCTAAGCACGTTTGCTCCAGAAATAAGCCCCTACCCCTTCCGTCACTCATTAGTGGATATAGGACTGCAGCCTTAGTAAATTCTGCCACATTTTGTTCTCTTTGTTATCAGTATTGTAAGGGCACTTGTCTAGTCAGAACATGCCCATGAGAGTCAAGAGGTGGCGCCCTGAGACCTCAGGTTGAAGCAGATGCCCATCTTGGTTAAAGTTACCAACATGTATGTCTGGCACTTAAACTTGCATCCTAAACAGACGGCCATCACAACAGCATATAATTCATCCAAACCGCACCCCAAAAAATTATCCCCATGGATTAAATGTACCATATAGCCAAGGATTCCATGGCTAACGTCTTAGTTGGTTTGCAAATTGGCGTGGCTTCACCAAAGTGGGTCGGATTGTTGGCTAATTGACAGGTTGTCAAAAGACTGCACAATTCGCTGTCAACACTTTATAAGGCATTAAGCGGAAGGTGATTGTTGAACGGACCTGGAGAAAACGGATGAAACGAACACAGCAAAAACTCAACTTGGCTCTGGCCCTGCTTGTAGCCATGAACTAGTTGGCTCATGATAAGCAAAGGTTAGTAGTCACAAGCCTGTTTGGAGTAAATGCATACCAAAAACAAAACACTGAAATTCTGCATGCGGTCGATGCAAATCCTGGAAAGCTCTTTTCTATGATCAGCATAAATCATACAAATGTGCATATACTTCTCCTATTTTTGTATAATATTTGCTATTTGGCAATAAAATAAATCCTCCTTTGGGAGGAAGGGCAGGGTATAAATGGTATGAATGAGTAAATAAATAATACTGGATTTGCTAAACATGGCAGGGGCAAAGGCACGGAAGCCTCACCCAAACCCCACTGCCTGGGAATCTTGTGCAGGGGGCTCATCTCAGTCACTGAGAAGCACGTCTTTGCAGCATTGCCAATGCTTTCTCTGTGCTCCTTCAGGAATCACAGGCTGCACTCAGCCCTGATTATGTTAGGACTGGTTTACTGAACCAAAGCCGTCAGGGGAAAAAAAGAAGAAGCAAAACAGGCTGCAAAAAGGAGACAATTGAGGTTGATTTGTTGTAGTAGTACCTTTACAATCTCAAGAAGCAACAGGATATCAGATTTGCCCTCAGTTACACATTGATTTGGTAGCATAGAGTAGACTACCTACACCTGTTTAGGCACTGATCACTTCTGATTAAATAGTTTCAGCAGATTCATGTATTTATTGTAGCCTTTCCTCAAGCTGGTGCCCTCCGGGTGCTTTGAACTACAGTTCCCATCATGGCTGGGGCTGACAGGAGTTCTGGCCATAGGCAACCAAGCTGGGGAATGCTCATCGAATGCGTCAAATTCTCAGGTGGTGTAATTCAGCACTGAGGCATCCCAGTATTTGGATTCCACAAAAACACAGGGGAATGGAGCCAAAATTTCCTATTCCTACAAACCAATCTAACCAGTTGTCCATTTCGCCTTGTTCCCTGGCTGGTCCCAATCTCTCTCACTTCCCTGCATCACTCGCTGGCAAAAAAAAAAAGCTTCTATCTCTTTTTAACCCTTTTTATTTTTGGCTGCTCCAAGGAATGTCCCATCTCCTATCCCATGATCCTCTTTGGCTTGTCTTTGAAAATGCTGTACATATAATTCTATATTTTTTCCTCCTTTGTAACTTATGATTGATTTAATAAAAATGCAAACTTTGTCAACTCAGAGGGTAATGTGATTAGGATTTTGTATACATTTGAATTAGGCAAAGCAAATGCACATGCACCCCTCCGGCTATTTGCATGACTGAATAAAAAGGGAAAGAAAAGGCTTATTCAGTGTTTTGCCTAAGAAGCAGTGGCAGCTAGATTCTTGCCCACCCATCCCACCTGGTGGCTGGGCACCTGGCCTTTCAACCAGATGCAAGACAGCGAGGAAAGAAAGGGCAGGTGAAACTTGTTCTGCTCTTAACACTGAATGCTGAAGAAAACTTCACTTACTGAATTTCTGTTTGTTGTGGAGGAGTCAGAATCCTTATTTGGGGAAGGGGGGAAGCAATTGTGCAGTATGATTCAGATTCCTACTTCTTAATTGATTCGGAATAATTACCACCCAGTGGACGTGTCCTAACAATTTTCTGTGGATTGACATTTGCAACGATTTAGCGGTGAATTGCAGGTTTCCCCAGGGAAAGCAGTGGGACAAAAAGAATCCTCTTCAGCCCGTGTCTGAAAGTCCCAAACCTGTGCCCAGAAATTGCAGCACAAACAGAAGTCTGAATGAGCCCAGTCGGCCAATTCTCATTTTGTCCTCCTTCTCCCTCCTGCTGGATTCTACAAGGGCAGCGCTGAGACCTAATGCTGTGTGCACATCATACATTTAAAGTGCATGACTTCCCCCAAAGTATCCTGGGAACTGTAGTTGGTTGAGGGTGCTGGGGACTGTAGCTCTTGAGAGTGGCAAACCATCCTTCCTAGAATTCTTTTGGGGAAAGTCGTGTGCTTTAAATGTGTGGTGTTTGCACACCCTGGTTCTAAGAAGGCAGACAGCTGGGGCTGGTTGAAGGCAGGCTAATGTGTTGGTGGGGAGGTGCCCCATTCGCCCTAATGCTCCAGCCTCCACTGGCTCTCACCATTATGACCATGAACAAATAGTGCTGGATCAAGCATAGCAGGATCATCCACGTATCAGGACTCTATAGACACAAACCCCAGTATGCCACGGTTAAAGAACAGGGCCTGGTTATTTATCATATTACTATCACTCCCTGCCTCCCTCCCTCAAAGAACCTTGTGGGTGCATGCAGGGAGGTTCCCGCATGTTATTCTCACTACAATCCTCCATGTGTTCCCTTGGATGCGAGTCCCACTGTGTTCAATGGGATTTCCTCCCTTGTTTAGTAGGTTTAGGATCCACAGACTAAATTAGGCAGTGGACTGCCCCAGAGTGACCCAGCGACATCAGCAGCTGAATGGGGATTTGAGCCTCGTCTTCTCAGTCTGACATTCTGTCCACAAAGCTGCACTGGCCCCTTGAAACAGTTCTGTAGTGGTGCGGGAGCTGGGGCCACCACTTCCAAGGTTGCTGCCAGTGCCACCTTCCTCTCATTTCAGCACCACGCCACCTGTCTTAGACCGTCTCAATAACTTGCCCATGATGGATGTGCCAAAGGAAATGTGGGAGCAGGAGGAGAGGAGAGGTGGCAAAAGGGAGGAATGGCAGCTGCCTTATTGGGAGAGCATTTGGCATAGAGGCCAGTGTCTAGTGCGCCCTAAGCCAGGCCATCTTCAGTGAGGGCAGCCTGTTGCTATGTGGATGAGAGACATGGGAACCCTCCCTTGCCTTATGCTCTCCGTTGCCACAGCAACCGCAGAAGGGGTGTTTACTTGCCAGCATGTTGGGCTCATGGGGCCAGCTGCAGACATGTGTAACTGACAGAGCGAAATGATAGTGTCGCACGCTGCTATAGAGGAATACTGTGTTTTCATGGGTGGATCAGAGCTTGCACAAACTGCCTATTGCCAGAAGAAGGCAACCATCCCCTGCTGGAACTGTTTGGTACTTGCCTGGATATAAATTGCAGGGCCTTCCTTTCTGCTAGGTCAGTGGTGAGTAGAGATGGCTGAGAAATGTGATGGGGAACCTGCAACCCGGCAGATCATGCTGGTTTGTAACTCCTTTTAGACCCAACCAGCATGGATGATGGGGGCTGGAGTCCAGCAATACCTAGAAGGCCCACAGGTTAGCTATTCCTGCTTCATTCTATATCTTTTCTTGCCACTATCCACTCACTGTAGGTGTGTGCAGTATTTGAGGAAATAATCAGGAAATGCTTATTCCTTTCAAACTAGAATGCAGCTGCCGAATGGTCTATCCTAGTAACTACACTCATAACGCAAACTAAAAGTTATCACTAATAAAACAACTAAAAGCAACTAAACAAATAGTGATCAACAGGCTACTGAAACAGACACAGGAATAATCAGATCAGGGAAAGCATGGCATGCAAAAGTACACTAAGGCTGGATCTAGACACATCAAAAATGTGTTTCAGGAAAACGTGTTGTAAACCTCAAAGTCAGGAATCACATTGGCGAAAGATGAAACTCCACAGCGCCATCTGATGTCACAGGGTTATAACACATATAAAATGCTTTTTCTTTACTAATGTAGCTGAGTCCTATGTCTAGAATGCCCTCCCCTCTCAAGTGTGAATGGCACCAACTTTGAGGGAGTCATTTCAGCAATAAGAAACAATGTATGGCTATTCACCCTAGCATTTGCCAAAGTTTTGTCATTACCTGGCTGATGGTGTTGATATACTGTCTGATTTTGTTTTTTAAGTTAAATCTAAACTAAATTTGTTTTCTATTTTAATGTTTTTCCTCTCTCTGGGATTGTTGAACAATGAAAAGTGGGGCTAAAAATAATTTAAATGAACATACAAGCAGATAGAATGAGAGGGGAGGATACAGGACCAGGGTAGAGGTGGAAAGAAAAAAGCAAGATTGCAAAGTATTTCACAGATTCGTTGATGTACTTTCCGGGCTGATGCGTTGATTGTGGGTTCTGCTTGAGGGAAATCCTGGGGGTTGGGGGTGGTACTCACACAGACAAAGCACCATGCACATGAAATTCAACCTCATGCAGCAAGAACCAAACTACAAGAGAAATAATATCTGTAGTAATGGAGCTGTTCTGCCAGTATAATGTCCGCTGCCATTAACATGCTGTGGAATGCTTTCAATAACCACTGTGATCCCTGTGCCATAGCTGTACCATTCATTGCTAATAGCCGGTCATAGTAACAGGGATGAGCTGTACAATGTAGCTACTGTGGAAAGAATAATAATAAATGGGAAAGGCTGCTCAGGGGTGTTGTTGTCCCCTCTGTCCCAAAAATAGCCCAGAAGACTCTCACAATATTATACTTCTGGTCTTCCAAACTAGAAAAACTTCCAACATGACAAAAACGCCTGTGTCCTCAGGTGGCCCTGCTTGTATAAAAAAGTAATGTGGGGAGCTGGCCCTGAGATATTACGGATGTGCTTTTGTCCTCCAAATGCTGCTTGCTCAGCCACATCTCTCCCAGGTGAGAAGAGGGCAGAGCTGTTGAATTGCAACTGTGCTATGGAAAATTGAATCCTTCCTGCAACGCTGTATATTATTAACTCAGAGGCCTTCTGCAGTGTTTGCCTTGGGATGTGCTCATCTAGCCAGCTTTTATTCGCGTGCGCTGCCTTTCTGCTTTAATAAATGTGCCAGCAGAGGCTGAGACAATGAAAGCCAGGCACCTCTTTGATCAGACCACTAGCACTGGCTGAAGCCCTTTGAGTGGCAAGGAACCGAGAATGTAGCTTCAGTTATTTCCAGGGTCAAAGGCGAAGAGGGAAACATCTTGCTTCTTCCAGCACGACATCTCCAAATGGCGGCACATCATAGGAAGGCATAAAGTGGTCAAAGGGTATGTGGCATCATTGCATTCCTCTAGAGTTATCCAGGGTGACAAGGGGACAGGATCTGCAAGATGGCATGGATCTGAAGAACCACTGCCTTTTATCTTCCTCACACCCCTAAACCTAAAGCACATTCTGTGAAAGCAAAGCAGGAGGCAGCAGATGTAAGCCTTGAGCTCATCTCCTACCTATGCATTTGGAACATGGAACGCAATCAGATATGTTCATGCACGATTCTCCATCTCCATATGCATATCCACAACAAAAATGGGCGGGCAGATTGCATGCACATACACACCCAGTCAAGAGAACATTCAACGTCATTTGAGAAGGGTAGGTACAAGTCTGGGACTTGCTGCTATGCATCCCCATGCGAATAGTTTATCCACTCAGGATCTGAATGGATCTGAAATTAGTACGACTTACTTCCATACAATATGTAGTCTGTACTTGGACAATCAACTGGCCAAAGTTGTCTTTCAGGACTCCTAAAAGACAGTAGGCTATTGCAGTTTTTTAAAAAGCCACAAAAACTTTGGCATGAGAATTTTACAAGATATTACTCCATAGAACTGATAGACAAGTAAATTGTGTGGCTCAAGAAATGATATAATAAAGTGAGAGGGCACCTCTGAAGGCCATGTTCTCTCCAGCTGTTGTATTATTAAGCATCTTGCTACGTAGGCTGCTAGTAGTGGATAAATAGACAACCCCTTTCTTGGGCATGTGTCAAAACAGGACCAAGGTTATGAATATGGGGTTTACTATAATCAGTGCAACCGTGTAAAGGGCTTTTGGAATTAGCTTGATGGGTGAAATTGTATCTCTACAAAGTGCTACAATTATAACACAATGCACACCTTCTGATTCAAAGGTGACTGTTAGGTGGAAAATGAAGGGAATATTGTTAAAAGGCTCCTGGTTGTATCAGGGAGCCTTTGTTAGTGCACCTCAGGTGGGCAATTTTTTCTCAGTGTCCACATGACACCCTCATCAAAATTCTGTTCCATATTCTCCCTTCCTGACCCCACTTTTAATCTAGCTTTACTGTTTCCACAAATACATATTTTGTTTGGGTACTCATAAAATGAGACAGCATTTTGACAAGGATGACAACATGTTCTTTGCAATGGGGCTCTGGCAGTTCACACATAGGAGAACTTTGCGTGCTCTGATATTCTGCTGGGAGTTTCTGCTAGCTGTCACTCACTGGATCATCCTCTTTCTCTCTCTGGCTGGGAGGCTGTGTAATTCCCAGTGAAGGAGCTTCCCAGGAGTGGAAGTCCTGGGGCCACCCCATGTTGTTGGACTCTGTCTCCCATCATCCCCAGCCAGCATGACAAATGCTCGGGGCTGATGGGAATTGTAATCCAGCAACATCTGGAGGGCCCCATGCCTGCTTTAAATGAAAGAACCATAAACTACTATAGCTGCTTTATTTTTTTTCCAGTCACCGCACAGATCTGACTTTGGACAGATTTAGCTGTCCAAAGATAAGCCATGCTTTGTTAGTCTAATCTCTCCTTAATCAAATACTAATGGAAGCAGTGGAGTTACAGTGATTCAACTGTGCCAGAGAGGCTTTCCATTTGGGTACATGTCCCCAAATCATGTAAGTAAGACAAGAGAGCGAGGTAAAGTGTCATTGAAAAATCACCCACCAGCAGCCATTTAATGCTTTATTTGTTTTTACAATAAGTTTTGGAGTTTTGTTTTGGAATTATTTATTTTTTTGCTTGCTGGATCCAACAAATTACAGAAATCAGATTTCCATTTTTTAAAAACCAACATTCAGAGAAAATCTCCATAAGGAAGCAAAGTGAGGTGGGTTGGTCGGTTGGCGCACTGCAGTGTAGTAACATAGTCCACCCCTGAGCAAAGTCACAGCATCTTCAACCATTTCCCCTACATAGACTTCTTCTATATGCCATGTTTGAATTTACAGGGAGTTGCCCCCATTAGCAAGTGTTTCTATATGGGTTTGGGGGCATTCTTTGACTGAAATGGGGAGAAGGAGTTTGTGGACCTAATTAAGGGGCCTGCTAGCTCCCCCCCCCCCCCGCATAGTTATGAATGTTGCATGTGGTGGAAAGAAGAAGAGGAGGAGTTTGGATTTGATATCCTGCTTTATCACTACCCTAAGGAGTCTCAAAGTGGCTAACATTCTCCTTTCCCTTCCTCCCCCACAACAAACACTCTGTGAGGTGAGTGGGGCTGAGAGAATTCATAGAAGTGTGACTAGGCCAAGGTCACCCAGTAGCTGCATGTGGAGGAGTGGAGATACGAACCCGGTTCACCAGATTACGAGTCTACCACTCCTAACCACTACACCACACTGGCTCTTTTTCATCCCCTGAGAGAAGGGACTTCAGTATGAGATGGGCCCAAAGCAGTCTTGCAAGGGAAAGTTGAGCCTGTTTTCTAGCTGCCCATCTTCCCTCGACTCGGCGGGAGACGGGAGAAAAATCAAGTGTGTTCTAATGCTGAATTATCTAAGTAGGCTACCTTCTTTCACTATTATTAGTATGCCCACTCACACCCCTTTCTAGTCTCCTGAGAGCTTGTGGAGATCCTTGCTCAAATTCTCAGCCCTGTCTCTCCAGCCATGGATGACTGTTTTCCCCACCCGGCCCCTGAAACTGAAGCAGGGCTCCAAGAACTCAGAAAGGAAACAACCACAGCTCATGGGTACTTGCCTTGCATGCATACGATCCCAGATTTAATTCTGCCATCTCCCTTTAGAAATAATCAGCTACCAGGTGGAACCATCAAGCAGGAGCATTGGCATGCATCCAGCTCCAGGCTCAGGCAACGTAGCTCACAACTGCTGGTGGTCCTTGGTGGGGATGCATGCACTGAAACAGGCTGGTGGGATATGGATGAGCACCGTGATGTGGATGGCGGTGTACTTTTATATGCATTTCTGATCTGCATCTGCATCATGTTCAGATGCCTGCTTTGGCACATAGAGCTCCCTTGTTGGATCAAAGGCAACTGGACTCCTTAATCAAACATAAGATGCAAAACCAGAAATAACCTGAGGTTTTGCTTCCAAGAACAAAAGATAGTTAATATAAGTGTGGATAGTAACTATGGCAGGGATGGGGACCCTATGACCCTTCATTTGTTGTTGAACTCCAGCTCCCAGAAGCTCAGCCAGCATGGCCAATGGTCAGCAATGATGGCTGCTATAGAGTCAACAGTGCCTGGAGGGCCACAGGTTCAGCATCATTAGGACTTTTCCTTCCTTCCTTCCACAAATGCTTCCTCTGTTGGGAGGTTGAAGGCATGTCATATTCATAATCCTTGTACCAGAACCATCAGCCTACAAGCCCAGTCCTGTGCAAGTTTCCTCAAAAGCATGTCCTACCTGAGGCTTCCTCTGAGAGAGGTTGTGCGCCTAAGTTTGTAGCCTTGATACATAACCCAAAACTCACTGCTGGTGAGAAAGTCAGCCCAAGCCAGCTAAGCCACATCACCACCACCACCTCCATCTCCTGTGATTTATATAAACAGCACCCGATGAGCATGCCCCTGGAACAAATGGAGTGCCTCTCTACTGATGAGTTAAGGACTAAGTCATCCCCTGACACAAACAACTCTTTGGCATCTTACTGTGACAGACCAAATTTGTCACATGGAGCCAATCAAGAGGCGGCTTTCACTTTAGATTAAGGCTGGCTTGCTAGAAGTGCCTTTAGGCAGGCAGGTACTGCGCTGGCTGTCTCACTCAGCCGGCTGCTGTGAGCTGCCTCCTCCACCCCTGCTTTAAGTGTTTGCTTCAGTGGAACTTTCTTCAAGGTCACCAAGGGATTCAGCTACACAGAACCAATGGCTCTGTTCAGCTGGAATGAATTGACTCTCACTTGGCCTCATTGGGAGAACAAAGCCTACAGTGTAGGTTCGCCTCCCTTTCTTTCCTTAATGGTCCTATCTCTGACCAACCCAGGATTATTCACGAAGAGCATGGAAACAGAGAAATTCTGTGAGCACCAATCACTCACTCAACACTAAGAACACTGGTAGGTGCCTCTTTTTGAAAATGCCTAGCCCTAAAGCAGAGAAAAATCTGTACTTGGTGTTGCTACACTATGGACAGTCACATCCACATCATACATTTAAAGCACTAACAATCATGGCTCCCCCCAAAGGATCCTGGGAGTTGTGGTTTGCTAAGGATGCTGGTAATTCTTGGGAGGCCCTATTTCCCTCACAGAGCTTCACTTTCTAAAGTTCCCCGGGGGATTGATAGCTGTCCTACTCTTCAATACAAACAAGAAATGAAGGGTTTACAGACTTTTCTCAACCCCCCCTGCCATTTTTTTTAGGAAGACCAAGATTAATTGGCAACTGGCGCATTCTGCGTATGCCACAAAACAAAGTCGGGGCAAGTGGCTTTGAAGGCTTGGATTATATTATCTGAGTTTGAATAATTTTATGGCAAAACAGCAGAAAACCGTCCTAAGAGCCATCTTAATGCACAAACCTTTCAAGCATCTGAAATGCAATGGATTCTGCCCCCTGTATCTACAGCTGCACATACACTATACTGCACCTTTAAATCACATTCAAAGCACATTCATTCCTCCCCTCCCCCCCCCGGAATTCTGGGCACTGTAGTTCATGATTCACACAGTTACAATTCCCAGTAACTATTAACAAACTACAGTGCCCAGAATTCTAGAGTTATTCTTGCCTAGGGCATATACAGTGGTTGTCCATTTGTTGAGTGTGATGCAGTGAACATTTCCCCACCTAGCAGTTGTGTTCCCTGCTTCCATGCCACAGCGCTGAATTGTTGGAGAAATGCTGTTTCTTCTCCTCAACCAAAGCATTGTAGTTATGAATCCAGTGCAGATCATGGTTGTTACAGCTCTCCTTAACGCCAGCTGATAAGGACTACAACTCCCATCAGCCATAGCGCAAACAAACTGCTCTAGTATCAGTGGTGTAGGATAAATGCCACATCCCTCCTTCCCTATCCATGCCATTTTGGAGGGTTTAAAAGCACCCCACCATTTCCAATTACTTTTGGGGTTGTGCAGGAATGCTCTCTAGCACTGGAGCTCACATTTAAAAAAATAAATAAATTACCACGACCTTCACTATCTATCCATGACAAAACTAAACCTATCCTTTCCCAGTGGTTGGGGAGAAATAGCACTATTGGCCTAGCCAGTATTTTAACACTTATACCAACAAGCACTTTGGGAGATGGGTAGTGTGGAAAGGCCTCCACTTCCAATATTATCTCTTACTGTCTGCAAATATAGTTGAGAGTGCTCTCCTTCACAGTGCCCCCCCTTCCTCCAGGTGGATGCCAACAGTAGCCTAATGGTACACCTGGCTCTGATCCTACCAGTTGCAACCATGAGCAAACAACCCGTTTAATCACATTTATTCTCAGAGAGAAAATCAATTGTTCAATTTCAGATTCCTCCCTAAAGGAGGCTTGGTCAGGTCTTTCAGCGCACTGAACCTTCTGTTCTACCCCTCTTAACTTAAAAGGCAGGTGGAAAGAGATGGCTGAAGTGACTTGAAAGCACTGGTCTTTCATCAGTTGGTTTCTTCTGGGATCTGTCCTGGGATCCGGAACCCCATTGTAGTCTGGTCCAAAGTGTTCCTAGGGCTGGAATTCACGTACGTAGAACGGGTCTCTGTTGTGCAACTGGTCCTCTGCAGGAACTGGAGGAAATTCTCATGGATGGACCCTTCTGGACTGGAGATGCACAGCTCTTGGCTCAGGGGCTTGCTGAGGCAGTGTCGCCCCAGCTTGGACAGCTCTTCCCTGATTTGACGGTTCAGCAGCCCATAGAAAAAAGGGTTGATAGCAAAGGAGGAATAGGCAAGCCAGGTCACAGTAATCTCACCATAACTGGGGATGGTCAAGACAGAGTTGATGGAGCAGTGGAGGTGGAAGGAGAAGAATGGAAGCCAGCAGCAGAGGAACTGACCTACAATCAGGACCAAGGTGAGGGCAGCTTTATTCCCACCAAACAAGCGTTCTGGTGACAGCCTGGGAGGTGCATTCCTGGTTGTGATTATAGTGACTTGGCTGTGAATGGAGTCTGATCTTGGTCTGGGTGTGGCAGTCCAGGATGGGACAGGAGCATGCTGCAAGGATGCGATCCGGGCCACTTTGTAGATGCTGCCATAGACAGCAAAGATGATTAAGGTGGGCACTATGAAGCAGAGTGTGCTGAAGATGATCACAAAGATCTTCTTGTGGGCACCTGGGCTCCAGTACACAGTACACTTGCTGGCACTGCTGGCCCCGTCGACTTGGGGCCAACCCACGAGTGCCAAAGCAGCTACGAGGATGGACTTAACCCAGATGAAAGCCACAACGGTAACTGCGAGCCCAGTGGTCATCTTGACTTCATACCTCATGGGGTGGACAATGTAGTAGTAGCGCTCAATGCTGATGACTGAGATGGTGAAGATGGAGGCACTGATGAAACAAACATTCAGGAAGATCAGAGTCTGGCATTCGGCGATGCTGTACAATACCCTGTTGAAGCAGGTGGAGCTGGATATGATCCCCAGCGGCATGACAAAAATGGCAGACAGCAGATCTACTAGGCAGAGGTGGCAGACAAAAATGAACTTCCTCAGCAAAGGCGTCTTGAGGATGACTACCATAACTGCTGTGTTGGCAACCAAAGCAATGACACTCAGCATGACCATGAAGAAAATGCCAATGGCCTCCTGAAATTGGGACACCCCAAGTGAAGAGAAGGCATCGAAACCCTGGGTAGAGTTGATCCTAGTTTTGTTTACCATTGTCCCCATGGTCTAGTTCAAAGTGGCCTGTGTCTTAGCAGCAAGAAGTACCAGTGGATGTTCAGAGTATATGTCACTGCCACCATCTTCCTTCCTGGTAGTTCTTGATCCCTGTGGAGAACAAGAAATCTTGGTGACATAGGAATGACTGGAACAGAATGTGCTGCCAGAATCGAATGGGAGACAAAGTAGCTTGAGGGAACCAACCATTGCACATGCAATACTGGAACACAGAAGGAACACATTGACTATAATGGGATAGGGATGAGACACAATTCAGTAGGACACACAATGAACTAGGTGAGGGCATTCTAGTGGTTTAAATACTAGGAGGTCAGAGGGGAAAGCACCGTCAATTGCTGTTTTGGAAGACTATAGGGGGCATAATTTTGTGCAGATGGTGTTGGGCATGCAGATGTTGTTAAGGGCCCCCTAACTCCCCCCTCCCATTATTGCAGCTCTGGGGTGCTCATTGCTATAATAATCAACTGTGACTTTATCCATCCTGTTAAAAGGTAATTGAGGTGACTGCAGTTGCTCCTCAGTGGTGTAGCATAGTTTGCTGGTAGACTGGACAATCTGGCGGTGCTGGGCTGCAGTGCAGCTCCCTCACTCACTGGAGCCCAGCAGAGGAAAAACATAGTGATGCTGCAGCTGCCTCTCCTCTCCTGCCCTGGGTCAGGCCTGATCTGAGAGTGGAGCTCTGGCATGTCAGTGCTGGGACATCACATGAGGAGCCAAACAGAGGAGAGGAGAGGCATGATGGGGCAGCGGCAGTAACACCCTCCCCCTCTTGGCTGGTCCAATGGGTGTCCCTTCATTGGCCATGAGCAAAAGGTGCTGCCACCACCCCTGCCCTGAAGGCCCAGCTCGGTTGTGGCTTCCTTCCCTGCAGCTCTGGCCTTGATAAGGGGGCCTGTCATGGGAGCACCTGCTTGTGCCCTCTGAAAAAAATATGCCCAGGGCAGCAGCTCCCCCAGCCCTGCCCATGCTATGCCTCTGAGTGGCAGTGATGCTGATGTCAGGAGTGCAGCTCTGAGGTTTCACCTTACCCTAGCTCATGGGACACTACTGCCTACTTCAACCTTCTGCCAAAGTAGGAAGTCCCCTCCTGCAACATATGTGGCCTCAGCTTACAAACCTCTAATAAAGGAGAGCCCACTATCTTCTGAGACTGTTTCACGGCTCAACAGTTTGCACCATCAGGAAGTTCTTGCTCTGGTTGGTATGTGTGGTACTTTCAAAATATGGCAGCACAATTATAATCACATTCTCCGATGAACCCTAGGTTAAGGCCTTTAGGGGCATCAGTAAATAAGATGCAAGGTGGTATTCATGTGGTTGAGCTAGCTTCTAACTTTTTTCCTGCAAACATTTATCTGGGCTGGCAGAGGAAGGGACATGACAAGGCCACAGCCTCAATATAATTCTAATTCTGTTTACTTGAGCAATTTTCTTATTGCAGTTGACAAAACCCAACAAAACCCAAGAGTGTATCCAGAAATCAAATTTCAGATTAACAGGCTAGCAGATTTTTGAAGTGGAGGATGGAATCTCCTCAGGTGAGATCCCAAGAACCTGAAGAGCCATGGCAACCTGGGAAAACTTTCCTCAACTGAATACAGATAACTGCTGGATCCTGCAGCTAATCTAACAGAGCCAGTAGAAAATTCCTACCCCTTCACATTTTGGTCCAGTCAAGAGCCCCTTATTCTGAGAATGCGACGTCAGGAAGAGTTTGCCATTGACTTCCACAGGGGCAAGACCAGCCCCTTTATATGCAGGGCAAAGAAAATGAAACCTAACAAGCCTGCATTATGAAATCACTGCTTACACAGGAGCAGAAATTGATCCGGGAGGTATTAAGTCACCCTGGGCTGATTTCCCCCTCAGGAAAGAAAGGAAATGCTCCCAAGAGACACCTTATCAGGGTCATTCTTGGGAACAGGCAGTGGTGGTTCTTCTGCACACAGTGACATCATTTTAGTAGGTGGAATAAGTTCCTCATTGGTTGCTATGAGCTCTATCTTCCTGGACTCTGGCACTTTCTGGTAGAATAAGCAGTCTGTGTGTGTGTGTGTGTGTGTGTGTGTGTGCGCGCGCGCCCTCTTAAGAATGTTGAGGATGGCTTATCTCAACCTAGAATCATTTTCAATCAAAACTGTCAGTGTTGTTACTTTGAATAGTGTGTATGTCTCTCTCTCTGTATGTATACCTCATTCCAGTAGTTTTTTTAGAAACAAGCTTTAGACTTCATCCTTGTATATTCCCTTTTCAGTCTCCAGTAGGGGTATTCACCAGGCACCCCACACTATCCACCATCAATAAGAAATAAAATGAGAGAGGCTTCATTCCCACCTCTAGATTAGCTAATCCTGGAAGTGACCACACTTTAATCCAGTAAAGTCAGCAAAACAACAAAAACAACAAAAACACACAACCCCCCCCTATCAAACTAGCATAAGAAACAACATATTGAAAGTTGCAATGTCTACCTCATTAAGGAAGAGGCTTGCAATGATTTTATAGTTTAACCTCATTTATGCTAGACTACTTGGCTGATGCCAAGCTAAACCTCTGAAAGTCAGGTCAATCTCCCTGCCATTGGTGCTCCCTTCTATTGTTTCCATCACTTTTTGGGGAGGGTGTAATACTTTTACAGATATTCTCTTATTCAGTCCCCTCCCCCACCGCCCTGTGATGAGGTACCATGTTTGAAATCCAAACTAAGGGCTAAACACAATGTTAGCATTCAAGATTAGGCCAGTTGTAGGGGAGCATGGGAGCGCCTTCCACACAAGTCCAGCCCTACCATTAAGCAGAGTGAGGCAGTCGCCTCAGGTGGCAGAGCTTGGAGGAGAGAGTGGTGTGTGACACATATCCTGCATCCTAAACTATTCTGCTGCCCTCAGGTGCAGTGGAAGACACTGTCCCATTACCAGTGCTAAAGTCAAATTCAATCACCAGCCTGGTTTGCTTTTGTATATGGAATGTGAGGGGGCACCATCTTGAGGTTTTTCAGGCGGCACAATGTGTCAGGCCAGCCCTGCTTCTGCATGTTGAATTCCATGCCACTCTCGAATCATCTGGAAGAAGGAAGCAAGGACAGTTTGTGGAAATGACATGCTTTCTTTCCAAGCCAGCATTGTCAACCCCAGGAGCAGATCAATGCTGGTAGAGGAAAGAACTGTATCATTATTCACCTGACCCACATTACCAGAGCAGCATGGATAATTCCACCCGTGAGGAAGGAACCTCCAACTGTTCTGGTAACGTATAAATTAGCTGTCAAGTCTGCTGTAGTAAACAATAACAATGAAAGCTTTAGCCATTAGCAGATGTGGATTTAGGGTAGAGCCATCAGTGCAGTTGTATTGGGCGCCGTGCTGCAGGGAGTGCTGAAACAATGCTGTAAAATGGAGCACGAGAGGCAGGGGAGCACCAAATTTCAGCACTGCACAGGGCACCACTGAAATTTGAGAGCCCAAAGCCCACCACTGCCTTTACAGATGGCCCCATCGATTTCTCTCACCCTCTGTTTGTGTGGAGGTGAGTCTCCCAGAGCTATGGTCATATGATTGATACGGGATGACCCAAAGATTATTTTGTGGTACAGGGCTATACTAATGCAGGCTCTTTCTTTGCCCCCAGTGCAAAGTAATGGGACACCATGCCTGAAAGGACGGCAAAACATTAAGACAGAAATGTTGCTAGGACACTTCTAAGGAACATGGCATGGACCTGTGGCATGGAAACATGGTTTGGGATGGCCCGAGGCTTAATAAGCGATGACGACATTTTGTTCAGGCCCCAGTTCTTGATTTGGGCTCCACCTAAGAACATATGAGGAGCTCTGCTCAGCCAGGCCAAAGGTCCATCTAGTTCATGATCACAGTGACCAATCAGATGCCTACGAGGAGCTCACAAGCAGGATCTCAGTCCAACAGCATTCTCTACACTTGTGATCCCTAGCAATTGGTATTCAGAAGCATACACTCTCCAACAGCAGATGCAGAATGCAGCCCTCTATAACCTTATCCTTCATGAATTTGTCCTGAACGTTTGCATTCAATTAAAAATTGTGGAGTCACACACCATATGCTTCTTTCTATTGGAGAGGAGGGATTTTGACTGGGGAAAATCACACTGGGTGGTGGGTGGGCTGGGGAGGATCCCTCCCTAGCTCCACTGCTGTTCTTAACTAAAAATATTAGTACTTAAAAGTCAACCTGGGATTTCCCTTTTCTTGAAAAGAACTAATAGACACGTTTGGATTAAACAGGACCATGTTGCCTGAACACATGGCCAATTTCATATCGATCAATAGTCTCATATTCACACCCCCTTCAGATCTTTCCAGCCATTCAGAAGGCAAGCTTTTGAGAGGACTCAGCCAATCTCCCTAAAAATACAACTGCACCTAGCAATTTTGCTGGGTCTAGTAAGGCATCTTCTAGCTTCATTAACACTCTCCTGGCCACCATACCCTTATCTTACAAAAACATAGCCACAGCACAGTTTTTAACAACATGTACACAGAGGCACACTGTAAGTGACATGCATCCTCCCCCCTCCACTGACCTGGCACACCTAGAGCTGTATTTTTTCATACACAGGCATGCCCAGTGCCACAGTCTATCCATGCGCAGAAATACATGCACAGAGCCCAGAGGAGACCAAACACCGTTCTTCCTCTCTCCCAGACAGGCAAGGTTAGTGTGAAATGGTGCATAGTCTGCTGATCCAGCAAAACAGTTCTCTCCCCTGCCTAGTAATAACAGTGGCGGAAGATTCCTCTTCAGATTGAGTTGCCTGGGCAACTCTACACTTGCTGGAGAGGGCTCTAGGTATATTGGGCTTCACCCCAGCGACAAGACCATCCCAGCAACTTCTCTGCAAGGCAGGCCAGCAGCTTCTGCTTCTGCTTTTGTAGCCATGCTGCTGTCATCGTCATCTTGCTCCTTTGCTCAGAATCAGCCTTGGACAAACTCCTAGTTAACAAACAAACTAAATTGTGGTGGTGACAAATGCTTGGCTCATCCCAAAGCTGGGAGGGAGGTAACTGGTCGGTCAGAGAATGGGAGATTGATGGAAATTTCTCCCCAAACCTCTTTAGATTATGATGGAAGGATGTATGCGATAGGAAAGTCTGTGGCTTTGAGATGGGCGGGTGGGGTGGGGGGCTTCTTAAAAAATTTGCTTGACATTTTGCTTGGTAGGACTCAACGCTGGTTGCCCTAATGGACCAGTGCTTCCTGGCTTGAAACAAGAAGTAGGAGAAATGAAAAGTGGAAACAACACAACTAAAAGTCTGGAATTCCAGACCCTCCAAGTGTCCCTATTTTCCAGGGACAGTCCTGGATTTACAGAAGCCGTCCCTGTTTCTGATTTGATCCCAGAATGTCTTGCTTTTCCTTAGGACATCCCTATTTTCATTGGAGAAATGTTGGAGGGTATTGAGTTAGGCAACCCCTGAGCCAAGAGGATAAGTAACTATACAACATTTAGAAGACATCTTTAGAAGGAAGCCCTGTATAGGAAAGTTTCTTAATGTTTAAAGTTTTATTATATTTTTATATATGTTGGTAGCTTCCCAGAGTAGCTGGGGCAACCCAGTCAAATGGGCGGGATGATGATGATGATGATGATGATGATGATGATGATAATAATAATAATAATAATAATAATAATAATAATAATGGAATGGGATGCCCCTATTTTCATCAGAGGGTATGGAATTCAGCAAAGTCAAATTTCAAAGGTACCCTCTCAGTTAACAAGGTATACTAGTAACTTTGGGGGGTACTCAGCCATACTAGGCCCTAATTCTGCACATACTTGTAATTCTGCCTCTGGCCCTTGATGATCCTGTGACAACACAAGAGCAGCCAGTGCCTGGCACAGAGCGCACAGAGCGGGAGAGTGTGATCTGTGAGACAGGATTGGCTTGAGACCATCTCAGATGTTGCAGGGGCAGTTTCCCCCTCCCTAAAGGAGAGCGGCTTGCAAGGCCCGCCATCCCTCAACATTCACCCTTGCAGAAAGGACACAGCCCCTGTACCAAATCATTCAGGTAGATGTGTTCAATATAAAGCACATTGGTTGCTGTTATCAACCCTTCTCTTTCTAACAATACAGAAAGATGGAGGTCAGAAGGCAATTGTTTGAATTTGTACGGCCTGAAGCAAGTGTCTCACATTTTTTCATTGGTAAGGCAAGTCCCAAACTCCGCAATCTGCCCCACAGAATACTGCCTTTGGGATAAGTTTATTGAGGACTATATTCTCCTGTGGTATAAATTTCAGTGCTGATGAGACACTCGGATGTGAGTTGTTCCTCTTCTGTTGAGGGCCACCTCCACAGCATCCGTCAAGTGAATGACTCTAGCAGAAAAAGTGTTTGGAGCTGGTAGTCGAGGGCTATTCTTCCAGTATCTCATTCTATGTGTACTTGTCTCTGATGCTTTAAACCCCTTTACTAGATGGCCTTTGGGGTCTCTTACAGTGCTACAAGTCCAGCAGTTTGGAAGCCACTTCTGCATGAAGCAATCCCAAACTGCAGGGGGGCAGGGGGAGATGTGTGAATAATGCAAACACATTGAGGGACTCACCCAATTGCCCCAACCCATGTACTTGCATCATTCCCATAACATGCCCTCCTTAAGACACCAGAGTGCATCATGTGGGGGTGGTTCTTAAACTGCAGGTGTGAAGGGGGCCTTAGAGCAGGGTTGGTTAAACTGCGGCTTTGGACCAGCAGCAGTTCTCGGTGCACGTTCAGATAGTGCTCTCACTCAAATGTTTAAGAGGCAAATGCTGAAGTGTTAGAGCGTTCTTTGGCATGCCCACATAAGCTGAAATTGGATCAATGTTCAGGTTTGATTTTAAAACTGTTTTCTCCGTTTCTGATGTTCAGGCTCTGAGCGCTGCTGCTTGTGTTGCCAAAATGGCACCGTTTACACACACAAGAGGGAAGCACCAAGAGGCTTGAGAGGGCCCCAAGGCTAACAAAAGTACAAAAACATTTTTAGGGCAAACACTCTAACGATGGGAACCCAAAAACAACCCAATGAGTGCTACATTCAGTAACAATGGAATAGTTACTGGCTGTTGTGGGGACTGGATGGGTGGAGGAATGGAATGGTACTGAATCTTCAAGAGGGCAGGCTCCAATGTTTAAGCTGAAAAACAACTGCTTTGGAGACTCTTGGTGGCTATCCTCAGAGTTCGTCTCATTGTCTGCATATATTGCATTATAATCTGGAAGCCTCTGAAGCAACCTCCCACATGGTGTCCGTAAGATAAGACAATGGGGTGATCCACAAAGATCAAGCAAGTGCAAATAGTGACCTACAATAAAATAAATTGTAAAACAGGTTGCAAGGAAGGGGGATGAAACAGCTTTGCAGAAAGGATGTAGGAAAGTGGGGGGGGGGGGAGGGTATAAATCCAAAAAAATCTGAAGCAAGCCAACAAACTAACTTGAAAAATCACCTCCATAATTGATTTCACCAGTTTTGAAAGCAGGAAGGTGCTTCTATCAGAAACCTTCCTTTTATTACTACTTGGCAGTTTATAGGGCTTATACAAGTATATATCATTTATACCCTTTATTCCTCGCTGATGTATCAACCACTGAATTGTCATTTTAGACTGCAAACTCCTTTTCACCAAGGTAAGGCAGTTCTTTCCATTTCTCCCCTTGAGCAGCTTTTCTACCACAACCTTCTTTTTTCTTCGCTCCTCTTTGCACTCATTTCAGTTTCTACTCTCTCTCCTTGAATGCAGGTGAGCCAATTTTGACCTAGCATTTCAAGCAAAGGCTTTGCTTGTGCCTTAGTACCAGGGTATTTCTAGATTTCCCTGCCTCTTCTGGAATGTCACACCCAATTCATTGCAGATAAGAAACTGGACAAGATGAAGGAAGCTATTTCCCTCGAAAGGTCCAGGGAGCCCGTTCAGTGGAAGGGGCTTGTATTGCTGAGGAACATAGGAAACTGCCATAAGCCGAGTCAGACCTCTGGTCCAACTGGCTTAATTTTGCCTGCACTAACTGACAGCAGCTCTCCAGGGTTTAAGGCATACTGGGAAATAAACAGGTGACCTTCTGCATGCAGAGCAGATGATCTGCCATTGCACTTCTCCTTACCAGATGAGGTATGTGCCTTTGCCCCAATGCTGTCTCAGACCTACGACCTCCCCAGAAGGACCCACAAAGAAGTCACTCACCTAAGTCGAGTGAGGCTGATGGTCCTTCACTAGCCAGCAGCATCTCTGACTTCTGTCTCCTCCAGAGCAGCGAGTTCTTCATAACTTCCCAGCAAGGGCAGGAGTAGCGGCTTCAGATCTCACCCCTCCTTCTCAGGAACTGACAGGCTTATCAGTTTTCCATGCTCTGCTGTGATGTCCATTTTCCTAGACAGCAAACCGGTGATGCTCCGCTGGCTTTCGTACCAGCTCCATGAACGGAGGGGGGGGGGGGATAAGGACTATTGTCCTGTTTACAATGATCTGCTTTGTTTGTGGAATCAAAGTCCTTTCCTGCTGCAGGGAGAAGACAGCTTAAGCAAGGCAATTATTGCACCCTGGAGGTAGCCCAAGACTAGGAAGGGGGTGCTGCTGTTGAATTCTCCGCACCTGGAATGGGGCTGGGAGGCTGCTGCTGCTGCTGCTGCAGTAGTGACTGCTGTTTCGCTGTGGATGGCACAGGCTGTCACATCTGGGCTTTGCCTGGCCTTTTAAAGCGCTGTCTGTCATTCAGAAAGAATTCTACTGGGTCCTAAGCACCTCCCCCCACAGAGATACATAGGCTTGAGTGACCCAGGACACCCTGTTGTAGGAAATGGGTGTTCTGAGGCTGCTGAACCTCTGGAATTTTCAGCTCTGCAAGGAGGATAATTGGGCCAGGCCATTCCATTCAGATTGTACAAGCGGTACCTAAGGGGTAAAAAGAGAAGCATGATGCAGAGGTGTGTATGGTTTTTCCCCCTGCAGTGAAAGCAGAGCAAAGACAGCTCCCTGCTAGTTCACTGAGGCCTGTGTTACCAAGCGCAGGGGGTTTTTTTACTAGGAAAAGACAAAGCAATCTCTTTCCAATTGATGTAGATTTTGCACATGTTCATTCATCCTGTCCCATTTCCACATTAATATGATTTTTTTAAAAAAATTAAAACATGCCAGGAAATTCATATTTAAGTACTTCTATATGAATTTCATCACAAAATACAGATTTATGATTGCACTTTATCTCAATGTATGTAAGCATTCATAAATGTATTTTATCCTAAAATACCGTTTTTTATGTGTTTCATTATGTTTTATGAATCACAGAATCATATAACTGTAGAGTGGGCTATCTAGTCCATGGGCAGGCAAACTAGGGCCCAGGGGCCGGATCTGTCCCAATCACCTTCTCAGTCCGGCCCACAAACAGTCCGGGAATCAGAGCATTTTTACATGAGTAGAATGTGTCCTTTTATTTAAAATGCATCTCTGGGTGATTTGTGGGGCATAGGAATTCATTCATATATTTTTTCCAAAATATTGTCGCCCCCCCCCCACAAGGTCTGAGGGATAGTGGACCAGCCCACGGCTGAAAAAGTTTGCTGACCCCTGATTCTAGTCCAACCCTCTGCAATGCAGAAATCTCAAAGCATCCCAAACAGATGACCATCCAACCTCTGCTTTAAAACCTCCAAGGAAGGAGAGCCCACCACCTTCCAAGGGAGTCCATACCACTGTCAAACAGCTCTTACTGTCGGAAAGCTCTTCCTGGTGTTTAGTCGTAATCGCCTTTCTTGTGATTTGAATCTATTGGTTCGGTTCCTAGCCTCTGGAGCAGGAGAATACAAGCCTGCACCATCTTCCATGTGAAAGCCCTTTAGATATTTGGCATTCATATCTCTTCTCAGTGTTCTCTTTACCAGGCTAAACATACCCAACTCCTTCCACAGTTCCTCTACTTTTCAGTAGAGAGCTGTATTGCAAAATTCTGAGAATGGTGAAGCCTGAACGTTAATTAGGTTTTGATCCACACATTAGTCCAAGTGGACTTCACTTCACTTCAAAATTCAAAGAAGTCAAAATCCTCAAGCACCCCTAATTTCTTCCCAGCCTACTTAAAATAATACTTTCCAATTTTACAATATGTATAGCTTGTCATGTATATTTTATCTCGGACTCAGAGCCAGGTGACAGGCAAATGTTAAATGTGCGTACATTTCCATGAATTACCATAGCAAATGAGCAATGGCTCTTTGTTTCATTTGATCTATGTGACAACATTATTCTCATGATTGGCTCATAGATTAATAGCCAGCTGTCATGAGGGGATTGTCGTCAAAAAAAAACCAGGGACATGTTTTACTGTCTCCCTTGTGGTGGTGGAAGTGTGGAGCTCTATTTGCAAGAGTAAGGAATCCCTGGCACACCCCTTCACTAGATCCCCCTGATCAGTTAGAGGGACAGCAAAGGCCATAGGGACAAGGAGTTTGAGAAGAGTCCATACATGGATCTTCCCCTCACAACAGCTGCAAAAACACAAACCATCATCACAGCTCAGTCATTAAAGAGAGAATTTCCGTAACACTTCAGATTCCTGCAAACAGCTTCTGCATTCAGCTGAGAATCATCCAGTGATGTTTTCAAGTGATGTACAGCCATTGCTGTCACCTAACCAGGCTACCTGGGGGCCAGAACTCGGGGATATTTAAGTGCAGTCAAAACAGCTATTCTTGTTTTCCTAGATAGGCACATGTTAGGAGCTAAAGGTCACAGAATTTCTCCTGTAAATTTGCTAGAGACAACTCTGAGAGACACTCCCACTGTGCCCTGACTGAAAGAGGGCATAGCTATATATCCTCCTCCTCCTCACCCCTCTTTCTGCTTTTTCCACTTTCACAGGCCAGCAATGTGAGAACACCTGCAGTCTGAGTTCAGACTCCATTTTAAAGCTACTTAAGTGCAGGTCCCCCCTTGAGCAGGGGTTACATTCTGGGCCCCCACAGACATAAGTGAACTTGTGTATAGTGGGCAGCACCTCTAAGCACCCGTTAAATGCCTTCTCTTATACTCTCTCTCCATTCCACACCAAAAATACTGTAGCAAAAAGGACCACAACTTGAATTGAAGCTCTGGGGCTGGCAGGAGTCTGGAGGACGTGTGTGGAAATGGCGACTTCTGCTTTGCTACCCCAAACATCAGCTGTTAGGCGGGGAGGCTGAGCAGCCTAAACAAAGCCCCACTGTGCTTGAAGTCTCTTCTGGGCTTCCTACGCCCTCAATGACATCTTCTTTGGGCTCCGGGGAAGGTCTCCTCCCAAGCCACGAGAACCTTCCAGCTCTCACTCGCCATTTCTGGGTTTGAATTGAATTATTTAATGATTTCCTGGTGCCCCGTGTAAGGGGTGGGGGGAGATGCCTGCATATCTTTGTAACCGAATTACATTTTAAGCCTGCCCGAATAAAGCTTCTGTATCTGTTGCTCTTCAAGAAGTATTCTGAGTGTGCAAATGTTATTTTTACCTTTTACATCCTTGTTTGTGTGATTATTGATTTATGGGGGGAGAAAAGGGAAATCCCGTCTACCTTAAAGCATCCTGGATTACTTAAACTAAAAGGCTAAAACTAGCCAATCTCAAACTTCCCTTTTAAGCTGCAAAAGGGATGGCACTCCACTGAACTCACACACATGAGGAAATCAGAATAATATCCAATACCCCCTCCTAGTATCTAATAACACCCCAACAAGAACACTTGCTTTTGTATCTGGGGTGATGCCTATACTTGCTGCCTCTTCTTCAGGGTAAATAGTACACAGCTCATAATCAGATTATGATGGGCACTGCTGGCTCCAAGTTTGAGGGGGAAGCATTTACTCTTCATCAGTGATCAGCCCTTTTGAAAGAGGGGAGAAATGAAAATGAATTTTATTTATTTCATAAAATTTATACACTGCTTGATTGTAATAAAAACACACACCTCACAATAATTTCATATCAGAAACTGTGAGAGGGCTTTCTGGCCTTTAGGTACTATGTTAAAGGTAAAGGACCCCTGGACTGTTAAGTCCAGTCAAAGGCGACTATGGGGTTGTGGCGCTCATCTTGCTTTCAGGCTGAGGGAGCCGGTGTTTGTCCACAGACAGCTTTCCGGGTCATGTAGCCAGCATGACTAAATCACTACTGGCGCAGCGGAATACCATGACAGAAGCCAGAGCACACAGAAACACCATTTACCTATTTATCTACTTGCACTGGTGTGCTTTCGAACTGCTAGGTTGGCAGGAGCTGGGACAGAGCAACGGGAGCTCATAAATGGTGTGGAGGATTGCTAGGTAGTACTGTCATTCACTTCTGAGCTACTTTGGGATGTGATAGTATTGGAAGCTGTTAATTGGCCTTTTAGTAAACTTTATGCTCACTTAAATTTGAGATCTTTTAAATGAATCGTTAATTGTTGAGTTGTTAAGTGTTTAAGGCTACTAGCCAGCTTTGACACATGGCTGGGACCACTCACCTGAAATTTCTATTGACAAGCAGATAGTTACAAACAGAATATTTCTATACTTAGAGCTCAGCTCAGTGACATCAATTGTTCGTTCCAGTTCCGGGGTTAAAAACTCCAACCAATAAACAAACTTAAAAAGCATGCATTTGTAACAAACGCTAGCAATATTCTTGCTCATGTATTGATTGAACACTGGTTAATTTTTAAAGCTTCCAATTTCTCTATCAGAAGGGTCAGAGATAAGAACTGTCACTGGTCTACAGTGGCTCACTTCCTTTTGTTTTCCATTATCACTGATTTGCATGTAAGAAAGTGTTTTCTCAGACCTTTCTGTTTGTCCAATTAATTAAATGTTTGCAAAGCCCTCAGTAAAGAAGATTCAAAGAAAGCAGGTAGCAGTCCCTGCCTTGCTTCCTTCCTAACAGCACTGATAAGAACCAGTGAAGAAAGAGAGGCTTGCATGCCCTGAGAAGAAAGGGAGGCCTGTAGCTCACATGAACACACAACCCGCAGCCAACAGCTCTTCATACTTGCCGAATAATACTTAGTAGTTTATATACTGCTTCACCTAAAAAATAATTTAAAAGGTAAAGGACTCCTGGATGGTTAAGTCTAGTCAAAGGCGACTATGGGGTGCTCATCTCGCTTTCAGGCCAAGGGAGACAGTGTTTGTCCACAGACAGCTTTCTGGGTCACGTGGCCAGCAGGACTAAACCGCTTCTGGCGCAATGGGACACAGTGATGGAAGCCAGAGCGCACGGAAACACCGTTTACCTTCCCGCCCAGTGGTACCTATTTATCTACTTGCACTGGCATGCTTTCGAACTTCTAAATTGGTAGGAGCTGAGACAGAGCAACGGATTTGAACCGCCAACCGGATTCCGATTGGCAAGCCCAAGAGACTCAGTGGTTTAGACCACAGTGCCATCCACATCCTCACACAGCTTCACCTACATTGCTGTTTGATAGGGGATACTAAACCAACCCTACTTACCGCTTTGCCAAACACCATGACCAAAGGCTCTTACCTTTACATCTACCCCTCCCTTCACAGCTCACCCCAAGTGCCCTTTTAAAAGAGGGGGAGCTGCTTCACAGAGAATTGGTGTGTGGACTGCCTCCCTGCCTCCACTAAACCTTGCTGTAGGCGTGTTCAAGCTGTTAAACCGTTCACATAGGCAGTCTGCCACTCACACTGCTTCCTTCCTCACCTACCTGCCATTTGTCATGCTGCAGTTGGTGTGGCCACCAATAGGCAGCTATGTGATCTGCAGCATGATGACAGCACTACAATTTTATTTCCATAGGAAGATATTGACATACGGGACAATTTACAGAATATAAAACAACACATCTACTACAGCCCTGTGGGATGGGCCAGTCTTATTTCCAAGTGTCAAGACTTAGTAGATAATTTGGGGCATTGGAATTAGGAGAGGTGAGTTAAAGCCTGATCAGCTCTGGCCTGCCTGGGTAGCTGCCTCTTTCTCTCTGTTGCACATGCTGACTATGCCCTAATAGTAAAACAGAAATGTTAATCAATGGTCTGCATAGAGTTGCTCTGAGGATGGTTACAATTAAGTTCAGTAAAGTGGTCTGTGTATTAGAAAAGTGCAGTCAAAGGTGTCAATAACTCTAGAACATGCTCATTGCACAACTGCATACTGGTTTTCATCCTCTGACATGGGTACAGTACCACAGAAAAATCCAGACAAACATCTGCCCTGGGTGATTTTAGGTACAAGGTATCCAGGGAGCAGATTGGACCAGAGAGTTTATAGGCTCCCTTCTAAATATATATGAATTATAGAACTTGGCAGAGCAACAACAATGGCTGTCATAATGGGCCTGTAAAATGTCAGGCTGTCTCTGAAGCAGCACTGCTTCAATGTTCCAAGGAAACAGGAGCCATCACTCATCTCCCAACTCTTGCAGGAAGCACTGATGCAACCCAAAGTTCAAATTGCTACTGTTATTCCGCAGATGTTGGCAACCTACAGTAGCTATTACCACCGACAAAAGGAAAAATAAGGTACTTAGAAGAAGAAAGGAGAAAGTCAGGTCAACCTATGATTTTGTTTGCTGTTTTGCTGAAGCAGTTGCCACTGTAGGAGAGATACATTTTATGCCTGACAGCTGGATTTTAATTTTTTATCAATATTGCAAACCATTCAGAACTTTATTATGTGGTTAAATGTAAATATAAATATAAAATCAATTTGGTCATGTCCACAGAATGGAAGATGGCAGGATCCCCAAGGCCGTGCTCTGCACTGCTTCAGGCATCAGGCCCATTGGCAGACCAATTTTGTATTACAAAGATGCCTGCAAATGAGACACAAAGGCTGGCAACATCAGCCCCACCGTTTGGGAATCCCTGGGAGAAGGCCGCAGTGCCTAGAGACAGACAGATGGATCATGTACCCACAGCAATGACCAGAGGAGAAATTACTGCTGGGAGGAGCGCAGAGAGAAGAAATGTCATGCTATGCCTGCATCAGTACAACTGGTTACCTTCATCTCCTCCATTGTCTCCCGAGATAGATGGATGCTAGTGATGAGAACTGCTGACATACATTGTTTGAACAAAGCCTCACATGCAGCTCTTTGCACCTAAAACTAAAGAGCATAATTGTACACAAATCCCCAAAATTATATAAACTGGCCTCACATAATTTGGTATCCTCCTGATGTTTAGGACCACCACACCCATCAGTCCAGACTATTGGCCACATTGGTTAGGGCAGATGGGATTGCTAATCCAGAACACCTGGAAGGCTGATCTAAAATGCCTGGGCAAATAGGAAGGTGCCAAAGGTTGTTTGATGGTCCTGCAGCAGTTTTATCCTGTGTATTGTATTCACATTAACATAGGCAAGTGTCCCTTTCTTTCCAATTATCTTTTATTCTCTCCCATTGAGCCTCAACTATATGCATACGCCCCTTCTCAATCTACTGCATATATTTGCTGAAGTGTGCTGTCACTAAAGCTAAACTAGTCTCTAGGGGCCACAGTATCCTGTGTGTGCTCTTAACCCACTCTTCCTGGAGAATCTACTCTCATGTCTCTTGTTTCAAAGCATTTTAAAATTCTGAAAAAACAAAACATTTGCATTAAAGGACCACGGTGCATTGTTATTGCTTTGCACAGTGAATGTGAGGCTTTAGAATATGAACACAGAACTGCTTGTTTGATGCCCAAACTTTGATTCCTAGAGCATGTTTGCCTTAAAATTGTTGTTTGCAATTAGGTAGTTTAATCTCTCGGCCCTTCAGTCTATCCTGGGAACTGTGCATCCTAATTTTATTGGGTAACAGAAGACAGGTGCATATATCAGATTGACCTAATGGAGTGCTGTGGTTTTGTTCTGGTACACTAATGTTGCTTTGACTGATCAGTGATGACATGTTTCTGAGGGAACAGAACAATTAATGGCAAGTGACTACTTGCTGTTGTCAGACACTACTTGTTGTTGCAAAGGGACAAAGGGCAGCTTTGTTATGTCATAGTATTGATGTGGATTGTAGAACGCACGCTCAGTGAAGTGCCGCTGTCATTTTAGCTCTGACTTCTGAGACATCTATGCCTGGTCAAACTAATGCCTTCTAAACTAAGGAAGGACAGAGCTACTGCAGCATTCAGGGAAGTCACCTGCTTAGCTCATGTCAAGGCATCATCCTGAGTTTTGTTCTCCTTGGTTATATAATTACAATGGATTATGACTGCAATCGTTCTTTTCTACAGATCCAGCTATGGTGCATATTCAAGTAAAAAAAAACCCAAACCCCTTTCAGTTTAGCATGCTGTTTAACACGCTAAGGCCTGTGCTCTTAAAGATACAACTTCAGTGGCTTTTTTTTCTCTGCCTGCGACAGATGGTTCATTGGGTGGCAGCAGCAGCAGGGGATTGCATGGGTTCCCATGCCCTGCAGTCTCAGTGGCTAATTTCTGCATGTTGTGTGGTTGTTGAAGGCATAGAAGGAGGCCTAGCTGGGAGTTTTAAGGCAAGCCGAGGGCTGCATTCAACTAGGCTTTAGTCAGTAGGCCCATTGAAATTCAATGCCCCAAGTTAGTCATGTCAGCTCTGAGTAGGACTTAACATTGACTACAACCATTCGTTTTCAAAGCAGAGGTTGCCAGTATCTTTGGGTCAATGTGCACATTTAGATTTTCAAGGATGTGCTGTGGGCAAAATGGCTCCCATGAAGTGTGTGGCAGAAAACAAAATGGCTGCCTCATAAAAAAGAACAGATAAAGACACAAAATGTAGATGAACTGGGATAAACGCCTTCCCATGTGTACTCCTGTGCAAGATCACAGAGTCCAAAAGACACAGGTTTTTTCAGGAGTGTGCTCTCACGGCACCCAAAAACATGTGTTTGGGGGCATCATGAGGGATTGCAGCCCTGAAAAAGCACTTGGGGGACAAATTAACAGGAAGGATTCGAAACCGACGGGACCAGAAATTTACCAAAGACTGGAGTAAATTTATGAAGTATATGAAAAGTATTTGTGATGATCAGACGACGTTTGTAGGTTTGCAAGAAGTTCTGTGAGGAGTATTGTTGGAAATATTGTAAATAGTGGAGATGGTAAGTTAAGAGAGGTAAAGACAATATAAAATTAAGTAATGCATAAAAAGAGGTTAAGACGGAAGATCATCAGAGGTGCTGATGGAAGTTCAAAAAAAAAGTGTATTTGTAATAATTTGTGTGGTACCTTTTATAATTTGTATGTTAACATTAATAAAAATGTATTCAAGAAAAAAGAAAAAAGAAAAAGCACTTGGGTGGGGGCAAATCACACATTATCCCGACACCCAAAACTGATGTACTCTCGTGGGAAGAAACAGGATGTCCCAGTTTTGCCAGGACACTTGTGGGGTATGGTACAAGGTGCCTGATTTAGTCCTTTAGCAGCTCCAGATAAAAATGTTCCCAGCTGACTGATGCTTGGAAATAATTTTGACCGAAACCTTATAGAGCAGCTGTCAAATCAAAGACAATACTGAGTTATATGGACCGATGGACTGACTCCTAATGGGGCAGATTCAGAGATTCACTGACTGCTCCTTACAATGAGCTTTGACTAGACTTTGTGAACCAAAGTTAAGAGCCCAGCTTAAAGACCGAGGCCACTTTCACATGATACATTCAAAGCACGATGACACCACTTTAAACAGCCATGGCGCCCCCCAAAGAAACCTGGCACCTGTAGTTCATTAAGGGTACCAAGAGCTGTTAGGAAACCTTATTTGCCTCACAGAGCTGCAATTTCCAGAGTTCCCTGTGAAGAGGGATTGTTAAACACTCTCGAAGGGACTAGGGCTCTCCTAACAAACATCAACACCCTTAAGAAACTGCAGCCCTCAGGATTCTTTTGGGGGAAGCCATGACTGCTTAAGGTGGTATCAAGAGTGCTTTAAATGCATGATGGGAATGCAGCCTGAGATTTCATTCGGCAATCTTGGACAAACTCACTCGCACAAATTAAAAGCAGCCCTAGAATGTAATCTAGCATTTCCTGCTTCAGGCTTCGAGCATGCAGAGGGTAAAAAAGACAGAGCCATAATTGTTATTTCCCTCTGTAAATACATGAGAGGCTCGGTGATGCTATGGTGATGGAAGCTACAAATATATAATTAGATAAGGAGAGATTATGACTCCCAGACATTTGCAAAAATAAAACCCATTCATCCTTTTTATTTTAAAAAAGGCAGAATTGGGAGAAGCGTACAGTGAGCCTCATCTTGGCTTACACCAGCTTCTACAATTGTAGAGTTGGAAGGGACCCAGAGGGTCATCTAGCCCAACCCCCTGAAATGCCGGAGTCACAGCTAAAGAATCCCTGACAACTTGCTTAACTTGTCCAAGCTCAGAGTAAACCATATACTTTTCCTATCATTCCATCAAAAGGCAGAGACGAGGAACCTGTGACATTTCAGATGTGGCCAGACTCCAACTTCCATCAGCCCCGGTCAGTATGGTCAATGGTCAGGAATGATTGGAGGGGCACAAATTCCTCTCCTCAATCTAAGGCGAGCAGTTTATGGCCATCCTTGGAAAACACGCATGTATCCATTTCCCCTGCATAAGACAGTTACTAGAAAAAGCCTCATGGTGGCATTCCGTTCTAATACTGTGTTTTTTCCTCCCTGAGAAAAGTGTATGCAGGAATACGATAGCAATTCTCCCAAATCAAAAGAGATTGCCAGGGAAGTTCAAGCTCTTTCTCCAAAGTGTTCAGGTATGCCTTCTAAACTAGCATGCCTGTTGTGTGTACCATTTTGTGCAGACAAAATATTTAAGGACTGTGTGACACCTAAGCCCATTTGTGCACGTATGCCCATATCCTCCAAGAATATAAATACAGTGGTACCTCGGGTTACATACGCTTCAGGTTACAGACTCTGCTAACCCAGAAATATTACCTCTCGTTAAGAACTTTGCTTCAGGATGAGAACAGAAATCGTGTAGCGGCAGCTCATCGGCAGTGGGAGGCCCCATTAGCTAAAGTGGTGCTTCAGGTTAAGAACAGACCTCCAGAATGAATTAAGTTCTTAACCCGAGGTACCACTGTACAACTATTTATTATGGCAAGCTGTTGGTTCAGTATACATTGGCACACCTCTTACAATCCTGTAACCAAATTTTTCATGATGGTTCCCAAGATCAAAGAGCAGGTTTTCATCTGTGTTCAGATACAATTGGATTGAAGCGGGCATATTGACTTTGGATCAACTGATAGATAATGAAGATGAATTTTTAACATACGTCATGTTATGAAATAAACATCAGCTATTGGATGTAACCCAATGGCAACATCTACTGCTACATTTGTTAACACCTTTCTTTGGACCAGCAGCATTTTCAGCTTCTGAGACACCCGAAATACTAGAATTGGTTAAGTTATTTAACACTAAATAAACTATGATTACTTTTTATAGATATTTATTATAAATAGGTCAATTTGATATTAAGAAATGAATGGAATAAAGAATGAGAGGTTCCTATATTGCCTCAACAATTTTTTAACTTCATGGACAAGAAAAATGAAATTTAGATCTCATTTATACAAAATACAGTAGCTTAAAAACTGTAATTGTTAACAATTAACATATGATACCCTATACCCTCTGTTTTTATTTCAAAAAGCTCACTTTCTAATTTATTGCATTTAATTTTTTTTTTAAATCCCAAAGTAAGAAAAAGATACCATTGGACACAATTTTGGATCAAGATGAATGTGTGAACTGATTTTTTTTGTTTGTTTGTTTCTTAGAATTCTCAAGCAATGCCATTTATGAGGCTAATAAAAAATAAGTAAACCACACCTTAGTTCAATCAACAGAGAAATTCAAGCTGGAGACGATTTTCCATAAGTTTGCCCAAGGACAAATTGTACAGTGGCTGCAGAGTCTCTGGTGCAAACATTCTCTTTTATTGCCCTTGTGCACAGTGACATTCGAACAGGCCTTTTACAGGGGATTGATTGCCTGGCTGGATTTTGACGATTATTGTTGTTGCTGCTCCTGTGGTGGGTTTTATCCTCTCCTTTAATTTTCCTGTTCACATTTTTCATTATTGCTTCTCAGTGCGGCATTGCATTGCGACGACAGGTGGGTTGAAATATTTTAAATAAAGTAAATGCAGTAGCAGTTCCTTGACCACATGGAGGAAACAACAACAAAAACCCACCCCATATTCCTCCCACTCATTTGCACTTTGCCAGATGTGCGACAACCCATTTACCTCAGGCAATGCACAAAGGAATACGTTTCAGTATGACTCAGAGGCATATCATACAAATTATGCTGGATTACTTAGTGGAAGATGTGACTACAGTGGGTTTAGGTCACAGGCATGGCCAAACTTGGCCCTCCAGCTGTTTTGGCACCACAACTTCCATCATCCCTAGCTAACAGGACCAGTTGTCAGGGAGGATGGGAACTGTAGTCCCAAAAACAGCTGGAAGGCCAAGTTTAGCCATGCCTGGTTTAGGATGCTTAGTGCAGTGGTGTGTAACTGCATTCGTGTCTGAGCATGCCACGTTTGAACCCGGTCACAGCCTTCAGAGATTCCTTTTCTTCATTTAGCCTCCCTGTGTAACTTGACTTCTACAGTGGGTGGGCCATATACGTGGATATTAGCTATGTGCCCAGGTAGACAGTAACAGGGAAGGAAAGACATTAGGTGGGCTTAACATACATTCTTTTATTTACAGCCCTTAAAGTGCTCTGAAAGGAGGAGGTGCCACTTGTCAGCATTTGGTTGTCTTCACCTTGTCAGACTTTCATCTGTATTATGGAGCCTAACACAGTCCTAAAACGAACTTGGAGAGTGGTTCTGCTTTCCTCAGCCCAGCTGGGACCCCAGAATTCATGAGTGAACCACTAAGAGCTGACAAACATGGCTGGCTACACCAAGGCAGTCCGACTGTGGACTGCCATATCACAGTCACGTGCCTGTTCAGTGCTAGGCAGACGAGGACCTCCTTGCTGCATAGGCGGGGCCTAGCAGGCGAGCCGCTCAAGAAACACCTCAGAAGCGGAGCTGAATAAGGTAGCGAATGCGGCACTGACTCTCCTGGTAGATCAGGTACTCGCTCTGGGAGAAGCAGGAGCTCTTGTACTTAGCCATAGGAACAGGCTTTCCTTGGGATACCAGCACTTTTTTCCCATCCAGGATTATCTCTTTATCCTGCGCAGGGTCTGGGGATAGCACAGCAAGCCAGAAACAAAGAAAGCGAGAGGGAGGTTAGCATACGATTAACAGGCTGCAAAACATCACAACTGTTTCTTTCCAACCTTCAGGCTTACCTGGCTCAGTCACGCCGCGGGCCACGACACTGTCATAACCGTCTGGGGGCTTGCGGAGCGAACAGTCATCCTGGGTGATGTGATGCTCTTTGCCAAGGGCCACCTCGTTCAGGAACATAATCCCCACCCTATTGGAGGTGGTGCCAACTGGGGGGGGGGGGGAATAAGGAAAAAGAGGTCCCAGTGGTTAAACTGATGGACAGCAGGTCCCCTGCTCGAGTCACATACACCATACTGTATCCTTCCCTGTGTTCTGCTTCACATAGGCAGACAAATCCAGTGGGATTAGGAAAGTAGGAGGATGATTATATCATGAACATATTCCAGCTTTCAAAAAATAATAATAATCTCTGCTGAACAGGACAGACAGATCCCATCATGGATAGTATTGTTTTCAGATGGCATTGCCAATATCCTCTTCAAAAATGCAACCACAGGTTTCATCCTCCTGAATGGCATAGGATGAAAGCAAAGAAGTTGCTCTTTCAAACTGGGGCTGCTAATTTGGATGTCTCCGACTTCTGTGAGGAAGGAATGGCTAGTGCACCAATACTCTGTATTGGTCCAATCAGACATGCACACGTTTTAGATCTTCAGCAGGATAAAAGTTGCTAGCAGCCTGCTGCGCCACATCCCATACTGTTCTGGACTGTCCCATAACTGTCAAAAGCACTTTTTCCAGTGGGCTGGGGTGGTCTTATCCAATTAGTATGGGTTGGCAAAAAAATGGGATGCCCTGCTTCTGGAAGGGGATGTGCTTTCCACTAGAGCAAAACCAAAGACCACCATGGTGTACATTCTCCAATCTGGAACAGGTTTTCACCCAATTGGCGCTAGAAGCCTCTAAGGTTCATTTCCAGTTTACAAGGTTACAAAAGACCTAAGTGCTTGTGGAAAGCGCCAGAAGGGACACAGCCAGGATCACTTAATGGAAATAGTTAAATACAGGTATATAAATGCACACTTTTCAGTTTTACCTCCCTTTCTCATATCTATATCTATATACGCGAAGCATATCTATATCTATATACGCGAAGTAGCAGTGGCAGCTTTTAAAAGCATGTCGACATGGACCAGGGGTATCTGTATGGACCTGCCTTCTGCCCTGCCACTATTAAGACCAGAGAAGCAACAGCAGCAGCAGCAGCAGCAGCAGCAGCAGCAGCAGCAGCAGCAGCAGCAGCAGCAGCAGCAGCAGAGAAAGGCAGCAAACCACTAAGAAAATGGTGGAAAGAACAAGAGGGGCAGCAACCCTTGCAGCCCAAAGGGAGCACAGAGTCTTGGTTGCCTCACCGTATCCTGCCGATTTACTGTTCTCCGATGCAAAGTAAAGGCCCTTGCCCACACGCCCACCGGAGTGCGGCATGATGCGTAGACCACTCTTCAGGATGGCTGCAATGACAGCCACGTTGGTGCCGTGCCAAAGCAGTCTCCTGTTCTCCAGGTGGCTGTGAGCCTTGAAACGGTTGCCCTGTTAGCAGAATGGGGTGGGGATAGAAAAAGAAGTTCAGCAAGCAGAGCTCTCCCTCCATGTGAAGGGTGCAATTTTATGCTTATGGGCAGCAAGATAAGCCTTCTGTTGGGAGCACCGAGCATGGCTTGTACACACTGCAAAACTGAACTGTGACTAGTCAGCCACGTGTAGCAGGGCGCCTATGGAGCATGAACTGGTGAGAACGTGTCCTCTTCCCCACTCCCTCCCAACACCAACCTACTGCCTACCAGCGGAGACACCTTTACAGAAAAAGGAAGTGGGGAAGACCAGTGGCGTAGCGTGGGTTGTCAGCACCCGGGGCAAGGCAAGTAATTTGCGCCCCCTAACCCGTGGATTTGCGCCCCCCAAACCTGTGGATTTGTGCCCCCTAACCCTAACCCCCAGATGTTGCGCCCGGTGCGGCCGGGTCCCCCTGCACCCCCCACGCTACGCCACTGGGGAAGACGTTTCTCTTTCGGTTGTTGGTTGTATTTTCACTCGTATAAACTGGGGTCAGATAGTGAGGCATGGAGAGCCACGTCCCATCCCCCCGCGTCCCCCTGACCTGAGTTTCCCCATCCCTGATCTACAGTGACAATCCTGTGTTAAGAGGCAAAGAATCCTCCTTTGGGGTTGTAGCTCGACTAGAGGGTCTCTGGTTTCTTCTGCCACCATGTAGCCACTCTGGGTCTTGGGAATCCAAAGCTGCCGTTTCTCAACTCAAGAGCACCTCCAGAACCACTGACAACATTTGGGCACTGCCCCACAACATACAAGTTCTCTAGACAGCATCGGTCTGCTCTGGCTGGCACCCGCAGTGCTGTGATACCTAGCCAGTAACAGAGGGTTGTAGCTCTTTACACAAAAGCATCTGCTAGGTTCATTATGGGCCCTGCTGCTATACAGACTGACGGATGCCAAGGGCTGCCAACCAGCACAATGGGGGAAGGGCTGAGGCTCAGTAGGAGAGCCCATGCTTTGCATGTAAAAGGTCCCACAGAGACCCCTGCCTAAAACCCAGGAGAGACACTGCCAGCCAGTGCTGGAATTCTGAGCTCAAAGGGCTCCATTTCAGGCAGCTTCCTATGTTCCACAAGGGACCCTGGCACTGCTGGAACCAAAGGAGAATAAGCCAGGAACTGCCATTCAGGGCCTTTCCTTGTTGCTATGCTCCTAGGTCTATTCTGTCTGGTGCCAAAGGCAGCTGCAAAGTGAGATGCTCTGGGTGGTTTTGCTCAAAGACAGAGACAATTTCAGGCAACTGGCAGAAGTACACATAGTCAGTTAACAGAAGGGAAGGGGCCCTGCCAGTAGACCTTACCTCGCCCTCTCTGTTCACCTTCCAGATGTTCAGGACTTGAAGCTTCTGATAAGTGCAGCCTGTCTTCTCTACGTAGTTTACAATCAGCTAATTGCAGGGAGCAGGAGAGAAGCAGAGGAAGAAAGTGATCATTAAAGCACTGAGGCAGACAGAGGAAAATGGAAAGTGCAGAGAATCAACATTTCCCCCCTGCATGCTGCCCCCACTTTTCAGAGGTCCCGTGCTTCCAACACAGGAGTGTGCATAGTACAGTACCACAGCAACCAGACTGGGAAGCTTCCTGTAGGGTCACCCTACCTTATAATCCTCCGATGATGGGTCTACCAGGGTGAGTTCGCACTTTAAGAGCCCATAGTCCTTGTCCACTGGGTGTGGGACCTCTTCCACCTTCATTTCCTCCTCTTCTTCCTCTTCCTTCTTCTTCTGGGCCTGCATACTCTGGGCAAGTTCAATATCTGCCAGGACCTATCAGGAAAGGGAACCAATCTTCACAAACACTGGTGGTGGGAGGAACCATTTGACACTTACACTGTCATCCTATGTGAGCCTCACATCCAAGGAAACATATCTAGGACTGTTCTATTGGTAGCCCATTTCAGCTAGGGAAATCTCATTGGTGCTCTAGCTTGAAATCAAAAAGGGGGGGGAAGGTTACGGTTTTTCATATGTTTTCAATATTGCTATTGGGGGTGGTGTGTGTGTGTGTGTGTGTGTGAGAGAGAGAGAGAGAGAGAGAGAGAGAGAGAGAGAGAGAGAATTCAATAGTGTTTCTTTGTTTTTGGTTGTTAGTTTGCTAATATTAATATTGTTTTGTAGATTATGAACGCTGTAGTGCTTTGTGAATCTTATAATATGACTTGTGGTTGTGCTGCTTGGCTATGTTTGAGTTGCTTTGTTAATAGTGTTTTACAGAAGGTGGTGGTTTTACAGATGATTTCTAATTGCTTTAATGATGATTTGTTAATTATTTTTATATGATTTATGTTTTAATTGCGATGTTCTATTATGTTATTGCTGTTTATTGTTTGCGAGCTGCTTTGTCAATTGTGTGAGTGAAAAGCCACATAGAAATGTAACGAATGAAATGAAATAAGAAAGAGACTCTTGAACTCAAGAGTGGAAGCGATTATTAACCCTGAAGGCTGCACCCACTAAGCAGCCATTTTGGGTACTGAGGGCTTATAGTGCAAAATCATAACTGGACCAAAGTTATTGGCCTTTTTGTTTTGTTAGTTCTCAAGATTATACCCTTCAGTTTTGAAAGGCTGCAGCTTGTTGGCAGAACAGCTGCATGCAGATGGTCCATCTCAGGGAGCTGCTGCCAATCAGTGTAGACAACATGGAGCTACATGGACAAAAGGTCTGACTTCGCATAAGGCAGCTACTGTGTTTCCATTGTTTGCAGGCAAGGCTATGGCTTAATGGTAGAACATCTGCTTTCCATGCAGAAGGTCCCTGGTTTGATCTCCAGGTAGGGTTGGGAAACCCCGGGGAGCTGCAGTTATTCAGGGTCAGCAGTACTCAGCTGCTGGATGGATTCATGGTCTGACTCAGTATAAGGCAGATTCCTATGTTCCTTTATTTTTGTAGTGGTTTCAGCTCTCATTCCTATAGTACTAAACACTGCAGTAGCTGGGACAGAGCAACAGGGGTCATTTACCTTTCTACCTTTACTAAACACTGCAAATTGAACTGCTATAAAGGCTTCCATTATTATGTTTAATATTAAAATATTTATTCTGCTATCTTTTAGCACAGGTAGAAAAAGACTGTGCAGTAGACACAGCATGGGACCGAGTGAACAGAACCTATGGCCACTGGAGTTCCCTCTCAAACATTTAAAACACATTTCTGGCCAATTACCCACACACCATTTTTCTCGTTTGACAGGGTCATTGGGCAGCTTTGGGCCCCAGACAGAACCTGTGGCTGTCAGAGCAGGTAAGGAAGCATAGCAGTACAGAATTTTTGTGTCAGTGAGGATACTTCATTGCTGCATAGGCAAGACCTTGGTCTCGCAGTCTGAGCATGCAAGACTCTTGACAGAGCCTTCCACAGCAAAGAGATGTCTCTTGCTCTAATGGCACGGGGATTGGCCCAGTTCTCGGAGCTCCTTACCAGCAGCATGTCCTTTTTGGCTTGGACAACCTCCTGAGTGCTGATGGGTGGAGGCCGAGCCCGGCCAAAGTTGTGGGGGATGATGGTGTAGAAGCGAGAGGAGAGTTCCTCCAGCTGCTTCTGAGAAGGCGGCTGCTTCTGCAGTGCTGTCTCAATGGCCTCCAGAGCTTCAAAGCCTTTGGCAATTTGCTGCTTGCTCAGTTTCCCCAGGGGCATCTTCTTCACATCTGGGAAAGGGTGACATGAGGAAGTTTGGCAGAGATCTGTGGACTTCCAAGAATCCTACAAATCAGTAGCTGAAACCACCCAGATCAGAATGCCACTACTTAGTTCAATTCATGCCACTTTTCACTCTATAACTGAACCACTTTCTGCTCTTCCCAGGTTGGTCTTCATTTGTGACCAAGGACCAAAGAATCAAATCTCACCAGTACAGGTGACCTGAGCTTCTCTCCCTCTCCCTCCTTCCCATAACCGAGTTTTCTCTCACTAATTGGTTTAGCTTGATGTTGTTACAACTATATATACCAGCTTTCTCTATTAGCCAAATGGCCAGCAAACCACAATAAACAGATAATGTATGTTTGATGCCAAGAGCAGGCAAGATGGAGATATCATAGAGTTGGGAGAGACTCCAGGGTCATCTAGACCCTGGAATGCAGGAATCTCAGCTAAAGCATCCATGACAAGTGGCCATCCAACCTCTGCTTAAAAACCTCCAAGGAAGGAGAGTCCACCGCCTCTCATGGGAGTCTGTTCCGCTGCCAAACAGTTCTTAGAAAGTTTTTCGAATGTTTAGTCGGACTCTCTTTTCTTGTAACTTGAAGCCATTGGGTGCTTCTCCCACCTGCGGCAAAGCAAACAACAACAACAACAACAACCCAACCCACCACCAAAAGATCCCTTGACCCTTTACCTAAATTCATGGTCTGCATGGCATCCTTAAACATGTCGTTGCTGAAGATGAGGGAGACCAGCTCCTGAGTAGGCTTGTCCAAGGTGCAGGGCCGTATCCTTTGCTTGGATAGCTTCACTCCATCTACACTGTCCACCTTGGAAACAGCAAAGAACCAACCTGGGTCTGGATATACACACAATTCAGCTTCTTCTAGTGGGCCTGGACTTCACCCTTAGATTCACAGTAGGACACACAAGCTTTTACCTTTCAAAATAACAGGACTTAAGCAAACACCCTTGAGCAAATGGACCTGCACATGGAAATGCTAACTGACTTCCATTAACTTCACCAACCCTGACGCAGTTCACTCACTACAAGGGATTATCCATGTTCTCTAACTCACACAGATCTTGAAAACCTGCAGGAGTCCTCTAAATCACTGATAACCAGGAGATAGACTGTGATTAGGCTGCTAGGATAACTTTGTGAGGATTGGATTAGTGATCGAAGATCGCACATAGCCTCAACCAGGAGCCTTAACCAGGTGATGGCACTCTGCCCGGCTACTGACAGCATTGTTGCCTCTTACTACAGTGGTGTCTCGCAAGACGAAATTAATCCATTCCGTGAGGCTCTTCGTATAGCGGTTTTTTCTCTTGCGAAGCAAGCCCACTGACAGCTTAGCGGATTAGCACTATTAGCGGTTTAGCGGCTTTTAGCAGATCAGCTGATAAGCGGCTTATCAGCGGATCAGCTGATAAGCGGCTTAGGGCTTAGGAAAAGGGGGGGGAGGGAAAAACCCCCGCAGGAACTCGCAAGACATTTTCGTCTTGCGAAGCAAGCCCATAGGGAAATTCGTTTTGCGAAGCGCCTCCAAAACAGAAAACCCTTTTGTCTAGCGGGTTTTCCGTCTTGCGAGGCGTTTGTCTTGCGGGGCACCACTGTAATGGTGTGGGGCAGAGACAGAATGGCAACTTGGTTGGGGCTGTGCAGGCACACCAGCAGAACTCATCTGGCACTCTCAGCGCCAGATTCAGCTAAGTAGTCCCACCAGTTGAAGCCCACCCAAGTACTTTCACTAGCGCAATGGGGCTTTCCCCCTCCTTCCCTCCCCCGGCACCCCTGGGTCTGGTGGGCATCAGGGGAACCCCTGGAACAGTGGGCGAGAGAGAGGAAAGGGCAGATAATTCAATCAGGCAAGCAGAGTTGCTTAATCTATGCTGAACTCCTTCAGTCACTGGTCGGCCCACAAGAGGTGCCTGATGCTATAGTGCTCAGGGATCAACCATCTGGCTCTCCAAATGAGGCCTCCCACTGGTCCTTGGGCCAAAGCTATGGTGTGTGTATGGGTATGAAAGGACAGGGACCAGATTCTCCCAGACACATCCAAAGAAGAATTGTAGAGTTGGAAGGGACCACGAGGGTCATCTAGTCCAACCCCCTGCAATGCAGGTATCTTTTGCCCAACCTGGGTCTTGAACCCACAACCCTGAGATGAACAGCCTCATTCTCTACCAACTGAGCTATCCCAGGTCTCTTCCCTGAACTTTGTGCTTTCATTTCAAAAAGTCCACAGCACCATATGTTCTGAAACAACCAAAAAACCATATGGACAGTAATGAATAAGAAGTAAACCCACTCCTGGGCTTAGCGTGTTCTGGACACTGTGTGCCAAAGTATTGGGACGACTGATAAAGAAGCAGTGGACCACTATTTTTTAGTTTGATTAATCTGTTACTTATTTTACCATAGTGATTTACCGTGCAATCTTAGGTATGCTTACAGAGAAGTTGCATTCAATTCAATAGGACTCTCTTGCAAGTCGGATTGCACAGCCAACAAATCAACTAACCTAATTTTAAATGTATTAGTCTAGACTGTTTGCAATTAGGCTTTGTTTGTTCCTGCTGTTTTGCACTGACTTATGCCTCTCCCCAGTGTGCCAGTCTGCTCCCAGTGTATTCCTTGGCTCAGTACCTTCACAGTCACCTCCTGCTCCTCTTCATCATCTGCATGTTGCACCTCAATCAAGGTGTACTTGCCATCATGAGCCACAAAGTTCTCCCGGTCACCCCAGCTGTTCTTGGTCTTATCCCGAAATTTCTTCTCAAAATCCTTCTTGGCCGCCTCCAAGGATGGAAAGGCGTTGAGTTTTGACTGCCCGACTTCTCCCTGCAAGCAACAAGAGGAAAGGAAACACACATCAGCAAGAGACGGAAACTTCAGCATCTTCTCCCACGTATCTTGTGCTTCCTTTCTTAGTCTTACAATGAAAGAAGGGCAGGAAAGGATGGTCAAGGACACGGCCATCCTCACAGGCAGGAACACTCATACCTTCCACAAAGTAGGGTAACCTATAGAGGGGGACATGTCCTTGTATGCAATTGTACAGTTTAGAAGGACATTTGTCTGCTGGAATATGTAGGTTCTGAAGGGACCACAACCTCTTTGTGGAAAGCACAATCCACCAATCCAGCCTTTGATACATGTTCTTCCACCAAGCTTCAGCCCTTCCCAGAGGAAACAGATAGCCTGCCAACTGAACACACAATGAGTCTCTGGTGCAGGCTTCTCTGTTGTACACAACGGTTCCCTGAAGTCCTTAATCTCCACTTTGAAGTGGAGGTAGATTTCCTTGCCCACTTAGTCCCATTTGCATTCTTTGCTCCCGGTCTTAGGGTGTTTAATCCTCCCCCCCTCCCCCACCTTCTGTAAGTGCAGCATATTTTAGAAAGGTGAAAATAATCCAGGAGTGGCTTCTCTTGATGTCTGAGCAACGATGAATTGTAATAAATATAAAGTGCCTCCAGAGTGGAAACTCAATTTAGGTCATTAGCAGCTGGAGTCTGGGGGCACACAGATTTATCACCTGGGTGTCTCAGAGATGCTTTTACAAAAAGAAAAAGAGAAAAATACTGCCCAAGAGCCATTTTAGCATTTCAGGCGGCCATCTTCTAGCCACTTACCTAGGTGCAAGCCCTACTGAACTCATTGGGACTTACTCCTGAGTAGACATTGTTTATGATTACCCTGGTGCACTGCAAGAGACTTGCAGAGTAGATAAAATCATTCTCTATTTTTCCTGTTACCTCTATTTCTTACAGCACCTCAAGATTCTCATAAAAGTTTTAGTGAAGTAGCTAATAACATGTGCCTAATTCTGTATTTCTTTTTTCTCTCCCCACTCCTTCTCCCTTTCTCATTTTGCCTGGAATTTTCTGAGATCAGCATCTGTTCCTAAATATTGGAATCTCTCTCCAACAAAAGCAAAGGCATATGATGATAAAATTATCCTACTAATTTGCACTGTTCTGCAAGGTTTGGGATACACCTCCTAGAGACATATATTCTTCTTGCACCAGGTCCTCTAATCAACTTGGCTTTCAGGTTTTTAGCATGGGTATGTAAACAGCTGTACATATTGTTCCTCTTTAAATATTTTATACGCATTTTTTCCCTACTGTAAAGGAAATTTTGTATTAGTTTTTATAGAATGCTTGTCATCTGTTTACAAGGGACGCGGGTGGCGCTGTGGGTTAAACCACAGAGCCTAGGACTTGCCGATCAGAAGTTCGGCAGTTCGAATCCCTGTGACGGGGTGAGCTCCCAAATGGCATTTCCGTGCGCTGCTCTGGTTCACCAGAAGCAGCTTAGTCATGCTGGCCACATGACCCGGAAGCTGTACGCCAGCTCCCTCGGCCAATAAAGCGAGATGAGCGCCGCAACCCCAGAGTCGGTCACGACTGGACCTAATGGTCAGGGGTCCCTTTACCTTTACCTTTGTCATCTGTTTATGGAGGCAGTTCTGGCCAGGGGACTCAAAAGGTCGTAGAAGGTGCAACAGGTCAGCACAGGAAACTAACCTGGGGGTGGAATGAAGCTTAGTTACCATGTCCATGTGTGAGTGTGTGGGGGGGGGGGAGAGTAACTTAGCAAAACTGTGGACTCCTCCAGACAACCTGTTCATTGAGCATTCATCTCAATTTGCTTGCAAACAAATCCTTCTGATTTGTTTGCAGGAAGATTATATGACAATGAGCATCCATCCTTATCTGTTTACAGGGAAGTCATATGCCTGCCTGTCCATCTGTTTTTATCCAACACTTTATAGTGCATTTCCCTGTCACTTTCCTAACTGCAAAAGACATCTATATAACTATATCTGTATTTATGTTGTTTAAAAAGTGGTTTTGTTGCACCTGAGCACTTGAATCCACTTTCATTGCGCAAACCTAAATTTACAGTGTGCCTGTGTCTGGAGTTGGCTTCTACTGTCCTTCTGATTGACTAGGAGGCTGGAATGATGAATCATACATATAAATGATGCTGGCAAACAAGCAGAGAGAGATGGGAGAGCTAGGAAACAGGAAAAAGTCACAGTCGCAGAGAATCCAGATTTCAGGGACAAAAGAAGCTGAGCTGAAAGCACTGAGATTGACTGGGGCACTGCCAATGAATTAGGATGGAGCAAAAGGAATTCCTTTATTGGTCTTAAGCTAAAGTAGGGAAGCACTTTGTATAAGCCTTACGTAGATAGACTATAAAAATAGCATGGGGGGAAAATGCATCTAATTGCTCTTATCGGCAACTGCTAAAACCACAGGAGCGACTAGGTTAGCTGGTTTGTTCATCTGCTCCTCATGGAGAAGGTTGCAGCCATGCTACTATAATGTCAGCTACAGCGAGTATGGAAAGTTAAAGCTATTGTTAGTTTCTGTTTGCCATCTTTATTTATGCCGAATTAATTCAAAAGGGGTTTCTTTTGGCTTGGATGCTCCTTGACAGCAGCCATGAGATTTCTTCCTAGCATCAACTTATAGCGATTTTACCTAACATCTTTTTCCTTCCCCACCACCTCAGCTAGAGCATAGAGGGACCACTCTGGAATACACAGACATGTATTTGTGTTCTCTGAAGAACTGCAATGGGCCTATCAGAGCCATTAGCCTCTGGAATAAGAGAAAGCTAACTAATAACTTCAGCTCCTTACCTTGGTTTCCAGAGAAGTATGTTTTGTGTTTCCGCCTAAAAGCCCAAGGATGGCGGCGGCGGGGTGTGTGTGTGTGTGTGTCTCTTATGTGGCAGTCACTGTAGAGTGTATGTGGTATGCAAACAAAGCAAGAGGGGAGGACAACATGTGGTGAAAATTAGCAAAAGGGTGGTGGCAAAGAGCCTATTCTGATGGATGACTCAGTACAGCTCCCACTCCAGGTTCTCAAGCACAGAGTCCCTGCCAAGTTATGACAACCTAATTCCAGGAATAAAAGCCTTTTGAAACCTGAGCCTTGGAGGAGGAAAAGACAACTGGGAGAGAACAATCCTAGCCACCCACAACCTCAACGGTCAGGTAGGCAAATAAACTTGGGTCTAAAGGCCTGACATAAAGAGGGTTTCACCCAAGGGGGCACATCAGGTGAAGACAAACTTAATCAGCTTGCATTTATGTCTGCCTCACAGGTTACAATAAAAGGTTGCTTTAAGCTGGACACACAGCTGAAAGTTTTACTCAGAGGAGACGTCTTGAAATTAATGGTCCTAACTTAGTCACGTTCATTAATCTCAAGGGATCAAGTCTCTCTTAGTAGAATACCACCCAATGTTCCTTAAGAGAGATCCCCCCACAGCAGAAAATGCTGGATCCCAACTCCCAATAGGTTGTCAGGGATGACAGGAGCTGCAGTTTAGCAAACCTAGACACTCTGGGGTCTCCCATCTCTGCCTATAGCTTCAAGAAACACTATTGCCCTGGTTACAAAATTCCAGCTTGGGGAACTGGGACATGTCCTAGGAACCGGGACACGTCCTAGGAGTTCTACTGAGAAAATTAATTAAGGCTGCAGTCAGACACCCACTAAAGACCCACTCGATCCAAAGGGACTTCTGAAAAGACGTGTGTGGGATTGCACCCACGGCTGTTAGGAAATTTCAACTGCTGAATTACGTTGCAATTTAACAACAACAACCTGATCAACATAAGATGTAAACATTTCTTTCTCAAGAGCACATTGTCTCAATGTTCTGTGTATCGATTAGTTTACTGCAAGCTCATATCTAATTTTAATAGATAACTGAAGAATGAACTTGTGCAATTTTGCCATTGCAACACAGGTCCGGAAGAAGCAAACAACAATTGCCTTGCGTTGATTGTCCAAGGTCACTGGCCTCTTGCTAGATTAAATGCAAACAGCTTGCAAAACAGACTTCAGGGGGATGACTCTGAAAGCTCTGAGCCGAGAGTACCAGGAGCTGCACCAGCGAGCTCTGGATGGGAAGTGTGCTTAAGCTCCCAGTCGTTCCTTCGCAGTAAGGCTTTTGCCTCTTCACAGTTTGGGTTAAAACGCCCCCCTGGGCCTAGTCAGGCTTGCAGGTCACCTCTGACATCTAGTGACTGTTGCTGTTCTGTGTTCCACAAGGGCATAGTCAGAGGACAGCTGCCCCTCAAATCAAGTAAGTAAATAAAAATACTTAACTGACCAATCGCAACACAGGTAGCTCAATTCTGCCCCCCGAAACATAAATCTGGCTGCGCCCATGGTGTTTTGCCTTGTTAATTTAAAATGTTTTGCAATATTAAGAAAGCAGGGCAAATGAAAGGGAGAAATGTGTGGCAGTGCCATTAGCCCAAAGCATGGTGTCCTCAAGATGCTCCTATGCTACAGCTTCCATGATCTCTGACCTTTGGGCCACACTTGCTGGGGCTGATGGGAGTTGTAGTCTTAACAGCATCTGGAGGGCACCCTGTTTGGCTACTCCAGGCTCAAGAGTTAACAGGGAGTCATTTTAGAAGAGCGTACCTGGATTAGACCAAAGGTCTGAAACACGGGACTTTATTACTATTGGAAAGAGGCTTATTTCCTCCCCCCAATCGCAAATGCTCAGAAGCCGCAGACCAAGAGAGCTGCACACTGTGGCCATCCTACCTATTACCCTGAAGTGGTAACACACTGCTCCAAGACAATTATTTTGTGAAACCATTATCTGTGACAAGTCTGCTGAAACACTGTGCCTGATATACCAACAGCTCTAGGCTAAGCGAAGTGAGAATCCACATTACCAGGCTAAAGGTGTTTACAACCTTGTAAATAGTTTTATGGCAGCAGCAGTAGTCAGCCTGCTTCAGCATAAGAACTGGATGATCTCAGCTTCATAGCCACTTAACCCCAGGGAATCTTGTACCACTTAAATGGTGCCCAGAGGCCCCAACACTTAGGTGTCATGTATGTGAACTCCTGCTCATTTGACTTTCTTGACTCACTTTCTCCTGTGTCTCAATGGTCAATGAGGAATGGTATTTTCCAGACTTTCTTAATGCTAGGCCCACCACCTCGCATCTTTTAACCAACCTGGGGAATATTAAGCAATAAATATGGCTAGGAACACTAATAGCAAGCACAGGGTCTGGACGTGTTATGGCTCTGCAAACTGTCATTCAGGAAACATTGCTGGAAGAGTTAAAGCTTTCTTTTAAATTGGCTAAGGTCTGGGCTATCTTTCTCCCTTTATTCCAGTGCTAGGCATCACTATCCACAGCTGTATATAATTGTGTCAGTCTTAGAGACCCCCACCCACACAGATTTTTGAGAAAAGAACAACTGCAGGGGCCATCTTGAGGGCAAGCTACTCACCACACGGCCCCAGCGGTTCCAACAGCTGTACGTCCCATTCTGTTCTATGAGTTGGATGATGTAGAACTTGTTGTTATTGTGGCCAATGTTGGTCTGGTTCAGCATGCAGTCGTAGTCCTCATGAATCTAAAATCGTAAAAGGCAACATGAATGCCCCTAAGACACCCACAGCAACCTCTGTGTGGCTAAATTCCAGCCTGTGATTGACATCTGGCAAAATGGGAGTACAATCAGAGCCCAGCACTTAAAGAGTATTGCAAGAACTAACAAATACCAAGTGCTATAACAAAGTCTAGGCTGGAATCCAAGAGGATAAATTCTGGCTGGACTCTCCCAATGGCATCCTCACCTTGATTAGTAGTTTTTGCTAAAAGATCTATGCAGCAGACAAATGGGCAGAAGGAGTCCTGAAGGACAGAACACTGTCCAATCCTAATAAGGCTCTGGCGGGATGGGGCGGGACGGGGCGACGACAATTTTTGGTTCCATTAATTTCCCCCCTCCTCTACTTGGGACAGGCATAGGCAAACTTGGCCCTCCAGATGTTTTTGGCCTACAACTCTCATGACCGCTAGCTAGCAGGACCAGTGGTCAGGGATGATGGGAATTGCAGTCCCAAAACATCTGGAGGGCCGAGTTTGCCTATGCCTGACTTGGGACATGCAGCCCTGGATGCCCTGCTAAAGGAAGGCAAAGAAAAGCTTCAGGGAAAGAGAGATGCCTCAAGATTCAGTGTGTACTTTGACCTTCACTGCCCCACCACAGGTGCCCACAAGAGACAGGAGGACTCCCATTATGCTACACTATCCCATTGCAGGGCCAGGTGAAAGTGGGAATGACCCCTTCCCCACCCCCTAATGGATACCGGACACAGGGAACACTTCAGCCAGAGCTTTGCTCTCACCTTGGCGCTATCAACGTCGCTCAGCTGACAGGCAGAATCAATTTTGGCCTTGAGCTTCTCTTTGGGAGCTGCCTTCAGTGCCTCCACAGTGGAGCGGAAACTGTCTTCTTCAGGTTCAGCCTTTAGCTCCAGCTCCTGTTTCACTTTCTTGCCCTTGACTGCTGCCCTGGTTTGGGCAGGGGCCTTGCGCTTTGGCGGCATCGTTCCCTTCAGAGCCTTACCCTGTTTCCCAAAGGAGTCAGGCTGCTGCTCTTATTCAACTGCAAAAAAAAGGGAGGCAAGTTAATTCTTGACTCAGGTGGTCACTAGAAATACCAGTCCCTAAATGACTCACACTGACCTTCTCTGTGATTTCGTTTAAGTGAGAACAGGGAGAGGACTTGTCTACTTCAAGCACTACCATTAAATAAATTTTATAAAGGAATACTGGAGTAGTTCCTTTCTGCCGACTGATCAGGCTCTTCTATAAAACTCTGGCAAAACACAGACTTTCCGAAAGACTAACTTAGCAGCAACAGCACACCGCTGGGTATTACAACAGCCAAGACCCCAATGTGTGCTCCTGCTAGCATAATGTAGCTCCAAAGACTTCTGCTTTTCTTTCCTGCCAGATTTGGATGACATTCCCACATATCAGGACTTCCGGAGGCGGCCCTCTCCTCTAGCCAGGAGAGGGAAGCTCCGTTGAAACGGGTTGTCCGCTACGGCGAAGCGGAGACCCACATCGGAAAACCGCAGGCGGCAGAAGCCTGCGGTCTTGGACCCGGCGGGCGCCAGGAGCTGCCCCCAAAACGTTGAAGGAACCCCGTAAGGGGCTCCGGATCGCGGAGGGGGTAGCGGCACTGAGGGTCGCTCCGCAGTCAACGGAGTGAAGCCGCGAAGCTGTTGCCGGTGAGCGCTGACCTTTCTTCCTGGAGTCTACGTTACGGAAAGCAACAATCCGTGAGTAATAAGGACTTTCAAAAACTTTAAAGTTTTAAAAAGCAACGGAATTTGGCTGAAAGCGGATTGACGAAAAAAAGGAAGTCCGTCTTCCGCTGCTACTGAACTTCAAAGCAAAGAGCAGGAGGAGTGGAGGCAGAGAGTGAACTTTTAACCTAATGGATCTGAGCACCCACTGGACCTCCTTTGAAGCAGAATAGGACTGTAAGCATTGGATTTTTGCGTTTCTAATTTGGACTGTGACATCTTCTTCTATTGGAATTACAACTTAAGTTAAAAACCCAGGTGCTGGAACTGCCTGAGTAACTGTGGCAGTCAGCCTGCAGATTTGGATACTTTGAATTTAAACTTGGAAACAATCTGAGGGGTCTGGAATTGCTACTTTGAGGCATCATTTGGAATACCAGCAAGCACTATTTGAGACATTGTGTTTATTTAATACCAACTCTGCTAAAATTTACTACTTGAAGGTCCCTGGACATTAATTTTGATTTTATGAACTTTATTGGAATTGATCTCTTCCCGAAAGACTTTTAAAGCTCCCCCTAGAGGTTTTGGAATTTACAGCAGTGGCATTGTTTTACTTTCTCTTTCCCGGCCTCCTGTTTGACTGTTACCATCTGGGCCGTCTCTTTCTCATGGGAAACAACTCAGCCTGACCTTGACTTTTAGATAACTTTGGAATGAGTGGTGCAAGAAAAAGGAGCCTAGAGAAAAGGAGCCCAAAGAAAAGGAACATAGAGTAAGAACTAGACAAACAACCTTAGCCACAGCCTTACAGCCACGTAGATCGTCTGTGCCTATTTTACTTTCTGAGGAAGAAGCTGCATCCCTGCCAAGGGCAGGAGAAGGAGAAACTGAGGAATTACAATTGGAAGATATGGCCTCTGGAACAACTGTTTCTATCTTAGAGAAAATCTATGAAAAATTGGAATCTTTGGACAAGAGAGTTGAATCCTTGGATAAAAAAGCTGATGAGCAAACATTTAAAATCGATCAAAACACAGAATGTCTAAATAGATTAACTGGACAAGTGGCACAGAATGCACAAGCAATTGGAGAATTGAAGGAGGCTACAGGTGAAAATCGGAAATTGGCTGAAGATACCAGCCAAAGACTTGGAAAGCTAGAAAAAGAGGTGAGACCACTCAGTAAACAAGTAGGAGAACACCAGACCTACCTTTCTATGATTGAATTACGGAACAGGGAGACTAATTTAAGGATAAGGTCGGTCCCAGAAGTGGAAGAAGACAACTTAGCTGAGTTTCTGACCAAAATTTTTTCCAAGTTCTGGAACTTAGAAGAAAAAGACTTTAAAATTGTATCAGCTTTCAGGCTTGGAAGACTTACAAAGAAAGACAAACCCAGAGACTGTTTGATAACATTGAGATCAAAGGAGGAAAGGGACAAGATCCTGGGCCTGCATTACGGAAAGTCACTGGTCATTTTGGACAAAAGAATTGAAATTTACAAGGACATTCCTAAACAACTTTTGGATCTTAGATCTGAGTACTTGGAACTAGCAAGACTGCTGAGGAGCAACGTAATCATCTTCAGGTGGGACTTTCCTCAAGGACTATCTTTTACTTTCAGAGGGAAGAAGATTAAAATTAGAACATTGGAAGATAGAGATAAATTTCTAAACGTGTACGGAGAGGACCTTCAAAAAGGACTTGAATTACCTTCAGGGCCTGGAGCACCAGAGGCACCGACACCCTCGGATTCTGAAGACCCAGCCAACAAGGTACCACCCCCAGAAAAATAACCAGATTTATTCAGGATGTCTCTGCAACTGTTGAGTTGGAACATAAATGGCTGTAATATTCCGGAAAAAAGGAGGAAAATATTTCATATATTAAAAAAGGAACAATTGGACATTATTTGCCTACAAGAAACACATGTGACTAGGCTCCATAGAAAAGTGTTAATAAACAAAAGACTTGGTCAGGAATTTATATCCTCAGACACAGTAAAGAAGAGAGGCGTGGTGATTTATGCAAAAGAGAGCCTGTCACCTAAATTTCTATTTAAAGATGAACATGGAAGAATTTTGGCAATCAAAATACAACACCAAGGAGAGAAGATTCTGCTATTAGGAATTTATGCACCAAATGAAGGAAAATCGGAATTTTATAAGAAGTTGCATGAGACTATGCTGGAGTATCTGGACTATGACAACATCATTATGATGGGAGACATGAATGGAGTCGTATCAACTTACATGGATAAGTCACAAAGCCAAAATGTTACGAAAGATGGCAGACTACCAAAGACCTTTTTTGAAATGACAGACAATATGGACTGGATTGACATTTGGAGAACGAAGAACCCCTTGGGAAAAGAAGGAACATTCTTCTCTGAAGCCCAGCTGACTTGGACAAGAATCGACCAAATATGGATAACTAGAGGTCTGGCACCCAAGGTCAGGAAAGTGGAAATCTGCCCAAAGACCTGCTCCGACCATAATGTACTGAAAATGGACATGACACTTCTACCAACCGGTTCCTTTAGATGGAAATTGAATGACAATTTGTTTAGAGACCAGGAGATTATCAAGAAGGCCCAAAAAGTTTTGAAGGACTATTTTGAGATAAACATGAGCACTACGGTGGAAAAAAGAATCATTTGGGACGCAAGCAAGGCCGTGATGAGGGGGTTCTTGATACAACAGAATGCTGTTAAAAAAAGAACACAAAATGAGAGGAAAGACAAGATCTTGGAGAAAATTAAAGAGTTTGAGAAGAAGTTAAGATCGAATCCGAAGTCACAGCTGATTCTGAGAGAAATTAAACTCCATCAGGCACAATATTCTAAACTGATGAACCAGGAAATAGAATGGAAGATCAAATTAATGAGACAAAAAACTTTCGAATCAGCAAATAAATGTGGGAAACTGCTGGCTTGGCAGTTGAAGAAGAGACAAAAGTTAAATGTAGTCACAAATTTGGAAATTGAAGGAAGAAACATTCAGAACCCCGTGGAGATTAGAAAGTGTTTTCAGAAATATTTCAAAAAACTATATACTCAAGGGCCGCAGAATGAGGCTGAGATTAAACAATTTTTGGAAAAAAATGGACTTAAAAAACTTTCACAAGAAAATAGATCACTCCTGAACAGCAAAATAACACGACAAGAGATTGAACAAGCCATTCAGAACATGAAATTGGGCAAATCTCCAGGGCCAGACGGCCTGCCCTCCAAGTATTATAAGACATTAAAAGATTATTTGATACAACCATTGATGGAGGTCAGTAACGAAATTATGGAGGGAAAGAAGGCGCCGGAATCGTGGAAGGAAGCTTTCATCACATTGATACCAAAATCGGAAATTGAGAAGACACAACTCAAGAACTATCGTCCCATCTCCCTTTTAAATGTGGATTACAAAATATTCGCAGATATTTTGGCAAGCAGACTTAAAAGAGTTCTAAACGAAGTAATTCATAAAGATCAGGCAGGCTTTCTCCCAGGTAGACATATGTTTGCCAACACAAGGAACATCATTGACATTTTGGAACTTTTGCAGACAAACATAAATACAAAAGCAGTGTTAATTTTTATAGATGCGGAGAAGGCCTTTGATAATATCTCTTGGAAATTTATGAAGGGAAATTTAAAAGAAATGGGAGTGGGACGGGGTTTTGAGAATGGGATTGATGCAATATACTCAGAACAGAAGGCAAAACTGATAGTTAACAATGTGGTTACAGAAGAGTTTAAAATTGAAAAAGGTACACGACAAGGCTGCCCGATTTCCCCTCTGTTATTTATTTCGGTTCTGGAGGTGCTCTTGAATAGGATTAGAGGGGACCGGTTGGTGCAAGGGATTCAGGTCGGAGCGAAACAATATAAACTTAAAGCTTTTGCAGATGACCTAGTCTTGACTTTGCAGGAGCCAGAATCTAGTACAAAAAGAGTATTACAACTGATTCAAGACTTTGGTCGGGTGGCGGGATTCAAATTAAATAAACAGAAAACCAAGGTGTTGGGGAAAAACTTGACAGATACAGAGTCAGAACGGTTTCAGAGAGAAACAGAACTAACTGTGGTTAAAAAAGTAAAGTACCTAGGGGTAAACATAACAGCAAAAAATTTGAGTCTATTTAAGGATAATTATGAAAAATGTTGCTCTGAATTCAAGAGAGACTTGGACAGTTGGTCAAAATTGAAGCTTTCTTTGTTAGGCCGAATTGCTGCTATTAAGATGAATGTATTGCCAAAGATGTTGTTTTTGTTTCAAACATTGCAAATTGTGGACAAGACGGAGTGTTTCCGGAAGTGGCAGAGAGATATCTCTAAATTTGTCTGGCAGGGCAAAAAGCCCAGAATTAAGTTTAAGATATTAACTGATGCGAAAGAAAGAGGGGGCTTTGCCCTGCCAGACTTAAAACTGTACTATGAAGCCGCAGCTTTCTGCTGGCTAAAAGACTGGCTACTTCTTGAAGACACTGATGTGTTGGATTTGGAAGGATATTGGGCATAACATTATGTTTGAGGACTGGGAAAGGTTGTGGACCACTGGGCTGAACTTCACTGCATGTAATGCTTTGAAGGAAAATGTAATGAAAATGATATACAGATGGTACATGACCCCAGTTAAACTTGCCAAAATACACCATTCGTCTGATAATAAATGTTGGAAATGTAAAGAAAATGAAGGAACATTCTTTCACCTCTGGTGGACTTGCCCTAAAGTGAAGGCCTTCTGGGAAATGATATATAATGAGTTGAAAAAGGTATTTAAGTATACCTTCACTAAGAAACCAGAGGCCTTCCTCCTGGGTATTGTCGGCCAGAGGGTGCTAAAGAAGGACCGAACATTTTTTATGTATGCAACAACAGCAGCAAGGATACTCATTGCCAAGAATTGGAAGACTCAAGATCTACCCACACTGGAAGAATGGCAGATGCAGCTGATAGACTATATGCAACTGGCAGAGATGACCGGCAGAATCCGAGACCTGGGAGAAGAAAGGATGGAAGAAGATTGGAAGAAATTTAAAACTTATTTACAAAAATATTGTAATTTGATTGAATGTTAAGAAGGATGCTTGATCATAAATAATTGGCCACTACTAAACTAGATTGGGAGAACTATTAGATTATATTTAAACGAGTGGATATAAGATTGTAAACAAGATGATAATTTGCTTGAAAAAACTTTTTAACAATGTAAGTGGGAGCAGGAGACGTGAGGAAGTCCAAACAAGTTATGAAATTTTGTGTATGATATAAGCAATGTTGTTTGTTATTTATGCTTTTCTCTTATAAAAATCTTAATAAATATTTATATATTTTAAAAAAAAGACATTCCCACATATCAGAATTCTGAGTGTGGCTGTGCACTCTGCTCAGATCTAGCAAAGGCTGCATATAGATATAGGCCATGGTAGGCAAACTAAGGCCTGGGGGCCAGATCCGGCCCAACTGCCTTCTAAATCTGGCCCGCGAACGGTCCAGGAATCAGTGCATTTTTGCATGAGTAGAATGTGCTCTTTTATTTAAAATGCATCTCTGGGTTATTTGTGGGGCATAGGAATTCATTCACCCCCCCCCCCAAAAAAAATATCCTGGGAACCATAGCTCTGGGAATTGTAGCTCTGTGAGTGATAAACTACAGTTCCCAGGATTCTCTGTGTGGGGTGTGTGCGCGCTTCAAATGTATGGTGTGTGCACAGCCATAGAATATTATGTAAATGTACAAGCTCAACATGCAATTTGATTACGTATGAAACAGCAGCAGCACTCTAATCTAACCCTGTGGAGGGAAGTGCAAACCTTTGGGTTAACAGCCAGGTGCACTGACCCACTGTGCCACAGAGATGAACATGTTGTCTTTAGTCCTAGGCCCACAGGCCCACACCCTAGGCAAACAGCCATACAACAACTATCAGAGCCAAATGCCGGTTTCATAGCTGACTCAGCCCCAAGCCCTCTCCTTCCTAATCACCCCAATCACCCTGTTAGTTCAGACCTTTATTCCTTTGACAGCAGATCTTCCTTTTAGGTTTTTAACTGTATCAATCTGTAATCAAATCAGCCTTGGGAAATCTGGAACCTTTGGCTGGACCTTATTATGCTTCCCATCACCTGTAGGTTTGTCAGCTACTCCAAGCGTTTTAAATTCTGATTTGCTAATCCAATGCCAGGAACAGGCAAGGAGCCAACTTTTAACTTGCATACAGCTGACTGGCAGTCAATGGCAGCAGAATATTTTCCTAATGAGTCACAACTGAAAGTGCACGGTTATGTTCATGCTATTTCAATAACAGTGCACAGCTTTCACTAACAAGTCACAGCTTTATTGCACAAGAGGAAACTGTCTTTTCTAGGCCTTAGAAACAGTATACTTGCATACAATATAAAGGATTTTGCAAGCATTATAGCCAGAAGGTAAGACTTGGAGAGGAAAGGTGAACCAATGGATGCTGTTTGAGAACAGGTGAGATAATGCTTGAACACAGCAGAGGAAGGAGTCCGAGAAACAGACTGATTATCTGGTGGAGGTGAGAGAGAATAGCAGGTGAGATGGTGGACGGGATCAGATGGCATCAAAAAAGCATGCGCAGGGACCAAGTGAGGAATTCCCAAACTATGGTCCATGGGCTTCAGTCAGGTGGTCTATGGAGCATCTATGAATTGGTGGCTAATGATGAGAGAAACAACACGTCTACCTCACTAAATATTCACATTGATTTTTAACTGTGTTTTGGCAGCTTTTTTATTTCTTACGTTTTATTATGTTACAATTTGAATTCTACAAAATTCAAATTGTAATACAATAAAATGCAACAATAATAAAAACAGCCACATAGCTTCTAACACAGCACATCACAATTGCTACAACAGTTAGGAAAAACATAAATGGTCTGCCCAGACCCTCATCAATTGGTCTGTGGGGAGCTTAGCCACAAGACGGGGGAATAAACAAACAAGTTTTCTAAAAGCCAGGTACAGTGATGCAAGGTTTTGAAATGTAACATCATTGCTATGTAGCATGGTTGGAGGCAGAAATATAAGACCTGCTAACAACAGATGAATGTATGATATCCAGCAAGCAGTCCTCTAGAGTCTAGATGCACCAGTGCTCTTTGAACTCAGAACAAAATTATTTGAGTAATAAGCAGCTCAAAGTCTGCCAGTGCTCCTGGGCTCTGCCTATCTACATACTGTGTTCCGGGAGACAGTCTGCTAGGACTCAACCATGTGTACATTCACTAGTTTCACTACAAAACCGATAGAGATACCAAATAACAGAAGTAGACAGATCAATATTATGCAAATGTTCTTATCTTTCAGGATCACTGGACTTGCCTCTATGCTTTGCTACCTATATTAATGAAGAGGCAGAGGCAACTTCCTTTGCCTTCATGCTAGTAGCCTCCTCCTGCTTGGATTAAGAAGAGGTTTGCACCTTGAACTGAGGAATTTAGTGCAAATCTAGTAGAAAATCCTGTTCTTTAGTATTGTTTAACATCTTAAAATTGGGAGAAATAGCTGCATCATAACAGGGTTGTTTTGTTATCTGCACCTCCCGACTCTGTAAAACCAGTCTACACAATAATAATAATTTTTACTATTTATACCCCGCCCATCTGGCTGGGGTACCCCACTCAGCTGACAGCATACAGCAAGCTCAACAGTTCTGGTCCAGAAAGGAGCTTGCTGAATAAATAGCATACTCAAACAAGCAAGCCAAACCACACAAAGCAAATATTTAAAAAACAAAAAATCAAATCTTACCAGAGAGAAAAAACCTTCTGAGTCATGTAAGCAATCATCCATAGCCTGCTGTATGCAAAATGTATAGCATACATACTCTGATGATGGAAAGTATGCACTCTTGATGCACAAATGAAAAGCGCAAATGGGCTTTTTGGGGGGATGGGGTGGGGCAATTAAGAGCCCATATTGGCATCATACTACAGATGGGCAGGCCACTGGCTGCTTTCACAGGTTGTCTCCGAACTGCACAACTTTTGGAAGACTTGCAAATAATTTTGCCAAACGTTTCAAGCCATGCAAGAATTTTTGCTGGCCCACCAATACTGTACATCTGTATTAATAATGTGGAACATAGTGTGTGTGGGGAGGAAGGGGAAATAATTTATTTACTGTATTTCTCTCCTGCCCTTCTTCCTCAAGACGAAGGTGGCAAGAATCAGCACTTCCCCCAATTTACCAGATAGGTGTTTACACTCAAAGGATGCTATGTGGGGATTTGCCCCTTTAAAAAGTGGGTAGCGACCCATTAACTTGCGGAGGAGCGTCAAAGCAAAAAGCGCACAGTCCTGTCAAGTACTCGCTTAGGATCAGCGCCAGCGAGGGCGCAACTACAGCGGAGGTTCCAGCCCGGATTAAAAGGAATCCGCAGTACCCCGTTATCAAGATACAGAGGCTCTACGTTGTTTGGGGACGTCTCCAGCACCTCTCTCTAATTCGAAGAAATCAGATCCGGTATAGACAGCTACGGATTCTGTCCACGTTCCCGGACTGTCGCTTTGGGAACGAACCAGAGACAAATAAGATAAAGGGCCGCCACCCAGCTATTTATTTACTTCTCAAACCCCACCCCACCTCCCGCCTGCCCAGAGTAGCAAAACTCACCGGTGGGTGGTGCACCGGCTCTTCGTAGCCCGGTGGTCCTCCTAGACGCGGAGGGCCGGCAGAAAGAAGTCAGGCAAAGTGGCAGGGCAAGTTTGGGCAAGTCGGAGGGCGAGATCTGCCGCTTGGGCTTTCCCTCTTCCTCGCTTGCCGTCCCCTCCTCCCCCCTAGTGACCTCAGCCTTCGATCAGCGGCTGCAGCAACACGCCTCCCGGGGAAGGAGCCAGCCCAGCGCAGAGTCAAGGAAGGGGCTGAGCAGCAGAGCCCGGCTGCACGCCGAGCTGTCCATCAACGCGTGCTAGAACAGCCGGATCAGGCAGGCCCGCAATAGGGGCGCAGAAGAGAGCAAGCAACTTCTTCTGCATCCACTCACTTGTTTGGGCACCAAAAAAACTCCCATGCATGAATGAACAGATATAAGAGCACCAGGGATTATTGAGGGTTGTGCGTGTTCCTGAAAACAAGGACACCCAGAAGGGGAAATTCTTGATTCATGTCATCCCGTGCAAACTAGCAAACTGCATGGGCAATCTGCGGTCTCTTCGCTCCCCCGGCTTTGAATAGCTCTGTGGTCCCCCCCCCCGCGAATTCCAAGGGCTAAGCCACGTCCCCACCCACTCCGCCAGCTGGCGTTTTGTGCCTCCCAGGGCCGCCGCCTTCCCACCCCTCGTCCCTCCCCTTCTGCCATAAGCCTTCCCAAAGTTCGGGCATGCAAAGGTGCAAGCACACCCGTCCCCGCTTGAATTGCTCTCCCGCTGCCGCCGCTCCAAGCCCGCCCCCAATTGGTGCGCGAAGCACAACGAAGAAGCTGCGCGCGCCCTGTCAGCGCGGAGTTCACCACCTACTGAGCAAACGGGAGCACACCGCGCATGCCCAGTCCCCCGCTTCCACAGCAAGACGAGCGGCTTAGCGGACCATTAAAGAAGGCAGGTAGCTGACTCTACGGACCAATGAAAACGAACTCTGCGAAAGGAGGCGTGACGCTGCCAACCCACCCTTCTCAGCCTTCCTTCCTCGGGAGGAATCTCAGCCAGTGAGGAAAGGCCGGAGGCGTTTCCGCCCAATAGGAAAGCGCAGAGGGGGTTGGCTCGGCGAGCCGCGTGCAGGAAGTGCGCTGCGGTGAAGCAGCAGTAGCAGCAGCTCCGGGAACGGCATGGCGGCGGCGGGGATGAAGAGAAAGCAGCAGAGGCAGCGCGGAGCTTCCGCTTCGGGCTCAACGGCGGGGGGCGCAGCGCGCAAGAAGCGCAAGGTCAGTGGGGAGTGCGGTAAGTGGGGGGGGGGGAGAGGGGAGAGCGGCCGAGCCCCCCACCCCGGGGCGCCGCGTGGCTGAATTACTTTGGCGGCACGCGCTCCCCTTTCGGCCGTCGGGCTCGTTTAAGGGGTCCCCCCTCCACTGCCCTAAGCAAGTTATTCTCACGGGGGCAGAGACCGAGGGTGAGGAGGGTGATGGGGTAGCGCCACGTGCATGTTTCCAAAACAGTAAGGAATAGGGTGGGATGAGCACCGGCAACTGTCCAGTGAGCCTTAGCAAGTTTACTCGCGAGGAAGTCCACTGGTTTCAGTCGAGTATGTTGCTCTTTTCGCTAGCGGCCGTAAGCGGTACTCGAGGGTACCTCGCAGGCTTAAATTACTTGTTAAATAAGCAGGTAGGGGTCATGATTCTGTCGTTTGAGAACTTGCCATTAGCTTTGTACTTCATACCCGTACTTTGGTAGTTATGAGAATCCAGAGAGAGAATTTTGCATGTAGAATGGGTTTTGGTTGCAGAATTAGTCAGTTCTCCAGTTACTAGTCACTGGCCGTCTTTACCACTTAAAACCCCTGTTCCTCAATACTGTATAGCAGTGCTTCATCTTAGTAGACTTGCAATTGTTTTCTGAAATGATTGTTTTACTTCCTAGCTCCCTGCTGCCGATGAGAAAGCGTGGCAGAAAGCTGGCTCTAAGCTGAATGAGGAGATTTCCAGTGATTCTGAACCAGACACGTAAGGATATGCATTGCTCTCCCTCTGTAGCTTAGAAGGAAAGATGCATGATCTTGAATAAAGATGCATGTTCTCAGAAAAATGAATTCAGAGAAGCAGACTTGGTATGAATCCCCTCCCTAAGGTGGGGTAAGATAATAAGAGAGTTGGGTGAGAAAATTGTATTCTCCTTGCTGCAAAGCAGGCTGTTATGTTCTTGCATAGGTCTAGACATTTGTGTAATACTTTGCAGTGCAACTCGCAGGGATTCTTGGAATACAACTCTTTCTTGACCCTTAGGGGACACCATGGGAGAACTGAAGTCTCCTCTGAGATTGTGAGAATGTTATTTCTAGCTAATGGATGATTGTAAGAGAGAAAGCCTTATGGATTGTATCTTTCCCACCTGTAGCCCAGCAAGGAAAAAGAACAACGAAGCAGCAGATGAAATTGAGGAGACAGCACAAGAAAAGAAACTAAGATTAGCAAAGTTATATCTGGAACAGCTTCGACAGCAAGGTGAGATGTTGGATATGTTGTGATATAACATGACTGCAAACTCTGTGAAGTATTATAAAATATCAGCCAAGATGGTTTAAAAAAGTAAGAGAATCTGGAATGAAGGGTGAAAGCTCTATGAGAAGCTCATGGTCTTTTAAAAAAAAATGATGTAGAGGAAATGATTGCAGAAATTTACTGAGACAGTATAGCTTAGGTTGCTGACATATCTCAACTCTTTGACTTTAGAATCTGCTTAAGAGAAACAATTAAAAAAAAAAAGTGTGTTGGGAAGGGAGATTGGTTTGGGGTACTTGTTCTCCTCAAAGTGTCTGGAATGGCCTGTGTTTGGGGTCGATTCCTGTGGTTATGCAAACAAACAACTCTGATTCTCTTTGCCACAGCCACTTTATCTGATAAACCAGCTTTTGCCAGGGAACTGGTACACCCAGCAATTTCAAGTGGCAACCATGCATTTGTGGGATATGTACAAATTGACCCCTAGTACCTTGACGAATAGCTGTTCTAGGACAGTATTCTTCAAACCTTGGGTTGCTGGACTGAACTCCTGTCATCCCCAAATAGTTTAGTCAATGGCTGGTGATGGTAGGAGTTGTGGGCTGCATTCAGGCAGCACTTTATTACATTTTCCCAATGTTTCTTTACTTCGTAATTGCTGTTTCTTACGTGATCTGGAAATCTAACAGAATGTAGTGGAAGTTTCATGCTGATTTCTATGCTAATTGCTTCCAGAAAAAAATAGTTTGTGTTGTAATTTACCCACTGTTTGTCACACTTCACACTATTTGATGAAATTTAGCATGGTTTTCCAGCCATGGCAATTCTTTCCCATAGTTTTCATGGGTGAATCAGGGAGGAACAGAAACACACATGTACATCAAGACATTCACATGTTCAATGACATTCACTCTTTGAAGCCTTGGGTCTTATGCCCTGTTTGTATGTGTTTCCCTGAGCAGAAGAGGAAAAAGCTGAAGAAGAGGCCTTTGAGAAGGACCTGGTTGCTGGCCGGCTGAAGGAAGATGTGGTGAGTAGGATACTTGGTAAAAGGGTGCTGGGCTTCAGAAGGTCAGAGGAGAGGCAGATTTTCTAAGCTAATGAATAAGCTTTAATGGGGTATTTTCATTAGAGAGTAAAAGAAAAATTCCTTCCACATTGTAGCTGCTGACTGGGGGCTTGGCCCCTTCAACAGGCCCTCTTCCACATAGTAGCGAGTAGCTGGTTGGTAAGGAGGAAAATCAGCAGTCCATCTCTGCCTACCCATGCTTGCCTTTCAAACAGCAAGTGGAAATGGACAGCAAGGGCTGCTGTTGTTGATGGATACGTGTGTGTAAACACATACACATACAGTTTCCCACCCCTATCTTAAAGCATATTTGTAACTACAGTCCTCTGATACTTATCTCCACACTCATGAGAGCTAGAAACATAAGATTTTTTAAAATTAAAGAGAAGACCTATCAGTTCTGTTAATTTTGAGCAGTGTTGCTTGCATGTTGTTAAAACTACTTGGGTTTTGGGAAGCGGGAGAGAGGATTCTATTCCATCCAATTTTATTTTACTCTTCTCCATAGCTCGAGCAGAAAGGAAAATTGCAGCGACAAATTGCCAAAATCGTAAGTAGATACAGCATCCCTTGAGCCTCTTTTCCTGCAGGATTTCAGAGCAGCTATAGCTCTGTTACTTGAAGGCGAGGTGGCGTATTAATTTACCAGATTACACATGACACTCTTTCTTCTACTACTTGAGATTACTTGGAGATTTAGTCATCAACTTTTAAATGAAAATTGTTCTCTTCTCTTCTCCTTGGCCATTGTAATGTTCATGGAATAGTTCTGCCAGAAACTATGCAGTTTCCAAATTCTGATCGTTTCAAGTTAGTTTTCAAAGAAGTTGGTTATTTTGGTGGCTGAATGCTCCAGTTTTATTTAACAAATCTGGCTTGGTATTAAATAAGAGCATTTAGTGCTACTATTCTGTTTATCTAGTATGGAAATAGGAGACATAAAGGGCCTCAGTTTGCAGAGTCAGTGGAATGGAATGTTTCCTTTGTATACTGCAAAGCAGATAAAGTTTTATCACCGGGCATGAAATTGTTTGTGATGCAGCCTCAAATATTGCTCTAACTGATACTCTTTGAACAGTTGCAGCCTCCAGCCGCATCTGAAATCAGGATACTGCGAGGTCACCAGCTCCCCATCACCTGTTTGGTCATCACGCCAGATGATAAATACATCTTCTCTGCAGCCAAAGACTGTTCAATCATCAAATGTGAGTCTTATTCTATACAAAATGACATAGTGTTAAGACTGAGTGTTGAGTTGAACTTGGCAGTATACAACCCTGTGCTGTTGTTTTAAATTTCACCATCTCCTCCCTGTGTGATCTCTGCTAATTTCTATTTAACTACTGTTAGAAGGCACCTTATTTCAAAAGGAAATCTCCACGTTTTTGCCTCCTCAACCATGGACTGCAGAACTCAACTCCTTGAAAATGACTGTGTGGTATCAGCCTTCTTGTCCAACTCATTTTAGCCCTTGTTGTATCTTAGGGGATGTGGAGAGTGGGAAGAAGGTGCATGTGATCCGCAGAGGAAAGAAGGGGACAAAGGACAGTCACGTTGGCCACACAGCACACATCCTCTCCATGGCTATCTCATCAGATGGTAAATACCTGGTAAGAGAAACTGACCCCCCCCCCCGAGATGGAGGACTATTTGAGTTCTCAATCTTTGCTGCTCAGATTTCACTTTGAAGAGGGAAAGCCAGACAACCCCTCCTCCAGTTGTCCTTATTGCTCCTCTTAATCCGCTTGGGTGGGCTTTTGGCTAGCATGATGTCCCTTTGGCAGGTGGTTGCTAATCAAACTCTTGTGTTATTGGACATGGCAACATGTGGGTGCACATGTGGTTCTCAGACATTCCTGCACTGTATATCTGTCCTTTCACAGGAATGGATAAAGTTAGGTACTTCTGTTGTCAGCTGCTAATAGGGTGGTAAAAGCCTGCCTTATACCAAACCAGACCCTTGATCCATCCAGCTCAGGAATATCTACACTGATGGGCAGTGTCGCTCTGGACTTTTGGCTGCAAGTCTTTCCCAGCTCTATTTGGAGATCCCAGGGACTGAACTCAGGACCTTTTGCATGCAGAGCACTTAACACCAAGTGGAGAAGCTACTGGCTTGGATTTTAGTGTGCCCTGGGCCTCTCTAGAAGCTTGATCTAAAAAACTTAAGTACAGTAAAGGGGAGGGAGCCCATCCAGCAGCCAGCATGAATTGTTGTCGACTGAGTGTTTGTCTTACTACTGCTGACACCAGTAAACATGTACAATGTTACTGAAGGCTTGTGGGTACTGATACGCATCTTGCCTTGCCTTTTCTCTCTCAGGCAACAGGAGATAGGAACAAACTTATTTTGATCTGGGAAGCTGCAACCTGCAGCCACCTGTATAAGTTCACAGGTCACCGTGATGCCATATCGGTAAGTAAGTTCATTGCCTTGGTTGTAGTGATGCTGTAGCTTGGGCAGGCACAGGATTTGGGTGTGGGCTTTCTGGATTTCTTTTTTAAAATGTGAGCTGTGTTCAGTTATATCTTTTAGGAAAGGTGGGGGAAAATATTTTAAATTCAAAGAAATTACTGTTAGATATAGATAAATGCGGGACGCGGTTGGCGCTGTGCGTTAAACCACAGAGCCTAGGACTTAACCGATCAGAAGGTCGGCGGTTCGAATCCCTGCGAATGGGTGAGCTTCCGTTGCTCGGTCCCTGCTCCTGCCAACCTAGCAGTTTGAAAGCATGTCAAAGTGCAAGTAGATTAATAGGTACTGCTCCAGCGGGAAGGTAAACGGCGTTTCTGTGTGCTGCTCTGGTTCGCCAGAAGCGGCTTAGTCATGCTGGCCACATGACCCAGAAGCTGTCTGTGGACAAACGCTGGCTCCCTTGGCCTATAAAGCGAGATGAGCGCCGCAACCCCAAGTCGGCCACGACTGGACCTAATGGTCAGGGGTCCCTTTACCTTTATAGATAAATGCAATGATGTGCCTTTTAAAAGGAATTAGGGACTTTTTGCCTGAGGGCATGTTGCAAAATAGGTGGTGTCCTACATTGTGTAGCAGAAAATATATCTCGGCCCTCCTTTATTTTTTGGGTCAAGTGCCATGTCACTTGAGTTTAAGCTCTTGTCCCCACCTGTAGTTTGTGCCGGTTGCTTGTTCCATAGCTTTGAAATCTGCTCTGGAGAGGAGGCGAATTAGGTCTGGCAGTGAGATTCAGCTCTACCATGATTGTGAACACCAATCAAATCCCTGCCTATTTTCATTTTTTTATGTATGTATATATATAATTTCTTTTGCAATGATTTTGACTAGACCAGACTAGACCCCTGCCAATCTTGCCTCCTCTTCTGCACCACTGTCCCCCTTCTCCTTACTTTCCCTGTTCTCCAAATGCAGGGCCTGTCTTTCCGGAAGGGGACCCACCAGCTGTACAGCGCCTCGCATGATCGTTCAGTCAAAGTGTGGAACGTGGCTGAAAATGCTTACGTGGAAACTCTGTAAGGAGCTTGCCTTTCCCCCCTTCTTTTTAGTGTGCTTATGGGATTACAGAAATAAACGGATGGGATTACAGAAATAAATGCACACTCCACAGCTGAATCTCATCTACTTTGCTATTCCCATACCTGCTTTTCTCCCAGGTTTGGTCATCAAGACATGATCACAGGACTGGACAGCTTGAGTCGGGAGTGCTGTGTGACGTCAGGAGGGAGGGACGGCACTGTCAGAATCTGGAAGATCCCCGAGGAAGCCCAGCTGGTGTTTTATGGGCACCAGTAAGTACTTACATAGAATTGGTGGGGGGAAGACAGGTTGGTGGGCTACATGCAGCGTGTCACACATCCAACAAGGCACCCTGTGATTTTTGCTGTAAGCTGACCTACACTGAGTCAGACTATCAGTCAGTGTCGACACTAGCTAACAGCAGTTCTTCTGGATTTCAGATGGGATACTTAGCCCAACCCTTCCTAGAGATGCTAGGCATTGAGTGTGGGGCCTTCTGCATGCAAAGCAGCTATTCTACCACTGAGCTATGGTCCTTCCCCAGCGCCTAATGTATATAAAAATAGGACAGGAACGCTAAAGGCTGGAAAACCGTGTTGTATGCACTAGTTCATTCACTGTGGTTATGGACCTAAATGCAGGACTATTTAAAAGGGGGGCTGTGAAGGCGAAGGTTTTAAATATGGACATTGTTTGAGGCACCCAACATACATGAAACTGCTAATGCAGGGGAAGATAGCAGAGATTCTTTCCTGCATCAAAACGAGCATCCCCGCCCCCTTCTTGACAGTGACCCCACACCTGTAGAAATGGCAGTTTATTGGTCTCTATCAATGCGGACCTTTAAGTGGGTCTTCAAAACAGATCTGTATGCTGTGGCATTCTCATGCTAAGGCTGTTGAATCTGCAACGCTGTTCTACACTTTCATTTTTTTAAGAAGTAGGATCTGTGGGTTAATGGTTGTTGTTCCTTGCTGGTATTCATTCATTCATTCATTATTTGTAAAGGATGGCTGTGGACACACATCTTGGGAGAGCTTGGTCCTAAAAGGTGTTTTATAAGTACTGCAGCATGCCGTCTTAAAAAGAATAATGGCTTCCTGTTTTGAATTAGGGGCTCCATTGACTGTATTCAGCTGATCAATGAGGAGCATATGGTGTCTGGTGCAGATGATGGGTGAGTACTTCCTCAAGCCTTAACATTGCTGAACTAGCACTTTCACCCCATAGCCTCTTCTTGCACATATTTCATATAATTGTTTGATATTTCCTGAAGGTCAGTATGCCTCTGGGGTCTCTCAAAAAAGAAACCGCTAACCACAGTGAAGAAAGCCCACAGTCTCCATGGCACAGAGGGCCTGGAACAACCATACTGGATCTCTTCGGTTGCTGCTTTGCTGAACAGTGACCTTGTAGCCACAGGTACTTCATACTTCGGTCTCATTCGCACATTATTGTAAACCCTAGTTAAGCTTCACTGTGCTTTAAAGGTGAAGGTGCAGTATGCTGGTGCGCAATGTTAAAATGGAAGGCGCTTTGTTTCTGCCTCGCTCTTGCTGTGTTTCTGGGAGCTAAGCCATGGTTTGGTCTACAGTTACATCTGAACTCAGGCTGGTGGAGAAGGAGTAAATTGCCTACAAATTTTATTCCATGAATCACCATGCTGTGCATCCATCGTTAAACCAAGATATCCTTTAAAGCAGATATCTTCAATTGTTTCAGACTCAGGACCACTTTTAACCCAAACATTTGGGCACCAATTTCTTAATCTATTACCATATACTTGTATGGTGTTAGGGCTCCTGTTGTGACCCACGTTGCTTCAGGCAGAGACCACTAGTGGATCGACATCCACCAGTTGAAGACTGGTGGTTTAAAGTGATGTGTGAACCCAGCATCTGAAACCCTTGCCTTGCTTTTCCTATTGTGCTATAAAAGAAGGGAGGTGATTTTTTTTTAAAGGCCTGCTATAGTAAAAGCTAGCTGTGTATTTTAGGCTGCATTTCTGTACTTATAAGTAGGGCTTATTGAACTCAGTGGGATTCAATGCTGAATAGATTTTTGGTTGCACTTGTACACTCTGCTCAATGGGAAGCCTGCCCATATTTGGAACATTGAATAAAGCCATACAGATCCGTTCCGGAGTCCCATTTGCAACATGAGCAGAACGCAACCCACGTCTGTGCGTGTGCACGGGTCGCGATTCGCTGCACCTGTGCATGTGTGTGACTTCATTTTGCGCACCTGCGCGAGCGATGAAACCCGGAAGTAACCCTTTCCAGTACTTCCGGGTCGCCGCAGGACACAACTTGAAAAAACATATAAAGCAAACACAACACGAGGTATGACTGTATTCTGCTTTAGTCAAAGCCTGCCTAACAGGTGTGGGCTCGGATACTATTTCATGATGCATTTCAAGATCATTGTTAGGTGTAAGTGGCCCAGAGTGGCTGGGTATTATTATTATTATTATTATTATTATTAATTCTTCAGAAGAACTACACGTTAATAAACCTCCCTCGTCTTCTGACTGCTGCCATGCGAGTGTCCTAAAAACAATAAATAATCTGTTTGGGGTTTTTTGGTGTTGGGGCGAGCTTTTATATTTACACATATAGGTGAGTTGCTTCACAAGCTTCTCTTCTGGGTTCCATTTAGCAAGGATGCCACTGTCCTGGCCTGTGATGTTAAAAGACATGGCCGGGTTTGTGGGGAAAACTTCATTCTAGTCCCTGAATGTGACAACAAACCCTGACACGCTTTTGTTCTTGGCAGGTTCGCACAGTGCCAGTGTGAAGTTGTGGAAGTGTGGAGAGGGATTCCGGAGGCTGGAGCCACTCTTTGAGATTCCCCTGGTGAGGAAATTGGGGGCATGGAGGAGGATGGTGTTCTTTTCATCAGTAGCGTTCCATTGTAAATCACAGCACACACTGTTGTTGATAGGCTGAAAGTGAACCAAGGGACTTCTTTGCACAGAGCTCACCTTGACCGTGAATTCTGTTCATGGCCCCAGCCTTTCTCTTAGCTCCTCCCCTTGCAATATGCAGATAATTATTCTAATGTCCCTGGCCCTGTTGCTGCAGGGATGATGGAGATCATGTGTATTAAACACTTTGAAGGCTGTAAGTTAATAAATTTATAAATGCGTATTAATTGGGGGCAGTTGAGTGGTAGATAAACTAACCATTGTGTTCAGCGGTATATCCTGCTGAGTAGTCATGTGAGCTTACTTTGATATAGAAAACCCGCCCACTTTAAGTTTCCAGCAGCTCCAAACTGCACTGTGTATAGCAGAATGACCTCTTCAAAGTTTCCAAAACAGTATTCCCTTTTTTCTGATAGTGTTCTGGCCCAGAGGCTTCAGAAGGAGAGCTGCTAGCTCAGAGCTCTTTTGAGTTAAGGAATCCTTTGAAGCAGTTGCCATGTTTGCTACTATACGGAAAACTTTTAGGTTGGCCATAAGGAATAGTAAAATACTGGCTTAAACTACAGAAAGGGGGCAAGAAGGTTGGGAAGTCCTGGAAATCATGAGTGAAAAATAAAATAAAATGGCAGTAGGACTGTGATATAATGATCAAGACCCTATGCCAGCTCAGAATATACAGAGCACTTTCAAAACATCTCAGACTTTCCATAATTGTGGTGTGCTGGTGGCTCATTTGCACATTTTGGGTGGAGGTGAAATGGAAACTGTCTGCCATGTCAGCATATCAAAGGGAGGCTTCTAGACCAATCATGTCATTTTCTTATATCAGTAAATAAGATTTGTGTAACCTGGAATCTGAAGTTTATATCTCTGGGTGTGTTTCTCTCTCAGGTTGGCTTTGTTAATAGCTTGAAGTTCTCGAATTCTGGAAACTTCCTAGTTGCTGGAATTGGACAAGAACACAGGTATCCCGTACTCCATTCCTGTTTTATTACAATGTGTGCATGATTCTGAATTGCATTCTCCATCTTTAAAATAGATGTAAATAGCTTTAAACTGTCACAGTGTGTCCTTACTACAAACTATCTTGAGGATCTCAGTTTCAAGATGAGATTACAACTGCCTTGCAGAATTCTTAAATTTCTCATGGAGTTAGGTAGTACTCCTGAAAATTTAACGGTCATAACTTTTTAGCACTTCTGTGCCCCTAGAGAGATTTGTTCCATTTTCCATGAAAAAATATGCCTTGCTTAGCACTCTCATGGGAGAAGTCTTTGCAATTCTTAGTGTTTTAAACTTTAGTTAAATCTAGGTTCCTCTGTTTTTAAGGCCAGGAGTGAGAAATATATGCCTCTGTCTTTTTCTTTTACTGATGATGGCTTCTTGCACCATATAGGAGTTGTGTAATGTTTACTTGATTGTTTAAATTCAGATATACTTTATCACAGCACCTAAAAGGAGTGTATTAGTAGCAGATAAATTTATTTCACCTGGGTTTTATTGCAGATTGGGTCGCTGGTGGAGGATCAAAGAGGCCAAGAACAGCATCTGCATTATTCCACTCAAGAAGACTATAGCAGGAAACTCACAGATACCTGATGAAGGCTCCTAATATTCTATAACCTGTTTATTAAAGCCATATTTTGTGTTTGTAAAATGGTAATGGCCATCTTTTAATTATAGTTTCGCTATTTTCCCCACAGGAATTGTGGATGAGGTTTTCAGGAACAAGGGGGCTGTGGTTTCTGAAATAAAAAAGCAAGCATCTGTTGTGGTCTGGAGGCCCCTTTAAAACAATTGTGTTCTACTTTTTTCTTGAAGAATCTGGAAAGTATGTGACATTCTCAGGCTGATACTAGCCAGATCCAGATCTTCAGAAATATTTGGTAACTTAAGGCCATTATTTGAATATTTTACTCTGGCCTTCATTCAGGAAACCAGGAGTCAGATTATATAGTCAACTACTGTTCATTTGGACTGGAAACAACTCTCTCAAGATATTAGGTAGCAAGATCTGCCCACAGCTTTTTAATCAGAGATTGACAGTGCAGTCCAATGCATGTTTGCTCAGAAGGAAGCCCACCTGAGTTACACCCCCACCCCCACCCCCCTCCCTGGAAATACAATTGCAGCCTAAACCTAGCAACTTACATTTGCAAAGGGTGTGTGTATTCTTGTTCTTTCATTCTGCTTCCAGAAGCTTCTGGGCTTCTAGCTAAGAATTTTGTCTATTTTCAGATTTTGGCATTGCATGACTTATGCAAAGTTCACATTCAGAATATTGAGTGCTAATTAGTTCTTTTGTTATGAATAATGGCACTTAAGCATGTTTTCTCTCCACCAGGGGAGGCAGTGGGAGAGAGATGCATTTGCAAAGGTCCTTGAAGTTGTGATAAGGGTTGCCTGAGTGAAAGCGGATTAGACAGCATGCTGCTTTGAGGGATATCAGTTGCCCATCACTAGCAGCTTCGCAAACCTTTTGCTCCATTCTGCTCCTGGAGCTTCAGCTGTGAGAGCCTTATCAGGGTGAATTCATTGCTTTTGTGTTGCAAGTATGCTTCTTTCTTTATTGGGTTAGGCCATGAGTAGGCACACTAAGGCCCGGGGGCCGGATCCAGCCCAATTGCCTCCTAAATGTTATTTGTGGGGCATAGGAATTCATTATCCCCCCAAAATATATATATATAGTCCAGCCCCCCACAAGGTCTGAGGGACAGTGGACAGGCCCCCTACTGAAAAAGTTTGCTGATCCCTGGGTTAGGCATTCACAAGCTAGCAGTTTTGTGTGTGGGTGAGCGGAGCCCACCTGTCTCTGGACAGAGTAAAACTACACCTTGCTCATAATCCCAATCAAGTCCAACATTTGCAGATGACAAGACTGACTTGCCACTGACATGATACAGTCACTTAGCTAGAATCTGAGGGCAAGTAAGCAGCTGAAGCTTCTATGGTGGGCTCAGTCAAAGTTGGCCTGCTTGTTTTTGCAACCTGCTATCCCAACTACCAACAAGATGCTCTCGTCACACAAGGCTTCAATAATAAAAAAGCACTTTATTTACATAAATTACAAAAGTCACAAACTTTCCCACAAAAAAATCTACTTGAAACTTTTCCATTTTTTTAAACAGTATGTATCACAATAACACCTGCGTCTTTAGATAAAATTCACATTCTCCTTACCCCATCCCACATCAAACATTTTGTTGTTGCAACAGCCCTGTCTTCCTCTCCTGAGTGCCTTCACCTTTCACAGTTTCCGATACTAAAGGGATCCCTAACCTCTTATGGGCCTGTTTGCAAACTGATAGAAACTGCTGGGGACAGTATACACCAGGGGTGGCCAACTCCCAAGAGACTGCGATCTACTCAAGAGTTAAAAACTGGCAGTGATCTACCCCCCTTTTTAGGGGTTCAGGTCAATGTTGCTGAGCTTTTTTGAGGCAGGAGGAAAACCCCGCTTTGGGGGGGGGGGGTGAAGAGCTAAAATTTTGAGCCTTTTTTGGCGGAGCCAAAGTTGTTGAGCTTCTTTGGGGGGAGCCAGTGATCTACCGGTAGTTCGCGATCTACCTGTTGGACCTGCCTGGTATACACTGTAATCTCTTCACAGACTGCTTCTTACAAGCTTAATTTCAACAAAGGAAGGGGACCCTTTGTGTGCTGGGAAAAGCCTCATCGTGTTGGTGATTCCTGTGGTTAAAAATAAAATGATAACCCTAAAAGGTGAACCTTCTATCATTTTGGTCAAAATGTTTCCCTTCCGTCTAATGTTTTCTTCCTGAGGTGGCAAAAAAGTAAATAGTATGCAACAAATAAGAGAAGTAGTTCCGAATGGTGGCTGTAATTCTTACAGGAAGAACAATGTGGGCGGTTAAAGAGCTTAGTCTATCTGGGAATTTGATTGCCACATGCTTGTACTCTCCTTTTGCTTGCTTTATGGATAGTACTGAAACAAATAGCAGGGAGAACCAGGTTCATATCCCCACTCAGCCATGGAGCTCTCTAGGCAATCCTGGACCAGCCAGTGTTTTTACCTAACCTATACCTCACGGGCTGATTGTGAGGATAAAAATGGGGAAGAAGGAAGCCCATGTGTACCTCCTGGCAATGCTTAGGAAAATGATGGGATAATAATGCAATAAACAAGCAAGTGTAGCAGCCTGCCTGAAAACAGCTTGTGGTTCTCCAGCAATGCTTTCTGCACAACTCTTCCTTTCTTCTACTATTGTTCTTTGCCACGTAGTGCATTCTTACATATACATTAATAATACAGTTTGAAAATCTTACAATGCACAGACCACTGTTTTAAGACCTTTGAGAGTAGACCAGATCCGATTTTGGCATGTCTTCCCCCTTTATCCAAAGTGGCTTACAGCAATAGACTTCTGTGAATTTCAGGTGTAAGACTCACTGCTTAAATAACAACAGTAGAAAGGGTTAGAAGAGAGGAATAGATAGAAGAATCCTATGGGTATATTCTGGAATCTCCAAGCAATGTAGGAACTTCCATACACAATTACAACTGTTCTCTTTGTTAAAGCAGCAGACTGAATGGGATAGGAGCTGCATGCTTTTACTTGTAATCCCGTTTAACTGGATGGCGCTGGTCTGCTAAGGGTGTCAGCAGCCACAGTTGTTCCTCCCACCTAGGGTTGGGCATTTATACTTTGGGACGTGGGTGGTGCTGTGGGTTAAACCACAGAGCCTAGGACTTGACCAGAAGGTCGGCAGTTCGAATCCCTGCGGCGGGGTGAGCTTCCCGTTGCTCGGTTCCTACTCCTGCCAGCCAGCAGTTCGAAAGCACGTCAAAGTGCAAGTACCGTATTATTTGCTCTATAAGACTCTTTTTCCCTCCTAAAAAATAAGGGGAAATGTTTGTGCATCTTATGGAGTGAATGCAAGCTGCGCAGCTATCACAGAAGCCAGAACAGCAAGAGGGATTGCTGCTTTCACTGCGCAGCGATCCCTCTTGCTGTTCTGGCTTCTGAGATTCACATTTTTTTTTCTTGTTTTCCTCCTCCAAAAACTAGGTGCGTCTTGTGGTCTGGTGCATCTTATAGAGTGAAAAATACGGTAGATAAAGAGGTACCGCTCTGGCGAGAAGGTAAATGGTGTTTCTGTGTGCTGCCCTGGTTCGCCAGAAGCGGCTTAGTCATGCTGGCCACATGACCCGGAAGTACGCCGGTTCCCTTGGCCAATAAAGCAAGATGAGCAGCACAACCCCAGAGTCGGCCATGACTGGACTTAATGGTCAGGGGTCCCTTTACCTTTACTTGAGACAAATGTTCCCTGATAAGGCCAGATTGCCTCTGCCAAGTACTAGTGTAGAGCAGTGTTTCACAATGTGCTCCCCCAGATGTTGTTGGACTCCACCTCCTCTCGCCCCCTGATCATTGGCCATTCTGGTTGGGCCTGATGGATGCTGATGAGTCCAGCAACATTTGGAAGGGTAGTTTCATGTATTTGAGCAGGGCTTCCACATTTTTTTGGTGGGAAGGAGGCATTTCTTTTTATAGGCCCCTATTGAGTCTCGTAAACCGCAGTCTCATGTCCAAAAATGTAGGGAAAGATTTCCCTTGCATGCTAATCAGTAGAGTATCTGTTCAGCATTTGCTGCAGGTCTCAGGTTCTAGGTAGGGGCTGGGAACAACCCTGAGAACCACTACCACTCAACATAGGCAATGCTGAGCTAGATGAACCAATGGTCTGATTCAGTATAAGGCAACTTCCTATGTTCCTATTGGTTTAGAATAATAATTTCTAGGCCGTCCATTTTCTGGTTCAGAATTTTGCACACAGATTCAGCCCCAGAAAGTTAGTACAATGAGATGTTAAAAAGCAGACCCGATCGATTAAAGAAATATTCATGCATAATCCCCCCCCTTTTTTTAAGGAGGGGATGAGGAAATATCTTTCTTCATCTTGCTGCAACAAACAGGGCTATGACATGTAGTGGCACCTTACAACATTTCACACCTGTTGTCAGTATGGATGGCACAGGTGAGGCAGGTCCACAGTATATTGTAGATGCCTCAAATCATCACTTGCGGAAGAAATCTAGTATAGACATGCCATAGGTCTACTGCTTTATTTTTTAAAAAATAGTGGCACTGACACAACATTTTAAATGGTATTCTATTAATTATGTCTTGCCTATAAAAAAAACAAAACACTTCTACGGCGACTCATTAGAATACATTGCCTGGTTCAAACATTTACATGAATACATAGGAAATACTGCAATTTGCAAATACCTCATAAACACCCAATTCCCTGTTTTCAGCGTTTTTACAAGTTCGAATAATGTAGTTGCCATTCTACTGATGGCTCCCAGCATGAGTTCACAATGGTAAAGTAATAGAGTGATTTTTAGCTCTGCCTTTGAGTCAGTTTCACAACTATGAACTGGGATTCCAAACAGTATATTTTTTAAAAAAGAATACTCCTATCATTTCAAATGTTGATCTTCCTGGGATTGTGAGGTAGCTCCACCTTCCCCCAAAGCTGTAGGGAGAATTGTTCATTCCAGAGGCAAGAGTGAGGCCTGCTGCCTGTATACAGGGGAAAAAACATTGTCCTCCAAGCTTCTTGATTTGTACCAGCTTTGGAAGCTGTATAGAATGATTCTGTATAGTTTTGTTACGAATGGAATTGCTTTAGAGAAGTAAAATTGTGCTTCTGACTTGTTTTATTTTAGCTACAACTAAGGCCTTGAAGTGTTCCCCTTATGCCATCCATTTCCTAAGCTATAAAATTTGTCCAGGGGAGGGGGAAGCAAAGATCTGCCATAGCAATTGCATTGTATCTCATCTTGAGAGAGAATTACATGGGTGATTTCATTTCCCTCAGCTGCTAGGAATTCAATCGGCTCACAAAGAGAAACTTCAGCCCAAGTGATTGTCGAGCATCATAGATAAACAGAGGCGTATAACAAAGACTTCACAAAATTTGGTACTGCTTGATAGACAACTTTACCCATAAGTGAGAACTGGCAGGTGGGGAGAGGCGATGGTTTGGCAGAGCTCCGCTAGTGGCTAAGTGCATCATTTTGCAAAGCTGGAAGGCTTAGACCAGTATTGAGCTTTGGATATGAGACCTACTGGTCCTAAGCATACATATGGAGTGTGTTTTATGCTTCCAGGAAGAGGTTACATTCCGCAGTATATAGTAGGCGTTTCTGAATTTGTGTACGGAATAAAATATAAAGGAATCAAAGTAATTAATGTTGCGTTGATGAGTTCAGGGCAGAGTTGGGAACCTTTTTGTAAATTACTATTTTCCATTTTAGTGGTCCTTCATTAAGACTCCTCATGTATGTCTCAATCAATGTCAATCTACAAACCAGGTTCACTGTGTGAATTGACATTAAAGAAGTGGAGGGAGGGTTACTGTTTGTTATATTCTGCAAAACTTGAGAAAATAGCAAAACGGAAGTATCATTTGCCTTATTAGCTAACAAAAATGGATAGGACTTGGGACTCAATGTTCTAACGTAGAGTAAATCCCGTGGTACTCAAAACCAGGCATGTTTTTTGTAAAGAAATGAAAGATGAATGCCAAAGTTGCTGCCAGAAGTGGGCTCTCTGACCCTTTAAGGACCACCACCAGAACCTTAGGATTCAGTGCTACCATCTTGGTTTTCACTGAGAAGAAGCCCTGACTAGCTCAGAAATGGGAAGTTGTCTCCTTTCATGAACAAAAGAGGGCTGGTAAGTCCCATTGGCAGTGGTGCAGAGGATTCTTAAATCATGCCCCCCTTGTTCACCGTGCCTCCAGTTTTATCCTGACAGGCTTGGGGAGTCCTCCCGGGCCAAAGGTCCTTCAAAAGCTGGAGTCAGCCTTCAAGTGAATCTCCCCTCTCCCCATTTACTTTCCTTTTCTAGAAGTCATGCATGTAGCACTTTTTTTCATGCTAACTTTTTAGAGGAGAGAAGAGTTTACACTGCAACTACAGAGTACATAGAAAAAAGAAGTCCATATTTGCAGTCAAATTTCCCCCTTTTTGCTGTTGGGATGTGCTTCTTGTAAGTAATCATCTGAGAGATGACTGTCTTGGTTTTTAACTCAAGGTCACATTTTGTCTGCTGGGGAATATTCGCTTCAAATCAGCATCGTTTAGAATAAGTAGACGATATCTCTGTTGATGACAATGAGGTTCAGAAAGGTTTCTGGAACAACACAAATGGTCTGGTGCGCTGGTTATACTGTGAAATCTGTCTATATTGACTGTACAATTTACTATGACTGCTTATAACAGGTTACTGTTAAGCGTAGCTAATAACTGACAATGTTATTCAGCACCATATATACTTTGGCCTGAAGTGTTTTCCATTGAAATCTTCCAGTGCTATTTGTAAAGCAAGTGTCTAGGTAATTATGAGCCACTTTCAAGAGCTGTATGACTGGTATTGACAAAGGGAATTGTCCTTCCAGTTTATTCAAGAATACTAGCAATCTGTCCATCCTACTCCTTAGAACACTGAGCACTTTGGTTACTCCAGTGGCCTAGGCTTGAAGGATAGAACTAAGATGATAAGAAGAGCCTGCTAGAACAGGCCAATGGCCCATATAGCCCAGCATCCTGCTCTCATAATAGTCTATGGGAAGCCCACAAGCAGCGCATGAATGCCACAGTACTCTGCCCTCCTGCAACTCTCATCAACAGGTATGCAGAGACATTTCTCTTTCTAGGTCAAGAGCAGCCTTGTACCAGCTTGGTACCCTCCAAGGTTTGGACTTTCCTGGTCATTTCCCAGGTGCTTATGAATGATGAACACTGGAGTCCAGAACATCTGAAAGGTACTCTGTTGAGAAAGGCTGCTCTTGACCAGGGCCCTAATCTCCAAGTGACCTAGGAAAAAATATGGAGAAACTTGACTCTTGGGACACGCTGGCAAAATGGTGTCTCTCCATTTGGACTCATATAAATAAATCACCTTCCTACACTTCCCATGGCCTTATCACCTGCGGTATTATGTGTGATTTCTCATTGCAAGGGAGTCATGGGCAACTTACAACTGCCAGGAGCAGCTCCTCAGTGCCTTCCACATGTGCTGTATCAGGAAGATTTGGGGCATCATGTGGCACAACAGGCTCTCAAATAAAGATGTGCTCTTCCAAGCCCACACTCACAGCAGGTTTGCACTTCTGTCTTTCATAACATCTATGCTGTCTTAGCCATGTCCGTAGAATGGAAGGTGGCTCTAGGCACCAAGCCTGTTGGCAGACCAACTCTGCTTTACAAAAATGTCTGCAAATGTGACATAAAGGCTGGCAACATTAAACCCGCCATGTGGAAATCCCTTGCAGACGACCGGGATGTGTATCCATAGCAGTGATCAGAGGAGGAATGACTGCTGGGAGGAGAGCAGAGAAAAGAAATTCCATGTTGCACCTGTAGCAGCACAGCCAGACACCTTCACCTGCCCCAGCTGCAACAAAACATGTCTCTCCCATATCGGTCTCTACAGCCACAGCAGCTGCTGTAACCTTCTAACAGTTTGACTTCACCCACAAAGGTGCACTCCTCCATTGTCTCCTGAGACAAATGGATGCCAACCAAGGAATAATACTGGACTCATCTGGGATGTGTGTTTTCTTTGCATCATCTTGTTTCGTTCTGCAGAGCGGCATATAAGATATAACTCACTATTCTGTTAAATACCAGGTGTGTAGTTCTATTTCTCTTCTCAGATATTATCACAGGAGCATTTTGTCAATTCATTTCAGGAAGCTTCTCACAGAGATTATGCTTGCAAGCAGCTGGTAGACATATTACAAATATATGTATGCAAGCATACAAGTATCAGTGTGTGCCACCAGGTTTTTAAATCGTGAGGAGATTCTATCCCATCTTTTCAATCCATAGCACCACAGATTCCTTGGTATTCTTCAGAGTTTTAATATGGATCCTCCCTCTTAACAGCAGAAGTATTGTATACGTTGAGGAAAAGTTTGAGGGAAAGCAGTTTGTTATAAACAACAACAACCAACAGCTTCACTGTTCCTTTTCAAGTGTAGACAAGATAAAGGAATATATGTGGATTCTTCATTGTCACCCCAGTAATCTGATAGGGTATCAGTCTTGTATCCATATGATGAGGGCAACATCATGGGCCTCTTCACAGATACATTCTCAACTGTGCCAAAGTTTCCTTGCATCTCTAAACTGGTGCTGGACTTTGGGGGTAAAGGATAATCTCTGTTCTCTTGCTTTTTCCTTGGAAAAACTTGTTCAACGAATAGGCATGGGGAACAGGGTTTCTCTCTCTCTTTTTAGGAAACAAGAGGCCCAGCGGGAAAGAAGAAGGCATGTGTTCATAGGGAGCGAGCACAGAGGCAACATACGGTAACTGACAGAGAACACAGAGGCATTCACAAGGATGATGTTGTGGAGTCCACCACTTCACGGCCATTGCACACTGTTGGCACAAATTGAGAAGATGACCCTGTGGGGCAGAGAGCAGAAGGAGGTTTCAATGAATAGCAGTTTTTAACAATCCTGCACTTACCCAAACACTACCCTCTGCAAACCACCACTCCATCTCACCTGGTGGTGCTGAGTTCCCATGCATCATAGCTGAGCTGCCAATCATCTATTTTCAGCCATCTCAAATTCTAGCACATCAGCTCTAACACAATCATCAATACATTTCATTGATATAAACACTGAGTTGATTTGTTTAGAGCTTTTATTTATATACCATGCAATATGCACAGCTCTGTCTTCATCCTTACAAGATAGGTAAAGGACCCCTGAACGGTTAAGCCCGGTTAAAGGCGACTAAGGGGTGCAGCGCTCATCTTGCTTTTCAGGCCAAGGGAGCCGACGTTTGTCTGCAGACAGCTTTCTGGGTCATATGACCAGCATGGCTAAACAGCTTCTGGTGCAATGGAACACCGTGATGTAAGCCAGAGTGCACACACTGCCTGTGGGCTTCTCAGGGCACTGTTGGAGAAAGGAAGCCATCCAGTGGTAAGGGATAATGGGAGTTTCCCTCAGATCTGATACAGCAAAGCGCTTCTTATATGAAAATCCTGATCACATGTTGTCTCTGTCCAAAGGGACACAAGTAGCAAAGGAATGCAAGATGCTGTTTGTCACCACATTTTCTTCTAACATACTGCCACTGAGAAGTAGCAGATCTAGCAATAACACACCCTTTTGTTAGGACTTGGACACAGCTAAGAAAAATTATTATTATGAGTGTTTTATTCTTCCCAGAGGAGGGGATTCGCCACACTCTATGGCCTGTTTTGGATGATCATTCTAGGCTTCTGGAAACCATTGCCTTAGGAAGCCAACAATGGGTGCCAGGATCAAGTCCTCTTCCCTTCCTCTCACATGCCAACCTTGGTGTGGAGGTTTTGGCTTGTTTTAAGCTGGAGTTCCTCATCACATCTGAACCAAGAAACCAGGAAAACAAGCCAAAGCCAAACCGGTTTCCTGCTTTTGAAACTGAGTTGTAATGGCTGAACTGCAAGCCCCATGACATTTCTGCCCAAGTGTACCTTTACAGGGGAACAGGGAATAAATGGTCTGTGTCATTAATTGAAATGCGTTCTTGGCTTATCTATACTGTTTGCATACTGCAAAGTATAACATGCACAATACTGATTAGCAAAACCAAGCTGTCTTTGTAGCCATGTACTTGACCATGAACACACACAATTTTATACCTGTGCCAAAATTAGTACGCTTAGATTTGTACGTTTCACTCCCTCGGATTATTTTGTTTGTCACCAGGTGTTTCCAGATTAGGGTGGGAGGAGCTTAATTTGCAAATGGATAGTTGGCAATAGGTCTGTTCATTTGCTTGTCAGATTTTCCCTGGAAAGGGAAGATCCAGATTAAATGGTGTGCAGTGGGCATGTGGGCAATTCAACAAACCTGCACGCATAGGAGGAGCTCCAATCCTACAATAAAGACCCATTTTGAAGCACCCACCTTCATGGATGAATTACTGTGTTAGAATATCATGGGAAATGGTGCATTTGCATAGGAACAGTGGATCAGTTACAGAACATGGTAGACTTGGAACAGACAAGGTGGAGTATTTAATCACAAAACACAACTGGGGGTGTTACTCATTTTTATTCTTATGCTATGTATTTTATGTTTTAATGTTGTAAACTACCCTGTGATATTTGGATGAAAGGCAGTATATAAATTTAATAAATAAAAAATAGCTTATAAAATTCATCACCACTGTGTGGCGATGGGAAGTAGCTCAGATGTTGTAAATAAGGATTAAACAAATTCATGAATCCATCAATCGCTATTAGGCCCCAATGAGCCATTCAGAATGCAGAGAACAGTACCTAGCCGGGAAATCCTATGTTACTCACCATGCGAGTGGCTGGAGCTTGCAGCGGTCACACTAAAACGGTTGGTGGAAACACGATGGCTGGCAACATTCTTCTGGGGCTGGAAGAGGATGATATGTAACTTGGGAGTAAAGAGGCAACCAAGGACCACTGTGCCACTGAGGCTAACAGAGATGCACATGGTGGTGGTCTGGACCTGTGCAGAGGCAAAGGAAGAAAGAAAAACTGTGTGCATCAATCTGTAAGGTAAAGAAAGAAAGTGTTGTGTTTACATGTGTCCCTACTTATGTACCCCCGCATATAGGAACTACCCAAGTACACACTTCCAACTGGCAGAGAAAGAGGCAAGTACTATTTGATTCTAGACTAGAAGAAGCATGATCTTCACTTTATAAATCTTCCCAAATTGTATAAGCCTATGCAATGCACTCTGAGGAGTTCTCACCAACAAACCATCATTCTCTTGTTTTCCTAAGGGTATGTGCATTTCTGAAGGTTTCTTTTAAGGTTTGGCTTCTTTGGCATGTGGGCAAAAGCCATACATTACTAACCCAACCTACTCACAGTGCTGGTCGCTTAACTTGAAAAAGGGAAATGGGGAAATTAAAAGGGCAACCCAATCACATTCTTGAAAATAAAACAAATGACAACAAATGAAAAAAGTTGTTTCTGCCTAGGGCTGGGCATGTGTTGGGTCCCTTGTCAGCAGTCCTGTGCAGCACCTTCAAGACTAACTGATTTAAGCTGCTGTCTTATAGGTGCTTACCAGGTGATGGAGCAAACCCCACGAAATTCAGTCGGGCTTACTTCTGAGTAGACATGTGTAGGAGTGTACAGTTATAAAACTACACTTGTCCATATAAAGGTAAAGGTAAAGGTACCCCTGACCATTAGGTCCCTTCGCGGACGACTCTGGGGTTGCGCGCTTATCTCACTCTATAGTCCAAGGGAGCCGGCATTTGTCCACAGACAGTTTTTCTGGGTCATGTGGCCAGCATGACTAAGCCGCTACTGGCGAACCAGAGCAGCGCACGGAAACGCTGTTTACCTTCCCGCCGGACTGGTACCTATTTATCTACTTGCACTTGACGTGCTTTTGAATTGCTAGGTTGGCAGGAGCTGGGACCGAACAATGGAAGCTCACCCCATTGCTGGGATTCGAACTGCCAACCTTCCGATCGGCAAGCCCTAGGTTCTGTGGCTTAGACCACAGCGCCACCCGCGTCTCCCATACAAGGTTATGTCACACTAAACAAGTTAGTTAGTTGTCAGTGTAGCCTATTTTGTTATTTGGGTTACATGGATATTTATTTTATTTTTTAAATCAACTTTAAAATGTATTACTATAGCTCCCTTTTTGCAATCTAGTTCTACATACACTAACTCACTGGCTTCCATAAGGTGTGGAAGAAGTTGAAATTCCCTTCCTTTGGATTGCTAAGAAACAAGCATGCTATCTTCTGATAAAATTAATATACTTCTGCAGTTTTTGCGCTCAGTACATTCCCCACACTGATGGAAGACAACTCCCATGGCATATAAATAGATTTAATATAACAAATGAGAAATATGAATTGAAAGTTATTATCAAAAAGACTCAGGAACTGTCAAGAGATTCAGCTGATTTCATGAACATATACATATATATTTCTTTAAAAAAATGAATCCTTCAACAGATTAAGGAATTACCAAGATGAGTGTGTAGAAAGAGAAAGCAAGTCTCTGACAAAAAGCTAATAATGTCAACTACCAGTTGGTTCCTCTCCTGAGACACATCAACACAGTCTCTGAGGTCACAAGAGCATGTGATTTTCCAATCACAGGATGACATCTACTATTATTCCCTGATGCTTCCAGCAATAGCAATTGTCCTATAATTTTTGTGGTTCCTTAGATGGTGGCCTTTCACAGCTTAAGCTTGTGGAGGGCATTGGGGGATGACTATTGTAGAGTTTTCATAATCATAAATGCAGTTATCATACTAACATAGTATAGGTTGCTGGTGTCATGTCATAGGCCCGAATATTTTTTTTGTAGAAAAACACTTGTTGAAAACGTCTTGCTACTTTGTTCCTAGGGCTTCTAGCCTAGGATGATTTGCACAGCAGACTCAGTAATTAAATTAACAGAATCCCTGCCTTGACCTCCAGCTCCACCGAGGACTACTGTACTCAATGGCTGAGTTCGCATCAAGCATCTATAGATATAGATAATAAGTATCTTATCTTTAACATATGCACCTGAGGAATTGTTCTATGTAACTCAACATTCTCATCTATAGTAGCTGATGCAGCTGGAAGAGGGGCCACAGCGTCTGGTTTACATGCTGAAGGACTCGGGTTTAATCCCTGATGGCTCCACGTAGGGCTAGGATTGTCCCATGTAAAATACCAGAGAGCTGCTGAGTGGAGTTCTGCTCACAGAATTCTGCCACAAGAGTTGGGGAAGGAGGGGGATTTTGACTGTCTACAGGGCTCCTTTGCCAAAGGGTCAGATTTATGCATTTATCTGAGCAGCAGCTAGGAGAACTCTACTCTTGGGTAGAAAAATACGGACAGATTGTTTCAAACATGTGCTTTAAGCTTGGAGAAAAGCTTAAAATGTCCTTTCTCGTAGGTTACATGACAATAAGAGAGAGGAAACAGAAAGAGAAGACTTCACTTCCTCCCTAGTTGGAGGAAAGGGGGCATGTCCTGGCTGAGTCTATGAATCTAACTCTGTGATCTTAACCCCTTCATGCACTAACTAGCACTCATGCATAGTTATGTTTGACTGCAATTTCCCACAATGAGAACAGTGAAGACAAAGGAACAATTTCCCTAACAAAACAAATGGAGGTGCCAATGGAGAAAGCGTCACACCCATATTCTGTGTACCCCCTATTTCCCCCAGGAAAGTAGCTACGGTGTAAGTACGTTGTTTCTTTAAGATTTGCTGAGTATACATAATTGATAGAGTGACTGGGGCAACCCAGACAGATGGGCGGGGTAATAATAATAATAATAATAATAATAATAATAATAAATGACTTAGCTGAGATTAGCTCAGTTATCTGGCAAAGGAGTAGAAGCATACTTTTTAGTGATAGCTCCCCAGAGCACAGCACATGTTAGCTTTACAAGTTAATAAATATTACTACTTTTCTAAAAAAATAGTTAATTCTGGTTTAGGAAAACAACACCGCACTAATTTAAATGCATATTTGCCATTCCCAGCTTGTGGAAAGCAAATACTTCTTTGCATTTGACTATCTGGTAACTTAATGCAAGATGTAAAGTAAGAAGCAGCCCTTAATCCCACCACAAGTCCAGCGGTAGTTTTAATTGTACAGTTGCTATGAAACCACTCTTACAAGTTTCTGTGAAAGTGGGCTTGACATGTCATTGATCTGACCCTCTAGCAAAACTCTGATGAAACATTTCCTCTTGCTTTGGAGCCTTCTGAGACCAGGTATTTGGCAGGCTTAGTGAAATTTTCCTTCTAATTTCCTGCCTGTGGGAAGTCCTTTAGTCTGACCCCACCTGGGAAGATGAGAGAAATGCTGTTTTCCTCTGTCACCACCTCAAGCTCAGGAAATGGAGACCCAGCAATGCAATATCAAGACAGTAGGTCTCTTGCCACTACTAGGTCTTAGCAGTTTGCTGGACTAGTAGGGTTAAAACTTGACAGCAAGCTTCCTGGGCTGCAAAAGTACAACATTCAAGTTCAGGCTCAAACCTTGCAAACAGTTGTTACACACCTAATTTCTCCTGTGAGTTCATTTGTTGATTAATATGTGATACATCCTTGGTATCACTATTGCATGACTGGATCCCCTCATCTAATTGTGACTGTTTAATTATTATTTGCTGGTGTCTTGAGAGTTAATTGCATTGTGTACTATTATATTATAATAGATTATTGAATATTACTTTATTTGATATGATTATTTTAAACTTATGTTTTATTATGGTGCTTTGTATTGGATCAGATTATTATAAGGTGTATGTTTTTGTTGTTGTTGTTGCTGCTGCTTTAAACTGCCTTGTGCATAGAAATATAGAAAGGCAGTATACAAATTAAAAGTGGAATACAGAAGTCTCTTACCCCTCCGCCCCAATTTGCCTTTTGACTTGCAATTATATGCACTGAATGACCCATGTCTTTCTCCCAGATGAGTCTACCTCACAGGGTTGTTGTGAGGATAAAATTGGGAGGATGAGAACCATGCATGCCGTGTTGAGTTCCTTGGAGAAAAGATGGGATGAACATATTGTAAATGGTTTTTTTTTTTTTTTAAATGCTGCTTTGTAATATTTTGTGTTTAGAAACTTCTTGAGTTAGTCTAGTTTCAGAGTTTGGGATGGATATTGGAACAACATACATATTGTGCAAAGTGTTGATGAAACAGGGGTCCTACATTATTTTAGAGATGGTCAAATGTGCAGCACAACAGAGAGGGGTCCAAAGTGGGACAGCTAATGGCAGTCTTAGAGTACACATCCAAGCTTTTACTGGGCCAGCGCTACCATTAGGCTGAGTGAGATGCAACCTCAGGCAGATTTGAGGTGTCATGAAAGCACAGAAGATGGTTATTTAATTTATTGTTGCATTCTTACTGCCATGGATTGGGAGGAGGGACTTTTGCCTCAGGGATGTTCTGCCTCGGGTACCACAGGAACTTGCCAGCCTTGGGCTTTCTTCACATTGACATCTGCCTCAGGCAGCAAAATGTCTTCACCAGCCCTGAGCATGCTTGGGTGCTATGCTGGGCCAAACAAGCAGTTGGGGAGAGATGTGTGGGGAGATGGAGGGCAGCAGCGATGTCTTATAAAAGCTTTTATAGTTTTGTACTAGTTTCTGAAGTAATTCTGGGAGCTGAGGGCACAGAGGACCCTGTCACTCAGCACTTCAGAAGGTAGCTGCATAGCAGGATTTTCCCCTTAGCCTAATCAAATTACAAACTCAAGTCCCCACATTTCATGCAGGCAAGGTCCCTGCTTCCGGGTGGCTTCAATGGAGCTGTGCTATTCAGCACCATTAATAGCACACAGGTACTCTTTACAGAAATCAGAAAGCTCTAATAAGGTGCCTTTTGGGCCAAGTTTCTTACAGGCATCGTTCCAAAGTTTCTCACAGCATCATATTAACAAGCTCCCCGAAGACTTTGCAAGCTTCTCAGAAATGCCAAGTGCATTTAACCGAAGACCTTATGGAACAGGTGCCTGCCACCAGTACCAGATTTTAGTATCTATCCCTATATCAGTGACCCACCTCTACAGAAGATGGAACCCAGCCTAAATTGGGATGTTGCCATAGGGTGGGTTAAACCAGAAGTGGGCAATAGGTACATTTCAAGCTAGTGGTGGATCTGTGGGCTAGCTCAGTTCTGATACTGAAAGGGGAAACAAATTCATGGTCTGAGCCATGTGCTCAGAGCACCCTGTTCCTTAATGATCAGAATTAATTATCTTAATTCCATCACCATGCATCTCTATTTTGCATTCAACTCCAGCTGGTGAACCTTGAAGCTGCAGGAAAAGAATAAAGTAGATCCCAGAAGCCTGCCTGCCTATCCCTGGGTTAAACTGCCAACATCTTTGAAGGGGCTTCATGATGGAGGTTTGTTTGAATGTTGGGCAAATTAATCTAGTGTTCCCAATACCCACCAGCCAAGCAGACTAGCAAGACCCATGACTTTGGCAATAGTCCAAAGGAGTGACTGTCACCACAAATTCCTACACCTCTTTTTCAGATACCTCATCTTTTCCAGTGAAATTGCCCTAACATAAAACCAGCTGGGGGAAGCTGCAAGGAAGCGTTAACCGAACTCACCTGCCCAACAAGTACATTAAACACCACAATCCCTATTTTATGAAGGATAATGTCCCCCAAGGCCACAACAGGGACTGCTTAGCTTTCATATCCAGAAGATTTAAAAAAACCAGAAGCATATTATGATTCTTAAAGATTATTGCATTATTAACAATTAAAACTGTTTTCTGCTTTGGAACTCACAGATATTGAAAACGAACCTCTGTATGGTCTGCATAGCACATTGATGGCCACTGGGGGCTGCTGTTTCTCTAGCGAAACCAACACCAAAGGCAGGGTAGCTGTAAGGCCCAGAGAGACTGATGCAGTAGGAATGGAGAGTTGGAAATATTGTACTCATTTTAAAAATTACCTTAAGGTCCAGAAAGTAATTATTTCCTCGTCCCTAATTACCCAGTTGCAGATAATCATTGATGTTCATTGCTAGCAACGCACATTCTTCTACGATTCTTGAAAAATTATGCAACTTGCTGTTTTTGACACAATCTGTTGAGTTTTTTTTAAGCAACTGCACATTTGTGGGGGTGGAATGGGCCCCACACTCCCACAAAATAGCTGGATTGCTGTGTCTTCATTACAACATTAGCATGCTTACAAACATTCAATTCTTTTCAACACAAGTCACCTCTAAGTGCATTGGCCAAATCTCTGGCAATTCTCCAACGTGTGTCCAGATTGCAATTGCCTCCAATCTTTTCTGATCAAGTTTTTTTCAGAGATAGGATGAGGTGGGATCAGGATATGAAATGGAATACTCATAAATTCAACACAACCAGATCACTGAAAATGGCAGCTATCCCTCACTGATGAATTATTATGTGAACTGATTCTCTCTAAAGTGCTTTCCAGCTCATCAGTCTACAACCTAAGAAATGAAGAAATGCTCATTTGTTGTGCACTATCAAAATATCTTCTTTCAAGGTTTTGTTTCTGTTTTGGCTCCAGATCTGTCTAAGGGACTTTCCCACCAGATGAAGCAGGGGCAGCAATTTTCACAGATTCCTCCTCCTCCCTGTTGCCCCACAAAATTCTGCTTTGGAGGGTTCTAGGGCTAAGTCATTGTGCAAAGAAATCCTTTTGTGCAGTGGGACTCCCTCCCCACCCTCCTCCCCTCGTACCTGTCCTGAAATTGTCTCAGGGGATAAGAACTCCCAAAACAGTGGGGGAGGGGAGAAGAGAGGAGAGGGCGGGGAGGGTTGTTCTGTCTGCCAAGCTGTAATGTTTGTGCTGACTTTGATCCAACTTGTGGAATTAGTAACAAATAGGCTGTAAATCACCCCTTGAATAAATCTTTAAAATACCCCAGTACCAGTTTCTGTTCCTGCAAGGGAGGCTTTAAAACTGACTCACTATGGATCCATCAGCTGGGATAGCAGCAAAACAAGCTATACCTGCAAACATGTTTTTTGTGTTTTTCTAAACAACGGCACAGGAGGGCTGAAAAATTTCAAAGAGTGCTTTGCTTACCCATCCCAAACAGGCTGATATTTCACTTAATTTTAATTTTTTTTAATGCAACAAATCCAACCTAATCCCCACCCTTCACCTTCACATGAAAACAACAGAGAAATGCTGGACTGAAACAATTTGACAACACCATTTTGCCCGGTTGGTTCAGAAAACCTGACAGGATAGAAGAAGAGAAGAGCAAAAGAGTAGAGAAGAAAAGAGTGTACGATTTTGATTGGAATAACTTGACATAAAGTTGACATAAAGTATGGTTCCAGGAATGGAAAGACAGGGGGATAAGCCAAAGCTTCCAGAAATATTTTGTTGGAAGTGGGATATATGTAGTAACTTCAGCTAATATTTGAAGTATAGTGCAATAGCCTAATAGAGAGTTTCTAGGGTTCCTTGCACTCTTGGCAATGAGCTGTATTAGCTCCCCCCTAGAAGAAGAAAAAAACTACTACTTCAATAAATGACTACATTTTACACCACTCAAAGCGTCCAGAGTGAGGGCGGGGCAAGGGGCAAGGGCGAAAAAACCTGCACACTTTCGTGCCAGGGTGCAAGAAGGATGGGAAGCTTTTTCCGTGTTCAATTTCACTGTGACAGCAGTAGCATTCTGATTTTTTGCACTCCCCCTGGGCCCGTGTCCCTGGCGAAGGGAGGCTTCGCCAATCCCCAGGTATGCTTCTGCTAATAGTGTGGAGACTGAAAAGGCAAGCTGACAGGAAGCCAAATAGTCCACTATAGTTCCGGAAGTGGCTTTCATGTCACGTGAAAGCTCAAATGCAATGTGGAAATGAGCACTTAGCAAAATGTCATGAAAATGGAACAAACTGCAGTGTGAATGCAGCCGGCATGAATCTGCTCCACCCCCTCCCCCTTATTTTCTCCCTGTCCAACAGAATAAGGATAGGGGATTGGAAGGTGCCTGCCACAGGCTACTTTCCGCCCTCATTCGCAGCAGGAGATGACTTACCCTGTAATCGCTAGAGGTGACGTAGAAGATAGGCAGGAAAGCCAGCCAGATGATGCATGTGGTATACATGGTGAACCCAATGAACTTGGCCTCGTTGAAATTCTCAGGGCATTTCCTGGTCTTGAAGGCATAGACTGTACACAAGACTATCAAGAGCACATTGTAGGTGAGTGAAATGAGCATACTGGAGTCTTGGTTGTTGCACTTGAGTGTGACAATGTACCTTTTGTCGGGCTCGGTCTCCTTCCGAGTGCCGGGAGTCTCCACCAGGAGCCAGATGACGACGATAATGAGCTGGCAAGAAATCAGAGCCATGCAGATGACCACTTGGGAGGTGGGGCTGATGAACCTCGGGCGCTGCACGCCCTCCTTCACCCCGCTGAAGATCCGAGCGATGCGGTTGGTCTTGGTCAAGAGGGCCGAGTAGCAGACGGCGAAGGAGGTCCCCAGTCCCAGCCGCCGCAAGGTGCAGACCGCCGTAGAGGGCTTGGCGATGAAGATGAACGTCATGCTGTAGCACATCAGAACCCCGGTGAGCAGGATGTAGCACAGTTCGCGTCCGGAGGCCTTGACGATAGGAGTGTCATTGTTCTTCACGAAGACTCCGAAAACAAACAGGGTGGAGATGAAACCAAGGCAGGAAATGGTGACTGGTCCAATAGCCCAGACGTCCTTCCAGCGAATGTACTCTTGGGGTAGCTCATAGCATGCGTTCAGCATCGCGTTGGGCCAGTAGCCAAGTCCACAATCGCTGCAAGTGAACTCATCCAGCAGATATTCGTAAGGCTGGCAGGGAATGCATATCCAACAGCACATGTCTCCCGGCTGCATGCTCTTCATTTCATTCTTCTTGCAGGGATCACTGCACTGGGAAACAGGGATGGAGGTCTTCACCCAGGGGATGAGGCTTGTGTTCAGGATGAGTCCTTCTGCCCAAAAGCCCACTTTCTGATAGCGATACCTCCCGTTGGCTCTGTGGTAGTTGAATATATTGTAGCGGCCAATCCCATCCCCACAGTGGTCAAATCGAACTGTGCTTTTGGTGTCTAATGATGGTCGAAAGGGAGCTGTGAAGCAGAAGAGCAAAGACTCATTTGAATGATGGAAAAGCTAAATGATTAGAAAATCAAATGTCCACATATAATTGAATCACGCTCCACACGTACCTGTCACTCTCCTTTCCAGGGCATGTCTACAGAGGATTAACTACAAAGTGTTATCATACTTTGAAATAAATCTACTTCTGACTAATGGGATTGACAGAAAAATGTTTCACTAAGAGGGGGAAAAAACACATTTGTGCAGAAAATCCTGTTTCATTAGAATGCAATGTATAGAAACCCATTTTTGGTTATTTTTAATTACAAAAATCAAAATGGATATTCAGGACAACATGTTAGAAATGAACCAAAGCCTAATAGGGTGCTTTGTCCCCTTTGACCTTACAGTTTCAGTTGCAAGTACCATAATCATGTGTTTGAGCATGCTAAATGTGCTCACATTTTCTGTTCTGCTGTTTTTCTTTTCATTTTTGTTATTTCAACCCATAATTTCATGTTCCCAGGCATTGTGATGTTAGAGACGTGTGCCTGTTGCCCCTACTGTACTTGTTTGTATAGTCTCAGCAAACCTGTGGGTGGAATAGTCCTAGACATGACAGTACAGTGGTACCTTGGTTTAAGAACAGCTTAGTTTATGAACAACTTGGATTAAGAACGCTGCAAACCCGGAAGTAGGTGTTTTGGTTTGTGAACTTTGCCTTGGAAGTAGAACATGTTCCGCTTCCTGTTGAGTGTGTTCGATTTGTAAATTGAGTCCCTCACTGCTATAGGAAAGCACACCTTGGTTTAAGAATGCTTTGGTTTAAGAACAGACTTCCAGATGAAGTTTGTAAACCAAGGTACCCCTGTAGTCACATGACTGGCTTCATGTGCTTGTTTTTCCTTTATTAAACAGCAGCCACAAGCCCCCTGATCTAAACAAGGGCCTCAGAGGAGCCAAAAGGTTAAAGCCTCCCTCTACCAGCCTTGCAATCTCAATCTAGATTAGGGCTCTTCAGGGCTGCTTTTTAGAGAGAGATAACAGGCAAGAAATGGCTAGTTAGATGATTAACATCGTGTCTAGGGAAGATGCAATGTTGTGAGGACTTTCCCCATTTCCTCCTCCTCCTCATTATCAGGTTGTGTGCTATAAGGCTTCTCACCACAGTGAGTGCTTGCTGGTCAAGAGATGGAGCAGCAATGGAGAAAGGCAACTTTCATGCTAAGCTTTGTTCCCTTCTCAACAGCAGATCAGTGTTGCATGCAGACCCAGAGCCAGCAACCTTAGAAGGAATTTGATATCAAGCTAAAGCGAGCATTCTGCCAGGGCAAGCATTTTGGCTGGCCAAATGGAGAAACCCCACACCTCCTCCCTCCCATTGTGCTGCATGTGCCCATAAGGAAAAGTACATATTTTCCCCATATAATATGAGAATTAGCCATGAGGCCTCACTGACCACCTTAGGCCAAGGCTGCACCCTTCTTCTCCCATCACACCCCAAGCCTTTATTTTCCCACACCCCAAAGCACAACCTCGGCTTACCATCAAATGTCACATTCAGCATGAATTCCTTGTAGAACCTCTTGCCATTCACAGGCTTCATGGGGTCGCAGAGCTTGGTGGCATTGGGGCACAGCGCTTGGTACATGTTGTGCAGGCCGTGCGCCATTGCGTAGACCGCATTGATTACAAACATGATCTTGGATTCCTGCTCAAACTTGCCTGTCTTCAGGGAGAAGCGGCTACAGTTCTGGCTGTGGAAGCTGCACTGGAACTTGTGTTCCCAGAACTCCCGGAACCAAGGGTTTCGGCTGTTGTTGTAGGGGTCAAGGTTCCGGAAGTATACTGCGAATTCCTGCACCGGGTAGGAAGCCAATTCAATGGTGATGGCTCCCTCAGCTATTGGCTCACTGCCAGCCACCACACTCTCGAGAGCACCCCAGCCATCACTGGCCACCCATGTGAAGGACACGTTGATCCTCTGAGCGGCTGCCAAAAGCTCTCGGGCATCTTCGCTCCGGGTGAACAGCACAACCACCCTTGCACTGGGCTTCTGCAGCAGGGCTTTGATCACCCCGTCAAAGGTCTTCTTGTTCATGGAACGGCCCACTTTCTCAGAGGTGGCGATGCAGATGTTGCGAGCCCGGGCTTGTTGCTCAAAGGCTTCGATGCCTGTTTCTCCATAGTCGCCTTCTGAGGCCACTGTGGAGACGTAGGTCCAGTTGAAGAAACGCAGGATCTCAGACATAGCCTTCGCCTGGTAGAAGTCTGGTGGGACAGTGCGAGCGAAGTAATCGTAGCGAGTCTTGTCGCTGAGCTTGGCACTGGTGGAGGCATAGCTGATTTGGGGGATCTGGAATAGTCGCAGCAGGTTAGCCACCTGAAGGGAAGAAGAGGAAGGAAGGAAGGAAGGAAGGAAGGAAGGAAGGAAGGAAGGAAGGAAGGAAGGAAGGAAGGAAACAACTTGATGAGCAACACATTAGCGGCAACAGGAGAAATGGCATAGTTATAAAGCAGCAGTGGCCATGAAAAATACTCTACCTGCTCTGTAGAGGAAAATGTGATAATTTAAACATAATGCCCCAGAAGACTCCTGCTGACATTTGAAAGAGGAGGCAGTTCATAAACCTCATGTTTCCCAGATCCTAATTTGAGCAACTCTACCCTGAAAATTCAGTTTAGAAATCAGACCAAACTATGGTTTAGGAAGTTTAACTATGGTTTAGTTTGGGGCCTGAACTGACAAAACAAGCATTTGCAGTCAGCCAACAAACCAGAAACCACTGCTTGAAGTGGGTTTTCAAACTATGGTTTCTGCTGGCAGTGGTTTGGCATGACATCTGACTTGACATGCCATAGCTATGGATATCCTTCTGCCTTCAGATGCTGCTTCACCATGTGAAGGAAATGAGCAACATGCACTTAAGAAGCTGAGTCCAGAGAGGATGGAAAATGAAAACGCACTATAAGCTCTAAATTAAAGCATGGTTTGCGTTCTATGTGATTTTCAAACTGTGGTTCAAATTCTAAACTGCAGTCAATGCAAACCATGGTTTGGTGTTTAGAACAAAATTAATCATAGTCTGTCAGCATATCTGGTTTAATGAGATGTGGAAGAGAATGGAAGACCTGCAAGGCACAGGTACCCAGATGGCATTGCATAAGCTGGCATCTGAACCTTCAGCAGGCAATGCATACACACCTCCTAACTTTTTGGTGTGAATATGAGGACGAGCAAATTCTTCTCTAAAAATCAGAGCTCACATTCAGAGTAAATGATATGCTCTGTACCACACCGAGATGTAACTGCAGGAGTAGAGGGACATACTGATGGTCTAATATTTAAACCAGTGAAGGTTGGTCCATTAGGGCAATTGGGATGCTGCCCCACCAGCTTCAGCCTGCCTGCCTGCCTTCTTGCTTACATCCAGCCAGCCCAGAGCACTCCCTGCCAGCTTCCTTTTCTTCAGTCTCTGTGCTTCCCCTTGTAAAACTCAGAAGGAAGGTGAATAGGAGCAAAACTAGAATTAGCTGGTTCTGCCTGCCATTGACTCTGGCTGGCTCCACCTACTTCCGGGCTCCCTGCCTCCCCCTCCACCAGTCGCACCAGCCACCAAGGATTAAAACATTTGCTGTTGAAAGCATATCCTTAATATTGCAACCCATTTCTAAGGCATTAGGTTAACAGCGGTTAACACGGCTGACCTTATTTGCCTTGTCTGAGCTAATCATTTATGACACTGATGTTTCTTTACTATGGATTTAAACCGTTTCGTATGCAGTGAAAATCTTTGCACAAACGTCTGCTGGATGTTGGAGCACACAAAGAATAAATGACACAGAGTGACACATGTTCGGTGGGCACCTTAAGTCTGAGCCACACAGAATACAAGAAGTGTGATGTCCTGCAGTGTTGAAATGGCCTAAATCATCTTCCTGGACCATTGAAATTAACCCCTCGCTGAGATGAATAGGGCATTTAATGGGGACTTTCATTGTGAGCTTCTTGCAGCTTCTTACAGACAGATGTGAACTCATAAATACATGGATGGCATTTTGGACACATTTTCTCTGGAGCTGCAATAGCTAAAACCCTGGGGTTTAATCTCGATCAAATCAATAGGCATTTGCCACTGGCCTCAATGGGAGGTGGATTGCAAGTGGCAAGATAAGATGATGGCGAATTAGGTAGCAGCTTCATACGAAAATCTGATACATGTTTCCCACTATATGTTTTGACCTACATATGACTGACTGCATGGTTAGCCCTTTATAAGGAACTAGGCTAAATCACACCAAGCTACCACAGTAGAAAAATAAAGCAGGGTCTATTATGTGTTGTACTCAATGAGCCACTCTTCCCATTAGTTTCAAGTTACAGACTCTTTATAATTGGAGACAGCAAAATAACAAGCCTCTCTAGATTGTCAGCATCTTGTTTTGGTTTGTAAAATCCTTCTTTCCTGGCATGTGGAAGAGGCATGGCATTGATTGTCACACATGCAGGAGCACTTCTAACCATGACTGCACATGCAGCCATAACAAATGTATGCATAAGGCATCCTATTGACAGCCTCCCTAGCTCTCTGCATGCATAATTGGTACAAATGTCCATCACATTTGCAGGATATTGCTCAAAGACCGTACTTTGCAACAAGAAAAAGGCTAATAGAAACCTGCCTCTTAATATGAGAGCTTGCTCAAGGATGACCAACTTGGAATGCCAATTCCAAAATCATTTTGAATTTTTACTATGGAAGTATTGCAATTTAGGCTGTGGAGGGGCAGCCTGCCTCGCCTATATCCAATGCCACATATCTATCTGATTACTACGAAATAACCACATCAAGCACTCTCAAAATACACTACTTTTTGCAATACATCCAGGAAGAGGCCTTTGAACGTTTCTGATAATCTTATTCCTCTATCAGCATGTTCTTGCTCACTCCACCCCCATGGAAACTGAAATGTTGCATCCGGTCTATTAAGCAGACTCAGAAATTAACACCCCCTCCCCAGAACATATGCAATGCATGCATATATATAATGCAACTCAGTATAAGAAAGTAACATAGTATGTGTGCATTTACAGAGTACCTAGGGGATATGATCAAAGAAAAGGGGAGGGGGAACCCTCCTCTCTAAGGCAATCTTAGCAGAGAGTTGTTCAAACACCAAGTTATGAGCATATCTAAGGAGTCTGAACAGAAAGGAAGGACTAGAATTGCCAACTCTCAGAAGATGATGTCTGGTCTACTCTTTTGCATTAACAGCATATATATATATGAAGGCATCAGCAGGTGGGCCATTATCACCTACTAAAGTAGAATCTGTTGATCAAGCTCCTGTAAAAAGGACTATAAAAATATGGGAACCCTAGGAATAATTTTCCTGTAAATATAAAGTATTAGGTTTATTATTATTATTATTATTATTATTATTATTATTATTAATCAATACTCCAGCATTCATGCACATAGCACAGAGCTATATATTCCAAAACAAGGAATTGCACGAAATCTAAATTACTTAACATGTCTCTTTAGTTATTTGAAATATTTTTTCTGCTTTTTGACCAAAAATGCCCAAGGCAGGTTGCAACAAATGTCTATGTCTATATCTATCTACTATCTATCTATCTATCTATCTATCTATCTATCTATCTATCTATCATCTATCATCTACCTATCTCTGCCAACCTAGCAGTTCGAAAGCGCGTCAGAGTGCAAGTAGATAAATAGGCACTGCTCTGGCGGGAAGGTAAACGGCGTTTCCGTGCGCTGCTCTGGTTCGCCAGAAGCAGCTTAGTCATGCTGGCCACATGACCCGGAAGCTGTATGCCGGCTCCCTTGGCCAATAAAGCGAGATGAGCGCCGCAACCCCAGAGTTGGTCATGACTGGACCTAGTGGTCAGGGGTCCCTTTACCTTTACCTATCTATCTATCTGCCACCTTTCCTTGTCAAACTCCTGGGTCTTTCAGGGATGTGGCAGGCAGAAACTCAACAGATGATGCATGGAGCTTGAAAGAAATGGATATCTTCACCTGTTGAGCTTGCAAACCCTGAGGATATTTCTTATATTTCCTTGATGACGTGATGCAAAGAAATCCAAATCTGTTAGCTCTAATGCAGTAAAGGTTGCTGAAAACAAGCTGTTACGACCGAGGCCCGAGTTTCTCCAGAACATTCATGACCAACAGCTGGAATAGTTTGCTCTCGGTCATTATTTTACACTGTCATTATTTCCCTTGTGGTCTGAAGCCGTTCTCCAAGCCGTTATGGATCTATATCTTACAGATTAATGGTGTGCTTTTATTCTTCAGAAACCACCGCCAAACAAACAAACTCCTGCCTCACAGGAATGCTGTGCAGTGACACTTGTCCTTCTCCGCTGCACTGACTAGAAGGGGAGGGGAGCGGCTTCTGGCTCTGCAAAAAACGACACAGTACGATGCACTCACTGTGCAGCAAAGCAGAGCCGTAGGCCACTGTGCTGTCATGAAAACAGTTGAGTTGGAATTCAGGTCCTGCAAAACTTCTGGGAGAAGGAGAAGCTTCAAAGCTATGAGAGAGTGGCTTGGATTTTCAGGCTCAAGCTTCTGCACCTTCTTTATTGTGTCCAAGATCTTCTCAATGACCTCAGCTGAAAGGCTGGCTGCCCCTGATTTAGAGAAGGCAAACACTCTCCTGTGTGTACCACGCAAACCACTTGGGCTATGTTGGCCAAAGGGGTCATATACTAGTGGACAGTGGACGGCGGTTGAGCCGATACATTCTCCACAGAGAAGAGGCCCACCTACAAAATATGTCAAACAGGACATTGAGTCCAGCAAGCTAGAAATTCAATAATCATTGTGGCTGGTGATCCTGGGCACCAAAATAAATCCGGTACTGAGGACATGCTGTTGTCCCCCTCTTTAAAATACTTGTGGAGATCTTGATGAAGAATGAAATCAAGGAAGCTGTGGCAGTCCATCCCCTTTCTCCACCTGAGGCGAAACAGCAATATGCTGCCATTACCACTTTTGCTGTGAGGTGGAATGCCTCCACTCTTGCCAAATTTGGGGAGAGAGGGGGCATTCCACAAGGCCTTGGCACTTGTCTTCTCTGCCCCGTGGGTGAGGAAGATGAGCTGCAACACTTCATGCTTGTAATGCCCTGCTCTTGCCTCACCACTCGGTGAGAGGGTGGATATGGGCCATGTCAGGGCATCTTCAATGAAAGGCCTCTCTTCTCCCCAATAGCCATGGAGGAATCTGAAGAAGCACCTCTGGTGAGAATCGATGGCCAGGCACATGTGGAGACAGGCTCTCCTCCAGGTCCCTGTTGGCAAGCCTTAAAGGTCAAGCTCAGCATTTTCAAATGGGCCCAGAACCACACCAGTCACCAGTGGTGTCAGCAAAGCAGTGGTGAAATATATATATATTTTAATTCCCAGCACAGCTTGTTGTCTAGCAGCCATGGTCTAAACTAGCGGTGGGGAACCTGTAGACATAGTTAGGCCTGGCACACCTCCCCAATTTCCCCCATGAGGCTGTTTTGGCCAAGCCACACCCACCTGGCCTACACCAAATGTCATATAGGATGTCAGGTGGAGGGCGGGGGTTTGCAGCACTGGCAACCAGAAAATCACTATCAATACAAGCACTGACAATTAGCTGGTCATCAGTGTCTGAAATGTGTTGAGCCTTTGCCCATGCAATTTGATCTCAAACCACGCAGGCCAAGGAAAGCAGATTACCTGACATCATTGTGATGTTGGGTGATTGATAGGAGGATGGTGCTGTCCATCAGTCTAAGTTGGCCCATGGAAGATGAGGGAGGTAAGGATCTGGCTTATGGGCTGCAACCAGTTCCCTGCCATTGTTCTAACTTAACTGCAGTTTCTGAACTGCACTTCCTGAGAGATAGCTCCATGTAAAATATTGCAGTCGTCTCACCAGAAGGTTACCAGAGAAAGCTATTGACCAAGGCGAGGCCTGATATACCACAAGTTAGATATCAGGCATGATGTTAGGTTACGTAATAAACTCAGGTAATTAGTAGGGAATTTGTGAGATGATGCTAACATACTAACGACAAAATGTAAAAGCCGGAAGGAATTTTGCGGAAATGTCTAATATGTAATGTTAGTGTGGAAGATCACAGAATTTAAGCAGAAGTGGTTGCGTGGGGTAAAAGCTTCCAGTATATTATTAGGAGGGAGAATGACAAGCACCTATTACAGTCTGAACTCAAACTAGAGCAGACAAAGCAGTACGGTTACGGTTACTATGGATGCTATAGCTCATGTAAAAGGCAGCAGAAGGGAGGCTTCACTAATAAGGTTGTTGCAGATCCGTTCCTGTAAGAGCTGCAAGGCAGGCTACACAATTCTACAACTGATGTAGATCACAGTGATGTACAAGCAGATGTTGTGCAGGGAGAAAGCTAATCTGCTGCCTTTGTGCCTGGCCTAAGAGCCCTTCCGAAAGAGGAAAAACTGAAGAGCAAGTCAAATAATCTACCAGCAGTGAAAATGTGCACCCAGAGCTGCGGATGGTGCTGCTGCAGTCTGCGACTCAAACTCTCCACTTGGTCCAGATGCTCTGCAGTAATGCTCGTTATCTTCAAAGGGGAGAAATCCTCACTAATGAGGTTGTTAAAAATACAGACTACAAAAGAGGCAGGCTAGAGGAAAAAGCCCTGCCATCTGATAGGCTCTTCGGAGTTGAGAACCAGAACACACTTCACAGCTCTGGATGTGTCAAAACCTTGCTGCATAATTAACATGCACAAATAAATTTTAAGCAGAAAATTACATTCCATAGCGGCAAGAAGGCACCCGAGATGGCAAATTGCCCTTCAAGGACTCCCCACCAGCAGTGTCAAGGGCATTTGACCTAAAGCCTTGTGTTTAACTGTATACGCTGTGGGGAAGGGGAACAATCTTCCACACCTGCCAGGCTTGATTTTAGAATTATTAGCATGATGTTATAATTTCATAACCCCTTGCAGAACGGGGCTTTTGCAAGACTCAGTGCAAAACTCCGGGCCATTTAAGACCTCTACAATAACGCAGCCATCTCTCTCTTGCTAATGGACTGTTGTTTATTTAACAGCTATGATCGTAATTATGGTAGATTGCCTCTGTAACAGCTGGGGGGTGGGACTAAGTAGCTCTTTTGTTCAAATGTTAAAAAAGATCTGTAAAAGTAATGCTAGTTACCCATTAGACTTTAGTGAGAACAATTTATCTCTTGTCACCAACTTGTCCTTAGAGCCATAGCATGAGACTCTTTTTTATATATATAAATATTTATTAAGATTTTTATAAAAGAAAAGCATAAATAACAGACAACATTGCTTATATCATAGACAAAATTTCATAACTTGTTTGGACTTCCTCACGTCTCCTGCTCCCACTTACATTGTTAAAAAGTTTTTTCAAGCAAATTATCATCTTGTTTACAATCTTATATCCACTCGTTTAAATATAATCTAATAGTTCTCCCAAAGGGTTTGTCTTTTCCTTAATCTCACTTATCATCTAATTCCAATCTAGTTTAGTGGTGGCCAATTATTTATGATCAAGCATCCTTCTTAACATTCAATCAAATTACAATATTTTTGTAAATAAGTTTTAAATTTCTTCCAATCTTCTTCCATCCTTTCTTCTCCCAGGTCTCGGATTCTGCCGGTCATCTCTGCCAGTTGCATATAGTCTATCAGCTGCATCTGCCATTCTTCCAGTGTGGGTAGATCTTGAGTCTTCCAATTCTTGGCAATGAGTATCCTTGCTGCTGTTGTTGCATACATAAAAAATGTTCGGTCCTTCTTTAACACCCTCTGGCCGACAATACCCAGGAGGAAGGCCTCTGGTTTCTTAGTGAAGGTATACTTAAATACCTTTTTCAACTCATTATATATCATTTCCCAGAAGGCCTTCACTTTAGGGCAAGTCCACCAGAGGTGAAAGAATGTTCCTTCATTTTCTTTACATTTCCAACATTTATTATCAGACGAATGGTGTATTTTGGCAAGTTTAACTGGGGTCATGTACCATCTGTATATCATTTTCATTACATTTTCCTTCAAAGCATTACATGCAGTGAAGTTCAGCCCAGTGGTCCACAACCTTTCCCAGTCCTCAAACATAATGTTGTGCCCAATATCCTGTGCCCACTTTATCATAGCAGATTTAACCATTTCGTCTTGTGTGCATAGCATGAGACTCTTAATCTCAGGGTCAGCAGTTTGTGCCCCATGTTGGGTGAAAGATTCCTGCATTGCGGGGGATTTGGACTAGATGATCCTTGTGTTCCCTTCCAGCTCTACAGTTCGAGGATTCCATGATTATCCAAGGGAAAGCACAGATCACGTAAATCCACTTCCATACTGCATTAGGCTACAATTATCCCCACATGTTCCAATAGGTGTTTGTGTGCCTACAAATTTGGAAGCAAAACAAAGCTACCCAACATATAAGGGAGTGGTTTCTACATACTGGGGGACTCCCTTAGGTAAGGACAGATTTAACTAACCAGTCCCAGCAGTGGAAGTCCACACAAGGACTTTCACTCATGCAGTGGGGCTCCCCCCACTCATCCCCATATGCCCCCCTTCAGATCTGCTCTGGAGGGTCAAGAGACAGCCCCCAGAAGAGCCCCCAGGGGGAGGAGAAGGCAGATCACTTCCCTCAGGCAAGCAGAAGTGCTTGTGTGGCTGGTGATCAGCTTTGTGCTTTAGCATATGCGTCGCCGGGGTGCAAAGATCCGCCCAGTGCCGCCATATTTAGTTTAGCCCCCAAATTAACTTTGGCATTCGTCGTAAAATGAAGAAAAAATGCAGCTCACGGAATTCATAGTGTGTGTGTGCTCTAGGTGCGTTTTTGCGGAAATGTGAAACTAAAAATGCGTGCTGAAACGCATGTGTAGAAGAGCCCTAAGTACTAAGTAGTTAGTCAAAGAAAATGCCAACAATTAGTGAAAATAAACATTTTTAAAAAAGATTTCTCTAAATGAATTTGAACTGTAAGTGATGAAATTCAAACGCAATTTCCAATGTTTTGCTCGGGGTCAGTGGCACCATTGACACGACTGATCTCAGCAGCTTGCATGCAGCTAGCAGGAAGGTGCGACATCAGTCGTGTCAAAGGTGCCGCTGACTCACCCCACTGCCACATAGCAGCTCAATACAATACGTAACATGCCCCTGGGTAAAGATGGCCCTGGTGCAAGGGGTTCCCTTTCCTTTTTGCTAAAGGTTTTGGATGGCCAGAGATGAGATTGCATGGAGTTTTCCACAATATCTCAGTGGTGTGGATGGGGCTGGCTTGAGAGGATGGACAGGCTCTAGCCACCTTGCAGAACCTCAGGGTTGGCCAGGCTTGTCAGAAGATATTGTAAGCTAGGCTGCCCAAGGTGTCTCTGGTTTGCATTGTCGTTTCGCTGCCTGGTCCTGGACTTGGTTGGCCCACCAAGTGCTGTGTTGAACCAGCTGCCCAAAATATTTATTACCCCAGAATGCCTCTGGACCCAGAAAGATGGTGGGGGAATGAAAATGCCAGATGGGCAGAGCTTTGGAGGGTGCCCTGCCTTGTTCCGTTACACACCATGGCTGACCACAGCCACCCCCCAGAACCTGCCATTCATTCACTGGCATCGTTTGTGGGCCCACCCAGACTGCAGCACCCCAGATGCCCACCACAAAGTCTGACCCTAACAGTGCAACTGCGTCTGGCCATGGGTGTGAAAGAGAAAACAACACTGAGCCAGGTGCGCCCACAGCCATACAGGAAGGGGGGAAAGGATGGTTGTTGTGTCATCAGTTGGCAGGTGCAGTTGCTTGCTTGTATGAACATCCCTCGCCTAAGCTCAGCCTTCTCTGCCAATTAAAAAAAACTGGCTCCAGAAGGAAAACTTCCTCCTGTTTCCATGGTGCATGCACACACAGAAGTGACATTTCTCTAGCCCAGCCAGTTAAGCAATGACAAATCCTATCTGACAGACTCATTCTTAACTAGTGAGAATTAGAGCAGGGGAGTGTCGGCGTGTTCATTATGACATCAGAGTTTACAACCCAGATCGATGTTGCGATTCTAAGAGAGCTTCAGTTGCTAGAAGCAGATCATCATTTCCCCTCGAGACATGGGCTTTCCCTGAAAGAGATGATTGCTTTCTGCAAAAAATGTTGCGTAAGTTGAGTGCCGTGTGCCAATCTTCCTTTGCAAAGTGTCTTAAAGGTAAAGGTACCCCTCCCCGTACGGGCCAGTCTTGACAGACTCTAGGGTTGTGCGCTCATCTCACTCTAGAGGCCGGGAGCCAGCGCCGTCCGCAGACACTTCCGGGTCACGTGGCCAGCGTGACGAAGCTGCTCTGGCGAGCCAGAGCCGCACACAGAAACGCCGTTTACCTTCCCGCTAGTAAGCGGTCCCTATTTATCCACTTGCACCCGGGGGTGCCTTCGAACTGCTAGGTTGGCAGGCGCTGGGATCGAGCAACGGGAGCACACCCCGCCGCGGGGATTCGAACCGCCGACCATGCGATCGGCAAGTCCTAGGCGCTGAGGCTTAACCCACAGCGCCACCGGCGTCCCCGCAAATTGTCCTACGCTACACAAAATACTATGATCAGAAACTGAGTCCTTTGTTGGACTGCCATCCTCATGTCTCCAATGGTATCAGTGGGAGCTTTCTTCCCCAATCCAAACAACAGCTGGGGCAGTTGGCCGTGTTTTAGTTATGATAGTGGAGGAGAGGAGGGTGAAACCAGGGGTGGCCTGTTCAATTTAACCACTTGAGCTGAAACCGGACTTGCCGTGCCACCACCCTGCTGGTGCCACACCACACCAGCCTTCCTTATTTGCTTTGTGCGGTGGTGCCCACAAAGCACCAGCAACAGTGCCAGCTTTGAATGACGCTTCTCTGTTGGTGAGGGTGGGGAGCCTGGGCAAGGGCGAGCTTTGCACACTGTGAAGTAGGCGCATTCAGATACATCAGTAACCCACACAATCTCTGGAATTAGGATGGAACAAGGGAACAGTTAGCTTCTGGAACATGCCTGAACCGCACATCTATTTTTAGGAAGTAAGCACTGGTTTTCATAAAAAGCAAGATGTAGTGTAGTCAGTTGCTGCACCACCCTCTTGCTCATTAATCAAGCGCTGGCCTTTTGCACCCAACAAATGCAAAATTACATAAATGGAAGGGCAGCCGTTGGTAAAGAGCTTGAATGCTCTTGTAGCATAAGGCTCAGCAGTCCTACAGACTCTTTTGATGCTTCTCTATGCTTATATTTCTTTCTTTTTTCTTTATTCTGGCCATCTTTTCATAAGGCACGCAAAAAATCAACGTCGCCACCGCCAACGTCACCACCACCCTCAATGCCAGAAACTTCGAAAAAGGAAGTTAAGGTACATGCCAGACTTTCTATACAGGCATTTTTGCCTTCCTAGAGGCATCTGGGGGGCCACTGGGAGAACAAGGTGCTGGACTACATGGGCCATTGGCTTGTTCCAGCAGAGCTCTTCTTACGTTCTCAAGCACTTTTCCTTCACTGCCACCATTCCTGCTTCCAGGTAGGTTGTTTTTTTTAGTGAGAACTATAAGGTTGTGGCCTAGCTGTTAGACACAGGTGGGAAAAGACCATTTTCAACATCCAGTTTGCATCTTTTCAGTTTTGTGTCTTGTTTGGCTGACGGAAACTATTAAAAGTCTGACACAATATGACTGATTCTTGTATGAGAGAGAAAACTAACAGGGAAAGGGATTTGTGCCTCGGCCCCTTTCTGCTTATGTTGTAGTGACAACTGAGTCATTGTTTCCTACTTTTAGGCTGCTATTACCATCCAGAAATGGTGGCGTGGTACTCTAGTCCGCCGTAGCCTGCAACACGCCATCGTCTGTGCATGGTTGGTCCAGAAATGGTGGCGCATGATTTCCTTCCGGAGACGAGAAGAGAAAAGGGCAATGGCATTATCGACGTACATTTGGTCTGAGAAGGCTTCCGTCCTCTTGCAATCAATGTTTAAGATGTGGCTTATGAGAACACGGTACAAGAAGTATCAAAGGGCAGCCCAGATCATCCAAAGTAACTGGCGGCACCACAGCTTCCGGAAATCCTCCAGCTCCTATTCTCTTAGCAACCTGAATCAGGATGGCATAGATTTGAACATTGAGATTGTTGTTGAGTAAAGAGTCTCTGTAGAGAAGGTAGAAGAGACTGCTTTCAAACTCAGACTCCAGGGAGTGAAATAAATGCATGCTTTGTCATACAGTTGTACGGCTGCTGTCTGTTTACTGTGGGTGGACGATTGCCATGGATTTGACTGAAAGCAAAGGCTGATCACACTCTAGGATTTGAGAAAATGAACGCTGATGTTCATTAATAGTCCAGGATGGGCAAGGGGTGTCTCTCGATGGGACCCTATTGTTAGATGATTAATTATTAGATTATTTATTAGAGTCTCTGGCATGAGTAAGCCACCAGTGTTTGTAGCTTGTGTATGTGTGTCAGCAGTCTGAGGCAGGTAAACACAGACAGGCACAGCAGATAGGTACAGAGAGTGAGCCATGAGCTAAAGGCTGGAAGCATCTTGGAAGCACAGTGCTTCTTTCTAGAGATCTGATGTCAGGTAGCATGAGGGTATGGTACTATGGTGTGCATTTTTGTGTTTTTATATTGTAAACCAACCTTGTGCTCCTTGGCTGAAGGGTGGTATAGGAATTTAGTAAATAATCCTAGAATCAAAGAATTGTAGAATTGGAAGGGACCCTGAGGGTCATCTCATTCAACCCCCTGCACTGCAGGAATCTCAACTGAAGCATCCATGACAGATGACCATCCAACCTCTGCTTAAAAACCTTCAGGGAAGGAGAGTTCACCACCTCCTGAGGGAATCCGTTCCACTGTTGAATGGCTCTTGCTGTCACAACAAAGTTCTTCCTGATGTTTAGTCAGAATCTCTTTTATTGTAACTTGATAGTTACAAGAATAATAAAAATAGTTTACAATGCATAAATAGCTTCTCACAGACATGGAGTCATTTCCAATGTAATGTTTGGCTTCCGCTGGACAGCTCTTGGGATGTTTCTTCTGGGCAAAATGTGTAAAAGAGTTTAAATGGTTCATTCGCATGCAGCACACCCCTAGGCAATCGATGAATTGAGAAGTTCTAGTGTTCATTGTGTAGTCGTCACTCAGAATACTGCATGGATGAACCATTCTGACATGATATTTTCACGTGAAAACATCTAGGAACATTGGAAGCTACCTTATACCAGGTCAGAAAAATTGCCCAGTTTGCTCATCAAGAGACTGGAACTGGCTTTCTAGGCTCTCAGAATCTCTCCTACTCAATCGTTTTTAACTGGAGGTACTGAGAACTGAAATTTGGGATAGCCTGCATGAAAACATGTGCTCTGCCATGAAACTATGGACCCTCCACTAAACTAACATCCCTGTGAACCTGTGCCCCCACCCTCTAACCTGCTGTTATTGGACTACATATCCCATCATCCCTGGCCTTTGGTCATGCTGACCAGGGCTATTGGGAGTTGGCATCCAGCAACATCTAGGGGGCTTGATGTTCCTCAGGGCAGCCATTTTAGGAATTATATAGAAGCTGTGCCGCAGAGGCAACACTTTACTACAAAGCTGTCTGCTTGTCCTCCTTTGACCCCAAATTGCGATCCTTTTGCTGTGCTGACTACTGTTCCTTAGATAATTATGACAATGCGAAAGGATGGGTAGTTTGGGGGTCAGTTTGTTAGTTTAATTAGTTCTATCATGACATGAGGCAAGCAAAAGAAGATACCACAAGAAAGTCTCTCTCTCTCTTTCTCTCTCTCTCTCTCTCTCTCTCTCTCTCTCTCTCTGTGTGTGTGTGTATGCACACCACACCAGGGACTATCAGAGCAGGGCCAGGAGGGCCTGAAGCTCAAAGGAGGCCTCAAATTCAGCAAATTCAGCATTTGTTAAGTTCTGCAACTTGTTTTTATGCACATCGGACCGAAATGCAACATTCACAGTTTAGAACATTTAAGCAAGTAAGAATCGTGATTTGGCAAAATGCTTTTAAAATTTTGTTTAACTGATACAGATAAAGTTATATTAAAGAGTTTTAAATGGTAATGACTCAGCAGAAGGCCTCCTCCCCCCCCCCCCAGTATTATGACTGTGAAGTATTATGACCCACATTCCTCTGTGGCAGGAAGTTTGTGCTGGATCATTCTGTGAGCCAAAGTGGTAGCTTGGAGTCAGAGGCAGGCCCTTCTGCCATCTGTTTTCCTTTTATTTTTGGAGAATGTTTGGTTGCAAACAACAACAACAAAAACACAGTGAAGAACTGAGGGCGTTCACCACATTTTGTTGCCTGGAAGGCCTTTTGAAGAGGAGGAGAATGGGAAGCTCTCCTTTCCCCCTTCCCTCATTGCCTAGAATTCCTTCACTGCTACCTACCTAGGCAATTATAATTCCACCATTTCCGCAAGTGTGTCTAGGCGACATTATTCGCTCATTGTCATTTTACAAAAAAGGTTATGGTCATTTTGAACCTTAAAACAGGAAAAACCTTGGATCTACCTATCCAAAATTTGGTAGGGTTAATCTCTTGGCTGGCTATTATGTACCTATGTGGGGGGAAACTCAGAAATTTACAGCTGTTCTGGTTTCCGGGCAGAAGTCAATGAGAGGACTGTAGCTTTGGTTTTCCTAATATTGTGAAGGTCTCCCAAACCAATCTGAGGTGAATGTAGCCCCAATCAAAAGCACTAGAACAAGTTCTGAAGTCAAGTGGATGAGGGGAGAGTTCATGTAGCTCTAGTGCTTCTCGTCCGCATCCCCAAAAAGGTCTTATAATAGTCAAAGTTCTGAAGGATAAATGGATAGGATGGATTGAATGAGAATACAGCTATATATAAAATGCAAAACTTACCACTCTAGCCAAAACTGGGAGGAGAGAAGAGTGATACTGTATAAGCAACTATTCTAACTAGACTAGTAGTGTAAGTAACTAAGACACAGGAGAGGCAACAAACTTTTTTTTTTTTTAATGAAGAAGGGACAGGAATGGATTGTGAAGGATGGAAAAGAGTTGAGAGGGCTTTGCCCATGGAGGGCTCCTTGAAAAAAGAGGGTGGAAACAGTTGACTGCCTATGGGTGGGCTTTTTCAAAATGGGTGGTGAGTGGGAGAGAAGAAGCATTGGGACTTATTCACCTCCTGTTTGCTTTGCTGGTCTTGCAGAGCAAACAACAGGCACATAATCTCCCCACTGAGGAGTGATTGGAAAACAGGACAGAGAGTGGAAAAAACAAGGGGATTGACTGGTGTGTTGTTGTGTTTACTGTGTTTGTTTTGCTACCTGCCATCTACATCAAACAAGTATGAAGCTTTTGAGTGTGTGTGCATGTGTTGGAGAGGAGGAAGAAGCATGGGAACTACTGTGCTTGCTTTGCTGCCTACCAGCCATGTGGAGCACTTGGCAGACTTCTTGAATGTGTGTGTGTGGTGGCAAGCTTTTTAAAAAAATATATATGGGAGTGTAGGAGGGAGAGAAGCAACTGCTTGAGATGGGCCTCAGCTGAATGTTGGGTGAGGATAAGGGAGGATATGGCAACTCTTCCCTGTTCCTGCTGCATGCCCCATAGCAGGAATTGTTCCAAAGTTGTTGTTCTTTTGGGGTGGGATGCCAAATACAGAGGCATCTTTTTCCTGCTGTCTGCCACACAGCAGGGTACAGGGATTGCTCCCAAGTTGTTGCGAGGTGAGGGAAGCACAGTGCAGAAGCACAGTCATCATTATTATTATCATTATTATTACTAAAGATAATATGTGGGAAAAACATGATTATTTGTACAATTTTATATAACCGTCTCTCTTCTTTTTCTGCTCTTTCGGAGGTTGCAGTCATTTTGTGTTAGGCCACTACAGTGGTACCTCAGTTTAAGAACAGTCCGGTTTAAGAACGATTTGGTTTACAAACTCTGCAAAACCGGAAATAGTGTCTTGGTTTGAGAACTTTACCTCAGTTTAAGAATGGAATCCGAACGGTGAAAGGGCACCGACAGTAGGAGGCTTCATTAGGGAAAGCACGTCTCGGTTTAAGAATGGTTTCAGTTTAAGAACGGACTTCCAGATTGGATTAAGTTCGTAAACCAAGGTACCACTGTATTTCTTTAAATAGCATAAAAAGTGGTCGTTCTAGAATCTGATGTAGTCTGTGTACGAAGAAGACTGTGAGCTGAGGCTTGTAGGCCTGTTGTACTGTGTGGCTCTGTGACAACTTCTTGTTTTTTATATCCTTCACTCCAAATACAGCTTTGTTGCCCTGTTTCAAGACGCCTCATGTGAATCTTTTCTATAAACTCCTTTGCATTAGTGCTGCCAAAGTCCCAGTTCTGAGAATTTCTCCCACTCCATGCAGGCTTCTAAATGTCATAAAATGTGACTCTGAACAAGAAAGCACGTACAGTACACAGACATGGGGAAAATGTGTGTTACAGTGGTGCATGCTTTGCAGGCAAATTATAATCAATTACATACCCCTGGGCAGTTCTAAATTTTCCCTTTAAAAAGCCCCACCCCACAAACCATGTTTTAAAAAATGCAATTCCCACAACATGGCTAGTGCAATCTTAACCATGCCTACTCTGAAATAAGTTCTACTAAATTCAATGGGGCTTGATCCCAGGTGAGTGGTGTTAGGATTGCAGCCTAAATACTGGAGAATCTGCAGAGTTTCAATGTGCAAATTTCTCCCATTCAACTTGTATATTTAGTTCTCAGATGTGCTCTCTTGCAGATCAATTTTATTTCTTGCACTGGGTTTGAAACAAGGAAGGAAGCAGCTTTTGGTTGTTGAGTAGTGTGTGTGTGTGTGTGTGTGTGTGTGTTATTCTGTTTGCATACAGACTCACCATTTTTAATTTTTATTCTGAGCAGAGGTCTCAAAAGCTGGATGTGGTCCAGGCCTCTTTGAACCCCTGAGAGGGCCTGCGCTCCACTGCTGTAAGCGAGCCTTTCCCTTTCATACAGCCTTTGCCCAAACCACTCTTGGGAAGCAAAGAGGGCTGGAGAGAAGCAGGGAAGGTGTTAATCCACTGCCTGCTTTAGACACACAGTGTCTCAGCTGGATCAAATCTGTAGCTTTCTGTGCCAGTCCTGGGGGATTCAGTGAGAGAATCAGAGGTGGAGAGAGCACTCCGGTCTCCTCCAGCCTGGAGGGGACACAAACCACAGGGGACAGCAGCCAGTGAGAAGAACCCAGAATTATTAATAAAATGCCTTTGTGTTCTTGTTGCCAGTGCAGAACTCTGCAGAGAGGGTTCTGTAGCCAAATTATCTGTGGATCTTTTTAATAAGCTCCCTAATTATCTCACCAACTGTCCCTCGCTCACTTTGTATAACTCCTTGCCCTGCTTTGCTATTTACCCACCTTTTGGGCTGTCAGTTTAGTTAATGATTCCTTTATTAAAAACACATTAAAAACAGCCATCTAGCCGGCTGAGCTGGTTATCTTTCTGAATGTTGTGTCCTGCTTTCTTTGTCTGCACACGGCCAGCACGACACCCTCAGAGCATGAGGAAGGGGGGAAAATATGACCCCCTTTTATTTCCTTTGTGCCCTGCTCCCCTTAATCAGATCTAACTGCCGCTCTCTGCACCTTCACGGCTCAGCCTCTTTTGTCTTTCATTGTTCTTTTTTTACTTCCTACGGGTTTTCTTGCTTCATTCCTTTATTTTAAGCAACATCTACACACTGTACATTTAAAGTCCATTTAGCGCACATGGCTTTCTTCAAAGAATTCTAGGAACTGTAGTTTGTTAAGGGTGTTGGGAATGGTTGCTCTCTGGTGGGTAAACTACAGTTCCCATGACTCTTTGGGGGAAGCCATGTGTGCTAAATGTGTGTGCCATTAAATGTGCGGATACTATTTCCCCCACTGTTTATCACCCCTCTTCTTTGTTTCCCACCCACACATCTTTCTTTCTTTCTGTTATACCTTCTCCTCCCTTAAAAGGTGCGCGTGATTTCTGTCCCTCTTTTTTTTTTGCAATTTGGCAAGTGCCTGGTTCAAAGGGACTTCCCTTGAAAGGAAAAGAAATGGTGGTATGGGCATGTGCGGGTGTGATCCAGAGAGTCTGCCATTTACATTTGGCATGGAACAATAAACTGTAAGGGGACCAGGGGTGGAAAGGGTGAATGGGAAGAAGCATGTCTGAGTCTCCCACTCTTCAACTCCCACTGTTGCCACTTCTAAGTAGCAGGAAGGCAGAGGAGTCATGTGATACTCTGCTTGAACAGGGAGAAGGAGGGAGGCGGATGTAGCATAAAAGGACACTGTCAGGGGTTCAGGAGCAGAGACACAGGAGGGGGAGCAAATGGAGAGCGAGGAGGAGGAATCCGAGTGGGGTGGAGGCAGTGACAGTGGCCAGAGTCATTCCACGAGCCTCTCCAGCGAATCGGAAGATTCACAGAAGGGAGTGCCGATGGCCAGGGCAAGGGGGGCTCCAGGGGGAAAACCCCAGGAGGAAGGGGCCAGCGGGGACTCCCTGAGCAGCAGTTGGAAATCAGGACCAGCTTCCCCACCAGAGCGCAGTAGGGAGGGGGAGTCCCAGGAATCGGGACCAGTGTTCTTACCACCAGCGAGAGGAGATGAGTCAGGTTTGACCACGCCCACATCGGAGAGCGGGGAAACGGTCAGGAGGAAGGTTACCGGCTGGGCGCGCGCGCCAAGTTCAAATGTACAGGCGAGCGGCACAGCAGGGAGCCCGGATAGGGAGCCAGGTCCTAAAGCCCGCCGGAAGGAAGGGCAAGACTCAGGGGGGTCAGCATCAGAAGAGTCCAGGAAGGAGGAAACCCCAGGGGGCAGAAGGACCCAGAGGAGGAAGGAACGGCGCAGGAGGTGGAGCCGGGCTAGGATCTTGAACTGGTGCGGAAGGGATAGTGACTCAGAGGGGACTTCGCCGATCTAGAGTCAAGACGTAGGGCTGCGCGCTCTGGGGTTTGAAATGGAAACTAAACTTCCATAAAGACTTTTGTACATTACATCAACCGGGCGTTGGTCCTCTGTGAGCTGGGACCTAGAGGCAGTCCTGACAGACACGAAACAGATACTGTTCACAAGCCACAGCTCAGCAACTTCAGAAACCAACCCAGAAGAATAAAAGGAGAAGAGTTTGGATTTGATATCCCGCTTTATCACTACCCTAAGGAGTCTCAAAGCGGCTAACATTCTCCTTTCCCTTTCTCCCCCACAACAAACACTCTGTGAGGTGAGCGGGGCTGAGAGACTTCAGAAAAGTGTGACTGGCCCAAGTTCACCCAGCAGCTGCATGTGAAGGAGCGGAGACGCGAACCCGGTTCCCCAGATTACGAATCTACCGCTCTTAACCACTACACCACACCAGCTTCATAGCCCAGAGCAGCAGTCAAGTCATAGGATCTTCTGTGACTTTCAGGGCAGTTATATGGTGGAAAGCCAGTGCACAACCACCTCCCCCAAAAAACACTGTGAGGATTTGCTTTGAATTCACCTGCTACCTTCTCAAAATATCAGGACACAGTGGGCCCTGGGGAAGTGTTCTCTGATCTAGTCAATGGGCAGTGCTTAGAGTGCCAGGCCAGAGGAGGGGGAATTAAGGGATGCCCAGCCCAGTCTTCAGCATTGGTGCTGACCTTTAAAGCCCTAAACGGCCTTGGCCCAGTATACCTGAAGGAACGTCTCCACCCCCATCGTTCTGCCCGGACACTGAGGTCCAGCTCCGAGGGCCTTCTGGTGGTTCCCTCACTGCGAGAAGTGAGGTTACAGGGAACCAGGCAGAGGGCCTTCTCGGTAGTGGTGCCCGCCCTGTGGAACGCCCTCCCATCAGATATCAAGGAAATAAACAACTATCTGACTTTTAGAAGACACCTGAAGGCAGCCCTGTTTGGGGAAGTTTTTAATGTTTGATTGTGTTGGGAGCTGCCAGAGTGGCTGGAGTATAAATATATGATGATAATGATGATGATGGTGGTGATGATGATTCAGCAGTGCTAAGGTTCTGGGAGCCCTGGCAGGTGCCGAGTGCTGCCACTGACCCTGCTAAATAGAAACCCTCTTCTTGCAAGTCCTTCTTGTTTCTTCGGCTCCATCCACCAAAAGCCCAGATCCAGCAATGCATTCTTAGTGGCATTTGACTAAGGAAGGAGGGAGGAGGAGTCTGGCCTGGCATATCTGTAGGGAAGCTCCTGAAATTAAGTGACAGATGGCCATGGTCTCAGGTGTCTTCAGAGGGATCCTGTGGTCTTCCTACCCACAGGAATTGGGGTCAAATCTGTAACTGAGGCGAACATAGCATGAGGCAGCAGAGCACAGCAGCAGGAGCTGCAAGCTATAGGAGAAAGGACAGAACTATTTTGCACTGGCATCGCCAAGGCAAGACCCTCCTCAAACTGCTAGTTTGCCGAATGCAATGCAAGCCTCCCTCAGAAGGCTGCTCTGTTTTGGGGGAACTGGGCCAGAGACGTCTATGAGCAAAGCCCTGGCAACAGGCTCGTCCTCTCTCTGCAAATGAGATAGCTAGCCGTGTTCAGCTCTCTCCCTCTTTCTCTCCTGGCAATGGGCTCTGTACGTGATAATGATATATTAATTTACATTAATTATAGCATTAATACATCCTCAGGGCTTCTCAGGAGCAGCAGCTAATTACTCTGTCACACGGATGCTCTGGGATACGGTCCCTGCGTTAGGAAGCCTAGAATCAGGCAGAGCTTTTGTCGGGAGGGATGAACCCGAAGGCAGAGGTGGCGGTCAGGGCGGGCTATAAAAAGGTCGCTCTGTCTCTCATACAGGTGTGTGAGTCAGGCTGTGATTACCACGTTCACTGCACCTCAGGAAGCATCACAATAAAACAAAGGCAGGGCGTTTGGAAACACCCACAAATCCTGGGCACACAAAGGCTCGCTCAGATAACTGAGCCTGCTGCAAAATATATGCAAAATACTATCCCCAATGGCCATCAGCTATGTTTTCACAAATATAACCTGCCTGTTCTCTGTTCTCACTTCCAAGGTGAGCGTGTATCTGATATTAGAATAACATGTGACCTCCTACCATCTCATCCCAGGAGTCTCATCCCACTTCTCATCTCGTTCTGTACAATAGTATGGAGAGTCTTTGAAATCTAGAGGGTCCCAATTGATTCCCATTGTAAGAATGCATTGCCTAGAGTTGCAGTTCTGGTGATAGTTTATAGAGAAGCATTCCAAAACATGAGGCATTTTGTAGCAGAAGAATCTGACATGAGGAGAGCAATTTGGTTTTGCAGAGCTATGATCCACTTGAATATGCAACAGTCTTTCAACATAAGATAAAGTCTTTAAACTTGTGGCTATGCCTTCCATAGGTAATCATGAGAAGCTTCTGCTCTGTCCTGTGCTTAGCTTTATGGAAACAAATTCTTCTGATGCCACCTTATTCTCTTGATGTATCTACTGCACGATCTACAGAACAATCTGCCACACTGAGTTCCAGTGGGCTTCCAAATACGTGTGTAGTACCTGCACCCTTAGTCTGCAAATGAAGAGCCCATTCACTTCTTAAGACATTTAATACAGAATACTGTAGATAGGGAAATCTCGTGATGCCAAGATGGTATTAGTTTTTATTTTCTGACTACTGATTCTGAATTAAAACCAGATAGTGATACCTAAATTGATAATGACCAAAGCGCTTTACAGACATTGCCCCCATCATACTTGCATCTATCTAGTGGACCTTTTTCTACAACAGTGCCTCCTTCTACAGAGAGCCAGTGTGGTGTAGTGGTTAAGAGCAGTAGTCTCGTAATCTGGGGAACTGGGTTCGCGTCTCCCTTCCTCCACATGCAGCTGCTGGGTGACCTTGGGCTAGTCACACTTCTGTGAGGTCTCTCAGCCCCACTCACCTCACAGAGTGTTTGTTGTGGGGGAGGAAGGGAAAGGAGAATGTTGGCCGCTTTGAGACTCCTTAGGGAAGTGATAAAGTGGGATAGCAAATCCAAACTCTTCTTTTCCTCCGACCCAGGAAAACTACCCTTAAAAATTTCCCACAATGCCCCAGAATTCCAGGGCATTGCAGAAATATTTAAGCAGCGGCTTCCCAGACCCAGCTACTCAGTGTGGCAGGCCAAAAGCAAGCACCAAGAGAAGCCCTACTGGGGCCTCAGCCCCAGAATAACCCAAGAATAACAGTTGCCAAGGTTTGGCATGGAACTGGCAGAACAATATTGGCTTGCCTTAGGGCCACTTACTAAACTCATGGCCAAGCAAGTGGAGACCACTATGCTACCTTAATTCACTGAAAGGAAGCTACTTAATGACTTGATTCCTAGTTTCACAGTTGTATTCTATAGCTGTACCCATAGACTCCTCAAGTAACCATCAATTTTCCAAGCCCTCTTATCCAATGAGCAAATGCCTAGACCTGGCTTCTTTCTTTCACACTCATTCTTTTTACCCCTAATACAAGGCCCCAGACACAACACCCCAATTCTAAGCACCACACTCCACATTCCCACCAGCTCCCTCCTGGTTTGCAAATGGTACCTGAATGGAGACGTCACTGTAGGAGCCCCCGATAACCCCTGTGATAGCTGTAGGTACATCATCATGAATGGCGTAGGACCCATCAGGGCAGATGTGCTCAGAGCCGTCCACCCTGGTAAGGGAGGCACGCACAAAATCCAGGGATTGTTCTAGGGCATAGGTGTCCTTGGAACAGGTGTCTAGGATGTGAGCTCCCAGGGTGATGCCCGGCAGAAGCTGCTGGTTCTTGTTGATCTCATCTAGGGCAAAGAGCATAGCTTCAAGGCGCTGGATGCCACGATGTTCATTGATCTTGCCACACTCCTCTGTAGGATTTCCTTTCTCGTGGACTGGGAACAGGCCCCCAATAACCAGGTCACCTTCCAAGCTGATCTCCTTCTTGGCTGCCACGTTGTATCCGGGGCTCTGGCCATGAATGCTGGTGTGGCACGCAACAGGATAGACCAGCAGAATCCATAGGGTGGCAGAGGATGCCATTGCACTGCCTCAAGAGGGCAGCAAGCACCTTTCCAAGCCACAAGGAGACCTCCCTGGTCAGAGCAAAGGTGTCAGATAGCCTACCATTTGTTGTGGGCAGTTGTGTCTCTGAAACACCTTTAATTCAACAGCAGTGTCCAATGGCCATCCTGCTGCAAGGAAACTCCAGCCTTAGGTGAATAAACAGTTATATTGTGATGTCCAAATATAGCCAAACAGAAGCAATTGCTGCTGGGAGTTGTGCTTTTTATCAGCCCCTTTGGAGAAAGAAAGACACAACAACCTGTGGGAGACAGAGAAAGAGAGAGGAAAAAGAGGGGAGATAATTAGTTACAGCATGAAAGGCCCAGTGGAGATATCCTTTAATTTCTGGATCTTTAGTTTTATGGTGCCACAAATGTGCCACTACTGGGTACTATAAATATCATCACTTTTACAGGGGAATCCCTTAACTAGTCACTTCACAGCACATATTCAAGGTAGCTCCCTACTAAGAAAATGGTATTTGCTTAGGAGAGGCAGGCACCAGCTTTTCTGCTGAGCTCAGGCAAGCCTCAGGAAATATGTTCCTCAGGCACAACTAGGATTCCAAGCCATGAAAACCGTACTCATTTCATTGTTTACACAGGCTGATTACTAGTAAAAAATAGATACCTTATGTCCATTCATTCATTTATTCATTCATTACAATTTCTCAAGAGTTACAAGGCTAACCAGGGAAGCACTATAAACTATATTAGTTACAATAAAAGACAAACAAAACCCCCACTTCTATACAGACTGTTCATATTTTTTTTATATGATATACACACACACCACATTTTGAAAAACACCCACATGTATACTAGTATCCCTTGGTTTAATATAATTTGTTATCAGCATCCCTTATTTTGAAGAATTAATGCTTATTTCAAAGAAGTATTCCTTGCTTTAGAATAGAATACCGGGATGGAAACACAGTGGACAGACTAGAACAGGGCTCACCAACATTTCAGCCCCAAAATGGCTGCTGTAGGGGTATGTCTGCCACATCTAAAAGGGCAGAAGAGGAGTCAGCAACATTTTTTGAGGCCGGGCTGGTCCACTTCCTGACAGACCTCTCAGTGGGCCAGAGCGTGCACGCTCGCGCATGTGCATGCGCTCAAGCTACTTCTGGCGCTCTTCCAGGTCAGAGGAGCGCCCGTGTGCATGCACACATGCTATTTCTGGCGCTCTTCCGACCCAGAAGTCGGTCCCTGCAGTGAGAAAAAAATGGCACCATGGAAAAAAAGCATGGAATCTCCACGCCAATCCACAGAATGGCCGTGGGCCGGTTCCAGGAAGCTCATTGGCCGGACCTGGCCCATGGGCCTTAGGCTGCCAACCTCTTGGGCAGAAGGAGAGGACCACAAAATGGTGCAGGCAATTCAAAGTGTTGGTGTTGACCTTTAAAGTCCTAAATGGCCTTGGCCCAGTATACCTGAAGGAGTGTCTCCGCCCTCATCGTTCTACCTGGACACTGAGATCCTGCATCGAGGGCCTTCTGGTGGTTCCCTCACTGTGAGAAGCCAAGTTACAGGGAACCAGGCAGAGGGCCTTCTCGGTAGTGGTGCCCACCCTGTGGAATGCCCTCCCATCAGATGTCAAAGAGATAAACAACTACCTGGCATTTAAAAGACATCTGAAGGCAGCCCTGTTTAGGGAAGTTTTTAATGTTTGATGTTTTATCGTGTTTTTAATATTCTGTTGGGAGCTGCCAGAGTGACCTATTATCAGTGGGGGGAAAGGCATCTACATTAGCCACCAAAGCACTTTCACACAGAGAGATGCTCTCAGCACCTCTTCTCCATTCTGTCCTCCAGCAGATTGTGGACATGTTTAAGGGGATGTGTTCAGTGCAGAAGAGGCAGAGCTTCTGCAAACAGGAGCTGAGCAGCAGCAAGAGCAAATTGTCTCTCAAATATTGTGGATTTTTAAGGAGATATTTACTGAGACCGTCTGCAGGCACTGTCATGGGAGTTATTAGCAGGCCAGCTGGGCGGCATGTTGGTGACCCCTGGCATCTGCACAGAATTGCAAAGGAAAAAATTCAATTCTAGATTTAATTATATTTTGGGGACTATTCTCTTTTTAATGGATTAAGGTGAATTCCTTCACTTGCTTCAAAATGTGGCAAGGTAACCCTGCTTTGTTTGGAAGTTGGAAGAAGGGATGATAGAAACATTGAAGGGATGGGGGGGGGGAGGTTGAGCCACAGGGTCCTCATTTCCTGCTACATCAGAATGGTTGAAAATGTATGGCCACTACCCCAAATTCTTTCCATCTTTGCCTCTCCTTTCTCTCTGCTGCTGACAGAATAATATTCCCCGTCCCATTTTTTAAACATTATATCCTACTATTTCATTCCTCTAAGGAAATCTTTTACTCCCCATAAGAATATCAGAAAAACCCTGCTGGATCAGGCCAGTGCCCCTTCTAGTCCAGCATCCTGTCCCCACTAAGATGACCCTGGGTTCAAGAGCAGCATTCTCTCCTCTCCTGTGACTTCCAGCAGCTGGTATTGAGGGGCACAGGGGCACCAACATGGCCCAAATAGTAAGTGCTTCAGAAAACAAGACTGCAGGCCAATGACCTGCAAACCATGACCAGTTTCTCTGGTATTGTGTTCAAAGTAGCTAAGTGGTTAGCATTTTATGACATCTTGTAAGAATTAAATAGCACAACTCGACATAATACGCAATGTTCATTTTTTAAAAACAAGAAGGGAAAATGTTTTATTTCGGGATGACTAAACATAGGCTGGACAACTGTTTCTTGGATGACTGGAATCTATGCAGGCAACTAAAAAAAATTCCCTTTTACCACTGATGAAGATATAAAACAAAGAGCCGGGGGGGTGGGGGTGGGAGAGAGAGAATAGGCCAGGTGACATCTTTAGCCCCTTGCCGTATGTCAAGTTTTGCTTTTTAAAGTCTGCAACCCTGCAGAGTACACCTTTGTTCCAGAATGTCCATTATTTCAGAAATCCACAGAACGAGTAGCGCAGCTTTGTACTGTTCTGTATTTTAAGACTGCAGATTTCTTCCCTGCGTCTCCCCCTCCCCATTTAACATGAAGAAACTTCTGGCATAGAACTCCCCAGGATTCCTTGTCACCATGGCAACCAGGAGATAGAGAGGCAGGGCGTGTACATGTGTGCAGGGCCAGATTTAACATTTAGCAGCTGTAGGTGCCTTCCTAGGGCAACACTGTCCAGTGGGTAGTGTTTTCTCTGCAAAATTTGCAGGTAGCAAATACACTGTGCTGGAGACAAGGGGGGGGGCATAGAAAGAAAGAAAGAAAGAAAGAAAGAAAGAAAGAAAGAAAGAAAGAAAGAATCACCCCACTCCTCTTGAATTATTCCATACTCTTTATGAGTGTCTGCTTGGAAAGTGTGCATGAAAAAGGGAAGCTGTGAAAGAGGTTGTCATTTTGACTTTCGCCTACAATGCCCACTGTCAAAACATCTAAAGCCAGGCAGGGGCATGTGTGCATGTGTAAAACCTAGAATTCCTACAGGGAGAAGTCTGGCTGCCTTCTGGTCAAACCATCTCTTTTCTTTGTTCTTTGCACTATGAGCTGTGTCAAATGTGCCAATTTTATGTGGCATGAGTGCCTCATAGCACCTCTTGGGGTTTGAACTCCTAGCCATTCTGAACCAAATTTCTCTTGCTTGCCAACACCATATATGCCTTGCCTGATGCTTTGCATGATTCTGTTGCTGGAGGAAATAAAGGTTGTTTGTTTTCTTTGTTTTTTTTTTAAAGCTGGTTAAATTCACACCACGTCCTGCTCCCTCGGTCCATCAGTCTCCCCTTGTGACCAAGTGTCTGGGATGAGGGTAGACTGACAAGAAGGAAACACTAGCCATGATTTGACACTCAAGAAACATTGCTGCTTCCCTCCACTTCTTTCCTCACATTTCTCTGCTCTTTTCTTCCCAAGCATAGTGCAAAATTTGAGGCTCAGAACACAGCATGTTTAAAATGGGGGATGGGGGGACAAATTCCCAGGCAGAAACAGCAAGGGATAAACTGACGTTATAATGATGACATGCCCAGAAGTAAGTGTGTGGATTTCAAAGGATAGTTGTACAGTATTTTAGTCTGCGTATTGTGTCAGGAAGTGCAAATTAGGTAGTAAAGGGACCCCTGACCATTAGGTCCAGTCGTGGCCGACTCTGGGGTTGCGGCGCTCATCTCGCTTAATTGGCCAAGGGAGCCGGCGTACAGCTTCCAGGTCATGTGGCCAGCATGACTAAGCCGCTTCTGGTGAACCAGAGCAGCATGTGGAAACGCCGATTACCTTCCCGCTGGAGTGGTACCTATTTATCAACTTGCACTTTGATGTGCTTTTGAATTGCTAGGTTGTCAGGAGCTGGGACCGAGCAACGGGAGCTCACCCCGTCGCGGGGATTTGAACCGCCGACCTTCAGATCGGCAAGTCCTAGGCTCTGTGGTTTAACCCACAGCGCCACCCACGTCCCTTAAATTAGGTAGTGGACCAAACCAAATTAAAACAAATTGAAATTAAATTAAAATCTGAAACGAACCAACATTCTCTCCCGTTCCCATCCTGAAGAGAGTGTGAACTTTAGCCTGTTCTTGCAAACCCTGATGGAACAAAAGACACCTGGCAACACTGAGAGCTCACCCCATGATTTCTAGGCACAGGTCTGAAAGGTTTCTCTTTTGTCCTGCCGCTTTCCCTGGGAAAACCCACAGTCTACTGCTTCTAATCAAATTAGAAACCGGGACGGCTTCTGTAAATCTGGGACTGTCCCTGGAAAATAGAGACACAGTTGAAGGGCCTGAATCTGTGCCTAGTAAGCATGGGGCAAAAGTTAAAAGTGCATGAGCCCTAATAGTTGGCCACATTACAGTGATATTGAAGACATGCTACAGCTACAAGGCATCATAAAGTCATGTGCCTTAAGTCCCATGGTTTTTGACAGGAGTTATAAAGCTGCCCGAGATCAGTCACTGCTATTAGCCTGCTTATAGCACTTTAAACTTATTATCACGTTTTGTCTTGTGGTACAAATGTGTTTATCATAATTGCAGTTGATTAAACATTTACAGCAGAAACTCACAGGGGGCCAGAACAGGCTCCTGGATTCTGTGTGGAAGAATTGAACAAATAAAGTTCCAATCCCAAGATGTACGAGGACCAAAGAAGCATTTCAAATATTTCCCTTCCTGTTGTTCAGGGAGGTTGGTTTCAGCCTTTGAGCTCACTGCATGAGTTGTAAATAGCGTGGAATGTTTCTGTATGTTTTCATTGTTGCTTAATCATTAGTCAATCAGACTCTCAGATATTCAAAAGCCAATTCTGCTCCAGTTAGTTTTACAATGCTGTCACCCCAACAATTATTTTTAAACAGATAATAACATGTTCAGAAGTTGTGGATAAGAGCTGGTAGAAAGCGCCTTTGAAAAATAGGCATTGTTTAGTGAAATGAACCTCAAAGCATGATGTAGGCTTCCCTAATTCAACTGGATAAACAATTATGCTAAATACCCTCTTGGCTCCCTAGCAAGGCAAGGATTGTGATAGATTGTACAGGCCACATCTAGTTCTCTCTGTGTATATGGCTGTGTATGAAAAGGGCCATTAGGAACCCACTTGTGAAATTGATCTGAGAATGCCTATGACCGTTGTTTAATACCATCAAAGACTCAGGGCCATTGAGTTGTCTAATACCATCAAAGACTTAGGGCCATTTAGTTGTTTATTACTATCAAAGACTTATGACCATTTAGTTGTTTAATACCATCAAAGACTTAGGATAACACATGCTGTATATGAGAATAATTATGGGTCTAAGAGAGATGCTCAAAAAAATGGCTGTGCAGAGTTTGATGTATTTTAATTCATTTTGTGGTGTCCTTTTCAGTGGGCACTTGATCTTTGTGTTGTTTATGACATCTCTTTCATAATATATAAAGCCCAGAAATTATTGAGTCCCAGTCAAATGGTGGATTTTCTAGTTACATAATTACTTGAAAGTTTCCAAGTAATTGCCCTTAAAAGAAACAACCAAAAGCGAAAATGGGGCTGAAGAACATACTTAAAATCCACAGTTTATAATCTAGGGAGGTGTTGTGCTTCCTCATCCTGTATATATGTGTGGTGTGGACTAAGTCAACTGTGATTGCTTCCCATATTCCCGAGCTGTACCATAGCACTGAAAGTAAGGCTCCATGGCTGAGTCCTGCCTCAGATTGAGCCTTGAGACTATGCCATCAAAATGGCATTATGGACATTTTCGCCTCACAAAAAATTAAATAAGGAAGATATGCAAATTTAGGGAAATTGATTATTCATAATCGTGTCAGACCTATAGCGGTCGAAAACCCCCAAATCTGCCCTTCACATCCCTGTACTAAACTTTAAATGCCATGATTTTTATTTATTTATTTATTTTTAAATGCAAACACAAGACATTTACCCTCAGGCTAAAGCTAAAAAGCTCTGAAGCACCTGTTTAACAAGGACACGCCAGGTGTGTGCTGGGAAGTTTAAATAACTGTTGTCACCCTCTTCTCAAAGCACTAGTTGATAGCCTGCAATTAAAAATGTCAATTTATATGTTACAAGCATAGTAGAACAATTCCCAGCTTGAACCAAATCAGTGTTAATGTTTCCACAATTGCCGTTTCCAACTACTGGAAAGTAAAATTGCACTGTGTAAAAATAACATGGTCCAACCTACCATGTAAGTAACCATCTACTTGTGTGTCTATTTGCCTGATTTGTGATAATAGCAAAGGAAAGGTTGGTTGTGTTCCGGAAGAGACATTTCTTAAACTCTCTCTCTCTCTCTCTCTCTCTCTCTCTCTCTCTCTCTCTCTCTCACTCTCTCTCTCTCCCCCCCCCCCCCTCTCTCTCTCTCTGGGTGTGGGTGGGTGTGTAGAGAAGAGGTCAAATTGAACAAAGCTGGACTTGGAAGGCCAGATTCCTTGCCAAGCAGACGTCAAAAAGCCAGCCATGCTATAATTGTTTTTCCACTGAAAATTGTCAATTTCACACAAATTCAAACCATGAATTTCACTTCAGATATTAGCATAAAAAGATGGGAAATTGTTCCTGCGGTTCTGGGGGTATATCTATTTTTAAACCTTCAGCATGAGGAAGGACCATAGCTCAGTGGTAGAAGACCTGCTTTGCATACAGAAGCTTTTGGTGAGGCTGGCAATGGCCTCTCTCAGAAACCCTGGAGAGCCATGGCCAGTCAGTGTAGACAGTACTGAGCTGCATGGACCAATGGTCTGACTTGACATAAGGCAAGTCATGTTCCATACCTCCCAAGTACCCCAGAAAAATTGGTCATCCAATATTTTCATGTGAGATCATAGCGGCCATTTTGGATGTAGTGATCTTACACTCTGCTCTCATGCCATGATCTTGTGTGGCACGCAAAAACACACACATTTTGGGGCACCGCATAAGCTCTCATCCTGATAAAGTGCTTTTGGGGTTGAGAGTGCAACCTGTTCTAAATCTTCAGTGTTGGCTGAGCCATCAAAAGCATTGTTTCCCAGACAGGCCCGACTTATCAAGACCTATTCCCTATCAAGACCTATTCCCAGACAGGCCCAACCTATTTTGCTGTCTATTAAACGAACACAAGATACAGGTCTAAAGCCTTCCTATGTTTCCCCAAGACGTGTTTTGGGGAATCATTCCAGGAAGAGAGCCAGAAAGGTAATGTGTGAAGCAAAGAGTCCACTGAAGAACTCAGCAAAGAGGGGAAATGAAGAGCAAGTAGTTGTAGGGAAAGAAGAGGAGGAGGCAAAAGAGAGAAGAATTCTTTGCCAGCCTCTTGGCTGCCCTCCATGGTGTTGCATCCACAGATTTCCCTACACTGCTTGGTTCTGAACCAAGACTGACAAGCTTATCAGGCCTTGTCACATGGCATCTTTCACTTTCCTAATGCCTCACCAAGGCATCATGGACAGATTGGCTCCCTCCCACCTGCTGCCAGTTTGCCTTTCACAGCATTGACTGATCCTGCCGCTGGAGAAATGAGAGGCTGGGGTGGGTGGGAAGCCTGACTATTGAAAATGATGTTTCCTTGGACCTTCTCAGATTTCACTCTGCGTGGGGGACCAAGCGGTGGGCCTAAAACTGATTACATGGGAGGCGGTGCCAATTCTAGCTTGAAATGGCAGCTGCTCTATCACTGTATACCAGGAAGGATTTGTTTTTCTCGTTTTTCCTTTCATCTCTCTCTCTGCCCATTCCTCTTTGCTCGCTGTTAGGTCAATCTTCACAACGAAACTTTTTGCAAAAGCTTCAGAACTGAGATTGTTATTTGGCAAAGTGCCATTGTGCCCGGTGGCCCTGCAGGTTTCAAAGGGAGAAGTGGCCCTGCAGCTAGCAGTTGCTGAAGCTTGGGGCCTGTTGCAATTGTTTTGTTCTTTCCTGGATGGATTGAGGGCGCAAAGGTGTTGCGGGGCTCTTGAGCTTTTTTATTTACTAAACTACATGCGCAATGAGCAGTGGATTAATTCTTTTCTTTGGGAAAGATGCAGGGATGAGAAACAGAGAGATTGGATGCAGCACACATTTAAAGGTGAGTCTACCCAGTTTGCAATATGCAAATCGAAGCACAGCTATCCTACCAAATTTGCATAAAGTGTGCATTAAAATGCATATATTTGTGAAAATAACTTAAATGTATTACAGTGGTACCTCGGGTTACAGACGCTTCAGGTTACAGACTCCGCTAACCCAGAAATAGTACCTCTGGTTAAGAACTTTGCTTCAGGATGAAATCCTGCTTCGGCAGTGCGGTGGCAGCAGGAGGCCCCATTAGCTAAAGTGGTACCTCAGGTTAAGAACAGTTTCAGGTTAAGAACAGACCTCTGGAATGAATTAAGTTCTTAACCCAAGGTACCACTCTATATTAGGGGAAATACAAATATGCTTGGAAAATATATAAAGCAAAGTTGCCTTTAAAAATGTGCATATTGAGAGATATTCACGGGAAAATGTTGAATTTTCATGGGAACCTTTTTTGGGGGGGGGGGGGAATGCAAACCAATGTGGAAATGTGGAGAACTTAATTTAAAAATTAGAAACTGAAAGAAACCTGAATTGACATATCCACCCATCCCTGGAAAAGTGTCAGTTTTTCTTGAGCGCTGTGGTTTCAGGTACTTTGGGAACCGCTGGGGCTTCAGATTACCTGCTTTTTCACCAACTCCCTAAGGTAAGGCAGTTGTCAGCAGAAAGTGATCTCATAACAGGGGTCCTCATCACAATAGTTTTATTTATTTACAAAACATGTTAGTTGCATTGCAGCTGAAGCTTTCAGTATGGTGGAAATACAACAACAAGGCACCATCATTATCTCCCCCTATAAGCAGGAATAAAATTATAAAAATACCAAAAGCTATACAAAGCCATGCCCTAGGGCAGCTCAAAAGGGCTAATTCCCCCAAAGCACTGCAAAAAAGAATTATTTTCACCAGACCACAGTGTCATTATGGGTATAGGGCAGTACAGAAATAAAATATAAACAAACAAACAAACAACCTGCAGAAAAGCTCCAGAGCAATGAGGGAGATGGCCCTGTTGCAAACCAGTCTGGCTGTATTGATTTAGGCACTTATGACCCACTTTTCAAAGGGGAAAAACCTTTACAGAGTGGCTTATCATATGGCTATACATACAATTTTAAATCAATAAAAATATCAATTAGCAAGCCAAACAATCCCTATTCTCTTCCAGTTCTATGGCTAAGATTCGAGTAGATGAACAAATATGCCAGAGAAGTTTAGGAGATGGAGGGAGGGTCCCTGTTCAAAAAGAAAAGAAAAGAACTTGACAAAAAACATCTTTCATATAAAATGTAACCTGAAGCATAGCTGATCATAAACTTAAGGATTTTTCACATGAGTAGAAGTATGTCTTGTTGCAAGGAAAAAACAGCTACAGTATGAAAGGAGAATTCCTGGATCCAAGTTTGGGGCAAGTACTCTTTGGTGAGAGAACCCCAGCAGAGATTTAAAATCGCAACACATGCAGCAAAGTGAAGTGTGGAAATATAGGCTGTAAGACCTTTAGAATATGTCCTTGTGAGTTCCTTCTAAAGTCCCCCTCTTCCCCTAGCATAGAAAAAGACTAAACGTTCGGTAAGTTAAAAATAGTTTACTTACAAACTCTCCAAAGGTCAGGTTCATGTGTTTTTCCATACATCAGTCAGAAAACACAGATAGCACAGAAGCTGCAACTCAGCTTAGTTACAGTGGTGAAAGTTCTGGTATAAGAACACACAAATGGCTTGTAAGAGCCATGTGGTCTGAGCTGCAGCAACCAACTCAAAACCTCGTCACATTCTGAGCTTCTTGGGTAGAGTGACGGAACAAAACCTTGATTACCTAAACCCTCCCAAGGTGATCTAAGCCTAGCAGGGCAGCTTACTCTGTGGTATTAACCCTTTCATGCATTAATTAGACTTAAGTATATTGGTTATAGGGACACAGGTTTGAAAGCACTTCAAAGTGCAAGTAGATAAATAGGTACCGCTCCGGCGGGAAGGTAAACGGCATTTCCGTGCGCTGCTCTGGTTCACCAGAAGCAGCTTAGTCATGCTGGCCACATGACCTGGAAGTTGTACACCGCCTCCCTCAGCCAATAAAGCGAGATGAGCGCCGCAACCCCAGAGTCATCCACGACTGGACCTAATGGTGAGGGGTCCCTTTACCTTTACCTATATTGGTTATATGAATCTCTTTATTCCACGCCTCTGAGATAGCCAAGACCTAAAAAATGTTCAGGACTTTTTAAGGGCAATGCCCTTAAAGGTATCTTGAATGGGGCTCAGAAACATTGTTCAGCATTTATTTTTCTGCTAATAGCTGATGAGGGTACATTCAGAGGCATTTTGTCTTCACACATCATATAAACAAGAGAAATAGCTAGCATTAAGCCTCCATGCAAGTAGTTGCATACACTGATCAGGCATGTACTGTATGTCTTTCACTGTGTCCATTATACCATGGCTACCTTATGTGCAAGGATACTGCAGCTGCACACGGGCATACACAGTAATAATATGTAATAATTTAAATGCCAATCTATTTTCTACCTTATTTTCTCTAGCAGTGCTGCACGCACCGCCTCCCTCAGTTGATCTCTCTCATGCTGGCCTTAAGTAGTTAGTTTTCTCCAGGTGTCTTAGTTTTGATTTATATTTTCTTTTTCTTACTGTTATTGTCTTTATTGCTGAAAGCCATTGCCCTCTAGGAGGTGAAATAATATTTAAAATCAATGATAAATAAATGAGCATATGAAGTGGCACTCCACATTTGAGAAAACTATTCTTTTTCACATTTGAAATCTCTATAATATAACAGAAGCTGTAATTCTAAGATTACATGAGCCAACTTCTGTTCATGCAAGGGGATTTTTGCTTCCTCTTCTCTGGCCTGCAGCCTGTCCTGCACCCCTTCCAGAACCTACTCTAGAGGGTCTCCCTATCCTGTTGCAGCATATTTTAAGGGGGTGCAATGGAAGGATGCAATGGGAGGAGAGGAAGAAGAAGTCCTGTTGCATAAGTGGAAGTCTGTTCTCCGTGCACAAGGGCAGAACTGGATTCAGCCATATGTGAAGATGATATAAAAGTAGATTCCACCCTATACGGAGGTGATTCAGAGTCCACTCCTCTTGCGGAGGCAATGTGAGTCTTTCCTTTGCGGTGCTGGCATTATAGTCAAGGTCTAGGTAGTGCTGGAGGTTTTCATTCAAACTATTTTATGTGATTGCATTTATTTCTAGGCAAGTGACCCATTCTGAGCTCATAAGTAAAAGAAAAAGAAAAAAAGCCTGACATAATGGAATAATAGGTTTGACTCATTTTTTTGCACATTAAAAAAATAGTGGATTCATTGCTTACAAAGAGTAAGTAATGGCTCACATAGCATGGGTTTGTATGTGTGTGTTTATCCACCCATGTGTTAGATCGGTATGCAGGAAGAGTTGTGCCTCTAGACTTCTGTGCCTCTGTTTGTCATCTCATGGCCTTGCCTGAACAAGATGCGTAGGCTTGCGCACTTCTTACTGCCTATGAGATCAAACTGTTTTGTCTCTTTGTTGCTAATGGGATCAGTCGAAGAAAATGATATAATAATTGTTTAATTCTATAATTAAATCCCCATTAAGAGGAAAGCACTTCTGTTTATAGTGCTGGCATGATTACAATAATGATCAGCATCAATTTGCCTGACCCTTTGGCAGGAATAAGAACAAAGAAGCGGCCGGGCCGGGAGGAACGCAAAGGAGGCTCAATGGGGAGGGAGGGACGCTTAGAGCAAGGGACACGTTTGCTTGCTTCTCCCTTCTCACAGTGTCTTCTAGTCAATTTCACACCAAGGCACCATGTAGTAGCGCTTGGGTGACGCGGTCAATGAATAAAGTGTAGCTCCCCCAGCTTGCAAAATGAGATGGAATGGAATTCAGACTCAGTGGCTTCTGCTTGGAGCAGATCTGAAAACTGAAAATGCACAGCAAGATCACCAGGCTGCTTGGCAAAGCATAATGTACATCTCTGGGTTTGACAGGCAGCGTGTCAGGTGCTGAGAATAGAAGGCCCAATCTGGTAGCTTCTCTTGGAGGCAGAAGAAGCAGATGTTGCTACAACAGCAAGTCACGCCGCAGGAGAGCATGGGAAGCTGAGTCATGCCAATGGCCCACCATCCATCTAGCCTGACTGACAGAAATTTCCCAGCTTCTCAGCCAGGGGTCTTCCCCCAGCTTTGCTGCTGCCTGAGATGATTCTATCTGGAAATGCTAGGGATTCAACCAAGAACCTAATGCTGGTAAGGTATGCACTTTGTCACTCAGATTTTTTTTAAAAAATGTATTTATTATTAAAGATTTCTTGGTTTACAAAAGTACAGTGGTACCTCTGGTTGCAAACAGGATCCGTTCCGGAGGCCCGTTCACAACATGAAAAGAGCGCAACCCGCAGCGGCGCTTCTGTGCGTGCGCGGGTTGCGATTCGCCGCTTCTGCACATGCACGTGACGTCATTTTGCACTTCTGTGCATGCGCGAGCGGCAAAACCTGGAAGTAACCCTTTCCGGTACTTCCGGGTCGCCACGGGACGTAACCTGAAAGAACGTCACATGAAGCAGACGTAACATGAGGTATGACTGTATGTGCAATGTCTCTTTTTTCAAGTTACATTTCCCACAGGTCAATTTCATTTGTTGAGACATTAGTGTTACATTAGGAAGAAAGCGGGGGGAAGAGGTGGAGGGGGCCATGGTGGGTGGGGGTGGGGTTGGGTGGTGATGTTTCTATTTTACTTAATGTATGTGTGGGGTTTTTGTGTCAGTGTCGTTTGTGCAGGTTCTCTTTGCTATTCGCTTGTGTTCCTTTGGTGGTGAGAGAAGTTGGGGTTGGCCTAGGGTGTGGTTGCTTGGCTGTGGTGGACGTTGTCTCAGTTTTAAGCCCGAAGATGGCTACATGACATCATACTGGTGAGATGTGTGTGTGTGTGTGTCGATGTTGATATGAACAGAGACTTCATGTAGCTGAATTGCAAGCTGAGACCATTTGTAGTGGGAGCAAGATGAAGGCAAAATTCAGAATAGCTCACATATGATCTACTGTCCGTGCCCTCCAACACTTCTCTGATGAAAATAGGGACGTCTTATTCTATTATTGTTACTGTTATTACTGCTATTATTTTACTACTTATCTCCCCACTCATCTGACTGGGTTGGCCAAGCCACTCTGGGCGGCTTCCAACATAACATAATAAAACATTAAACATAAAAAACGTAACTGCACACAACGGCCCGCAAACGAAGAAATGTATCACCCCACCCCACACATACATGTACAGCATGGGGCGGGAAAACAGCCTTTTCTGCAATTGCATTGTGTGTAAGCAGATTAAAAACAACAACACCAAATGACTATAACATGTGGTCATAACAAATTGGCTGAGAAAAATCTGGGAGATAGCATTAATGACAAAACAAACATACAAAGAGAAAGCTTTAAATAATAACCAACAGGACAAATTCATTGGGAGAGGGGCTTTTTCCTTCCATCTTTGGAATGATAATAAAACCAGATAATATTTCTCCACATACCTCTTTCTCCTTAATATAGCAGTTTATTCTTATGCAGATTTCTTCCCTCCATTTCCTTCAGTTTTCTCAACCCTCCTGTTTTCTCTTCCTGTTTTTCTTTTTCCACATTTTATTCCTCTTTTATATTTCTATTATATAAGCAAATTATAAATATGCAATGATGAAACAAATCATGTCACCTGAATTTACTATTATGCAGAAAGCAAAGGTTGCTTCTGAGCAACTTTTTGTGAAGGGGAGGAATTTAAAACAATATCAAAGCCCAAGTATTTAGGAAGATCTGGGGTGGCTCTTTTGCAGCCTTGTCTAGTGGGACTCCTATGAAGCAAAGCATCAAGCCTCTTAAAACCTTTATCCCAGTTGCTATCAATGTTGGATCCACATTGATTTTATGTATGCTGTCATTGTTCTAAACTGGTTGTTTATTTATAACCGTTAAAAAAAAAATTATATACAGCGTGCAATTGGTTTAACTGTTTTCATATATATTATTATACTGCAAGGTTGTTTCGGGATGCTTGATGAGAAGGGATTCATAAATGAAATAACATCAACAAAGGTAAAGGACCCCTGAATGATTAAGTCCAGTCAAAGGCAACAATGGAGTGCGATGCTCATCTCGCTTCAGGCCAAGGGACCCGGCATTTGTTCACAGACAACTTTCTGGGTCACGTGGCCATCATGACTAAACTGCTTCTGCCGCAGCAGTGACTGTTTATAAACTTGTACTGGCATGCTTCCGAACTGCTAAGTTGGCAGGAGCTGGGACAGAGCAACAAGAGCTTACCCCCGTCCTGCAGACTCGAACAGCCAACCTTCCGATCAGCAAGCTCAAGAGGCTCAGTGGTTTAGACCACAACGCCACCCGCGTCCCTAACAACAACTTTCTAGAAGCACCAATGAGAAAGGAGCCCTCAGGGTCATTTCACAGCAACAGACCCTACTATTCAACAGGGAGCCACATCCCATTCTGTCTCTTTGGCAATTGCGACTATAGACACATGTTTTCCATATTCACACATTACATTTTTAGTCGTACACTTTAAGATTATAATGTATGAAGCATCCCACAAACAATGCAATTTCTGGGCAGAATGCAAATGCAGCGTGCCAATGCCAAGTAAATCACCGTGAGCTCTTTTACATGAGACAAGTTATGCATTCTACTCCCAGTTAATTAATTCTTTGTTTCAAACATAATTATTTCAGAATAACAAAAGTATGAGGACTCTGGTGGGGTGCTTTTTTTTTAACCGTCTTTTTTTTCATAGCTAATAAAGCATTATTTTGTTCCTTGCCATTTCTTTCTCCTCCACCAGTCCCACGGGGATCCCCAGATTATGTATTGATTCCTTTTAAAAAATTTAAACACAATTTTATCCCAAATTAAATGATATCAAATTATACATACTGCACACTGTCTCTGTACAAATGAATGTGGGGGCTGGGGAATCAAAGCCTTTTGCAACATAACTCCGGTTCTCTTTTTTTGTAATAAAAGTCTCCGTAGAGATTAATTGTCTCTTCCAGACAAAGGAAATGTTTTGTTGTTCATTTAAAGACGCCTTTGAAACAAAGTAAAGATTTCCTTTCAAAAAGCTGTGTTGTTTTTCTGTCTCCCTATAGAATAAACGCAATGGATTTTTTCCCAAGCTCGCATTATCACATGTAGGGTTTCTAGTCCTCATTAGCATAAGCAGTAAAGACAGACAGCTGCAGGAAATGGGGATGAAAAGAAGAGAGATTCCACTCTGTCCCTTTGAACAATGCTTGCACAAAAACTCCTCTTTGAGCAAGGCTGAGTTTACCTTCCTCAGATATAACTGGTGTTGACCCCTGTATAATTAACATAAGGACTGCCTGGCCATCAACTTCTCCTTCTTTTGGATCTCATAAGGAGAATGGCCTCCCTTTATTGTTAGGAAACTCTAGGCAGAATCCACCAGGTAACGGGATTCTCTTGTCCAAGCCCAACTTGGACAGCTTTTACCTTGATCCCATGCCTTTCAATGGGACTTGCACAGGAGAACGGTGTGTTGTTCCCTAGGACAGTATCTAGCAGTTCATGCAATGCAGTGCAAAAAAAGGGCTCACAATCAGTTCTGGAAGGTGATATGAAAACAAATCTGTTTCCCAGTCATTTGAATATCTTGCTAGAAACATGACCTGCTGCTTGGGTGGTAAGATCCTCAGATAAATGTATTTCCCTCTAAGGTAGGGGTGGGTGGGGAATCTTATCCAGTCCAAAGATTACATTCCCTTCTGGACAACCTTCATAGGAGTGAGGGTGGCACAGATCAGTGGTGAGAAGGGACAAGAGACGAACAATGGAACATTGACCATAAATTTATCTATGTGCATTACGCTAGCTTCTAGACACACTTGCACACTCCTCTATTCTGGCAAACAAGAGGCTTTACTAGAGCTCCCAGGTGCAAAGTGTGTGGCAGAGGGGTGAGAGGCCGCTGAATGATGTCACAATGGGAGGTATCCGACCTGAGTGCTGTCTCTAAATTCCTTGCACTTTGCCTTGTTGTTGTTGTTTAGTCGTTTAGTCGTGTCCAACTCTTCGTGACCCCATGGACCAGAGCACGCCAGGCACTCCTGTCTTCCATTGCTTCCCACAGTTTGGTCGAACTCATGCTGATAGCTTCGAGAACACTATCCAACCACCTCGCCCTCTGTCATCCCCTTCTTGTGCCCTCCGTCTTTCCCAACATCAGGGTCTTTTCCAGGGAGTCTTCTCTTCTCATGAGGTGGCCAAAGTATTGGAGCCTCAGCTTCACGATCTGTCCTTCCAGTGAGCACTCAGGACTGATTCCTTCAGAGTGGATACGTTTGATCTTCTTGCAGTCTATGGGACTCTCAAGAGTCTCCTCCAGCACCTTAATTCAAAAGCATCAATTCAATTTTACTATATGGACCTTTGTTGACAAGGTGATGTCTCTGCTTTTTAAGATGCTGTCTAGGTGGGAGTAGTAAAGGCTGAGTTAAAGACAACATAGGGAGCCAGTGTGGTGCAGCAGTTTGAGTGGTGGATTACAGTCGGGGAGACCTGGATTCAAATGCCCTCTCAGCTGTGAGACCTACCTCACAAGGTTGCTGCAAAGGATAAAAAGTGAGGGAGGGCAAGAGTCATGCATGCCATTTCCAGCTTTTTGAAGAAATGGTTGGATATTGTCAGAAGCCAGAGTCAGGGGCAGGTCAGCAATAAAACACCCGGTGTCCGTGAAGTTAACTCTTTATTCAAAGGAACAAAAACAGCGCAGGCCTAGTGATCACAAGAACTCTTCCCAGTAGTTTTTGCCCCAATGAGGCAGTTGTGAGAACTGAAGGCCCCACCTTTCCACTGTTGTGTAAGGCTCCTCCCCCAGTTCCTCCCAGAGCAGCCTAAGGTTCTGCCTTCTTGTCCCTCGTTGCTCAGCCTTTTTCATGTTCTGGGAGACCAGGGGTGTGTGGAGTTGGTCACAGCAGGAGGGGGAGACCTCTTGGATTCTTTAGCAGCCTGTCTCAACTCTGCCTCTTGGCCGCCCTCCTCTCCAGTCTCCGCTTCAGTCTGAACTGCTGCCTGACACGGCCTCTTCCTGCTCACCAAACCCTGTTACCTCTTCAGCTTCCAATATCTCCTCTTCCCAGTCTGCTGCTCCTTCTCCCTCGGACCACTCGTTGTCGTCCCACCACCAAATCCCTGGCTCTGAGCCTTCTTCCCCTGGTGGTTCCCTTGGGGTTTCCCCAGCCGGTGCCTCCCACCGCTCCTTCCCAAAGACGGGGGGGGGGGGGAGTGAGGCGCTGGACTTTGGGAAGGAGGTGTGAGGGCTCTAGGACCCTGCCAGAGCCTCAAGCCTCCTTCCCAAAGTCTGATGCCTTGTTTAGCCAACTGTTGGGGAGGTAGCTGAGGCCTGGGGGAAGGCATCAAAATTTGGCCTTGCTGCCCTCCACTTTGTGACAAGGCAGTGTGCGGCCTGCGAATTCTGTATTGAAGTACTCTTGTGGCCCACTTGGTATGAAAAGTTGGACCGGCTTGATATAAACATTCAGTGCAACGGTTGCATCTTTTCAATCCCCTTTAACTTATGACTGTGTTGGCACCATCCACCCTAAGGTGGTAAGAATGAGTCACATACATGTTCATTTTAGTGGTTCTAACATGTCTCCACACCGTTTCTCTCTCTCTCAAAGAAAGAAGCCCACTCCAGATACTGGAGCAGGAAAGATGCTACTTGGAGAGCCTTCCTGCCAATCACATTTCAAGGGTAATCACATTTATCTGAGCAAAAGCTTCTTCTTTGATAAGATGTCTGCCTTCATCTCTACAGAGAACTTAATCAAGAGATGCTGCACCCAAGACAGCAGAGATGCAACGGAAGCTACAAGGAACAGGGGAAAGGATAACAACACCACAGAATGTCAATACCTGGAAGAGAAATAGATGAGGGGGAGGGGTGAGAAGTGACAGGCGCCATCAATTAGTAGTTTTAATTGTTTCCCCTCAAGGGAGCCAAAGCCTACACCATACATCCAGCAGTTATTAGTGTTTTAAATGCTGTCTGGAAGGCTGCCAACAGCAGGAATTGGCCACAATTATCTAATACTAATGCAACAAGCTTATGAAGGCTGGAACTATCCTGAGGGGGGTATAATTTTGGTAGAGATAATCAGGAGAATCCTCCATATGTATTTCATTAGGGCATGTACGAATGAGCTTGTTGTGTGGTTGTGTGTGTGTGTGTGTGTGTGTGTGTGTAAAATGAGATCAACTTCATTTATACTGCTGTGCTCCTTCTAGACCTGATCATGCGTCAGTAGCATGAGAGAAGGACGGAAGGAATGGGGGAAAGCTGTGCTTCTGGAGGAGGAACAGCTTTGCCTTGGGATAAAAGCCCATTTGCTGTTTGGTTTGTTATTAGGAGGAGGAGGAGGAGAGCGCAGGAGTGTGTGTTTCAGTGCTGGATAGGGGATTGCATAGCCTTCAAATAAAAATGACATGAAAATGTTCAGTAAATGGCAGCATATATACACAAACACAAAGAAAGTGAGAGAGAGCTTTGAAAATAATACTCGGATTTGTTGCAAGCATGACTGGCAGGGAAACTGCATTTCTTGTCATGAGAGATGTCACAGGCAGGTACCCATGACAGCTGCACAAGCACATTGCACACAGGATATTAATAATAATAAAAGGTAATGCTATCAAGGTGTGTACGGGGGTGGATGGGTGCACACATATGTACATGCAAGAAGGAAGTGTTTAACCAGCAACACTGGACTGCAACTTCCAAGGACAAGGTTCCCTGTTTCAGCAAACACACAACTTTAGGTACATGCTATGATCATACAAAGTTGTGGCTAGCACTGGTGCTTTCTAGATACCCCTGATGAAACGCCATTGCTCTTACTACATACCCTCCAACATGGCAAGGTAGAAAACTGGGATGCAATCTTCCGGAGCAGTACTCCTGCACAAATCACATGACCCATCGCAGCCCTGGAAAAATGCACTTTGGGGGGGCTAGATTGCGGTGCACAGAATGGTTGGCGTGCTCTTGCACAAAAAAATGAGATGTCCTGGTTTTACGGGGACAGTTGAGGGGTATGTTACTGCATGGGAGAACACAATGGACGCCCACACAAACTAGCCACATCTGTCTGCGCTTCGGCTCCCGTGCCAGCAGTGTTTGCAACTGGATTTGTTACTGTGTGGATTGCGAAAGGAGACATTTACATCTCCTCAAAGTGGTTCAAATAAGAACCACTGAAGGCAGATTGTCCTGAACAAGGCACAGGAATCATGCCACCCTGCGCGCCTCATCGCTGTCACCAATTACCTCTTAGGGGAGTCCCTTCTAAACACAGGTGAAATTCCCTTGCAGTCCCTGGCAGAGAACAATTCCCACCCAGCACTCGCAGCCAGAGAAAGATTTTGGGTTACAAATTCACTGAATAATTCTCAGTAATGAATAAATGCAACGAAGTGCTGATTTGCTCACGGGGATTCCTGAAGCGGAAAAAGAGGCTAAACTCACCCCATGCATTATTCATCATGCCTCTCTTACAGCAGCAAGCACCTCTTCCTTTCTCTGCCTTTCTCTCCCTTTTGCAAATGCTGCCTAGAGTTGTTCACACTACAGCAGCCCACCCTGGCCTGGTACAGCAGTCTGGAAGTTGGGACTTCGCTATATTCCTTAATTCCTGTGTTACGCAATAAGGCTGGGCTGAAACAGGGAGGTACAAAGCGGGTTCAAGCATTTACTTGCTGGCACTGAGGGCAGGAAACACCCTGAATTGACTTTGCCATTTCATCTAACTCAGGGGTAGGCAACCTAAGGCCTGTGGGCCAGATCCAGCCCAATCGCCTTCTCAATCTGGCCTGCGGACGGTCCAGGAATCAGCGTGTTTTTACATGAGTAGAATGTATCCTTTTATTTAAAATGCCTCTCTGGGTTATTTGTGGGGCATAGAAATTCATTCATTCCCCCCCCCCCCCAAAAAAAAATATAGTCCGGCCCATCACAAGGTCTGAGCCGGTGTGGTGTCGTGGTTAAGAGCAGTACACTCTTAATCTGGTGAACCGGGTTCACTTCTCCGCTCCTCCACATGCAGCTGCTGGGTGACCTTGGGCTAGTCACACTTCTTTGAAGTCTCTCAGCCCCACTCACCTCACAGACTGTTTGTTGTGGGGGGGGGGAGGGAAAGGAGAATGTTAGCCACTTCGGGTAGTGATAAAGCAGGATATCAAATCCAAACTCTTCTTCTTCTTCTTCTGAGGGACGGCGGACCGGCCCACAGCTGAAAAATGTTGCTGACCCCTGATCTAGCTACATCTGACTGGTTACATGGCATCATGACATAATCACATGGGCTATTTCACCTCATTAAGAAGAAAATAAAATAAAGGGTAGGTAAGGTAGACACATACCATGTCAGAGTATTTCCAGAAAAGGTCTGTGGATCTGCTTCCTACAAGTCCCTCTCCTAGCAGGGGATATATCTTGATTGCACATGAATGAAGGGAAATGCTGTGACTATTATTTCTGCCTTGATCTTTTGTGAGTTTGGCAGAGAATTTCTGAAAAGAAAACTATATCTGTCTGGATATGACTCCACATCCTTGTCCAAACACGCAATATATTCTTCCAAATCTCAGACCTAACAGAATTTGATTAGCAATAGTGTGGTGTAATGAACTCTCACATGAGCAGAGATTATTACTTCATAATTTCAGGACTGGGCCATACATATGTTGTGCTGTGCTCTGATGTGCTCTGGCTCAAATGGAACAATCTTTTTTTCTTTTTGTCTGATGGTTGGAATACTTTCTCCTTTTAATTTAGAGGGGGAAATGCTTTTGGATTATGAATAGTTAAGTGTCCCTCACATTTTAAAAGTTGGTGTGTGTTTTGGGCAATGGCTGTGTAGGTTTAAATGATATCTGGGTTTTTTAATGTATGCTTTAAAAAGTTCTATTTTGATGAAAACAGCAAGATTAAAACTTGCAGCCCTGCAAAGCCAAAAGGTTACCAGCCTCCCTGAAGCAGCTACTTGCTCATTGGAAATGCTAATATACAACCTCATACACTCCAAGTGTTCCAATTTTCCAGGGACAGTGCTGGAATTACAGAAACCATCCCTGTTTCGGATTTGATCCTGGAGTGTCCCGCTTTTCTTTTTTCCTCCCCTGCATGACTTGGAGAACAAAAGCAGAGTTCTGTTTCTACTGAAAATAAAATACCTGTGCCAAATGAAGGAAACAGTGAAGCTGGCATACAAAGCCCTTGCTATAATGTTGAAAGGAAAGGTCACCTATCAGCTTTAAATTCTTTAATTGCAGTGCTTTTGCAGCTGGCCATTTTAAAAAAAGAAACACATGGAGTGTTTACTCCTTTATTGTAAATGGAGCCTGACACTGTCTACTCAGAAGAGAGTCCCACTGTATTCAACGGAGCTGACTCTCAGGTAACTGGGTCAAGACTGAACAGCCTCCCACTGCAATCTGAAGCATTTTTACCCAGAATTAAGTGCCACTGAGTTCGATAGGATTTACTGTCTAGTATGCTCCTGATCATTCTCACAGTTTCTTCCATCACCGTTGTCATCACCCTCCTCATTATACCCCACCTTTTCCCCCTGACAGAGACTCAAGGCAAACTTACAACTAAAATTTTATTTCATTCCATTTATCTGTTGAAGGTGTTGCACATGGTTGCTTCCTTCTCACATTTTTTCTTAACAACAACCCTGTGAGGTAGGTGAGGCAGAGAGGTTGCAATTGGCTCAAGGCAACAAATGCATACGCGTCTCTATTTTCATCGGAGAAACGTTGGAGGGTATGCAAACTTTTGCCGCAGTGCCAGATTCACAATCTTGGAAAGAGAGGAAAAAAACCACCCAAATCCTTTGGCTCTTTTGAGACTCACACAAGTGAAATGCAATAGTAAAATGCTGAGTTATTGAAGAATCCGTGGTGAAAATGTCATTTCATGTGTATGCAAAAATGTAAACAACTATGCCCAGAATATCGACTGCGCTGAACAATTCCTAGAGAGGTCCCTGTTCAGATGGGAGTGGAGCATCTGCCTTCACGAAGATTCACACTTCCACATTTGTTGTGCTGCTTGTTGATATGCCCTCTCGATGGCAAACACCTGCCCTGTTTCACAACCCTTCCTCACGCGGCTCTCAGTTTATACAGATTGTCTTATGCTTCGTGTATGAATTATAAATGCATACAACTTGCAAACAGGCGGTTTCCTGGCTGTTGACAAACACTTCTCCACTCATCCGACCTGAAGAATGAACTGTGTGAAGGAACACTAATTACATCCACTAATCTCTGTGTTTGTGTGTCATCAGTAGCAAGCCTTTTCAACTGCTTATTTTAAGGGGGTGTTATTACTTGTGTGTCTCACAGCAAATTCCAGAAGCTCCAGAAAACAAACAGCAGCAGCAACAGCAGCAACCAGATCTGTGCTCAGACTGAGGAATGGCAAAGAGAACCAAACACTTCTCTTGATCTTTGGTTCCTGGTTTTCCGTGAATAAAAAGGCAAACTCTAAAATCACAGAATAAAATAGGAAAGTGGCAGTGCTGGATGTATTTGGAACACTGACAATCAAGCAACACTGTTAGACATCCTCCACTTTGCACAACGTTGTTCACCAGGGAGGGACTAGCCTTTTCACACGTCACATAGCAGCAAATTTGAGTTTGCCACTGTGTTATTCAGCACTCAATCCTGGCTACCTGAAGTGTGTAATTGCATGATAGATGGGCTTGCAAATACATGCTTGTCATATTCAAAACCCTACGCTTTAGAAAAAGGTTATGTGTGCAACAAGAGGCCCCGAACAAAAGCAGCACTCAACTCCATGATGATGACTGCTTCCTCCAAGTTGTACTTTGGGTCCCAGCTTCAGAAAAAAATTACAAGAACCCTGACTCTCAGTTTCTAGTTTTCAATTGCTTATGAAATGTTCCCAACTTCAATATACCTATGTTTTTGCTACTAATGGTTTTCTATAAGCATGAAGAGTCATTTCAGTGCTGGGTGGATGGTGCCCACCAACCAAGTTTAATTATCCAAATCACAGAATCATAAAGTTTGAAGAGTCATGCAGTCCAACCTCCCACAATGCAGGAATTTCAGCTAAAGCATCCATGACAGATGGCCATCCAACCGCTGCTTAAAAACCTCCAAGGAGGTAGTCCGTTCCACCGTTGAGCAGCTCTTACTGTCAAAAAGTTCTTCCTGATGTTTAGTTGGAATCACCTTTCTTGTAACTTGAATGCATTGGTTCAAGTCTTGCCCACTGGAGCAGGAAAATACAAGCTTGTTCCATCCTCCATGTGACAGCCCTTTAGATATTTGAAAATGGCTGTCGTATCTTCTCTCAGTCCCCTCTTATCAGGCTAAACATACATACCCAGCTCCCTCAACTGTTCTCCATGAGGCCTGGTTTCCAGACCTTGATCATCTTGGTTGCCCTGCTCTGCACATGTTCTGGCTTGTCTATATCCTTGTGGCACCCAGGTGTGGTTTGACCAAGGCAGAATAGAGTGTTGCTTACTTCCCTTGATCTGGACACTCTGCTTGAATTAAGACAGCAAATACAAAACCATAGCCTGTAGATCTATTTATAGATTTTATGGCTATGTGATTCTGTGGGGACTGAGGATCTACAGATGTATGGACCAGGACAGTGCTTTTTTATACATCTAAGGGTTGAGTCAGTGTGTTTTGGGTAATTAAATGTGATGGAAGGCAACTGTGAATGGGGGCTGAGTTTAAGGAGTTACAGAGGCCAGAAAGGGATGAGAGGTGTTGCTGCTACCCCAGAGCACAGCAGCAAGCAGGTCAGAGGTCCTGCTGGTAGTGCAGGGGATGCTCGGGAGGCAGCTTGGGGAGATGGAATGTTAATGCATTTGGTGGTGAGCAGAAGCAGTGCTTTGGTTGTGGTGGGCATTGCTGGCACTGTTTCGAATGCCCCCCGAAGTCTTTCATTAGCCCAGGGAAGGGGAAATCCCAGGAGCTTCCTGAAACAGGAGCTTATTGATAGAGAAGCATGTTTGTCCAGTTGTTTTCCCAAAATGTGAGCACTATCATAAGAGGTACATAGAACAAAAGTTCATGAGGGATATCTCCATGAGCTGGTACTTTAAAAATGCCCCAAATGCAGCTTCTGGAAAGACTGGTCTCAACTTTTTGGAACTCAAAGTCAAGCCACATTTCCCTGCTTTCAAGCATTCTTTGACTTGAGCACATGTTTTTAGTGTTGTGACACCAGTTTTCTGTAATTCTCTTCCCTTCGAAGTGAAGCAATTGCCAACATTGTTATGTCTTTGACATTTGTCAGAAACTTTCTTTTCATTTTAAGAAGTCTTTCATTCTTGCCGGTTTTCAGGCTTCAATACTGCTTTATGATCTGTGCTATATTTTACGTTCCTCTTGTGCACACCACTCAGCTATTCTCTGAATGTAGAATGGTTTATAAATTATGAAAGTAAGTAAATAAATAAGTCTAGCACCTTTGGTACAAGCTGTTTTGAGCTTCCTTCCTTTTCTTCCTTTGCGTAACCAAATTATTTGACCCTAAATTGGTCCAGTCATCCTAAGCAGTCTTCAATAAGCAGTCCAGGTGCCCAGTGTTCACCAGCCACTTCTCCAAAGGCTTAGTAAAAAATATAGCAGACTCCTAACCTGTTGAGATGATTCTGCAGTAAGGAACAGAGAAAAGAGGCCCCTACCTCAGCACTGCTGAGCTGGTGGTGCTTTAACAGTATTAAGATGCCAATGCTACTGGAGCTGAAGCTTCAGGGTGTGAAAATCCCAGTAATTCCCCTCCGCTTCAGCACATTATCTAGCCACAGTGAGCCCAGCAGCTGTTGGATCACTCCTTGTAACTACAGCTTAATAAGGTCAACTGCCTTAATTTCTGTCTGGCGAGGACTTACAATGCAATCCAGGAGCAGGCTTTGTTTGAAAGCACACTGGCAGGGTGGAAGAAATACAAAGTACCGCACCGCTTACTGATGGCTGCTATAAAAGGTAGCAGAGAGAGTGAATTCCTTCCCACGTGAGGAGGATTGTTTTCATCTACCGCTATTAAAGTTAGCTAGAAACTTGCACCAAGGTACAGGTACGTGGCTATGCTTGTATGCAAATCAATTTAACCTTAACTCACTGTCGCTTCTTCTTGGGGGTGGGTGAAACAGTCACTGAGAAATTATCATTCTGCCTTCTCCCCAATGGCCCTCTAGTCACATTTGCTTTCTTGGACCTCCGTTTTTAAACTCTAGAGGATGTTAATCCAGGCCACGGCTTGTACATTTTTCCTGTGTGCCAAGGTTACGGTGCCAGCAATCAGGAGAGCACAACTGACATCGCACTGATGGTCACAGGAGCCGGAGTGTGACAAGTACAGCTCCTCTCCGAGCCTCACACCCCAGTGCTTCTGGTAAGTAAACCTGCTGGCCTTTCTGATTTTGCTTATTATTTCGCCTCACCGTGTGAGACACGGTAGACCTCAGCCTGCCACCTGACGTGAAGGAAAGGCGCGGAGGTGTCTATGATTAAACTTTCCAAGCTGGAAACCGCATCATCTGTAGAGTACCAATTCTGGGTCTATTTTTAGTAGAGCATAAAACAGCCCCAATGGGCCACTTTGCTCTGCGTTGGCTGCCCGTAGCCAAAGCTGGCTGTTCAACACACAGCAGAAGAGTGGCACCATCAGGGCAGGACTTTGGGGCAGCTGTCCAGGACCCCCCACCCAGGAGGAATTAAATGAGTAGGAGGCCATAGAGCATTTTGTCCATTAGGGCAAAAGGAACAGTGTCCCACCACCCTCAGTCTGCCCTCAGCCGGCACCCACCTGCCAACCTTCTTACTTACAGCCAGTCTCAGGGATTGGCTCTTCATGTCAGCTTTCTGCTCCTTAGTCTCAGTGTTACTCTGACAGAACTCAGAAGGGAGCAGGATGGGCTTCCCTGCCTTTTGCCCCCCGCCCAGTTCCAAATATCACTAGCTGTCACTGGCAGGAGGGTCCCCAAGTGCAGCAAGACTGGCTTAACACATTCTGAGAAATGAAGTAAGATGTATTAAAATACCCCACCCATTCTCCACACCTACATCACGAAGACCATTCAGTCCAGCGCCTAAGATTACCCAGCTGCACCACTGCAGCAGAATAAGGTTCTAAATAAGGAGATGTTAGTATGTTGAAGTAGTTGAATGGGCTGTACCACTTTCAATTACATATTATTACACAGGAGAGCGTTAAAAATGATAAACACGGCACCACAATGCAACCCCTCGCAGGCAGAAAATTACATTTAAGTGCAAAATTGTCTATTTTGCTATTTTCTATTGGTGTGGAGGCTTTTTTAAAACTTATGAATGCACCCCAAAATTTCATCCTCTGCTCTCAGTTTGAAGTGCTGCAGTTTGTTTCAACCCCTCAGCATGTTAGAACATCTTATTCAACACCTAAATAAGCAAAGCATTAGGATCAAGCATCAAAGCAGATTACTACGCACCCCAGTAGATGAGGCTCCTCCATAGATAAGGCTGCCAGCTTCAAACCCAAGGGGTGGGCAGCTCAGCTAGGAGACCCATTTTGAGTCTCCTGATGCCAATCTCTCTCCAGTAGCAGAGACAGAGGAAAGAAAACAAAGAGCTTGTGTGGTGTAGTGGTTAGAGGGTTGAACTGGGACCTAGGGGAGCACAGCACAAGTGCCCGCTTGGCCATGAAGCTGACTGGCTGAAATTGGGCCAGTCACCATCTCTCAGTCTAGTCAACCTCACAGTGTCATTGTGAAGGGTAATACGGAAAAGGGGAGAACCACATATGTCACCTGGAACTCCTTGAAGGAAAAAGGTGGGGTGGAAATGCAATAATAAACAAAACAATTAAAAACAAAACTTTGTTGTGCATTTCTGGTTTCAAATGAAGGCATAAGAAGGGACCCTGGCATATGTCCCAGTCACATCATAGATATCCCAGTCACATCATAGTTGCTCCGTTCATCTCCTCAGCCTTTCCCATCCTGCATCTTCCATGGTGACTACAGTAGACCATTCCAGAGCTGCCATGGAGGGGAAGACTGAATGAGATATAAATAGAACAGAAACAGCTTTCTTGAATTAAACATTTGCTGAACACCCCATGACCTTTCCCTTGTTAATGGCATGATGGGGCAGCCAGGCATGTCCTAGCAATCCATGCAGAATTGTTGGCCTATTGCATTTCATAAATATGGCGAAGCATAATGCTTAAGGAACAGGAGACCTGATCAGATGAACTCCAACAGGCAATACAGCAGCAAAATGGGAAGGGTGAGATACATGCAAAGTGGGTTGAAATCATGCAAGTTCAGGCCTGTGGGGAGCTCAGAGGAGGCTGAAAGACATAATAACTGAGTACGGATATTATTTCTCTCCTCATTGCAGGGAGCCCTGGTTTTGCTCCTGATTAGGCTCACAGCAATGGCTTCTGGCTCTGCACTGAGCATCAGTTGCAGCATCAGGGGTAGACTTAAATAACAAGGAACAGAGACTGCATCTGGTCCATGTTGACAGAGCTACCTCTGCTTTTAGCATTGTGGGGAGGATAATAAACAGCCCATCAACAATGCATCTTGCCTTCATATCTCACTTAGCAAGATGGGACTCACACAACACCATGAGGTAGCTGAATGGACCAGGATAATTACTTCAGCAGAAGATTCTCATTGGCTTGGTAAGGTGACAAGGGCAAATGAGTAAAAGTGGGAGGTCATGGAAGGATCTCCAAGTTTAAGGGAATAACGTGTCCAGCAAAGTTATGAAAGGATTCTGTTCCGACCTAACAGTGGCGTAGCGTGGGGGGTGCAGGAGGGGCCAGCCGCACTGGGTGCAACATCTTGGGGTTAGGGTTAGGGGGCACAAATCCACGGGTTAGGGGGCGCAAATTACTTGCCTTGCGAAAACTGAGAAGCAAATATGGATGATTCTCAGAGAATCCGAAGGAAGTCCAAAAAGCAACAAATTTATGAAAATTTGTGAAAATTTGATATAATTGTATTTTTCTTGTTGTTTTTTTGTATTGGAAAATAATAAAAATTATTTATAAAAAAGAGAGAAAAAAAACAAATTACTTGCCTTGCCCCGGGTGCTGACAACCCACGCTACGCCACTGCAACCTAATGACTCTCCCTTGGAAACGGGTGAGCTTCAAATTGCCGCATCATTTCCGTATTTAATTTTCATGTAAGTAATTTAATCTGCATGGGAATTGAATGCATGTATTGGATGCCAAGTCAAGGCTGATGGAGTTTTTGCACTTCTCATGGGGTTGCACAGGTGGAGCGAGATATCAATGATTCTACAGACTGGGCAGCATTTCAATGTAAGGAAGCACGTTCCTGGAAGCATGACCTACCCCCATCTTCCTAGGGCCTCAATCCAGCCAGTTGGATTGACTAGAAGATTTGTAGTCCCTTTCAGGTTGAGATTAAAATTGTGATGCAGCTCCTCAAAATCATGAGATGATTGAAATCAAGACATCTAGGAAAGAAATAGGGGTTGTCCTTCTTTTGCATCCAGATTCCAGAGGCTTCATGAACACTCTTTCATCCCTGTTTGAATGGAGTTTATTTGTGCAGCAAACTGGTATATAGATTTAACCAAAAAAAGAAATTGCACTGAAATAAATCATGTTATTGGAACCACATGACTCCATTTGTGTAACCTCTTCACAGGCTGCTGGTTTGCTTTCTGAACAATTCAATGTGCTGGTTGAATTACCTTTAAGGTCCCAAATGGCTTAGGGCCAGCACCTATCATGTGAACTTGCCCACTCTCTGAAATCCATGGGGGAAATTGTACCATTTGATGGGAATATGCGATGACAGAGTCTTCTCTGTTGCTGTGCCCAGGCCTTGGTCATCTTTGGTTCCCTCTTGGATGATGCCCCATTTCAGGGGGAATATTTTCCGTTTGTGGCAGACTTTTGGTCTTCCTCCACCCCACTCCCACCCCCACCACTCCTTTAGTATCACCTGCTTTTAGATTCTCTGTTGCTTTGTATTTCTTATTTTTGTTTTCATTTATATGCATGTGTTTTTATTGTTTGGGACCATTACCTGACAACAGTGGAGAGTACTAAGTACTTGAGAGCAGACACAATAGGACAAAACAGATGAATGTCTAGGAGTGGAGGCATCAAGTTGCATATTTTATGGATATTTTGCACTGAAACTTGGGGAGAAAAAAAGACTTCGGTTATTTTAAAACTTAATGTATCTTAACTGAGTGCAGAAATATTGGTACCGTTCCCATAAGAAAGCTTCCCTGTTCCCAAGAGCAGAAAAACAGGCATCTAAAATTTCAAGTAATGCAGAAGTACCTATGGACTGATCCAGTCTGTCCCTTTGAAATATACTTGGAGTCGAGAGTGGATTTCATGCTCTTTATTCAGCTCATAGTGGTGAGGAGGAATGAAATTTCCCCCAAAATATCTGCTTTATATACATTATTTACACAATGGGCTGCACATGATTGGCTAATTCCGGGATTCTCCTGTAGGCCAATCAGGTTGTGGATTCACTTCCACCTGGAGCTGGATTGGGTGGCTCCTGCAGACCAATCATACTGCTGCATTCTGAATCCTATTGTTCTAGGATCAATCAGACTGCTGCATTCTGAATCCTATTGTTCTAGGACCAATCAGACAGCTGCATTTTGGATCCTATTCAACTCAGTACATAACACCCTTGAAAGTGGTAATTACATGTGTGCGTATGAAAGATTGTGCGAGAGCTGGACTAGGATCTGGAAGACGCAGGGGCAGCTGGTTCCGTTTTGCCACCTGATATGGAGTGAAAAGGTGCCACACCACCAGAGCCTCACTTGTTGGGTTTTTGCAGTGGTGGCTTCCAGCAAGATCACACAGAACTCTCACAAGATCTTGTTGGAAGCCACCACAGCTCCTACTCGACCCTCGCAGCAAAGTTCACTTGGGTAACTTTGGGCCTTGAGCCATCCACCAACTCTCAGCCTAAACTGGATAACTGTGAGGATAATATGAAGAAGGCAAGAGCCATCTGGGCTACCTTGAACTTCTTGGAGGAGAGATAGCATCTAAATGCAATGAATAAACAAAGACTAGGGGCCAATGAAGTGTGTGTGTGTGTGTGTGTGTGTGTGTGTGTGTGTGTGTGTGTGTTAGAGAAAGGATGTTCTAATCATGAGAAGAGGATGTGGTAAGGAACCGGATTGTCCCTCTTCATTAGTAAGTTGAGTAGATGGAGGAGGAGGAAGAAGAAGAAGAGATAAATAGCTGCATTCATTTGAATGTTTTTATTGATATGTGCCTAAGTTCCCAGGGGATTAACAAGCAATAGGCACTATAATACTGGCACTAACAAGGTTTACTTGATTAACCATCTGCCTTGTTGTAAACAATTGATTACACTTAAATAAATTTGCCTATCTCTAAGGACTAAAAACAGGCACCTTTCCCATGATGTTGAAGGCAGAGTGCGAGAACTAGCAGCCTAGCAGGAAAAATATTTTTAAAATATGCCATTCCAATTCTCTTTTACTTAACCTGTCCAAGCTAGGACAACTGCAAAAAACACTCATTAGTTTTATTAAGGGATTAAGGTACCCATCAAATCAATCCATGCTTGCAGTCCAGGATGTTAGTCTTCTAACTACTGCAGTTTGGCTATGCACAGAATACTTCACAGAATGGAGACTGAGAGGCAGTCATCTTTATTTTGGGCTGTTACAGCATTTGAGATGTTCCTCCCAGCCCGTTATTTGTTTTAACACAAATGGAATGTTGGTTGGTCAGTTCATCTACCCTGAAAGCCTGACGTAGGAGAGCTAGAGAAGGATGTGTTACTGAGTCTCAAATGGCTTAGATCAGGGAATAGGGCAGTCACCAGGCTAGAGAGAGAGAAAATATGTGATTGGATGCTGTTCCTGAGATACTGCAAACATGATGTTGAGGGAGATTTCAAAGCAGGTGAAATGATGCCTGTGCCAAAAATCTTGAAAATTTATTACTTCTTTAGATCATTTATATACTGTCATTTGCACAAGCCACAGAAAAGTTTATGATAGGTAAATAGATTTTAAAGCCTATAAAATCACACAATACATATTACAAATCACAATACATATTACTAGTAGCAGCTGCAACCAGCCATCTCCTTCATCAAATGCCTGCCAAAAAAGATGAGTCTTAACTAGCTGCCTAAAATGGTAAGCAGATGGAGCCAGATGCAGGTCAGTGGAGGTGGGGCGTTCCACATAGGTGGAGCCATCACTGAAAAAGCCCTTTCCTAGCCCCCTGTCCTCATGAGAAGAGAAGACCTCATGAGAAGAGAAGACTCCCTGGAAAAGACCCTGATGTTGGGAAAGATGGAGGGTGCAAGGAAAAGGGGACGACAGAGGACGAGATGGTTGGACAGTGTTCTCGAAGCTACCAGCATGAGCTTGACCAAACTACGGGAGGCAGTGGAAAACAGGAGTGCCTGGCGTGCTCTGGTCCATGGGGTCACGAAGAGTCGGACACGGCTAAATGACTAAACAACAACAACAAGCCCCCTGTACCATGCACCTCTTATTAAGGCCTCATCTGCTGTTCTTAGAGCACGTGGCTCAATATGAAAGGTGTTCCTGCAGAGATTTTATTATTATTATTATTATTTACTATTTGTTGGATGGATGGGGTTGGGTGGGGAGAGTGAAATGAATCTCCAGGAAATATCAGGGCTGGGAAATAAATATGCTCAAATTATTTGGGACACAAGCTTGCTAACTACCTGTTTTCTCTTTGTAGGGCAGGGAGTGTGTCCCTTGCCTTTTAATATAAAAATCACAAGCTCTCTCTGCAGTTTCTTGCCAGCTGAACTTCCTGAAATGCCTTGGGACTGATGGGACTTCCCATTGCATCTTGCCACTTCCAGGGCATTCCAGAAAGTATGGCTGTCAGGAAGTGGCACCAGGCTCTCTCCACAGCTTCCCAGTCATCACATTTCTGGGCAAGGCCCAGGGAAGTGAACAACAGCCCACTCTAAAAAAATATATCAGAGAAATATATTCCCCAGCCAAGAAGGTAGCAGAAAACTGGTGACAGTTTTCACAGCAGGAGATTATGAAGTACCACCTTGCTGGCTTATTTAGAAGTTGGTGCTACAGGTAATGATGGCAATGACGCTTGGATTAATTTGTAGCTCTCAAGAAACCTTTTGCTAGCCCTATGACACCTTGCTCTTATCCCCACTTCCCGAACAACCCACACAATTCAAATTACAGAATAACAGGACTCAAAGGGATTGCCTTTAGTTGTTGACCTATTTATCCCACTTCCTCTGATAGGATTGTGGCAGCCTACAACAGGAATAACGTCAACATTTTGAATTCGTTCCGGTTGTAGGTTGCTCTGAGATTATCCCTGTGATGGGTTTATAATTAAATAAAGTCAGAAAATGTCAAGATTGTGTAACTATTATATAAAGAAGCATCATAATATCAAATGACTACTATGACCAGAAAAGATTTTATGCACATGTCCTAATAAACCACCCCAATAGAGCGCAGAAGTTCACCAAACATTTGCCTAGATCAAATGGACTGTGGAACAAAACAAACAAAAGCCTGTGGAACAATTAGAGCTGGGAATTCCATAGAACTGGGGCCACTACTGAGAAAGCCCTGCTACATCTATCTGCCTTTGGGCTACAAGCTGATTTTAATAGTTGGACAGCCTCTTCTGGGGAAGAAATATTGCCTCAGAATTGGCAGAGCTATCTGGATCAAAACCAGCATTCTGTAATGGGCCCAGAAGCCAACTGGCACCCAGTGTTGTTGACAAAAGCTTGACTGAATGTGTTCTCTTTCTCCTACTGTTGTAAACAATCAGGCTGCTTCTGAACTGTTTCAAGCACAGCCTCATAAGAAGTGTATTGCGGTAAATTATCCTTAAGGCTACATAGGCAGAAATAATGGGTGTCAGGACCTAGATCTCAGAAAGACCCTGATCTGCAAATAACAGAACTGTCAGAACTGTGAGCCGTGGCTGTTAGTCACTGACAAGCCTGGAAATCTGTCCTGCCAGAGGTAGGGACATTCTGGTTCTAGTGGACAGTGCCTTCTTTCCTACAGACCATCTGGATTTCCCACCATCATTTCCATCTTGTTTAGATTCAGGCACAACATGTTCATTCTCATCCACACAGCTTGTTCAAGTGTATGAAGGGTTTTTAAAAATAATTACTTAATACTTAATACTTAACATAATACTTATATTCTTGCTTTGCTAGGCATGCTTTGATGTCAATGAATGGTTGGGTTCTTATTGGTGAATGAAGAAGAAATGCTGCTTTCTCGCTTATAATCAGTTTGCCTTGGCCTTATACAACTAGCAAGGAATAGGGGCCAGAGTCTATGCTGCCTTACATCTCAACCTAATCTGCCAGTTCCAAACAGAGGGAGGTAGTAGCACAGTGCAAACGTAGAATCAAGGCAGGCCCTGACCACTTGTCATTAACCACTTTTTAAAAAATACACTGCCTTCTAGCCCTTCTAAACTGTTTAAACATTTGCTGTATTCACAGGGAAAGAATGAATTGTATTCAAAGCAGCACTGCAAGGATCCTTGTGCAACGAAACCTTCTTACAACAATTATGTGACCATCTCAAGGAGGTAGAGAAGGTAGACTAAGGAGTGATTTGACTTCTGACCCGCCTGGTCCCAGCCAGGCACTGTGTCTGCCTTTAATGTCAGGAGGTAGACAACCTTGATTTCATTCTGGTGGCAAGGAGGCAGAACCCAGGAGGCAAGGGGGGTGGCATAGAGGGAGAGGGAGAAGAGGGTGGTAGAAATTGTATCAATGTGTTGAACTAAGTGAGAGACTCGGGAAACTAGATAGAGGAGACAGTCACGGAGAAAGGACATGGTTTGAGGGACCTCCCCCCCCCAACACACACCCAAAGTGATGCAGCACATAGAGCAAGGAGTTAAAGCATGAGAAGGCACATTTAGTCTGCAGAAATCAAGCCTTCATTTTTAACAAAACTCTGGACTTTTCATTAACAGCAAACACTGTTAGAAACATGGTGGCAGGTGTTTAACAACAGGACCGCCTGTGGAGCAAGAAAAAAGAGGGGGGAGTGCCCCTCCCACTTTTGATCTTGCCCTGCCTGCCACTAGCTCTAACTCCTGCCCCCAGCCAGCATGTGATGCTACACAGGGGAAAAAAAAACCTTTCCCAAATTTGCTTTATATCCACCCACTCTTTGAGGGAGTCTTCATGGATGCTGGTCTCACACAATTTTGAAGACAGCTTTTAAAACCGGACTTCAATTTTTTTTAAAAAAAAAATTACAATGTGAATTTCTCCTGTGTTAACAATCCAAATACAAAGGAGAAGGCGGGAATTCAAATGTTGAAACTTAATCAAATTTTAATTGCCATTCAGCAAAATGTGCATAGAAGAGATTCAGAACTCAGCCGCAGTACCTGGCTCCTCCTGGTGAAGTAGTGGTTATCTTTATCTTGTTACACCTGACAGATGGGTTGTATCCTGTTCTATTTGTATCCCTTGAATGGAAACGTGTTGATGATATTTGAACACATTTGTTTATGTGCAAATATATGTATATATGCATCGATACAGATATGGCTATTTAGATATGGATATAATCAACAGCACTAAATCCACCCACAGAATGTAAACAACTACCAGATATCATCAAAGCACAATTTGACAACAAGCTACAAGCATGGAGTGTTTCCTTGCAGTGCACCCAGTTAGAACAGAAGTTCTGAAACCGTGATCCATGTGGACTGGGGGTGGTCTGCTAGCTCCATTTAGGTGGTCCAATAAAAGGTTGTGGAAAAGTTGAGAAAATTTGTACTTGGCCCTGCATTTGATAACCCACCACCACCACCAACAGGAGAGATTGGCTCCATTTTGATTAAGGCTGGATTAACCAACATGCTAACATTAGCCTGTGATGTTCATAATATGATGCTGGGGCTGATTCTGGGAGTTTCTGCAAAATATATGTTCTTTCATTGAGCTCTGACTGCTCTCCAAATGGTTAAAGCTACAAATCTCCACCTCTCCTTTAGCAACTGAGACAACACAGCCAGCCAAGCAGCCAGTCCATGAGGAGAATATAGTTGTTTTGTTATATAGGATCAACAAATATCTATTCAGCAACTAAACATTAAAGTTTTCAAGGAAGCATGCAGGTTGCAAAACTTCATGATCAAGGTGTCTCCCCTGCCAGGTAAGTATGCAGGTTGAAAAACTTGAACCCTGGTCTCGATACAAATATTCATTCCACAGGCAAGAAATATGCTCACAGAGGCAAACTACATGTTACACAGAAAACTGCAAAAGCATAGCAAAACTGACAGTTTCTTCTCCTAGGCAAAGCAGCTTCAGAAAGGGATGTTGTGAAGTGGCAAAGTGCAGGGTGTGCTTAATTTATCCCATGCCAGGTGTATTTTCTCCATTTCAACTTCCCCAATTGCCTCTCCACTTACAGGATTCCGGACATGTATCTGCAAATTTATGAGATTGCACCCATCTGGAAACTGGCTGCAGAGTTGCAGAAGGCAGGTATCTGGCAGGAAAGAGTTAAGTGCATGAACACACCAACTGCTTCTCTCCTACAGACTGTGCTTGCAAACCTCCTTTCTATAGAAGCAGCAGCTATTTAGGTTTCTATTTCCTACATTCTCATGTAACAAGTAGCTTGTTTCACAGAGACAGAATCAATCGGCTCTTAGATTGGAACCAATGCTTTCTCCATAATCTATTAGGACACCAAAGCAAATATTCTGGAGATAGCTCCTGTTTCACTTCCTCATAAGTGTTGCTGGGAACAAGGCACCCATTGGGTATCCTACCCTTTTGCAATGGATTGTGATAGTCAACAATCATGTCTCAGAAAATGTTACAATAAATTAGAAGGGAAGCCCTTTGGTATCCCGTAGTCACAGATCCAAAGCTGACCCTTGTTGGCCTGCTGTCTGTAGTTCTAGGAAATATTCACTGCCCTGTGGAGGTCGTGCAGCAACATATCCTCTTAGTGGGGATTAAGTGCTAGAGTAAAAGGTAAAGGTAAAGGACCCCTGGATGATTAAGTCCAGTCAAAGGCGACTATGGGGTTGTGGTGCTCATCTCGCTTTCAGGCCGAGGGAGCCGGTGTTTGTCGACAGACAGCTTTCTGGGTCATGTGGCCAGCATGACTAAACCGCTTCTGGTGCAATGGAACACCATGACAGAAACCAGAGCTCACGGAGACACCATTTACCTTCCTGTCACAGCACTACCTATTTATCTACTTGCACTTTGACGTGCTTTCGAACTGCTAGGTTGGCAGGAGCTGGGACAGAGCAATGGGAGCTCACTCTGTTGCGAGGATTCGAACCGCCAACCTTCCGATCAGCAAGCCCAAGAGACTCAGTGGTTTAGACCACAGTGCCACCCCCAGCCTGATGCCCTGCAGATGTTTTGGACTACCCTTCCTTCCCATCAGACCCAATCATCATGGCCAAGGAACGGAGATGACAGAAGTTGTGTAGCTAAAAATATATGGGAAGCACCAGTTTAGCGAAGGCTGCTCTGGAGTGCAGAAAGTTTGTTCCAATCTGACAGAACAAAAAAGATGGTTTCTTCAAGACCCAGTGATAAAAATTTGACCTCTCGGTCTCCTTCTAGTCAAACATTTGTATAATGTCACATTTTAATATCTATTCCTGGAAGAACAACTGTCATAAAGACTTCCTTGCAACCAGAGGTTGCAAACAGATTATAAACACTCCACTTCACTGTCCCACTGATAGGCAAGGAAGGATCGCTGAGGCAATTTTACACTAAGAGAAAGCTGTAATTGGATCAGACCAATGGAATATTTAGCCCAGCTTTCCATTTTTTAATAAAGACTACTTCTGCCTGATTTAAATAAAATGTCTAACAGAATGAAGTACTGCCAGAGACATCCATTTACTATCAATCATTTGGAGCCTCCAGCATTTCTGTGCTTAGAAATCCATTCAGCAAGACGGCAGAGATGCCTTGGCCACCTTAATTAAAAGTCTTTGTCAATACGCCTCTCTTTTATGAACTTGCCTTGTTGTTGTTGTTGTTGTTGCTGTTGTTGTTTTAAATCCACTTGCACATAAGAATATACGAGGAGTCCTGCTGGACAAGACTAATGATTCTGTTCCTCACAGGGGCCAATCAGGCGCCTCTGGGAAGCTCATAGGGAGGGCAGGAAGGCTGTTGCCCTCCCCTGTTGCTTTGCCCTCTCAGCAGCTGGTAAATCACATTCCATTGCAAAAGGATCCCAAGCGACACTTTTGTGGGAAAGAGGGAGAAGAGCTCCTTTTGTTCACTTTGCTGCATGTTCATTTCAGTAGGTGCTCTCCAATTCTGGAATTTTGTAGAGGTGCAGTGGAAGAGCAGTTAAGGGGGGGATTTCTATTATTATTTTGTTTTCCTCTTTTGCCCCAGGTCATTCAGAATTGTGTACATCTCTATCCAATTCTCCCTTGGCTGTTACATATGTAAGAACATATTCTATAATAGATATTTCCCTGTTTCATTAGATTTGTCTTGGTAAGGTGGGGCTACCATAATCGATACACAAAACAGGGGATATAGATGGTCCAAGAGTTAATAAAAGGGCTCAGGGATACTGTATTGTCCTCTATTCGTTCCTTCTCTAAAAATGCTAATGCTCTATGTGTTGTTTTGAAGAACCGTAACCTAATGATGCCCTATCCATGCAGTAGCAACAGGGCTCACTTGGCCATTTCTCTATTGCTGAGGCAGAACCAGTCTTCTAGGAAGCAGCGCTGTCCGCCAACCTTCGGATCGACCTGTGGCTAGCTGCTTCCTATGGTTCCAGAAAAGCAGCGGGCATAGCAATCCTAGCCCTCATTGGGCAGCATTGGGGTGTGATGGAGCTCTGTAGCCACCACTATATCTGCAGCCCTGCCACTCACTCTGGCTGACCGAGGGCGGAATGCAATGGGGCAGGCAAACCCCTGCTCCATGTTACACCAGCCTAGATGTCAAGTGATGGCACTTGGGGGGCACTTGGGATCCAGTAGGTTGCGGGCTGATTCAGCCTCTCCCCACAGATTGTTCTGTTTTGGGGGGTCTCTGTGTGATACCACTCATCGGGATCCTGTCCATGGTGCTTCCACTCACTTGCATTTGGGGTGGGTGAAATAGGGGACTTCATCCTGAAGAGTGACAGTAGTGTCACTCCACTGGCAGAGGCTGGCACAGCCCTTTTGGGCTGAGTGGAGACTGCCACCCCATTTCACCCTTTGGTTTCACAGATCAGGGTCTGGCTACAGTCACAACTGGTAACTGTTATCAGGGTCTCCATGTATGGCAAACTCTGGGTTGTACTTTTATTTGTCACCGCTTTTAGATCCACTTGTAACATTAATTCCTGCTTAGTTTTTGCAAGACATGTGTTATGAGGGTGTTCAACTCCGTTTGGCCCTGCACTGTATATTGACTCAAGCAACAATTATTTTCATTATTTCTCAGTTCCTCTTAGGCCAACAGGTGTACCTCATTTGCCACTGTTGTTTCCGGTGAGATACACTGGCAGAGCCTTCCTCCCTAGACCTCACTCCACACACACCAATAAGATTCAAGAAACATTGTTTCATTTTTCAAATGTTATCCCGCCCTCCCTGTATGGTGCCTGAGGCAGTACCCATGGTGTTTTCCCATTTTATCTTCACAAAAATCCTGCTAAGAGACTTGCTCTATGCCACTCCATAAGTGAACTTCATGACCAAGATAGGATTTGAATCCAAGTTATCATCAGTTCAGGTCTCACACTCTATACCATGCACCACACCACTCTCAGAATCATAGAACTATAGGGTTGGAATGGACCCAAAGGATCATCCCCTGAAAAGCAGGAATCACAGCTACCACTCACACACTCAACTTTAATATAAACTTAAGATGTATTCCTGGATCAGGGCCATGCAGTAAGAAATTGCCCCAGTTGGCAATGCTCTTCCCTTAAGGCCGTTTGGATATCTGCCTTCATACACTTGTGGTCAAAAATCTCTGCCAAGACCCTTCTAAGATCTATAAGTGTCTAGAAGGACATCAGTGGTACATCGTTGTGAGGGCAGGAGCGATGTATCTTTTACATAAGAGCAATGGCAACATGCAAGCTGCCACACAGCGCTTCAATCTCCTGCTTCTCTGCCTTGTTCTCACCCACCCACCAAATATTAGAGTTCTAAAGCTTGGGTTTTGGTGGTGATCTGCATTCAAAAACATGCAAGGAGATTCTGAGGGCAAGAACTAGGCTCCCATGTCTCCTTGCTTAATTGACACCATCAGTCATTTCAATGCATCACCCCAAAAGAGACATTCTGTAGGGGCAGCTTTCTGAGTGGGAGATGCTCTGTCAGTCGTTGTCTGATGGATGGCAGTCCAGGGTGATTTTAAATTCACACAAATTAATTCAGACTGCTTTTCAGAGTAGCTGGTCAAACAGAACATTTGAAAGACACCAGTGGGGAAATGGACATGCTGATCAGACTTTCTATTTTTACAAGTATTCATTGGTTTGTTTTTAAAGGAAGCAATGCAATAAGTTAGACCTTGCTCGTTTATGAAATAGAATCAACTTTTAGGAAAGGTATTTGAGCTTTTTTAAATTCAGTGAATGATAAATAATGCTCTTTGTTTAACATGTCTTACAGCGTGGGCTTCATCTGGCTATTTCTTTTGAGCTGAGAGACAAGCTACCTTACATCCTCTCCCTTAGGAGTTCGTTAAATGTTCTAGCACTCTATTCTTTAGCCTGCCTCTGGCTCTAGATTATAAAGGATATCCCTGCTGGGAACCAAGAAAGATAGAAGGAAAGAAGGAAGGAAGGAAGGAAATAGAAAGAAAGAACTTTTCCTGCTCTCAATCTTGATTTTACCTAACTTGTTAATTGTTTTGTGACTTTTTTTATTTACTGTTAGTATAGAAAAATGAGAAGAAATAGATTTTTAGATTTTTATTTCCAAATCCCTGTGGAGGACATCCACATGTGTGGCAAAATGTAACCTGGTAAAAGTATTAAACCAAGAAATATGAACACTTACTTATAAGTTAGTATGAAGTGGCAAGGCATTACAGGTTTGGGACAGTGGAAGCAAGCCCGTGTGTTCATGCTTGCCTCTTCCTGTCAACATCTTCTCATTTCTTAAGTTGAAAATGTTTCAATTTTTTAACATACATCTTGAAAAGCTAATCATTTGGGGTATTATCAAACACTTTTATTTTTACCCCCACATTTGTCTTCTAAAGTATCAGTGAATAGCTAGAATCACAAAAAATCATCTAATAGGGTCACCACTGTGATACAGCTGATAGTAATGTTAAACACACACACAAAATTCCTTTCCTAGAAGCACCAGTTACAAAACTTAATGTTGCTGCTGCTGCTGTTTGCTACCTGTGAGATCTCAAATAGTGGTTCTCACATCCTGGATCAAGCTCATACAATGAGCTCTGAAGTGGATTGATATGACTTCCAAATTAAACTTTGAAAGATAATTAATTACCAGAAATGGTTGTGGGCGTTTGGCAGAGAGACAACTAGCTTCCAGTGCAATCTTCTATTAGCTTCTAAATCTGTTGGGAAGAATAGGATTAGATGCCAAGGATATCTATAGGATTAAAAAGCAACGTGTTGGACTAATTCATCCCACCACAACCAAATGCCAGAGACTGGCGGGGGAGGAAAGGAGGACAGACGGGAAACAACAGAAAATATCAGTTTGATGATGCGAGATAAGAGCAAGAAATAGCACTGTAAAGCCTTCAGAAACCTCTCGAAAAAGAAGCACTGTGTAGCAGCATGTTTCAGAAAATGACAAAATACAGAGGCACGGTTTCGAATTCCATCATTGTCGGCATTTTTGAATAACAAAGCTTACCTTTGCGAAGCAGAGACACCTGTTAGGTGATGAGGAAACGTCTCTCTTCTGTGCGAGGTTTCCCAGGCGAGCTGGGCAAAGATGCTCTGACTTTCTTTCTCCAGGCGGACTGGATGCCTGCTCCTTGCTGTAAAGATGCCGCCTCTGTCAAGTGCTGGAGGTGCTGCGCCTCCGAATCCTCTTCTCTTGCATAAGTAGCTGCCCACAGCTCTGGTGTTGAAAGCTCTTGATTTGCTTAGCGTACAAGCGGGTCTCTCGCTCGCCGCGATGCTCACACATTTGATTCACGTTTGAAACTCCTCCAAAGACGCTGATGTCAAGCAGCTTGCCAAGCATTTATTATCTCGGCAGGGAGCTGTCCGAATCCAGGGTGCTGAAATCAAACTCCCCGCGCGGGGGCCAGGAGCACAAAGCCTTCCCCGGAGGGAGCTGTCCAACAACGTGGTGCTAAATTCAAGCTCCCGGGGCAAGGGGGCTTCAGCATGCAATGCTTCGCGCAGGAAGCCACAGAGAGCACACCCTCTGCTTAAATTATTTGCTCCCAGGATACCAAAGCGATGGAGGAAAGGTCTGAACCTTGTAAAGGGCTTTCATTTGTTATGGTACTGATACTTCCTTCTGGTCGTCAGGATCAGTACTGATCCTTAGAAACAATAGGAAGGGGAAGAATGTTCTCCTGTTTGGATTCTGTAGGTGGATCCCAGTACAGAAACCACCATAAAGGCCCCCTCCCAAGCTTACTAAGGGACTGGAGGCAGCAGAGGGCTATCTCAGGATGCCTCTTCACAATCCTCAAGTGGGCGTTAACCTAAAGCCATAAATGCATGTTTGTGACAACATCTGTTAAACGTCCTGAAATTTCTAGCTTCAAGGGTTAAGGGTAAGAATGTAAATTAAGGCAAGTTATAAAAGAAATATTAGGGAGAAGAAATGACAGGCAAGTAGACATAAGGCCCAAAGCAGAAAGGCAAAGCCTTGCAGCATTTTTCACATGCAGCTGCCATGACTCCAAGATAGTAGCTGCTGGGATCTATTTTGTTGTTTCTAGAACCGCAAGATCCACCAGATGGAACCGAGTGCAAAATACTCAGAGAGAGAGGAAGACAGGGCACCCAGGAATTTGCTTTTAGTACCGAAATTGAACTCACTGTCCTTTCACACAAAAGTCCATTCTAGGTTCTCTCCAAACTTTCTCAATTTCAGCAGATCAATGTGGCATTTGAAAAAGTTGTTGCTATTGTTAAACAGCTGGGAGTCAGAAATCCTTCTTCAACTACTGCAAACCACCTACCAGATCTACCAGATTAACGTCTGACAACCCCTACTGTAAGAAATGCACTTGCCTCTCTGGTGACGTCTCTTTCTAATTCCCATGAATTTGTGGGTAAATATGATGGTTCAGTATTTTAAGAGTTTGTCACCTCTAGTTAAATGCATCTCAACTCTTCAGCATTTGTGTCCTCCCTTGCCTGAGCACCCAGATGATCTGTACCGGGAATCCTTGAGAAACATATATTCCTTTAGAAAATATATAATAGATTTTTATATAGAAGAAACTAGCAGCAATTTTTAGCCCAGGATGAAAGAGCTTGAAATACCCCAGATTTAATTATGGAGGGGGGGATCATTCTCTTAAGTTTAATCACATCCTACTGGTGGATAAAGCTATGGTTTGAACTTAATTTACTAAGTGAGCAGATCAGCTTGATGGTGTGGAAAGACAAATTATTCTCTTGAATTGCTCCCAGTCTAGGGATAGTTTGTGTTCAGGGCTGACATGTTTTCTCCCTTTCCTCATGTTAATAGCCTCTTTAATCAGCTACTAATTATGTGCAATGGGGAAACAATTCAGTCAACAGGCCATCTTTCCCTTTCCATTTTTTAAAAATCAATTGAATACCTAAAGTTGAGTGCATCTACAGGACATGGGCCAAAATGTATTTATAATATATTGTTAGTGATGTGCTCTCAGACGTGTAACATACGTGACTTTGAGCTCTAGGCTCCTGCAATACTCCCCGTCCTTGAGTTTTTTCCTAGCAGAAGATCTCTTGGGGAAAGGGAGTAAAGCTCCTACATAGAACTGCATATTGTCCCTTGAGGCCCTTATCTGGAACTGGGCACAGATTCATGACTTGCTCTCCTACAGCTGTCTTCACCAAGGCTGCTCACACACCATACATTTACAGTCCACACAGCCCAATAATCATGGGAGCTAGTTTACCTCTCACAGAGCCAGAATTCTAAATGCCCCTGAACTACAGTTCCCAGGGTTCTTGAAGGGAGGAAATGTGTTAGAAATGTATGATGTGTACACAGATAGGTTCAAAATTTTAGGTCATCAGGAGTATATATTTTTGGTACTAAAAGAGAACCAGTGATTTCCAATCCGTTTTCGAAGCTCAATTTATGGTACTAGTGCTTACCTATAAACCCTACATAGCCTGATATCCAGGAATCGGAAGGAACTCACCCCTCATATACCTACCCAAACTTTGAGATCTTTCTGTTCTCCAAAGCTTTCTAGAGTTTTAAGGAGTTTACTAGCCTATTGTATTTAGCTAGTGGTTTATTGCCTTGTGGGATATCTTTGGGAGAGGAAAAGGTTAATGAGGAAACCCTACACAAATCCAGAATGGAGTCCCTAAGATGGTTGGATGGCATCTTGTAAGCCTTCTTCCAGCAACTCCTGCAGACAAGCTGGTGCCAAATGTATTACAGTCGTACCTTGGAAGTCGAACGGAATCCGTTCCAGAAACTCCTGCAGCCAATTGGAAGCCATGGAAGCCCCATTGGACGTTCGGCTTCCAAAAATAGTTCGCAAACTGGAACAGTCTCTTCCGGTTTTGCGGCATTCAGGAGTCAAAACGTTCGAGAACTAAGCTGTTTGGAAACCAAGGTGCAACTGTACTTTGTTTTCCTTTGGACCACATCAGTGATGCTGAGACCTCCAGCCCAGGCAGCTCAGGACCTCCATGCACACTGTCCAGGTTTGCACCCCAGAGAGGTCACTTCGGTGCTGCTAATGCAGCAAAACAACATGGAAGGCAGCAGTTACGAGTTACCGGCCTCTGTAGCAATAGCAGGCATTGTGATTCTCCAGAAGTTCGACTTCAATCCTGGAAGCACACTCCATTGTTTCCTGAGACAGATGGATACCAACATTATCACTGTGGCAAACTTAATCTATTGTGATTGTATTTCAGCCTTAATTTTGTAAACCATTCTAGAATCTTCAATGAAAGGCAGTAGAAACTCATAAATAAATACATAGGTTTTACTACTACATAGTGAATTTTCCTACTGAGCATTCTACTAACCTGCCATTGCTTTGAATCCTGGTTCTCCAATTGTGAGTTCTATGATGATGGTTGGGACACGGGTGGCGCTGTGGGTTAAACCACAGAGCCTAGGACTTGCCGATCAGAAGGTTGGCGGTTTGAATCCCCATGAGGGGGTGAGCTCCCGTTGCTCGGTCCCTGCTCCTGCCAACCTAACAGTTCGAAAGCATGAAGTGCAAGTAGATAAATAGGTACTGCTGCAGCGGGAAGGTAAACGGCATTTCCATGCACTGCTCTGGTTCGCCAGAAGCAGCTTAGTCATGCTGGCCACATGCCCCGGAAGCTGTATGCCAGCTCCCTCGGCCAATAAAGTGAGATGAGCGCCGCAACCCTAGAGTCGGTCACGACTGGACCTAGTGGTCAGGGGTCCCTTTACCTTTACGATGATGGTTGTGGAAGATGATAGTGATTGTGAAATCCTCTAATGTAAACTGGGTGTAGTCTGATTAAGTGGAAATGAAAGGAAGATTCACCTGAACAATATGCTTGAAGAATAAATTTACCCTGTCAACACACTACATTGCCCAGTGAATATTGCAAGTAGGGATGTAAATCATTTTAGTGCAAAAATGTGAAATTTTATGAACATTTAGAATTAATTGAAGCACATTTGACTTTCCATTTAAATTCTTTCAGGAATCCCACAAAAGGCTGTTGCTTCTCATTAACTGGTATTTGGTAGCATACTGCAGATGTGGGGAACCTGTGACCAGCCGGGTGCTGTTGGACTACAACTCCTATCATTCCTGAACACTGGTTATACTGGCTGGGGCTGATGGGAGTTGGAGTCCAGCAGCATCTGTAGGGTCATGGGTTTCCCCACCTCTGGCACAGTACCTACATATTTAGAGATTCAATATAGCCATCATGTATAATAGCCAATGATAGGCTTTTCCTCCCCTTCAAAAGCCATTTAAGCCAGTGGTAAACATTACCATACCTTGTGGCAGAAAATTCTACAAATTCATTATCCACTGTTTGGAGCAGCACTTCCTTTTATCTGCATGAATCTATTGCCAATCAGTTTCACTGGATGATCTGAATTCGTAGTACAGTGGTACCTTGGGTTGAGAACTTAATTCGTTCTGGAGGTCTGTTCTTAACCTGAAACTGTTCTTAACCTGAAGCATCACTTTAGCTAATGGGGCCTCCTGCTGTCGCTGCGCCACCGGAGCACGATTTCAGTTCCTATCCCGAGGTACCACTGCATTATGAAAGGGAGATAAATATATATCCCTCCACTTTCTCCACATCATCTGCAATTTGATAGAACTGTTTTTGCACCTCCTCTTAGACAGCTCCCCTGTCCAAATATTCCAGCCTTTCCTTGAAGGAAAATCACTCTAGCCTCCAAATAATGCCCTTTTCTGTACCTTTCTCAGCTCTGTGATGTCCTTTTGACAAGAAAGGACTGTAGCACAGTAGGCAAAGGATCTGATTTCAACTCCTAGCATCTCCTGGTAGGGCTGGGAAATACCCCTGTCAAAAACCATGAAGAGTGTCAGAGAAAGTAGACAGTACTGCTCTAGGTGAACCAATGGTCTGAACTGATATAAGACAGTTTCCTATGTACCCAACGTTCCCTTTCTGAGATAGAACTAAGGATTCTTCACAGCATCCTGAATGTGGCTGTGGCATTGATTTATATGAAGGCATTGCAATACTGGCATCTTTATTTTAAATTGCTTCCTAGAAGTCTCCAGCATTGAATTTACATTTTCCACCACCATTCATGATTACTATTGATCTATCCATCATGAGTCCAAGAGCACTTTTTTGGAGAGCCATAGCCAACTCAGATCCCATCAATGTGTAGTTGCTAAATGAGTCTCTTTCTGCAAAATACAACACCTTCTGATCAGTCACCTGTCTTTCAGACGTCTTCAGAAGACTGGTAACAGTATACAGTGGTACCTCAGGTAAAGTACTTAATTCATTCCGGAGGTCCATTCTTAACCTGAAACTGTTCTTAACCTGAAGCACCACTTTAGCTAATTGGGGGCCTCCTGCTGCTGCCGTGCCGCTGGAGCACAATTTCTGTTCTCATCCTGAAGCAAAGTTCTTAACCCGAGGTACTATTTCTGGGTTAGCAGAGTCTGTAACCTGAAGCGTATGTAACCTGAGGTACCACTGTACTTTGTGCCTCATACATCTTCTAAAATTTAGAATAATCACTTGGGCGGGGAATCAGACCTGTAAGCCACCCCTGTCCTAAACACATGTATACCTATCCACCCTATCCACAGAATGTTTCTTCTTACCTGCAATAAACACCGAGACAAGCAAAATGATGCACAACTTCCTTGTATACACTGCAACACAGAAACACATATGTAACCATTTTATCAATCAAGCTTGTGCCATTGGCAACACAAAGAAATCTGGGGAGATGCATTTTCATCGTAAGAGAGCTGTAACTGCAAAGGAAGGAATTTATTTCCTGTTTCCCCACTACACATTTCACTTTCTACCACTCCCTTGGTGACTGCATGGAAACAGCCAATATTCCGCCCAATCCCCTGAGCACATTTCAGACTGAAAGACAAATCCCCCCAGGGAATTTTCTGTTCATCTATAAAGCATCTCTTTTTACTTCTCTTCCTACAGCCAGCAGATTTAGATGAGATCAGATGAAAACCTTTTACAAGGCACTGAGCAGTACTGAGCAATGCAATTGGAACCCAAGGCAGAGTTGAGAAATGGATAAATGTCCACCACATGTGCCATGGCTGATAACAGCATCTTGTTTGGAAGAATAAGATGTCATTGAGCAACATGGCTTGGTACATACACACCCAATTCTAGGCTCAAATAAACCTTTATTATTATTTTCAAGACAGCTGTGTATTTCTGTGCTCACTAAGCATCCCCAGCTCTCACTGGGCTGTATTGCGGTTTCTCAGCTTCCATTATTGTTCTTTTTTAGGTGGGGTAGACACACTTTGTGCTCAACTCCAGCTCTATTACATTGTTTAACGTATGTCTGTTCGTAGCCTTTCTTCCATCCCTGGGGACATTTAAAAATGGCTTCTCATCATGAACCAGGAAGTGACTTATCCAGACAATTAGATGGTTCTTCCTATTCTTTAAATATGTGAACTATGTTTCTCTTCTCTGTTCCAGCCACTACATTCTATTCCCTCCTCCCACCCATTAGTCATTTCCCCCCTCCACTAATCTTTCTGCATGTTATGCCATTATTATGAGGTTCCTCCACACACCCCCTCCAGATCTATTGTATTTGTGTAAACCTTGAGGTTATCCTGAGTCTGCGGGTGCTTTACCCTTGGTTATCTGTGGTGTAGTTTTGGCTACAAAAGCATGAGCATGGGAAGACTTAAATCAATATTAATATATATAGAAAAACATTGCAGTTATTTTCTGACTTAATCTTAATAAAATGTGATGGGGGAAACCAGTTTGCTGCAGGGAGAATGTAAATTGACAATCCTAATTAAGCCTCCTTCTGAGCTCTGTTTGTCAAATGTAAATGGCCATTTCCCAACATGCATTGTCTTAAGTTGAGTCCCTAGAGCAGTTAAATTGGCATGATTTTGATCTAGCTCCTGGGGCACTGAAGATCAAATAACAACCAACAGATCCTTTGAATCCAGAATACAGCTAATAGCCTTACTAAAGTCAATGACCATGCTAGACTCATTTTGTTGGGTCCCGTTCATGTATTCATGTTCACCGTGATAATTATGGGGCTGTTTCAATGCACCATGGGCCCAATGCATATTGCAGGAAACACTCTTGACCTGGTTTTTGGAACAGAGTAGATTGGGAGAGATTTGGTGGCTGGAGGGTATAACCATCATCCCATTGTCATGGATGGATCTCTCCCTGATGTGGTTTGGAATGATAGCAACTGACTACCCCTGAAGGAATGGGGCTATTAATGTGGTTTGCCCATAGAGACTTATAAAATCCAATGTATTCTTGAATACGTTGGGAATTTTTCTCATTTGAGTAACTGCTGTTCCTACTGAGGGACTGGTTGACACAACTCCGGAATCAATAGCTTGGCTTAAATAGTTCCAGGCTGCCATCCTAAGGCAAGATAGGGAGGGAACCAAAGACAGTTTAATCACCTGATCACAGGGCTTTTGCAGGCAGGACAGAAGAGAAGTCTTTAGGAGTGCTATTGTGCTCTTTTTACTATTTCCCCTCTTTGCTTTGCTTTTAATCAGTTTCGGGGTGGTGGACTAACAGGATAGATTTATGCCAATTTAGGAGCTGCCACCCATCTCTTTGTAGGTTGGGAGCATTGGCGGTGGGGAGATCAGCAGAGAAGTCCATGGATTCACTTATAAAACACCCACAGTACATACTACGCTGACATGTCTTCTTTCAAGTCTTGCTGATGTTGGAGCTTTGACATCTGCCAGATCAGGGCTGCAGATTTTTCCACAATGTTGGGCAGGTGAGGGGTCTGACAAATATATCCCCTCTTAATCACCGGACAGAGTAATTTGATAGCACAGGATCACAGCCTGACAGAGCAATCCAAACAAAACCAGGGCAGCAGTGAGACATGATGAAGTGGCATAGTTACCACCTCATCCATAACCCCATTGCTCACCCCATTTTTCTGGGGCAGAAGGAAGAGAGGCAGACAAATATCTGATGTTGGCTATGCCAGCCTGGGGCTTGTGTAGTGATCAGGTCTGCACTGGACTACCTCAAAGGGTTCTTGTAAGGATGAGATGATGGGGAGAACCACGTACACAGCCATGTGCTGCTTGGAGGAAGGGCAGAACAAAAATGTAACAATGAACTAATATATATTTTGCTTACATGAAGCATCTATAGTAATAGATCCAGTTCAAAAGCCTTTTGCTTCCAACCTGAAATGGGCTACATTCTCTGGTCTTGTATGCTTAGCAATGATCCAGAGAATTTTGCTTGCCTAATGATAAGATATTCACACGCCCTGCTTTGCATTAGTCTAATTCTGCAGTGACTTTTCATCCCACCCTCTGCAACATATGAGCTATATTAATTCTGAGCCACTTTGCTGGGGACATGAACTCATGTGAACCACCAGTGTGCATAACGCATAGGCAATATTGCTGCCCCTTTGACTCTGGTGGTGACTAATCCACTGTAAAATTAAATTAAAAGGAAACCCAGTGTGTGTGCTGTTGCTTGAGCACAATGCAGCCTGCATGTCAACATTCCTTTTAGGGATTCCTACTCCTGTACTCACCCACTCAGTCTAGTATGAAAGCGCTCCCTACATCAAGCTCCCCAGAGGATTCAGATCTGCAAAGCCGTGCATGTATGCAAATGCATCTGCATGCCTACTTAAGGACTGAAGCCTGCCCTGCTGCCAATCAAGATGGATTTGGATATGCCAATCAGTGGATATGGATCATATTCATGCCAGTATGAATTCTACATATAGCACCTGTGTGAGGATCTCAACACAGCTTGTAAGGATTCCTAAAGGAATGTTACTTTCATGTAGTAATGCTAGTTCTCTCACAGAATGACAGTACCAAGGACTCACATGCTAGGAACTGGTTTGAGTTTGTAGCACAGACTTTTCTGAACTCTAGAGAGTAAAGCGAATAAAGAACAATGAGTCAAAATGTGCTAAAATAGAGGAATCATAGAATAATTAGAGGAATCATAGAATAAAAGAATCGTAGAATTGTAGAGTTGGAAGCAACACTGAGGGTCATCTATTTTTTTTAATAATAATTTTTATTGGTTTTTTAACAAAAAGACAAACAAAACACAAAACAAAAACATATAAAAAACATTTAAAACATGACTTCCCCATACCTCCCTTTCACTGCATCCTTGTTTTACAACTCTTTAGCAACCCTTCAGTCAATTTCTCTAGTAGTTTTCTTTAAATTTCCTTAATGTTAATGTTTACAGCTGTAATTCTCTATTTCTTACCCCCAGACATCTTATCAGTCCTCAATTTTACAACAATTTTTAAGATATATTTTAAATTTCTTCCAGTCCTCTTCCACTGTCTCTTTCCCCTGGTCACGGATTCTGCCGGTCATCTCTGCCAGTCCCATAAAGTCAATCACCTTTGTCTGCCATTCTTCCAGAGTAGGTAGTTCTTGCATCTTCCAATACTTTGCCAACAGGGTCCTTGCTGCTGTGGTCGCATACATAAAAAAAGTCCTATCCTTCCTTGGCACCAACTGGCCGACCATGCCCAAGAGAAAAGCCTCCGGTTTCCACTGAGGGTCATCTAATCCAAACCCCTGCAACTAAAGCATCCATGACAGATGTCCATCCAACCTCTGCTTAAAAATCTCCAAGGAAGGAGAGTCCACAACCTCTGAGGGAGACCTGTCAAATCTGAACTGGGCTTCTCTACCCCCTTTTCTGACCTGGGTTGCAAGCATGATAACTGTCTATGTCACGCTTCCTCCTAATGCAACTATGGAGCTAATCATCTTGACCTTCTGGGTTTGTGTACAGTTAAATCTGATCAATTTTTTTTGCAGCATTTGGCAATCACTGGTGAAAAGAGGGCATGCAACATGGTAAAGTAACAATAAACCTTAAAACTGGTTTGCTCCCCCAGGAGATGGTGATAGCCACCAATTTGGATGGCTTTAAAAGAGGATTAGGCAAATCCATGGATGAGAGGGCTCAATGTCTACTAGCCATGATGCTTATGCTCTACCTCCACAGTTGGAAGCAGCAAGAAACCATGGGAAGGGAAAGTGCTGTTGCACTCATGTTCTGCTCCCACAGGCATTTGATTGGTCACTGCGAGAACAGCATGCTGGACTAGATGAACCATTGGCCTTTTTCCAACAGACTGTTCTCATGGATAAAGGCACAAGTGATAAAAGAATGTAGTGAGGCATATTTAAGGTTGCGATCCTAGAATTAAGCCCCATTGAACTCAATGACATGTTGGAGTAGACTTGCAGGTGTTTGTGCTGTTTAATCACTAGGGATCAATTTAATGTTTGATGTTGACTATTTGATATTGCATGGCCTGAGTCAATCTCTTTGTCCCAACACAATGACTTCTAAGATCAGCTGGGAATGTTTCTTAATGATGAGCCAAGCCAGGATCACAAGGACAGGTGTAGAGCAGCAACTCACCAAAGCAGTATCTTTTGGAAGCAATGTAAGACATTTTTATTCAACCTAGAAAGGATAAGTAGAATAACATCTTTATTAACCAGTCCTGGGGCCTTAAGACTGAATGGGCTCTAAATCCAACTGACCAAATAAATAAAATGCTGGCACTTCAGTGATCATGGAAATTGTTACAGCTGTAATCCATTAGTTCTTGGCTCATGCCTCACTCTAGTCACATGATAAGATGCCTTCCTTTTGAGGGCAGGCATCAGAAACTAATGTTTGAACCAGCTCTAAGTTAAAAGAAATAAGAGAGGAAGTGACTGATTGCAGAAAAGTTGCAACAGGCATTGCTGGATTGGAATTGACAGAAGATCTAAGCCTTTGGTCTCAGAACTCAGATTGCAAGTGAAGGGAATATTAGGCAGGGAAGTATGAGGGAAACAATGAGGAAGTTGGAAACTGTGAAGATGGTTGGAAACTGCACAGGAGGAATGGTGCCTGAAAAATGCAAGGCCGAGAGAAAGTTATTCAGATTAGATGAAAGGGAAAATAAGGCAGAGGCCAAAGCAAAGAGGTAACAAGCGATGGGGTGGCAGTGGTGACGATGGGGCTGAACTGGGATGCTACCACATAGATGCTAAATTGGTTGTGCATGCAACAAAGGGAGAAGAAGAGACAACTGTGGTCACAATCAAATAGGTGGGTGGGGAACAGATCTGAGAGAATGCAAGTTTAAAGAGAAATCCATGTGGAGTCTGTTAGAAATGGCTGCATATCTGATGTTGGTAGAGAATTCAGAACCTACCAATTCAGGCTCTGCCAGCTTTCCTCTTGTGCTCAGATGAGGGATATGGATGTTGGGCAGATGAAAAGTTAATGTAAACTGAGCGGAGCTGCTGGAGTTTCCCCCCACTCCCTTTCCTGCAGATCACAAAACTGCCAAGTGAGATCAAACATCAGCTTAGAGCTTCTTCTTTTATTTGGTTATGTTTTCCTGAAAATGACCCTTCATGGGATTCCGAGACCAGTTAGTCTGTTTTCTTACTTTGCTTTCGAAAGTGAGCAAGAGACAGGAGTGGGAAAGAGGTTGAACAGCTGTTGGTGAGAGACCTTTGCCTGTCACACAGCTGTTGAATTTTATTCCACTCTCTTCCCCCTGCTGAAGCCACATGGCATCCCTTCTGTTATGTGCAGGCCGTGTTTCTGAAAGACACTTTCATGCACTGTTTCTCTGGTGTCAATAAGGCACTCTGTGTGATAAGAATTTGGAGGCCTAAAGCAAGTGAACCAAATATCCATTGGGGGGGGGGGGTATTACTGAGCACAGTGGATTCCTGTGCTCTGTGATTCTTAGGCTCCTAAGCTCCACTTTAATAAAATATGATACAATGCATTCCACTTACACCATACATTGCTTACTACTAAATGCTGTACTAGACAAAATAAAAAAAAGTTTGATGATTATTTGCCATCCAGAGCTATGATGACAACTGGCTACATGCATGCTGTCACACTTTTATCAGGCCGTGTGTTCACATACCTACATGTTGCTATTTGATACATACCCTATTACTGAAAATGAAAGTTACATACTTACACATCAGATCTCACTGCATGCTGGCAAAACTGGAAGAAAGGCCTTTCACATGAAAATGACAAGGAAAAATCACCCCTTCCAGTCTTCAGTTCTGCACATTTCCATATCAGTTTGCAATTTATTCAAAAAATCTCTCATGGAAACCCATTTGCTTTTTAGCGCCAATTTTTCCTAATATGGCACATTTCTATGCAATTTTGCCTAGTATAGGTATTGTTGTGAAGCAGTTTACTTAATATTTATATTTTCCCTAATAGCATGCATTCCCTCCCCACACATTATTTTCACTAATACGTGCATTTCTGTGCACATTATTTGGCTGGAGACCTGCACTGCAAAATTTGAAGAAATGCAAATTACACAGGAAGGGGGTGTTTGCAAATTGTTTTGGAAAGTAGAAAAAATGGGTAGATTTATCTTTTACTCTAACCTGAAACAAAATTGTCCCCCCTCCCAATCCTTACCTTAGGGTGACTTTAGTAAATCAAGAATGAGCCTGAGAAATGGGCCTTTTCAAGCACTTTTTCTTTTTCCAGTTTCCGGTTTTGGTGTTCTTTGGCAACACCAGCAGCTGCTTCCCAAGGCTCTCCACCAGCTGACAAGGTGAGAGGACAAGGTGCCTTTAGGAATCTCAGTCAGGTAGCTGCCCTCAGTACAGAGACAGCCTGGCATAAATATTTCAGGCCTTTTTGTTGTTGTTTTGTAATAACGAGGAACAAAGACAAACACATGGGGAGAGAAATATTTTCCACCCAGGCTGGAGGATTTTAATATTTTATCAGACAGAGCACAAAATAGTCCTGAATTGTCACATGTCAATTGTTATTTTTGAGGATTATTTCTGACCTTTTCAAAACAGGATGCCCATCACGTTTCCAAATGAATGTGGCTAGAATGTTTGCCTTTCCCTGGAGAAGAGTCACATTCACAACCCCAAAGACACCACCGATTTCCTAATGAGAGGAAACAAACACCCTGGCAACTGTCACCTTGAGATGTTAGGGCTCAAACTTTGCATTTGCTTCCAATAATTTTGGTGTTATCTTGAAGCATGATCTCTATCCCCAAAGAGGCTCGGCTTATTGGCATGTGAGAACATCCCCTGCTTTCCCTGGCATTATATTCCCTGACATTATATATAACTCTCTTTCCTAAATATTTCTTTTAAAAAGGAGAATTGATGAGTCCTTTTAAAAAAACCATAAGAAGATGGGACTTGGTTAGCTGTGCAACTGAACTAGATTTCTGCTGGATTGTTTTTAAGTCTAGTAATTTCCTTTCAGACTTTCCACTTTACAACAGGAAATCAATTGGACAAAGCTGTTAGAACACTGGAAGCTGCCCATATACCAAACCAGGCTATTGGTGCATCCAGGTCAGTGAGGTCTACACTGATTGGTAGCAGCAGCTCTCCAGACACAAATCATTCCCAGCCAGCCCTCCCTGGAGATGCACCTGTTTGGTGCAAAGGATGTGTTCTACCAGTGAGCTGCCTACAGCAAAGAAGCATCTGCCCGCAAAGAAGCATCTGCCCAGTATGTCTCATTTCTGACATTTCTGAGCCACAGATGGCCCTTGGCCATAGCAATCTGAGGCAGACATGACTTGAAGAAGCCTAGGGGGGAGGAATTGCCCTTGTGTGGGCTCACTAGCCACATTTGATGGGCACTTTTGAAAATGGTCTTGAAGTCAGCATGGGAGCAGCTTCCCTGCCATTAGGTGGTTGAAGCAAACAAGATGACTGACCAGTTGTTCTTATTTCTGTGCTGTGTGGTACTGGCCTTAATCAGGAGCCTTCTTATTTGTGTCTTCATCCCTTCTCCATAACCCATCCTCCTTTGCCACTGCCCAACCTTTGAGAGCCCAAACCCTTTCACTGGTCTTAGCTGTCCACATACATTTTGACTCAGTAATCAAGAATGGATTTTCCCCTTAAAATCCCAGAGTGTATTCCTGTTTCTTTCTATAATTTATATCCTACCTTAATAGTGCCAGGCTGCCAGTGTTTATGTGGCACCCCTGGCTAAATGAAGTGTGGTGCTGTGGGCTGCATTAAAACTATACATCTGGAAAGCATCCAAAAGCTCATCTTGTCCGACCATCATACATACTTAAGAGCAGAAACCACAATGTCCTAAATGCCCCTAACAAATCCATCTATTTAACAGATGAAAAGAGCCAATGATCAAACCTTTCTAAATCTACCCTCTGCTGAATACATCCCTAACTGCATATTTTTCAGTTGGCAATACTTTTTTGCTAGTTTCCTGTCCCCATTAATTCTGCCACACTTTGTAGTCTTGCCAGCTCTCCCCATACCTTCTTGTCTGGTTTCAAAAGCTGCCCTTTCATGTCCCTGCCTGTCTCACCTCTCATGCTCTTAACATCTTCTCTTAACATCTTTGGCTGGCTAAAACTTTTGTGTAACTTCCCCCACCCCTTATGCCTCATTTGTGCTCTATTTAGCAATTCAGAAGCCCCAAAAGGAAAGTTGCTTCTCCCCATTAAGAAAATGGTGAACACTTTGAGGAGGAAGTAAAGAATTTAAAGCCACAAATTCCCTTTTGAGGTGGCTCAAATTAGAGTATGGAACATTGCTGGGAGATAGCAGGGGTGAAACTGCCCTTCACAGCAGGCCATTTTGCATGGCAGCAGGAATCAGGGAGAATTCAGATGACCCTTCTGTAAAATCTGAGCAGGCTGGTTGAGTGGTGGTGTGGTTAGGCATGACCCCTGGCACATCAAGAAACATCTGTTATGTACTAAACTTGGATCCTAGAACAATAGGCAGGTAGGATCCTAGAATGCAACAACCTGATTGGCCTGCAGGAGCAGCCCAGCTAGGCTCCAGGAGGGAAGCAGAAGCAGCCAATCAGATGGGACCCATTGTATAAATAATGTATGTAAAGCTAGAGGGGTTTTGGGGGGGGATTCATTCACTGTTTGACGAACTGCAATAAAGAGCATGAAATCACTGTGCAACTCCGAGTATATTTCAACTTCCTTGCTGTATGCATAACCGGGTGAGGAAACCTCTGGCTCACAGGGCTTCAATTGGTCTCTCTTCCTAGGCCCTGTATTCTTCTTGGCTTTGACCATTTACTGCCTCAACGGGGGGGGGGGGGTGTTAACACCTTCCACATAGCGGGTGCATTGTGCCCACAAACAGCTAAGTTCCACTGGCAAAGGCCACACATTCTGCTCCAACCATTCTTACTGTTGTTCACTCATGAGCAATTTTGCCTTGCAGGAGCACAGCCCAGATGAATGGAGCAGAACAAGCAGAAAGCCGCAGTAGGAGGAAGGGTTGAGAGTGATCAGTCACTGCAGACAGCCCCTCTCCCAGAGAAGGGAGGCTGAGATATGTCCACTGGCTGGAGCACTCAGGCATCACTGCTCACTCTTCCTTCTCACCTCTTCACTTGATGCACTGGTGCATCCAGCTTCAGGAACTTGCTTTTCCAGAGGACTAGAATTGTTCATCTCTCTTTCTCTCTCTGTTCTCCATGGATGACACCCAACAGATACAGCTGATGAGAACAAGAAATTGTTCCATGTAGACGATGAAGGAGGCCTCACCAGCAGTGGCCAGATGCAGCCCGCTGTTCCCCTAGAAGTCGCCAACCTACATACACAGAGAGAGCAGGCTCTTAAATCCTGGCATATTCCATGACAAGACAGCCCAGGGGAACAGACACCCTAAGTGAAGCTTCTGCTGGGTGCAAGTCATGCACTCCTTGCCCATTTCACTATTGTCTCGGTCCTTTCCAGCCACTATCAGGGTGTGTGTACCATGTTTTCCCCTTGACGTATTTGAACCAGTGACCCTGGGAGAATGTGTGCATTAATTTATGTCTCTGCCTAATGAAAAGCCCCCTTTACATATAATTATGGTTGCCAGGAAAGGGTAGGGGGTAACCAAAAACTGATTTGAACCAGCAACCCTTAGAGCAAGTTTGCATGTTTGTGTCCACTTTGCAGACCCCACCAGAGTTTCCTTGCATGCTGCTGCTGCCTTCTGAACCTCTTTGAATTTGCTTGAGATTTCATCATCCTGAAAAGAATTACAGAGTTGGAAGGGACCTCAAAAGCCATGTGGTGAATCTGGGAAATGTGTTGCTTCAGTTTCTCTGATAGGTGTCATCCACAAATATGGCTACTCCACATTTCGCCCCAGATTCCAAATCTGTTATAACTCAATCACTACATGTCTCAGTGTAGGTTCTCAGGGGATCATGTTCCAAAAAGTGTATCCAGTCCTGTGATTCCTAACCCACATACTGTTATATTAAAAGCATCAAGGGAACTAGGTTTACTGTATGCAGTATGTATATCTTGTAGCCAGATATGCACACTTAGTTTGTTGTTGTTGTTTAGTCATTTAGTCGTGTCTGACACTTCGTGACTCCATGGACCAGAGCATGCCAGGCACTCCTGTCTTAGTCAGTACAAAACAAAGTGAGAAATGGCTCTGAACCCCTCCCCACCTTCCCAATTCACTGCAGCTCCATTAGTTGGCCTATGTAAGTCACATTTCCACTGTGTCGATACCTGTCATTTCCCCTTAATTCCTCTATAGATCCTGACACCAGCAATTTAGTATTCTATTTATAGATCATGGTGTCAAATTGTGTGAGTAGCTTATAGTTCTACAACTGCAGAAGTGGATCCTGTTTTTGCAGCTGTGTTACATGACATCTTGCTGCCCATAACAGTATTTCAAGCCCATTCTTCTAGCAATCCTGCATCAGGGAAACTGAATAGCACACTAAAGTAAAATATATCTCCTGGTTTTGAGATTATTTTACCTGCTTTTAGTTTCTAGAGGGATTACATTGTGCAGAGCCTTAGAACCCCTGATAAGCCCTATAAGGAAATAGTGCAGTAAAGTGCTGCATATGCATATTACATAATGTTAAGATACTTTAGACACATGGGAGCTTTCATCCACCATCAATTCTAAGCCTCCAACTCAAGTTATGCACTTTCCAATGGGATAATGAGTAAATGGCTGTTTATTGTGGACTCAGTGCTGCTTATACATCTGGGTATTCCACATGACACTTTCCTCTTAAAAATCCCATCCCATATTATTTTCTGCAGAAAATTGGATAAATAAAAAAAAAAACCCTGTGGAAATGGTAACTCTGGATTAAAATAGGGGAGGGGAGAGAGAATGAGATGACATTTGATAGGGCTGTCATGAAAATGCTATGAAAAACTTGTATGCATGAACAGCACCAAGTCCACAATAAACTGTCAATGTGGAAGTGCCCAATATATCCCATTATTGTTGTGCAATGGTGCTATATACAGTGGTACCTTGGGTTACATACGCTTCAGGTTACATACGCTTCAGGTTACAGACTCCGCTAACCCAGAAATAGTGCTTCAGGTTAAGAACTTTGCTTCAGGATAAGAACAGAAATTGTGCTCCAGCGGTGTGGCAGCAGTGGGAGGCCCCATTAGCTAAAGTGGTACTTCAGGTTAAGAACAGTTTCAGGTTAAGAACGGACCTCCGGAACGAATTAAGTACTTAACCTGAGGCACCACTGTATACACCTCTCAATTATCCATAGGATTTACAGTGGATTTTTTTGCTGGCAAGTGTAATATGCCATAAGTCCTTTCAAATGACACTTAAAAATTAAAAAAATCTCTCTCTCAATGTCATCTTCCTGGCTTCTTTTATTCTTGAGGAGCTAGCAAGGCTTCCTGGAGCATTGTTTCAAATTTATCATCCTTCCCAACCCTTGCAATCACACTGGGAGGAAGTTTTCACTTAATATTAGGTCCAGCATCAACTGATAGCTCCCTTGAGCTGAGGGCCCATCAGTGCTGACATCTGCTGTGGACTGGGACCCACCTGATTATGAGTGACTGAAACCTTTCACAGTGCTGAAAAGCAACATGAGGTCAGAGGATATGGGGACATTTTAAATGGCACTGCCATTGCCATTACGCCCACAGGGGAGGGTTGTCACTTTGCCATGGGCCCTTAAACTTGGAGTCATCAGTCCCATCTCATCCAACTCAACAAAGATAATTCTGTAATTATGCTAAACCAAATCCAAAGAGATTATGTCAGCCATGTGTATCTCAGGAATGTTTTAGGTTCAACTCTATTCAGTGGGACCTTCTTCAAAGCACATGAACATAGGGTTGAAGCCTTCTCCGCAATTCATCTACCTATAGGCTCAATTAAGAGATATGCGGAATGAAGAATCCATTAGAGCAGGAAACATGTGTGTCTCTCTCCAGATGTTGTTGGGCTACAGCTTTGAGCATTTTTGACTACTAGCCATGCTGACTGAGGCTGATGGGAGTTGGAATCCTGCAACAACTGGAAGGTACCAAGTTCCCCATCCTTGCATTACAGATATTCATTAAGGACAGGAGAAGATCTAGCTGAGAGGTAGAGCGCAAAAGGCCTCATCTATGGTTATTGGAGCCTCTGGCTGAATGACCTCAGCTCATAAGGCGAGCTCTTGAGAGAGCCACTACCCGTCAAGAGTAACAGACAATATTGGGCTCAAGGGCCTGACTCAGCATAAGGCAGCTTCATTATGTGCAGCAGAAGAAAAGCATTCAATTTTATAAATCTTGAAAAACCAGAAAGTTATAACACGGCAAATCCATGATATAAAAGATCATTATACATTTCCAAAGTGTTGCTTTTGTAAATACTATACATATTTCAGTACCTGAAATGTAGTCTCAGGTGTTTAGCAGTGAGGCATGTTTCACTTCAGTCAGAGTTCAGATTTTGTTTTGAAGTGTTCACAGAGTGTGGAGGACAGGGGCTTGCTTTTTGTTTGCCATTTTTAATTTCAACAAGGATTACCCACCCCACCCCATTCCCAACAACTATGTCTAAACCAGTCGGGCACATAGATTTCTTTAAGCCTTATACATGATATCAAAATAGTGATTAAATACATAACAGAACAAGTGCTTTTCACTTCAGGACCAAACTAAAAAGCAAACTTCTCCGACAGCTTTGCCAGTATCTTAATGACAAACCAGAACTGAGTTGTCATATCTTTTTGCTTTTCAGTGCAGGCTGCTCACTCAATGACAATTTGGGGCTTTCAGCTCCAAACATAGTACCTACTCCTGTATGCACACACATGTGTGTGTACACACAAACACACACTGCCTTTTGTGTATGCAAATGATTGGATTCAAAGTCATAAACTCTACTTCTGCATATAAAACCCAAATTAACTTTGCTATGGACACTTTGCAGCTTATGACCAACCAGCTTTGAATGCAAGCAAAATGTATCATCTCCAAAACGGTTGAAGTCAAAGTGAAGTAGTCTTGCTGAACTCATCATCTGTACCTGCAAGTATCAGTATTCAAGTTGGGAATGTAAGTGAGCTGCATGCACAGAATGAACAAACACAGAAACGTGAAAGGTGTAATCAAATTTAGGGCAGCTAAGAGTTAACATATACAAATTAGTCCATGGAAACGTGTTCTTCTTTATGTTCCTCAAGCAAAGCCAAATTTCTCAATGTTTCCCTTCCAAGAAATGTTGTTTTCAGAATGTTGTCTGAAAAGCAGCATCAACCATATGTAACCTACAAACTTTTAAAGTTTGGGCTTGGAATTCCAAACACCTCTCTGCTATGATTTGTATGTACCTATGAATTAGCATTTGAATATAACCATGAAGAAAAAAATAGGGCAGGGGTGGGAGATGGCAGTTGAGACCTACCCTTCCTGTTAGTGGCTGGAGAAAGAGATTGATTGTCATGAATCTAGACATCATTCAGATGCAAGTCTACTACTGTGGGGTGCAGTTGGGATGTGAAGGAAGCCGTCTGCATTTCTCTTCCTGCTAAGGGTGGTTTTGCAACTGAAAAAATGTTGTGACACATTGATAGTTAAGTGGAAGAAGGGAAGCTTAAACGTAAGTAAAGCAATAAAATAAAATAAAACCTCAAACATTAAGATGTCCAGAACAACCATTAGAGGGAATCAAAACCTGCACTCCTATAGTTTTTTTGGATTCACGTACACTAACCAAGAAAAATGAACCCACAGGGTGCATTTTGTGTTCTCTAAAAATCCTGTTGCACTGTGCATTCATTTTTTAGATTTCTGGGCTCCCAGGCTGTTATTTCTTAGTATCACAACTTCATTGTGATTAATGACAGACTCTTGTGAACTTAAATGGGCTTCTGATCAGGCATCAGAGTTCTTTCATAACCCAGTGAGAATCTTAGTGATGACACAGAATATGGTGCTAATGAAAGTGAGATGCAGACACCGATGGATATTTATGCCTTCAAAATGAAATTGTTAGGAAAGCTGCATGTCTTCAACTGTAAAATGTCCCAACAGACAACAACACAAATCTGCCCATGTGTGTTAATTGTGTAACATCACATTCTATCCCAGGTGTTGGCTACAAGGCATTTGAAACTGCCATTATAGCAAACTGTGTCAGCTAGGGTTAGAATGGAAGAGAAGAAACATTGGTACTCCTTGGTATGCTCTGATGTGTTCTCATCACAGATGGATGGTAATTTTATTCATCACCCAGTCCCTTCACAATCGTAGCAAGTGCCAAGAGAGAGAGAGAGGCCAGCCCAGCCACAGAACAAGCAGAACATCTTAGAGCAGATTGCCAGACAGCTGCCTAATAAGAGCAGGCTCCAGTTATGCCTTCGGCAATTCAATTCTTTGGGAAGAAGTGGACATGTGAAAGATTGCCTGAAGCAGCCTGGGAAACATTAGCGGGCAGGTCTCTCAAATACTGTGACAATCCCTCTATTGATTGTCCCAAGGGATGGTGGCATACAACACCAGAGCTTGTTAGGATTCTGGACTCATATCTGAAATTATTTGTCTGCAAAATGCTGGACGTTCACAAAGATGACAACTCAGAGCTTGTAGAATCCGTTAAGGGGAGAGGTGGGCTTCAGAGGAAGGAGACACTAGGTCATGTGCTCACTTCTGGAGAAACTATGTATAACTACTCAGGCAACTCTTACACAAAGCACCGTTTCATTGAGGATTTTGACAAAAGGAGAGTATATGTGAAAGTATATGTATGGATGGCTTCTCCTATTCATGGTTCAGATCATGGCAGGTTAATCAATATGCTCCTCTCAGTAGTTTGAATCTGTACTGGAATATTTAAAGCACAGTTGATGGGAAGCTGTCATTTTTTACCCTTCAACTGTAATTACCATTACTGTATGTCTACTCCAAACTAAATGGCTTGTGGATAACTGCCATTGTCTACACATGCCTAGTGAAGGTTGCTTCCTCATCTCAGCAGAACCAAAGAAATGAATTCAACAGTGGCTTAACACATTAAACTCAAACAGCTCCAAATACTCAGTGAATCTGTTCATGCTCTTTACCAACTCGACTCTTAGGAGGAGGAAGAGTGAAAAGTAACAAATAAACTCCAACCTTAAACTCACCTGTGCTCCTATTCAGAGATGGTTATAGAAAATTTGTACTCTGTCAACAAGCTAACACAGTCCAATTAAAACTTCATACATTAGCCTCTGAGCTATTTGGGCTGGAATGGAGCAGATTTCTTCACATGAATGGAATATATGAGAGATTATTGATGGAAAACCTTTTTTTAAAAAAACCTCCCTGCATGTGGAAAGCTTGCATGTCAGGGAGAAAGCTAAATTAAGATTTCTAAGCTTTATTTTCTTACTAAAATGCAAGTTTTCCACAATACGGAAATTTATCTCATGTTTCCCAAGTGCACATGAATTGTGAGATGATACAGCCAGAGTACTATACATGTGCCTTGTTGACTTCAAACATACAAGCAAAAAGATGATTAACATATAAGAAACACATTCACCTGTGCTTGGCTACATAATATAACAAGGGGCTGTATGCATGTGGGAACACAGAATTTATATGCCATGACATAAACACACACAAACAAGAAATGATGTAACTTACAATCATGTATATGTGTATGCACATGGCACACACAAGAGGATTTGTAATGTCCTCCCATATGTGTATTCACAATGGGAGGTAAACAAGCTTTATACAAACAAGCTATCATGGGGGGGAAATAAACAAGTAATTGATGCTGGTGTCTTTGCCTCCATTACTTCAGAATTCACTAACAAGCAGCAGTTATTATAAGCTGAAGATATTTTACCTGCTTCCCCTATTCTATATAACAGAGAGAATAGTATTTTTGTATCTGTCAAATGAAATATGAGGAAAGCCATAATACAGTCCTGTCTATATGTCTTCTGCTAGTCCTGCAACTTCCTATGTTCTAATTACATCCCTATTACTCAGAAAAAGGAGCATTTATGCATATGGAAAATGGGAAGACCACAGTATGAGGTCCAAATTAAACATGACACCATTCATTGCAATTTCATTTATGGTGCCGTGTCTGTTCTGTCTCCGAGTCTGTGCACATGTGCACACAGGTCTATGCACAAAGTGAGAAGACCCAGGCGCTCACAAGTGCACAAACCATCACACATACCCAAGGGTACTTGTGGACATATACACTCATTTGCATATAGATATACTCACATGTAGAAATATATGAACAGATGCTCTATGCTGCACATTTGGAAGCCATGCTCAGCAATGGGCACAACAAAATCTACTGGGTGCTAAATTGGGATAGCTGGAATGATGCTCATTCAAGTAATTCCATGTACCATACTAACATCAGCTGTGCAGTGCCAGTGAATGAAGTTAATATCTAGGTGGATGGGAAAGCTAGCCGATAGCATGTGTGAGAATGTTATACAGAATCCAGGCACAATGGGGATGGAACATATCCAGCTGCCCATATATTGAACATGTGTCTGCTTGCATCATCCCTGCTAATTTCAGGGACATTGTAGCTAAAGTGAAATTACTGATTTGGATATCATGGTAAATCAGGATTGGGGGAACATGAACATAGAATTAAATACCAAGGAATAGTAAGCCAGAAGAGAAATATAAAGGTTACAGACCACAGCAACAACAGCACAAAGAAGAAAGGAAGGAATCAATGGTGATTGCTTGGAGGAGGGAGTTAGCAGCCTTATGGACCACACAGCCCAAGGGAGAAGGTTCTAACACTGCATCCCATTGATTTCCCACCAGGCTGAGTCAATGCTCAGAAACAAAGAAGGTCTTGAAGGTGGCTGAACGTCGAACATCTCTGCCCACTATATGGATCCAATTCCATTAAGAAACAGAGTGAGCCATTGATCCAAGACCTTCAAGATAGGATGTAAGCAAGAGTATGAAGAATATGGTGGGGAGCATTAGAACTTTCCAATATTTCACACACATACCCCAAATACACACACATATGTATTTCTTTCCTCCTGTGGCCTTGATGCCTTCCTTAACCCACAATAGAGCTCTGAATTCAGACTGTGTGACATGATTTTCATCAGTTGATTTCTCAGTAACAAGACCTTCATTAGAGTGACAGCAGTGAAAAATCTGGTACAGAGCCCTCAGGGTGGTTTTGATGGAGGCAGGTTTGACCCAGCCCAGCTTCCAGATATTATTACCAATGTAAAATAAAGACCATCTTCACTTCATCCTTCTAAGGGGTGTACTGCAATGAAATCTATAGAAATTCTTATCTTGCATTAAGGGTAGACTCTGTAACTTGTTTCTCTGTGTGGAAATTATTTGTTCCAGAAGAATATGCAGAAATTGTGAGAAGAACTAAAATATAAACTTCCAACACTGGCACACAACACTATGTCAAACCCACTATGGTTACCACTATATCTGGGATATTATAGCAAATCTGTCACTTCACTGCACTGAACACAAGAATATTCCATTCCATTCCTTCCACTGCATCACAGTCTCTGAGAATCAGCACTGGAGAAAACATGGTTGTGTCATTTCTGTTGTATTGTTGCCCTGTTTTATTGCAATAGTACCCATTCTCCACAACCTCTTTGCTGAGAATGCAGGAAGAGGACACCATTTATGTCAAGTGTGATGGCTATTCCTTTCATGTGGACTTAAAATATATATATATCTGAAACTAGACAAGGAACTTCTCAAGTTCACTTCCTGGAGGCATAGCATAAAATGTTAACGGGTACTACAGTTGTATGTGCATGATCATGTAATCTAAGAGAGAGAAGACAGTGAAAGTGGGTTGCACAGGCAAGTGAAGAAGAATAGGAAAGGGAGCAGAAGCAACATGTGAGTGTTTGGGATCATAATAATCCTGCTCAGAAACTTTTAACCTTTGAAAGGGAAGCTGTTAAGTGCATTACTGATCAAGAAAACTCAGGCATCCATTTAAGGGTTAAAGGTTTGCACTACAGTTTTCAATTTCAAATGTAACTACTGCTCTTTGGTGTCAATAGATGTGGTGCCAATGAATGTGTGTGAGTTGCACAGAAACAGTCTGATTAGGGGTAAATGGGAAGGAGCGCAGGAAGCAGTAAAGAGATGCAAGAGGGCAGTCTACACGCAAATGCATCTACAGGCTCATGAAGAGTGATCTCTGCATAGTTATGCACTGACTCTTATACAACCACATACTGAAATACACTGTGCTGTTCAACACTGAAGCTCCCCAGCACTACTTCACACCATCCCACTCCCAGTTTCCTGTTACAGCACAAATCTTTAAGTCTGGCTACAGGAGAGTGGAAACCAGCTACAATTCCCCTGGATATAACTGCTCTGCCTTTATAACACCCCAAATACTTGTCTGCAGACAAAGAGTAGGACATAGATTAGTGACCGAAATCTTTTGGCTGGACAGAAAAGAAGCAAGAGAAATGATCAGTTTCTCTTTCCAATCCCCAAGAAACACAAGAAAAGAAATGGCTTTATTCTTCGCCCCTTTCTTTCTCCAGGGCAATAGGCTCCTTGGTCCATTTGGCCTTGGCGGTGTCCTGGTCTTCAACAGAACCAAGGTCAGCCGACAGACCTGCCATTCCATCACCATCACCATTGCCTTCCAAGTCCAGTTCCTCAAAGGAGGAGCCACTAGCCCCTGACTCGCTGTAACTGTGCTCACTGCGATTGTCCACCTCATCTCGGCTGTGGCCAGACGTGAAGGGGGACAAGATGGAGGTAGCCACTGAAGTATCTCTGCTGTTGGTTGTAGTCTCCAAGCTGACAGAGCTGTTCTCACTTAAGGTGTCGGCCCCTTTATGTAAAAGAAGAACAAAGAGTTAATACTGGGGAAAGATTATAAACTCAGAACCATGAAGAAGCGCCCACTACACATCTCCACCCTTGCATTTATTTGAGCATACTTTGGATTCTTCAAGCAATAGGAGTTTAAAAAAATCTATGCAATTTCATCCCACCAAAAAGTATATCACAAGGACATGGGGAGGGGTTTAAGAGTGTGATAAGCAGCAAAAGCCTATACCAAGCTAAATGGATCCATTGACTGTATAATGGACTGTATCATATGCTTTGACTGTATAATGGACTGTATCATATGCTTTGACTGTATAATGGACTGTATCATATGTTATCTTACTAATTTAAGACCTGTGGGTTTGGCCAGAGACATAGTTTAGGAGATAAATCTACGGTCCAAAATAGCAATCCTGTGGTGTTCATTCCCACCAAAGCGTTCAAGAAGGCAAAGCAAACAGAGATTGGCTTCTAGGCTTAGATGCTTGGCTGTCAAGATCCTTAAAGACCACCCAGATCAGCAAACTGCAAAATTGGCAAACCAGTAGCTATTAAAGCAAGAATTGTTCAGGAAGGCAAATCATAATTTAATGCATTAGAAAAAGAAACATTAAATAGCATTCTAATTCATTGTTCTTCCAATCTTGTGTTGATAGTAAACCAGTATTAACCCTTCTATCTTAAGGACTCTGTATCTACAGTTACTTACCTGGATGACCTGAGAGAGTGACAAACTGTTCCTCCTAGTTGGGGAGAGATTTCATGAGCAAGGGGTGTCTCTGTACAGTCGGTGACCCCCTTCCCCCATATCAGACTGGATTATTCCAGGGAAATAATCTTTTGACAGCTTAGGTCCTCTTAGGAAAGAAAACTGCATGATTGAATCTAATTAAATAAATTTACTAGTAACTCAGGATGATTGACTTAGGCTTGTCTCACAGGAAAGTATGGATGAATTTTTAAGAAAAGAAAGAAGAGTAAGAGCTTTCTGATCTCCATTCAATAAAAAGGCAGCAAACCCCAGCCAAGTTTAGTGGTAACTTGTCACAAGTTAGTACAGAAACTATAGCTACAAAATTGGAAAGCAATTGCAAAATAGTGTAGGCATGGTGCCCATGATTTGGATCACACTGTTATTTCCCTTCTCAACAGAATGACCTGAGAACATTTGTTCAACACCGTGGCCCAACATAAAATTGAGCTCTAAATGTATTCTCTGCTTGAAATGCAAAAACAATGTGTGTTGGAATATCTGGAACATATCTGGAACGTATTAGAAGATACCTTTACTAGGAAACATAGGTAAACATACTTTCACATACTCTCTTTGGCTAAACCAAAGAGCTTTAGAGAATGTTGACATGAGGAAAGTGCATTCATATTGCCCTCTACTGGACAAAATATGTCTCCTATCTTGCAATCCTGTCCCCTTACTGAAATGTCATGGCTTTCCCCTTAACAGGCTTAGAAGTAGAATACAAAGATTGTATGAAAGAACTTTGTTAACATTTCCAATTTTGAAAGAGACTCCTTCTAGGGTTTCCTACAGCAGCATTTAGTATGTAACTAAATACTGAAACTGAAACACGAAGAGAAAAGAGAGGAGGAATGGAATCACACAACAGCTGAAACTTGATAGACAGGTAGCCAAGGGCAAGCTTGCTATTAAAAGTCATAAAAACATGATTATATGCTCAGCTGTTTAAAAAAATGTATTGTGGAATTCCCTTCATAACAACAGCAGCACTCCAGCAAGGAGCAAGCCAAGGCACACATGTAACGGATTAGAGTGAGTGGGTGGATGGGTAGTTCCCACTTTGCATGCTTCAACCATTCTTGGATTGGGGCAAGGGCTTCCAGTGGCAGCCAATAATGCATTCATGTTTGCACGAGGCAAGCTGTGTCTTCTTGCATTTCATAAACTTACAGTTACCAGCTTACCCAGCAGGGACATGAAAATATCCTGCACATACATATCTTACTGCCTGCTCACTCAAACTACAGAACTCATCTATAGCAAAAGGTGGAACAGAGCCCCCCTCCCCTAAATTGCTATGTGGATATTGACAGATTTTACATGGATACTCCGCAGTGAAGTCTTTGTTTAGGAAGAATCAAGAAAAAAGGGAGCAGGGTGGTTCCCTTGAACCAAAGTCTCTTCCTAATAACAATGTTTTGAACATGTGCTGTAGGAAAATGATCTTTGTGAGCTCCTTAAATTTAACAGGAGGCAGTTACACACATAATATACATCAGGGGTGGCTAAACACCAGTTGGGGGGGGGCGGAAATCACCTACATCCAAAGGAAATTTTTCTCAAATTTTGGCAGTGGCAGAAAAAAAAAGTCTAATTAAAGTAGACACAGTAGAGCAGTGGACAGAAATACAAATCATCTGGCCCTCGTCTCAACAAATCAATCATGTGATGGGTGGAGAGCGGTGATAAGCTCCTCCCCTCAAATGGTTTGTATGGATCAGATGAGAAGGGAGTCTATGTGCCTGTCTATGTCCTCTGTATGTGTGCATGCATATGACAGTGTGCATATCATAGTGTGCATGTGAGAGTGTGATGTGGCCACACCTACTTTTGTCCATATTTGCTACTGGTACTGTATGTGGTCCCGAAGGGTTGAGAAGGATAAATGTGGCCCTCAGCTCCCTGCACACACAAAAATAGCCATCCCTTATATAAATGGCTCCAAGACACATTCTGGGTCCTCCAGAACCTTTCCTTCTCCCCCTCCTCTTTCCACTTTCAACTACCAGACCTTTATCCAGTCCTTAACATACTGGTGTAGAATACCGTATAGATTTCTGCAGGATGTTGGTGCTTGTTAGCTATTCTTGTTTGATTCTCCCTTAGTGTTGCCTGGTTCGCAAATAAGAACCGCTTTATTGTTAAGAGAGTAACTGGCCTGGAAACCTGAGTGCTTTTAAAAGACCACCTTTATTCTTCAGATGCTTTTCTAGCATTAGGTCCAGCTCCCCGCACTTCCATAAAGGCAGCACTAAAACCTGCCCCCTCCAGCACTACTATCCCCAGTCATGAGTGATGCATGAGGAACAACAAAGTTTGCATTTTGGGAACATAGTGTGCCTAAGGCTTTTTTTGTGTGTGTGGTCAACAAACTTAAATATAACTCCAAAGGGGACATTAGATGTTTGATGGAAAGTTTCCCTCTCCTTTCACTGCAGCTTGTGAAGTGTAAGCCCCTTGGTGATGGTGTTGCTCTTTAAGCTAAGTCCTGTTCTGTGATGCCGCTACACTGCAACAACCCTGCTGTAAATAGTTTAGCTCCTGCTGCTAGAATCTGTGGGTCCAGACAATGGCAAAGTATACAAGGAAGTCCAAGCACATTTTTTAAAAACAGAGAATGATGCATGCATATATATAATGTCTTCTAAAGCCCCCTTTTAGCACAGTTGCATCTGATAGAGAGTCCATAGCTCATGCTTCCTTGTGGAAGATCCCATGTTCAATCCATGGCATCTCCAGTTAAAGGTTTTTGGTAGCGGGACTGAGGAAAATTCCTTTCTGAAATGCAGGGTTGACTCACTTTAAGGCAGCTTTCTGTATTTCACAGAATTGTGAAGATGTGGTCACCAACCTCTTGTTGTTTGGATACCCAATGCTCATTGTAAAACCAGATAAGCTTGTTTTCTTATCAACTATATTCTTCTAAGGTTCAATTATTTATTTCTAAAATTTTGGGTCTAATTTTCCCAGTATTATTGTTTTGTTTTTAGAAAATGAGAAACGTTCAATTACCCAAATCTCTGGCATTCTTTATGTTATGCATGATCACATTATTCCATACACAACTCATGTGCTCTTCAGTTAGAATAGTGACTACTACACAGGCTCCAGGAAGCAAGCACATATTCACAAATAGCAAAGATAAGTGCATACATTTATTTTTTCTGAGGCAACAAAGCTAAGCTAGTATTACTCCAATTCTTATTTTATTAATAATATTGGTTCTAATTGCAGTTTGGGGAACCTCTCAGCATGGCATGTAGTGGAGCTGAAAGATAAGGGCTACAAGCACCATAAGTTGATCTGGATTCAAGAGAAATTGTGGGAGGAATTTCATGCCACACTCTTATGAGCCTTCTGTCAGGGCATGTCTTTTGTCTTGCCAGATGGAACAATCTCCTCTCCCCACCCCACCACGCGCTGTTCCAGGGGTTTTCTTAATCCTCCAGAGCCACTTTTCAGGGATGCTATAGGGAGGGGCAAAACTCATTGCAGAAGTGGAGGTCTTTGTGCAGGGCTTCCACTGATGGGACTCATTAGTTGAATCTTGCCCATTGCCTCCAACAATGGAGATAGAACATAGCCATCGTGGCCCAGTATTCATTACTTGCCATGAATTTGTCTAACCCTTTTTCAAAGTTATCCAAGTTGGTGGCTGTGGAGAAATGCTGCTAGATATAGATATATGTCTGTCTATGATTGTTTATGAATGAAAACATTCTTTGAAAGTTAGATCCCTTGTACTGTTACGATGTTGCAAGTCTGTGTAGCAGGCGATCTTGGTAACAGGTGAGAGGAGGAGAGATACAAAATCATTTTGTCATAGAGAGACAGTTGTGATTTGGACAGTTGGGGATTGGAGCAGATGAGGGAGGGAGTGGGGAGAGACCAGAAATATGTTGAGGGAAATGTTGAGGCCTGAAGATCAGGAGTAGGGAGTCAGTGGCTACATTGTTCTGAGAGGCTGCCCTGTGTAAAGGTCTTACCAGAGGAAGGTTACACAAGCAGGTATTTAAAGTTGGCTAAATGGACCAAGCAGCCAGAAATACAACCAGAGGAGCTTCGGGATGTAGACACAGACTGTCCCCTGTTGCTGGACTGGGTTGTGGGAATATTTCACTGGGGTGGAATTTGGCTCGAGGTAAAAGCCACTTAGAAGTTGGTGTCAGCAACCGTCTCTTTAGGTAGGGCCGTCTTTACCCGGGGGTGCAAGGGATGCGGGGCACCCGGGCGCTGAATTCTGGGGGGTGCCAGGCGCCTGCCACTGAAGCCGCCTAAACTCTTAACTGTCTACCTGAGGTGTCTTGTGTGAAGGCACCGCAGGGCCGGGGAGGGATGTGCGCCAACGGCGGTAGCTGGGCTGTGGCCACGCGGCTGCACCCAGGGGACCCTGGCCCTCCCGCTGGCTTGCAAGGAGGTCCTTCCCAGAAGTGCTTGTCCACAATCCGGGTCCCTTCTTCCGCACTGACAATGATTCTCTCCCCAATTACACCCACATGGATGTTGGCATTAATAACAAGAAAAATCTGCTGGGATCTAGGAAAGCAGCCTTTTATAGTTGTTCTGACTCTTCCCTTGAGAAGTCTCATCAATAGCTATAAAGCACAATCTGTTCTCCCTTAGCAAGCACTTGTCAATAAAAGAATCAATAAAACCATAGACTTGGAAACGTCACTATTTCTACAAAGTGCACCAAGAAACTTAACCCCACATGTAAGTGTCCTGAGACCTAAGCAATTGACTCTGGCCCCCAGGAACAAATCTCTTGAATAAGAGTCTGTTTACAGTTACTGCCACTGGAACATAATCCTTGTCTTCCTGGCCAATTCAGGGACAAATGGCCTTAATGTACACAATAGTAAAAGCATCTCCTCATCTTTCCTCCCGGTCTTGTGAAATATTATTAAGTAAGAAACATGAACAATGATTTTAAGGCTTCAATCATACACCTGCTTCTTGGGAATAACACAGGGGCATGTTCTGTAATTCTCCCTAGCATAAGGTATTTTTTAAAGAAAAAGTGTGGCTACTGCTTTCATCCCTACCTGCCTTGCATACAGAAAAATGACTGGCCAAAAAAGATAGAGGAGGCTGGAACAGCACATCAGATAAGAATGAAGTAGCCAAAAAGGGCTGAGGAATCATACAGGTCTATGTCTAAATTTGGACCCATGGAAGAACTGCATTAGTATATGAAAATGAAATAGCGGGACTACACTTCAGACATGCCTGGCGTGCTCTGGTCCATGGGGTCACGAAGAGTCGGACACGACTAAACGACTAAACAACAACAACAACAACAACGCTTCAGACAGGCAGAACATCTCAGGGAAAACTGAAGTACCAGGTGAAATAACAGAACAACCAAGTGCCAGTAGCATGTCTTCAAATTATTGCCTGGCTCCATGCCTTAGATACAGGTTTGCTGATAGCTAGGCTGCTTTCTAGCATTTTCTAAATGCAAGCCCAAAAGGCTTCAACAAAAGGTGTCATGTCATTCCTACAGATATCCTAGGGAGGCAAAAGCTGCCCCCTGAAAAGTATGAGGGCTGAGGTAGCAGACCAGGGGTAGTCATTATGATGCTTCTCAAATATTGTGGGCTACAGTTCCCGTTAGTTTCAGACAGCAGGGCCAATGATCAGATATGATGGGAGTTGCAGTCCACAACATCCAGAGTGTATATCGCTCACAAAAGTGCTCAGCTCCAGAAACTGTAGATCCAGAATAAAATAAGGCTTGCGGAGGTGCTTGGCACCCACCTCCCCCCTGCCTTTCCTTATACAGGGCCATTAGCCTCCCTGGCAGGAGAATAAAGTTTGCATTTACTTTAAAAACAACTCCCCTGTTTCTTTGCACAACTGTCACATGAAGCTAGCTGCGCTCTCTCCAATGAGATTCTCACAGGTAATTGCTGCCCAAGGAGACAAGTGCTTGCATGAAAACCACAGCAAAGCCTGGAGAGGGAATAAGTGATTAGAAAAGCACAAACTTTAGCACAGGCAGGTAGTACATCTTCACCATTCCCTTGAGAGAAAGCTGAGAGCACAGGCACAGCGCTTCCTTCCTGGGGCTATGGTGTCTTACAAGCACATCCAAGTACGGAAAATATCTGACAGCAAGCAACACACTGTCAAAAATGGTCTGAGACCTTGTGAGTCTCATTTGGTGGACTAAGTAGACAGACTAGCTACAAAAGGGCTCACTTTCTGTAACACTCAGGCTATGTATACCACAACAGGTGCCTGTGTATTTTGGAATTTCCTAGGGCCCTGATAAAGGTAACCAAGAGTACCCATCCTTTAAGGCTGCATCTGTTAACAGGAAAGAAAATGTGTGTATGCATCAGACCGTGCAAATGTAATAGCAACAATTCTGGGGCTGTGGGTTAAAGCCTCAGCGCCTAGGACTTGCTGATCGAAAGGTCGGCGGTTCGAATCCCTGCGGCGGGGTGCGCTCCTGCTGCTCGGTCCCAGCGCCTGCCAACCTAGCAGTTCGAAAGCACCTCCGGGTGCAAGTAGATAAATAGGGACCGCTTACCAGCGGGAAGGTAAACGGCGTTTCCGTGTGCGGCTCTGGCTCGCCAGAGCAGCGATGTCACGCTGGCCACGTGACCCGGAAGTGTCTCCGGACAGCGCTGGCCCCTGGCCTCTTGAGTGAGATGGGCGCACAACCCCAGAGTCTGTCAAGACTGGCCCGTACGGGCAGGGGTACCTTTACCTTTACCTTACTGTTTGAGTAGAAAGAGCTGTTTTTCTGCCCTATCCAACTTTAACCACATTCACAAGTTTATACTAACCCCACCCACCTCAGGACAAAAATGTGGTGAAAGTGCTCTGAGGCCATAAGCAGATGTTACATGGGATACAGATGTTATCTCTTAAGGAGAAACCTAGGTTGCAGAGAATGGAATCTTCACTCTCTCGGCACTTGAACAGCAGCATCTTGTAGTTCAAAAAAGGAATAAGATTATTTCCCAAGGAAAGTTGCTATGATTTGGAGAGCTGTCTGGAGTGTGGCTGCAGTAAGAATTAGAACCTCTGACTTCACTGATTAGTAGTGACTCCCATGCCATATTGCGATGACCCCAGAACCAACCAGTATTCAGCACAGAAATAGGTGGGAGCCAAAATTGGCTAGTCTCAAGGCGAAGCATGGAGAAGCTCCATGGCATTTCCACCTCAGTAGCAAAGGCTAAAATGCATTTAATGAGCTGGTTGTCTGGATTAGCCAAGAATCAGCAAGATCCATTATTTTACTGAGAATTCAATTTGAAGCAATCAGGTGGTGTGAGAAAAAAGATCAAGGCAAATCCGGTGGAGCAACTGAGCTATTTCTACAGATAGGCAAGCAATAAAAATAAGAATTATTTTATTAATCTGATTAAGAATAGTCAGAAACTGCTTAGAAGCTGCTGCAGTGCAGTTACTGCATTCATATTTCAGATATACAGTATGAGGCATAAGATTTCAGAAGCTATTCCATTTCTTGTACATACGTCCACCTATAGATTGTTATGTCTGTTAACTATATTTCATATTCCCACATAAAATCTCAGCACCCTTGCACCAGTTTCAAATCCTTGTCTCAAAGACCCATGTAATCCATTGCTCTGAATGACTATATTCCTAGATTTGAGAACAATGCAACTAGAGTGTAAAGAAGAGATAAATTTGTCAGATTAACAGCAAACCCAAAAATCCTGTTGTTAGTTGCCAGGGCAACACAGCAGATAACAACATATTTGTGTAAGCCATTAACCATTTTTAATTATGACATCACTTTCTGCTATGTTCTCATAGCTGAGAAAAGGGCCAATGCCCTCTATACTTGAGCTCTATTTGTGTGCTACTCATGTGTAGGACATAGTGGTATTTACGTTGGCATGGTCCCTGCCCTCTCCCCAATGTCCCTTCTTGCTCTAACAACTACTGATGACAATCCTCACTGAAGTGCAAAGATTGCAGACCATAAGTACTCTTCTTCCTCTTCTTTAACTAAAGTACAGAGAAGGATTAGGCCAATTCCAGTCTTGCAGGAGGCGCACAGGTTTCTCATCTATCAGAAGAGTCCAGATTCAAAGTTCTCTGCTGCAAGTGGCTTTGTCAAAAATAGCCTTGCAGGGAGATCTATTCTCTGGCCATTCCAACCTGGATTTCCCTGAACCCCAAGGGGGCACCTCTGCCAGCAGATGCCAACAACTGGACTATAGACTCCTTGGAGGATCAAGGAAGCCACAATGAGCTTCCCCTAAAAATGTCCCTGCAGTTTAAAATCCACTGCCCCTAGAGGAAGCCAACAGTTGCAGAAAAACCAGCTGGCCCTTTAAGTGGTATAGATTCAGGGGGCAAGGCTGTAATACTATCTAGCTCAGACTAGAAAACTCTTGTAGTTGAGAATAGTGGTGAGACAATGTGTTTCTTTCTCTGGATGGATAATTATGATCCTGAATCAGCATCTTGGTACTTTGTCTAGACCTCCAACCTTGTCTGAGTTTCTAGTCTATTCTGGAGCCCTGGACCTCCTGGTCTCCATCTTACTTGGGTCATCACCACTTCTTGATAGTGGACACTGAACCTTTCTTTCAACAGTATGTTTAAATAATCTTGGCTGGTTTGCAATTTCTTTTGTACATTAATTTGCAGTCTGTAGCCATGCATCTTTGTTCCACAATTTCCTTAGATGTTATAAGATCAGGGGAAGTCAGAATTTGATTTGGCACGTCAAGGGACCATTAAATTACTAGGGACTCAGTAGGCATCACTCTTTTTTAGTTGGTATTGAGTCATGTACTAGTACCACTAGCAGGCACTATACACTACGGGTGTGTTTTGATGCTTGTCTGGGCTAAGCAGAATGTGCCCCTATTAAACAATTTGCATATGTGAAAAATGGGCTTGGAGGGGGGCAAAAGCTTTTTCAAAACACCTCTAATAGCTCCCTTCTTTTGTACTGATTCACAATTCTGGCACCTGTAGCCTCAGCTCCATTTTATGTCTGAAAAATGTTCTTTTGAGTAACAGTGAGATTGCTAGAGAGCTAATCAAATTTGGTGACATAGTGACATCACTGGGAGCAATACTCTCTTTTTGTTGACTGTATGCCCTCAGTGACATCATCACATAGCCAAATCTTATAGGTTGTATAATGATATCACCCTAGAATGAAAAACTATTTTTCAAACAAGAAATAGCCCCGAAATTGCTGCAATTTCAGGATGCACAGAGGCTCAAAATGGAATGCTGTCAAATCACACCTTATGCTGATTTTACTTATGTGACTGTTTGTTTATTATGTGATCTGCATAATTCTACAAACAAACAAATAGAAAGGGTGAAGGAGACTCTTGGCAGCCTCCAAAGTTCCCATGCAACTATTCCAGAGTCTGGTAAACAAGACAAAAGGCTTAAAAGCTTTTTCCAGGAAGGGTTTCCCCATCACGGAAAGTGTTTTTAAGCCCTCTTCCTTGCTTACCAGACTCTAGGAAGGTCTTATGCAGGCTCTGGAGGCCTTCTCAAGATCTCAGGTGATAGGGGTTGTTCTGATTTTATACACAACCCCCAGGACCATAACACCCATGTAACTCTTCAATATATGTTAAGAGTTGTGCATCTTCACTGCAGTGCCCTCACACTTGCAGAAATTAATTTTTTAAAAAATAACCCCCCAAACCCTGATCTCAAAGTTGGAATCATATTTCAGAGGGGAAAGAGAATACACACAAAACGTGCTCTCTCGTTTCGGTTATACAGTCGTACATTGGTTTTTGAACAGTTTAGTTCTCAAACGTTTTGGCTCCCGAACGCCACAAACCCGGAAATGATGGTTCCAGTTTGTGAACTATTTTTTGAAAGCTGAACATCCGACAGAGCTTCCGCAATCAGGAGCTGTGCTTTGGTTTCTGAACGTTTTGGAAGTCAAACGGACTTCTGGAACGGATTCTGTTCGACTTCCAAGATACGACTGTATTGGACTAGATATATATTACTATATTGTCCTAGTGTTCCTATATTCTGCCTCAGAACTGTTTCTAGTATTAAGGCTGGTAGTATTACTACTCTTTTGGAGACACTGCTGTGATCTTGAACTTTGCTGCCTTAAACCCCTTTGGAGAAAAGTGTGGTGTATAATTCTAATAAATAATAAGTAAATAAATCCTCCAATTCAATAGCACAGCAGGTTTGGGAAAAGTGAAGATACATGTCAATGCCACAGAACTTTGAAGAATGTGCTCTCCCCTAAGTGTGTCTGTGTCCTCTTCTACCTCTCCCATTCAGCTTTGTGTCAAACCTCTATGTGTGTGCCCATGACTGGCTTTTGTGGTTAGTTGTGCTTGCGTCTCACATCACAGACCTCCTTTGGGCAAGTCAGCACCTAGTCCCAGTATTTCCCATCTGTAAAACAGGTAAGCATTATCTATACACTCTGTCATCAAATGCTGGCAACATTCTGTTACATATGTATTGACTATGGCTTCACTCACTTTCTTGACTGTTTAATACTCTGTAATGTATTTATTTATTTGTCCTGTGGACTAATCTCAGCTTCAGTGTGTGAACATTTTTAGAAAACCTTAAAATCTTATTCTTTATTAATGTGATGCAAATATGCTTCTCTTTGTATAATAATAATAATAATAATAATTTATTATTTATACCCCGCCCATCTGGCTGAGTTTCCCCAGCCACTCTGGGCGGCTCCCAATCAGTGTTAAAAACAGTACAGCATTACATATTAAAAACTTCCCTGAACCAGGGCTGCCTTAAGATGTCTTCTGAACGTCAGATAATTCTTTATCTCTTTGACATCTGATGGGAGGGCGTTCCACAGGGCGGGCGCCACTACCGAGAAGGCCCTCTGTCTGGTTCCCTGTAGCCTCACTTCTCGCAATGAGGGAACCAGAGGGAACTCAGTGTCCGGGCTGAACGATGGGGGTGGAGACGCTCCTTCAGGTATACAGGACCGAGGCCGTTTAGGGCTTTAAAGGTCAGCACCAACACTTTGAATCGTGCTCGGAAACGTACTGGGAGCCAATGCAGATCTCTCAGAACCGGTGTTATGTGGTCCCGGCGGCCACTCCCAGTCACCAGTCTAGCTGCCGCATTCTGGATTAATTGCAGTTTCCGGGTCACCTTCAAAGGTAGCCCCACGTAGAGCGCGTTGCAGTAGTCCAAGCGTGAGATAACTAGAGCATCCCCCAAAAACAGTACTTCTGTCTTGTCAGGATTCAACCTCAATCTGTTAGCCGTCATCCAACCTCCAACTGCCTCCAGGCACTCACACAGGACCTTCACCGCCTTCACTGGTTCTGATTTAAAGGAGAGGTAGAGCTGGGTGTCATCTGCATACTGATGAACACCCAGTCCAAACCCCCTGATGATCTCTCCCAGCGGCTTCATATAGATATTAAAAAGCATAGGGGAGAGGACAGAACCCTGAGGCACCCCACAAGTGAGAGCCCAGGGGTCTGAACACTCACCCCCCACCACCACTTTCTGGACACGGCCCAGGAGGAAGGAGCGGAACCACTGTATATCTCGACCTGCACTCTACAACTGGATTAACTAAATAACTTGAAGTTCTTCCTTTGTGTTTGCAACAGGGTTGTAGATTGGATTGCATTAGGTAATGTGTGATGGCCAGATATCAGATGTGGATGGCACCACTTGGCGACAGGGGACTTGTAAGAACATGATATAGATGGATAGACTGCTATGCTCCACCCCTGACCTATCAAACTCCATCCTCAACAAACCATTCTGTGACTAGGTCCAGTGGGTGAACCCCAGAGTTCTGGTAAAAGGGGGTGGGGACCATGAATGACAAAAGTTTGAAGTCTGCCCTCCCTGATGTACTGCAAAATCTGCTAGTTTCCCCCCAGTTATATGCAATTTGTCCATGTGGTAAGAATATGAAGAGGGCAATGTAACTGTGTAGCACACATCTGAGACAAATTTCATGTCATTCCTCTTCCCTGTCCATAGTACTGCCAAAATCAAACTCCACATATTATAACTCTTGTTCCCAAAATAGAACAGTAACATATTCTGAACAAACAGTGTCTGAGCTGCAGCCACAATGCATGTCTCTGCCAAGAATGATAGCATCTGCCAAATACCTTGAGATTCAAAAAAGAAAAAAGTACTTAATAAACATTCATTCACTGAAGGGGAAAATACCATAAAATTGCAGTACTACTCCTGCAAGATCAGGGAACCCTGACATAGAAGTTACACTTTCACTAAGTTAAAAATAGGTTGTTCATCAGGAAATAATCTCTCAGCTTCTGCTCTGCCAGAATGTTCAGCGGGGAGGAAATTATGTGAATTGCAAGGAAAACAGGTGTTACTGGTAAATAAAGATTGCTGACTCCCCTCTTTATGCATAATTCACAAAAAAGTACATTTTAGGTTAGCAAATCAGGTGAGCACCTACCAAAGGACTAAGCTCTGTCATACAATTGGGCAGGCTGGGCACCAAGCAGGAAGAGTTAGGAGGTACAAGAGGAGAACTGGATGCACCATCTTTTAAAAAACCCTGTTTATTCAAACAAATAGAGTCATAAATGGGTCATAAATATAATGTCAGTAGATGGCTTCTAGGCTGTTTGTTTAATGCAATTCTTTGGGAAATACTTTCAACCATGGTTTACAGCAGGCTCCACACTTTTCTTTGCACACTTCAATGAAAATAGTGTTTATCTAGTATAATTAGGGTTCTTCAAGTAGTCCTTTGTGTAAACCCATAATATTTGTCGAAATGATATTATGGCCGTATACATTTTTTGTTTTATTGCATTTTATTGTACACCATTTCAGTAAATTTGGGCCGTGAAGTGGTTTATAAATCTGCAAATACATAAGTAAGTGGTTCTGCTCTTTCAATTCCTTCTGCATAGCTACAAAAGTAAGAGACATCAACAGAGAAGGAGGAGAATAAGGTGCGTGGATGACCACTTGAAGGACACCTGTGAACAGGTATGTCAATTGTGTTTCTTCTTTCTGGGCTACATGAACTCCTACAATTGACTGATTAGTAAGCCAACTAGAGCTAGACACTTCATTCATGGAAGATCTCACAAGAAGTATCAGCACAGGAATTAAGATCCAGAGCACAGTGCCTGATAAATAGGTAGGACAGTACATGTGGCAGTTCTGCAAAGTTCAAAGAAGGATGTTTAATTAAAGTGTGCTGAGGAGGTAGCTGTTCTATGGAATGAGTTGGCAACTGGGTTGTTTGGCTAACTGGTAGCCCAGATCACTAGAAGATGCTACCCAACAAAATAGTCTTTGAGATGACACCAAATTACCTTTATGAGAGCCATTACATACAAAAACGTTATTCTTCCAAACTTTGTGGTCCTCAAAAATGTACAAGGCTAGCAGGTGTGTAGTGTGCATTTGTTGTTGTTGTTTTTCCGTTCTGGGTGGAGAGCTGGAAAGTTTATGTCCTGATTGAGAATAAAGAGGGACGCAACCTTTGGAAGGAAAGATACCTCCATAGTCGGAAGTGGTGTGCTTCCAAATACCAGTTGCTGGAAACCACAGAAGGGTTGCTGTTTTACCCAGATGCTGCTTGTGGGCTTTCTATAGGCACCAGGCGGGCCGCTGTGAGAACAGGATGCTGGACTAGATGGGTCACTGGCCTGATCCAGAAGCTCTCTTAAGTTCTTATGATACACTAGAAAACCACATTTATTCTGGTACATCTGCTGGAAAGGTGAATCATAGCATAAAACAGAAAGAAAGACTATCATGAAAGGGAGATAACAGAGATCACAGGTGGCTATAGATTCACAGTGATTTCTCACTTGTTGCTTGAGAACTAACACCAGTATCCAGGGCAGAGTGGGTGACAGGAGGGTAGCTGTGTCCAGAAAAAAACATGTAAGACAGAAAGTTTGAAAATGTTTAATAATCAACTACTGAGGGTTGTATTAAGAGACAACAGTTACATGAGAAGAAATGGACAGGCTGTGGGAACAAAGGTGAAGGCATATGTCAATACATTTGATACAGAATGGAATTTTGCATCCTTAACATGAGAAGCTGTCATGGCATAGAATGAAGAATGAGAGTTAGCAACAACATCTAATTGGAAGTCTGCCATGGCAAGCAGTTATCTATGTAAAAAGCACCCAGATATCTATTTTCACTTAGAGTGTGGGCACTACTATAGTACATTTCTGGATGCCATGGAGTATTCAGGAAGAAGAACCCAGTAGAGATAACAGTGGTCTCTAACTGCAAAACAGAAATTTAGAGACAATGGGTGTCTTTAGCAGATAGTTATGCGGAAAATAAGATCAATTTGCACGGATGATGAAATGTTAAGAAAAGTCAGAATATTAGCAAGAGAAATAAATAAAAGCTTCTTTTGACTATTCATATTATTTGTATCCTGGTCTGGTGACAGAGTACAGGCATTCATTTAGGATAGCATTTTCTTTGGGAGGCTGAAGTACTGAAACAGGAACAATATTCTATGAGGATGGAATTGGATCTATATGTTCTATGATAAGCAAAGTGTATATTGCTTGGGATAACGTAGAAATAAGATGGACACTTGAATAATTGAGGAGGAAGGGTATGGTATGGTACTGTATTACATTAGTGTATGTAATTTAAGATTTTGAGAACCCATACCAAAGAAACACAAGCATATGTCACCAAAATGAATGGTCAGTTTCAGGAAAAGCCAAAGGGAGGCCAAGATCTTCATCTGGAAGTCCCTATATTCTTGGAAGTGGAGTTAGGTGATATATCTTTATTTTGTTTTTACAATTCAGAAAGGAGAGTAAGTTATGAGATGACATCTGAGAATAATGCAAAACAGAGTAGGAGTTTACTCCCTGGTAATTTTGAGGTGCCCTTTCTGCACCTTTCCCAGGTCTACAATATTCATTTTGAGGTGCAGTGATCAAAATTATACAAAGTACTCAAAGTGTAGCTACATCATAGATTTGTATTGCAGTGGAATATAGGCACAGGTCCTAGTGGAAAGCCATAACCTTTGAACTACAGTCCACTACATAACATACTACTGTGTTGACTTTTTTTTTCTTGGAGAAAGGCTTCAGCATAAAATAATGTTGTCAGTTACTATCCTCTGGGAAGGTGTAAAAAACGGAAATACATTTTCTCACAAGAAATATTGAGATCGTGCCATACACACTTGATAATTGGCAATATGCAGTGAGAGAGCAGCATAGTAAAAATTGCTCCCCAACATGTCCAATTTCCTGCTGCCTTTATCAGTCAGTGCAGAATGCTGCTTCCCCTCCACAGACTACAATGAGGAAATTTGGAGCTGAATGATTTTTCAAAAACACCCCCATTTGTGCATTTTGTGTATTTGTGTGTGCGCGCGCGTGAGCGAAAGGAAGTAGGTGGCTGCAGGGAGGAAGAAGTAGGCAGTGGCTTTATTCCAAGAGTCCTTTGGTACTTGAAAGAGTGCAGGGGCACTGGCACCAACTATAGGGAACCCTGTAGTTTTGTGGGTGCTTGGTAACTACGCCGTGGGGCTCTGACGCGATATCCGAGGAAGGCCCTGCAAAGCCTCCGATGCAACTTCCAGTAGAAACCAGAAGTTGTATTGGAGGTCTCATGAGGCCTCAGATGTGACCTCCCAGGCCCCGTTGAGGCCTTGGAAACACTGCTGCAGTGCACCAATGTAAAGTGATGTCATGACGTCACAACGTAACGTTATGTCATGGGTGCAATTGGGCATCCAAAATCAACAGTGTAGCTAGCTGCTTGGGTACTGGGGGAAGGGGCAAGCCACCCATGGGGGTGGGACAAGCAGGCCACAGGGCGGGGTGTGCCATGGCAGGGCGCAGGGCACAGAGCCTCCCTGGAGTCTGCCCACCGCCTCACCCTCAGCTATAGGGTGGCTGGGGGGGGGGGGAGGCAGCGGACAGATGCAAGCCTCATGCTGCCATTTGGGCAGCCTAGAGCCTGCAGGCGCCCAAGCCACCACGTCACTTCCAAGAGAGACACGTAGTTCAGGCATGCTGCAGGCCCCATGGTAAGTGCCTCCCCCGCAGTGTGGCTCCCAGTGCGCCCTACCCCACCCCCCAGCTACACCTCTGCCCATAATCTGGGACCCAAGGCAGCGCCCCTGTTTAGGAGAGACAAACTGGTTCATTTGTAAGAAGTGGTGCTTGCTGCAATTTTTATTTCAACTTGCAAAGAACTTACTCTGATTATAGTTGGGGATCTTGCATGGGGATGGAGGAGATTTTGAGAGTGCATAGGGAAAGAAGAAGGGGAAGTTCTATTGCACAAGTGGAATTCTGCATTAACAGCATTGGATACAACCCTAAAGTTCTAGAGAATTCTCAGGGTGTACAGCATAGGAGGAAACCCCAGTTTAGAACTGCCCAGGGACCATACAAAGAAAAAGCACAGCAATATATATCGGAGACTAAAGCCATAAGAAAGGGTAAGGAAGACATTTTATCTCATGACGTGTGAGGCCAGTAATGTTACTCAAAAAATACACAAAAATAAAACTGGAATCTCTTCAGCTTCATACTAGGTTCCAAAATATCCAAATCTAGTTTCCTTGGGTTGCATGTGCTGGCTGAGGTTGATGGGTGTCGGCCAATTGGTGTCAAAGAAGGATAGAACATTCTTTATGTATGCTACAACAGCAGCAAGAATACTCATCGCAAAGTATTGGAAGACACAAGATCTACCCACCTTGGATGAATGGCAGATGAAGGTGATAGACTACATGGGACTGGCAGAGATGACTGGCAGAATCCGAGACCAGGGGAGAGAGACAGTGGAAGAAGATTGGAAGAAATTTAAGGACTATCTTAAGAAACATTGCAAAATTAATGAATGTTAGAAGGACGTTGGTTTAGAAATTACGTGGTTTCCAGCTGTAATGGATAAGTAAAAAGAAAAGAAAGGTCAAAAAATAAATGAAAATTAAGGGAAAGGATTTGCTGAATTAATAAATTAGAAATTGGAATACAGAAAGGGGAGGTATGAGGAAGTCGGGGAAGTAAGTTGTAAGAAAATAAGGGATTGAAATTATACTTGTTTTTTTTTTGTCTGTTTGTATTACTGTTTTGTTTTGTTTTTATATAATTTTTGAAACTTTAATAAAAATCTTATTTAAAAAAAGAGGTTGATGGGTGTTGTAGTACGAAACACTTGAAAGGTAACAGGTTGGGAAAGGATGTCCTCTCAGTTATTGGAATTTATTCTTTTTGAAGAAAAACTATTTTCTCAGTATATTTTTATTCCCTGGTGTGTGTTTTGCTGTTTAATTACCATGAAGACTGAAGATCCCAGAAACAGTAGCTTTAGTCAATAGAATAACTAAGGAAACATTAATGCTGCTGTGCAGGTTTTCTGTTCTCACTATTCTACAATGATGTCTACGAAAATGGGGGGTTATTGTCCTAGATCTAAACACTTCAATAGATTGGAGATTAATACACAGGTACCAACTAAAGTGCTCAGCCCCTCCTGGCAGACATCCACAAGACCTCTCAAGTGCAGGGACGTGTTTTTTTATACCAGCTTGTGATGTATGTACATTCCTGTACAGAATAAATTTGAGGCTTCCAAATTTAATTGCTAAGTAAGTGAACCAGAGATACATGATGTTAGAATAAAACCATCTTTTAACTCATTTAATTTGATACACAAAGCTGTAGTGAAACCAGACATAAGACAGTGCAGTGTAAAGAAAAAATAGAGCATGCCTTTAAAGTTAAAAGCCATAATAAAGTTTAACTATGGTTTCAGGCTCCACCACTCTGATCCAACAATCTTAAGACAACTCCATCATTCAGAAATCCCCAGCAGCTTCATCTCTTTGTTTTGCATTGAGGGTGACAGTAAAGACATTAATGTTTCCTTTTAGCCAAGCATTTTTATACTGCTCTGTCACTTTTAATCATGTCTGAACAGCCACACTTGACAGACTTGGCCATTCTGGTAGACATATCCATTTTAAGGAGGGATCTGCTCTGTCTGGACACAGCTGAGGTGTGCCCCAAACATACAGAAAGGGCATGGGGCAAGCAGACAGGCAGTCTAGTCACCAAAAGCTCAAGCACTTGGTTTGCTATGGATCACCATGCAACTGCAAAATGTGCTCTCTAGAAGAATCATAGCAAAGGATTTCAATAACAGCCCCACTGTGTCTCCTTTCCATCACTGTGTAGCTTGGATCCCCCATTTCTTCAGATTCCTTGAATGGAGTGCATTCTAGAGTTGTAGGATTTGATTCTTGTATGTGTTGGGGACCTCCTCCACTCAGGTCTCATACAACCCACAGGTACTGGACTGGTGATCCAGGTGCCATAGTAAGATCTAGGTATGAGAACTCTCATATGACACCTGCCATTCTCATCATGCTGCTTATTTCTCCATCTTTCCCATTCTCATAGTTCTCTCCTTGAGAAGTTGAGGGTCTCAGATTGGTCCCCTGTTGCTCTTATTTTGCAGCTCCACTGAACTCTGCTTCCAGCATCAGGAATTCTTGATCTGATCCCGAAGAATTCTTTTTATGAACACTTTTCTTTGTATTTAAATGATATTGAAGATGCCAAATGAGCAACCATAGAAAATGATGGGTTCTTTTGAAGGATTCCTATTGAAAAATACACATTTGACTCCAAATGTTTCATGACTCATCAGCTGATTGACACATCAGACGTTCAGAGCCTCCATTTAAAGAAAATTCCACTGAACTAAGTGAGATAAAATCAAAATATTGTGCCTTGACAGGGCTATGGATGGGGCTATCAGTGACTTGGATCAGTTCCTGGAAGTTATTAATCTATACCACTAAACAAGGAGCACTGGCACTTGGGAGTCTTACAAGCGGAGGAATAAATATATGGAAAATAAATTCAACTTATCACATGGAAATATATTCAACTATCAAATGCAAGTGCCGTGCGTAACAGGTCTGGGGAGTCTCTTGGGCAACACAAGGTGGTTACTCTCAATTACTTTCAACAGGACATACTTGACCAGCACTGGATTTGCCTATGCACATCATCTTATAGAGTCAGTATGCTCCAAAGGATAGCAGGGTTCAAAAACTTCACCAGACAGGTATGCACTGTTCAGCAGGCTCTCTCATACAAAATGGAATTGTGACCTATCTGAGAGCATAGGCAAAAACATTACTATCCTTCAAAGGCTTCCTCAGACAATTATATCTTCAGCTGGATTAAAAAAAAATCTAAGAGTCAGCATCAGTTGTATCTAAAAATGGCGTGCATTCCATAATCAGACCCTCATCACAAAGACAACATATATAACATTGTGGGACATAAATATATATAACATTGGTGTCTCTTACTGGAAGTGGTTTGAGACTACCATTCTGCACTGATGAACATGGGGATAAGGAAAGTGATTAGGTTATGAAAACTTACCATTACATCTTTCTATAGCCATCTGTTTGATGTTGCAGAACAAATAAAGAATGCAATATCATAAATACTAAAAAAATTAAAATGTTTATATACACAAGAAAGGATAGAAAAAAAGAATTGCTAATCCTCCCCCTACCACAAGAAGCCCACCCCCTTCCTTTTTAAAAAGTGTAAAATGTTCCTATCCTGGGGTGGCAGAGAAGTTTTCCATTAATGAGATTTGATTCCCTGAAGCTAAAAATACCTTCCCAATAAATTGTAATGGGGCATCTTTCTGTTCCTTGCAACTACTTTACAGTGCTATAGGACAACTCTGGAATAAAAATTCGGATTATTGCTCCCTTTTGCAAGATGTGGGTTGCAAGTCATGTAATAATTAAGTTAAGTGACTCAGACCATAAGCTAGAAGGTCTGAAAGCCTTGTGCTTCCCGCTGCCGCCCCCCCTCCCCCGGGAAAAAGCACAAGTTAAAAAGTGAAGCAAAACAAAGCTCTGAACATTGTCCCCAACCCCAAAGGAGAAGAGCCGGAGGAGAGGGTTTGCCCAACTCCAGAGGACTCCTGCTGTGGCAAGAGTACTTAATCCATAATTCTTCCCTTCAGTGTTCTGGCCTTCTTTCCCCAGCCAGGCTCTGAGCTCTATCAAATATTCATCTCCTCTCTCCTTAAATAATAGATCAATGTAATAACAGGCAAAGCACAGTTAATCACAGCTTTTCAAACCCCACACAAAAGCCACCAGGCGATGGGTAGGGACAGGCACAGCAGTGGGGAGGGGGCAGGGACCCAAAGCATCAGCAGCCTACAATGACAGCACACACAAGTGGGAAAGCAACTCCATGCCTAGCCCCTAGGCCATCCCCCACAAAAGATGCAGCTGCAGGCCTCCTTCAAGGAGAACTTGTCATGACATAGCCAGAGCCAGCAAGCAGGTCTTTCTGGCAACAGGTGCCAAAGCTGGACAGAGAAGCATATGCTCAGTGGAAAAAGAATGCAAAAGTGAGGCGAGGTGCATAGGAGAAGTGTTCTTGTTTACACAGAGGTTTAGCATGCTAGCTTCCCCAAATCAAGGACTAGAATTCAAAATCTATTATGTGGCTAAAGCAAGCAAGCATGGATAGCTTCAGTTTAGGTTTACTGGCCCATCACAAAGTCACTGTACAGTCTAGAGCACTGTCACGCTCAGATTCTGAAAAGTACAAGAAATGATTACAGGAGGTATTTGCAAAAAGGAGTTGGTGTTGACTGACCAGCTGAGCTACATGAGAACTGAGGACAATGGAGGAGGGAGGTGCATTGTTCAAAATGTGCTATACCAGTGTAGGGAAACTTCATTACTGTCTTTCTGCTACAAAAGATTCCCTCTAGATCTGTTGTGTTGGGAGTGAGCCCTCAAGAGATGTAGGGATTGCTGCCTTCTTTGCTTTAAGCGAGTACCAATAGCAGGGTGAACTGTGAAGATCATCTGCACCTCTGAAACTGTATATCCCTCTCTGAAACTATATATATCTCTCTGAAATTGTGTATGCAGAAACTCTCAGAGGGACACAGTCCCTTATTGCTCCAAGAAGCACAATTCTTTCCCTAACAAGAGGCTACTTAAAAAAAAAAATGACCTTCCATTCATGGTCACACAAAAACCCAGGAGACAGCCCTGCTGAGAGCAAGGACAAAGTGAATGCTCCTAGGACCTATAGCTAGTGCCTGAGCATTGCATGACAATTAAGTGCAAAACAAAGCTAATTATGATTGACAGAAGCCCCAGAAGCATTCTCGCTCCTTTCAAACCACCCCTCCCTTTCTTGTGACCTTCATGACTAACGAGCAGCAAAAGGGATCAGTTTCAAATTGCATAGGTATCCAGTTGTCTTCAGCTTCTCCCAATATGCCCAGAGTACAGTATATATACACATGTATCCTGAATGCTCCAGATGAATCTTCACAGATGCAACAGCCATGTTCTCAGTATGCCGATATAGATGGTGTGATAAGGATCCCAATTCAGCAAAGGTCTCGGCAATCTCCCCCCAGCATCCAAGTTGTCAAGCATTATTAGTAGTCACTGCCAACAGTAGAAGTAGAAAGCACTTAGCATCTCAGAGGAATGGGCTCGAAGGAAGGAAGGATGATAGATTAGATAGCAAGACAGATGTGGTGTTTCTTTCAAGGTCACAGGATCACTGCTCTACTTCAAAAATGCAAACTATTTATTGGCACATCTACAGGTCGCTAGCTTTTGAATGACATCAGTTGCATCAGAAGTCAACAGGGAAAATGGCAGAGGCTTCTGCAGGGAAATTCATAAAATGAAATCATTAAATCAGACAGACCTGGGAATTTTTAATATAGCTGTTTGTAAAGAGCTCAGGGAACTTCAAAGGAAAGGTGTTATATTAGGGCAAAGTATTATTAAGGATGAAGATGGCCTTTGAAACAAACAAGGTGTAACGAAAACATTCTAATAAAGTCCCTATGGAAGGTTTTGTTTTTAACTGCACAAGAGAATGAGATTGGAAAGAACAATCTCTTATACTGTTATTATTTCTAGATTGTTGTGGATGCCAAATTTTCCCCACTGAGCAGTAGCATCTTCTTAGAGAAAGGCTAAAGGAAAAGACAGAATGGGAAGCAAAAGATGAAGAAAAAAACGGCTTAGAATCTTGCAAGCTGCTCAGAATCTACAGTCCCCATTTTGTTCAGTGTTCTGAAGATGGGAACGTAAGATAACAACATAAAAACTAAGAAGAGTCCTGCTGTATCAGACCAAAGGTCTATCCATTCAAGCAACCTGTTAGCATGGTGGTCAACCAGATACTGTTGGAACCCTACATGCAACAGGACTTGAGTGCAGCAACACTTTCCCCAGTTGTGATTCCAAGCAACTGACATTCAGAGGCATACTGCCTCCAGCAGTGGAGGTAGAATAATGGTTAGTAGCCAATAGTAACCTTTTCCTCCATAAATTTGAACAATCCTCTTTTAATAAGAACACAGCGACCTGCAAAATAAGCCCAAAATTCTTCAGGATTAGGCTGGATCATTTTGTGATCAGCTACCTAATGCTATCTGGGGACGCAGGTGGCGCTGTGGGTTAAAGCCTCAGCGCCTAGGACTTGCCGATCGAAAGGTCGCGGTTCGAATCCCTGCGGCGGGGTGCGCTCCCACTGCTCGGTCCCAGCGCCTGCCAACCTAGCAGTTCGAAAGCACCTCCGGGTGCAAGTAGATAAATAGGGACCGCTTACCAGCGGGAAGGTAAACGGCATTTCCGTGTGCGGCTCTGGCTCGCCAGATGCAGCTTTGTCACGCTGGCCACGTGACCCGGAAGTGTCTCCGGACAGCGCTGGCCCCTGGCCTCTTAAGTGAGATGGGTGCACAACCCCAGAGTCTGTCAAGACTGGCCCGTACGGGCAGGGGTACCTTTACCTTTTTACCTAATGCTATCATGTCTAACTGAACTGTCATCATGCCCAGTGCTCAAGATATTCAGTATCACCTTGGCTGATATTTACAACCACTCAAATGATAAAATCACTTTATATTCCTGAATAAGTTTCCATCCTGTAAGAAACACATCACAACATTTCTCTACTGCAACACTATGCAGTCCCAGATAAGGCTACCAGTCCTCACATAGCCAGCCAGAAACAGGATGTAAGAAAAAGTCTGTTTGCTTGATTTGTGTATCTGTTCTCTGCATTCAATAGAATTAGCCATGACTTGTTTAGCTTATCCCAATACAACATAGGATGGAACCCAAGAACAACATAACTAGATGTGCATGCCCAAGAGACATTCTCCCACTGCACATGTTTGTTTGTTTTTGGACTGAGTGGATTTTCAAAAGCTGAGTGGATTTTCAAAACAACCCACCCTGCGATGTCTAAAGCAAATATCTAGATCCCAGTGAGTTACCATTTCAGAGGTGCAAAAAGACTCTTGATCGTCCACTATTTCACGCATTACTTGTACCTGTTTGCAGCCATGGTTCCTCAATCTGCTGTTGCAATGTGCAGGGAATACATTCCCATTACCAGAGCAATGAAGCTGATGTTTCCTTGCATCCAGATATGTGCATACATATGTATACTGAAAAGTAAATCAGTGCAGTGGATTGATTCAAGCATTCAGTTGTACACTGAAGATGCTGTTCCTTTGTGCTGTCTTATTTTCACTGGAATGAACATCTGAATGAGCATCACAGCATGAGGAAGAATTGGTGGATGTCTTTGTGTACGTGTGCATATACACACACATACCCTTGTTAACAGTTGCATTTTCTTGTGCAAATGGATTGCTAAAAAACGAACCTTGTGCTGTGTGCAGAGGGGGTGCTCACAAATCTCTCCTCTCCCCATTTTGAGCTAAACGTTAATCCCAATCCATATATGGATACATTTGAGATCACAACCTGAATGATCTTCCATTCTGTGTAATTAAAAGCAACCAAATCAGGTTATGGTAGCTCCCTTTCTTCCCAACATAGCCAGCCACAAACAAAGGGGATAAAAATCAATCTGAATTGAATACATTTGTGTTGGGAGCCCTAATATGTAGCAGTAGCAACACTAAATTGCTGTTGAATCTCTCAGACTATGCTTTTGAAAAAGCATTACTTGAGATATCTTTTCTGAACCACTCACCAACATATCCTAATATATAAAAATGGAAAGAGGGGAAAAACCATCCTATTCAGTTTACAAGTGAGTCCTGGTTGTGGGCTGCTTGTGACCAGAATGAAAGTTCTTCACAAAGACATGTGGAGCCTTAATATGTAGTAGTGGGTAAAATAACAAGATGGAGAGATACATATTTTATTCTTGTTAAAATTCAAAGTCATAATGCTGAAACATGTCAGACTGACAAGTGTGAATACCAGTGCAATGTTTCTAAAAAATAGGTGCTGTTGAGCAAGCTGCCATGAAGTCACACTCAGTAGAAAGGAAGCTCATTCCCTACATTCCAGGTGTGTGGGGGACAAATTCCAAATGCTGGGACTAAGAAGGAGCGAAACAAAGCCAAACAGACATGCTAAATGGCACCGTCATTCTAAATTTGTGAATGGTGTACGAACAGTTATTTCTACTCCATTATTGAATAGAAGGGTGTGTGGTTTTGATCAGTGCCTTCATGAGAGACTACTGGAATCCATATGAGCTAGTCTGTTTACCAAACAGGAAAGCCAAGGTACCAAACAGGAAAGCCAAGTAAAAGTATTGATTTGCATGACTGTAGACTGAGTCGAAGCTATAGGTGGTATCCAGTGAAGTAGTTTTGGTGTATGGGATGTTAGGGGAGGGATAGAGACTCTAGTGGGGGACACGTCATGCTCCTTCTGGAGTAGTTTGTCCATGTTTGGTCCCCAACCTATACTCAGCTCTCACTGGTAGCTCCTAGAAGCTGTCAGTATGCAACAGCCCCCAAACTCCTGGAATGGCCTTGACTAACTGACTAAACCAGGTGAGGGTAGCTGATGGGTCTCAAACCCTAAGTGAGTTAGGGACTTCCCCAGCATGTGAAGACAGGCTCTGGTGGATTGAACGGATGAGACCAATAGTGGGGCGAACAGTCAAGAAGGTGGTTTCTGCACATGCTGGAGAGTGCAATTAGGGGCAGGTGGGGCTTGTCAAACTGGGAAGGTAGCCCATCTAGGAGAAGGAAAACACTGATCCTAAACTTCTGCTGTCTTTTGGGATATCTTCAGGAGAAGAAAAGGATGAGGAGTAAACCCTACACAAATCCAGAGTGGAGTCCCAAAGATAGTTGGATGGTGCCCTGTATGCCTCCTTCTGGCAACTCCTAGAGCTATGCTGGTGCCAAATGTATTGCTCTGCATTCCTTTAGACTACATCAGCAAGGCTGAGAGGGGGATCTTGTTGTCTGGGCAGCCCAGGACCTCCATACTGCTCAGGCTTGCACTCTGGGGAGGTCACTTCAGTGCTGCTAACACAGCAGTTTGGCTTCACCTGCGGAAGCGCACTTCACTGTCTCTTGAAACAGAGAGATGCCAACAAAGGTTAATCTGAAGTCCTGCCACAGATTAAGGCCTGATGGAAACTCTATTTATAACCAAACCCAGCTTTAGCAGGATTCGTGTCACCTAATGTTATTTATCAATGTTAGAGTGCATGTCTGAAGTCTTGTGCTATATATATTGAGCACAGCTTCCTTTACTCTTTTTAGACAGCAGGAGAAAGTAAGGTCAGCCATTTGGAAATTATAAACAAGTTACCGCGTGGTAAATTTGTTTCAGTTGATAAGCAACATAAGTTGTATAACAGCTAGACATTGTTAATTATCACCTATCTAATAAGAAATTCTCTAAAAGTGGAATTCATTCTTCACACAACAGAATTCAGGCTAAAACCCTCCTGCAAATCCCTAGAAGACCAGTATAGTGCTCCTGGGATGAAAGGAATCTGGGTTGATGTTCTCTTAACTCTAGTTAAGGCAGAATTAAGCAGAAGATGCTAAAGCAATAACACATGGTACTACAATGCTGTTTAATCTGTTCTATTGGACGTCATGTTGTTTGTATTAAACCAAGAGCTTGCAGAGAGATGGTCTTTGTATTCCAGCTTCTCCACTGAGGTTTTAGTGGAAAAGAAACATTAGAGGAAGTGTTAATAAATCTAAATGACATATTAATGGTAACTAAGGTAACCTTGAAAGTAGCTTCACATGCAAGTGAAACAGTTAAAAGAGCCTATGTACATCCTGACACCTGCATAGCACTTAAACAGCGTCAACAGAATGTCTTCTACATTTTTTCCCATTCCATTTTATGACTGATCAGTTGTAGACTCCATGGCTTACTTACTGGATTTCTTACCCACCCTTCATCATAAGGTCCAGAATAGATTACAACAATATGAAAATACAGTATTAAAATTGGATTAAACAAGTTACAGGCAGAAGAACATGGGGAACAGGTGTCAACATCAGCCAACATTTTTTCTTTCCCAAGACCCAATTGTTCTGTTTATCAATCTTGTACAGCCTTTTTGTGTTATTTTGGTTCCCAATAAAGATATTGTCCTAATATGGACATTGGAAGTATCCAAATGCTAGTTTGTTTGTTATATTTTAAAAAAAAATATCAATGTGGTTTACAATCTCTATATAATAAACACACATAATAAAAACAGATTTAAAATCAGAGACCATCAGCTAACTATTATGGAAATATATTTCTGTAACTGTCTGCATAAACCTGGCAACACAGTGAACTTTTCAGCAGGTTGAAACAGAAGGTGCCTGCTGAATCTTTATCAGCAGAGAAAGGTTTTATTTCATGTTGATGCCAAATTGAGCCTCGCTAGCTCAGGGGACAACCAACGTCATACCTGCAGATGATCTCAGTGAACAAGCTGGGATATAAGGGTTTAGACAGACCTGAAGGTATCCTGGACTTACGTTGTTCAGGGCTTTGTAAATTAATACAAGGAATGGGCTTTAAAGGGCTTTAAATAACACCTCTCCCAAGATGAAGGTGTTCCTCTGATATATTTTCAAGTGCCAGGCATCCCTTTAACTTCAGTGACTTCAACATTTTTACTTGCTCCCCATATGTCAGTGTCTACCAAAGGGCATAAACTGCAGAATAACCAACCATCAAACCATCAGGCAGTGAAACTGGTATCTGCTGCTTAATTGAACAACAGCAAGCAAAAAACATTAAAGACTCAACATCTTCTCTTATGAATACAGCTCAGCCTCCTTCTCAGTGGGAGCCTAAGAAGTAGGCAGCTAGTAGCTGTCTGTCTGATGTGTCTTCAGGATCTGGCTCCCTGGGCATTTTTATAATTTACCACTATTACAAAAGGAACGTATTTTATTATCGTATCTATTTTGAACTATTACATGCATTTTGCTATGTTTGTGATACACGCCATGGAACTTCATGGTTGTTTAGATGACAACAAATTTATACGCCATGTGTAATGCATACGGTATTTATAAATAGCAGTTGCAGGCGATGTATATTTTTGTCCTACAAGATGTGAGCATATGGGCAGATCCCAGTAGCTAGCAAGTCTGCCGTACTCTAGCAACAGTATCAGGAGAGCTTCAGATAGCACTGATGTCATGCTCCTCTCAAAATTGCAATTGCTTCCTTTATATATGCATAAATCTTTTTTACCTGTCACCATAGGATAACAATCACTATCAAAATGTCATCTGAAGCAATTCAATATTCCAAATAAGACAGATAAACAAGAATTATGTGATGAGAACAGTTACATGTGGCTTATCCAAGAGAAGATACAGACGTAAGCACAATCATGTTCTTTCTTGGATGTGTTACATGTCCAAGGATGGACAAAGCAGTCTATTTCAGTTTCTTTCATTTTTTCAGTCTTAAGATCAGTTCACCACATTTCATCATTAATTTGCAATTTTTAAAAACAAGTCCTCACAAACACTTATCAGCATTTTAGCTGTATGTACATTTTATGCATTTTTTGCTTATATGTGCATATTTGTACATATTTTTTGGTTGGAAGCTGTACCACAAAATCTGGGATGATGTGATTTTTCAAAGGATTGTTTCATTTTGCTTTGCCTAATTTTTTGGGAAGTGTGAATTAAGAAGGCTCACATTTTAATTTATGAACCATGGATAGCATCATGTCAGACAGGAGAGAAGAGAGAAAATGATTCCTTTGAATAACCCCAGCAAATGACCTGTGCTTCCTGAAGAGGTCAAAGAGAAACAGCAGCAGAAAAAATAGCATGCAGGAGATAGCATGTCTGATACTGAGGGGTGTGATTGGGCCATCTAATTCAGTACTGATTGGCAGCAGCTCTCCAGAATTTCAGATCAGAATCTTTCCCCAACTCTTTCTTGAGATTCTAGGCATTGAACCAAGCAAAACACACACTCTACCACTATCTATGGCCATAAGACCCCTTTGGGATAAAGAACTGCATTTCCACAGATACACACCCATATCACACCCACACCAAAGCCACCAAAAGGTAACTGAATGGAACTATAAGCACCAGTTGTCCTATTTTGAATAGGGAAAACATTGTAATTGGAGTCTAAGAAGGAACTAATGTGTAAATATTAGCATGAACATTAAGCCCTCATAAATGCTATTAAGCAGCTGGCCTTTCTCTTCCTTCACATGACACAAAAAAGCCTGGGCCATAACATCAGGTGAAGTTGGCTTTTGCGATCAGGGTGAGAGAAGGACAGGAAGTTCTGGTAGTGCAGGATATATTCTTAAACACTCAGGCCATCACCAGGATAAGAGTATTTAAGCCCTTTTGCCTACCCTACCAACTTCTTTGAAAATTCTTGCCACCCTTTCTTGGGAATAGTGCAGGTGTTTTCCTGTCAACTCAGGAGCAGATAGAAATTCTTAACCTGTCTGTATACCGGGCAGCCAACCAAGGTGTTTGTTTTTGTTTCTTTTGCCTACTCTGTACTCAAACCTACTCTGATGGTTTGAGGGCAGTTTGAGTGGCGGTCCTGTTAATGAGGTAAATTAGCCACATTTAGGAAGGTGCTGTGTGTGAAGGTGAACAGGTAAGGAATGGGTTAAAGTGAGTACCTTAGGTAGGTAGCCACTCTTCAGAGTGATAGGTGCTTCCTGAGGCTTGCCACTTGGGCCTGTGGGATCCATCGGCAAGATACAGAGCACCTCTGAATCACCCCATGGGAGATGTGGGACCCCAGCAGCTCTTGAGAAGGTTTCCCTACTCACCTGAGTGGGCAGGCCTTAAGGGAAAGAGCCGGGATAATTCCTGCCACTATCATTAAGCAGGGGTTTGCTCACCTCATACAGGTAATGCTGTACAGATAGCTTCCTAAACTGTCACCATTTTCTGCCAAATTTAACTGTAAATTAAACATGTGGCTCTAGTGCCACCCAGCACCTCGTGCCTTGCTTCTTTATTTCCACCTCTGTTCACAAGGTCCATTTTCCCCATTTGTTCACAGGGGTGATTGGTTTTCTTTCTTTTTTGCTCAATTGCACATTTTTCTGGGAGTCTATGGCAAAAAATACATTTCCCATGAAAATGATGATGAATAAAAGAATACCAATAAAGCCAAGAATAGCCTTTTAGTCTTGGAATAGCCTTCTGCTGTCAAAACACAGCATTCACTCATAAATTTGGCAATAGTTAAAAGAGAAGGCGGTAAGCCACAAACATGATACAGGTCCTCACATATCAACACTCCATATGTTCAAACTGCATTAAACTACAAAATAACTTTGAGCCTCCTTTAGAAACAAACAACAGTTATCTTGTTGGCTAAAGGATCTATACTGGGACAACAATGAAGAATCTCTGTCTTAGATAAAGTATCTAAGAAGGCAAGAGCAGTATGAAATGAAGTTGTGAACTAGTGTATATCATTTCTGACAATTACTGATTTAGGAATAGCATGAACGTGAAATTTACTCAAATCTAAACCACCATTCTGGTTATAGTCATTAAATAGCCTTGCTTGTTATAGTAATGCATTGTAGCTTCATATAAATGGGAAAGGCCATAGAGTAGTGGCAGAGCATACATATTTATTTTGCATAAATATGCATGTCAGTCTTCAGTATAAAATATCCTCAGGGCAGCTAATAATAAAAGAATTATAGAAAGTCTCAAGTTCATTCCTTCTTGGAATCCCTGGTTTAAAAGACTCCCAAGTTGCTTCCAGTCCAAATAGAAGTGCTGGGTTAGATGGACCAATGGTATAAAGCATATCTTTGCATCTTTAAAAAATGGACTGTTTTCCAATACAAGAGGCACATTACTAGCATCGAACTCAGCAGATTTCCTCTAGTATTTCATAATAGCATACCTGTGATATCTATTTGAGCATCTTCAGCTTCTGCTGCTGCTGCAGCTGCAGCTGCTCTGCTTTTCTTCTCCAACTCTTTCATTTCAGGCACGTAGAAGTCCCCTTGACGGGCAAGGGGGCATACAAAATAGATTTTGTTGCCTTTGTAGATTTCCAGTCTGGGATGGGCACACAGTTTCCGCTCCTAAAAGAGATAAGACACACAGCATTGAAAATGTTCCCCCCGCTCCCATTGTGTTACAACAAATGCATACATCCACAGACAGATTTTCCAGAGGCCCCAGGAAGGACCTGCATGTGCCCAGGTGGCCCTAATCTATATTCACTGTCTCCTCCACCAACCACTTCCCTACTTTGGTCCCCTCTGGAATTGCTGCTTCTTTATCCCCGTAATCTAGGGGTGGGGTAGGGATCTAAGGCCCAGGTTCCAATATAGCCCTCTAGGCTTCTCTGTCAGGACCTTAGATTCTCCGTGGGCCCCACACACCCTCTCCATGAACCACACTCTTCACCAGAAACTCTGTCCTGCAAGCTCCACAAGTGCTTTTGCCTGGCTGGAATGTGCCTTTGAACTGGCACATCCTTGCCTGAAGGAGACTTGTGTGTGTGCACAGAGAAACCTCTGCTTTTGCTTGGCCGGAATGGAGCCAACTGTACATGGTGAGAGTCACATTTACATGGTGAGAGTCACAACCGTTGCTCCACTCACCTTTGCCTCTGGCCCCACCCACCACTGGCATGCAGCTCCCAGAAGCATGCCCATTGGCAAATGTGTCCCCCAAACTGAAAAAGATTTCTCACCCTTGCTCTAGTCCCTATAGGCCTATACTTTATTGCAACACACTGTAAAATGGAAATTTTATTATTCCTCCCCTGCCTATTCATGTCTCCATTTCCCCTCTTCTTCTTTTGTTTCTCTGTGCCTATTTTTTTTCATTCTGTGTAGAGGCCTGTCATTCCTGTTCTATCATACCATATAAATAAGTCACAACTTTCCAGATCAGCAAATCCTGAAATGTGATATCTCAGCACTCCAAGGAGATTGGCATGCATACCGAGACATATTTGTCCAATTCCCAATTCTTCTGTCATTTTCCGACACCAGGAGACCAAATTTTAAAATGTTTGATCATCTAGTGAAAGGGGGCAAGAGCCCTCATGCTCCAAGATAAAACAGATAATAAACTGCAAAAGGTGGCTTAGCAGATCAATGAACTATACCTCTGAAGCAAATCCATAGTCCATTGTTCAGAATTCTAAAACTTCTGCCTTAAGCATCAATATAAAATACTCTGGGATTCATTTCAGAAAGAATATACAACACATAATCAGTGGGTAAAATAGTTTTAAAAAGCTCAAATTTTCAATTCTTCCTAAATTATCATGCTATTAATCATGTTTCCACATTATCTTCTCCTGATTCATTTATAAATTACACCAAGCTCAGCTGGTGTAAAAGCAAAATGGTAGAGCACATAATTTCTACACAACATGACCAGAAGTTAGTCCTGGCTGATCTAGTTAAAAGATAGGAGAAAAAAGACCACACCCCAAAATCCTGGGGTGGGGAGGCCAACTAGTATCGAACCATTATTTGCTCAGTATAAGGCACCTATCAAGTTTATGAATTTGCCTGGCAAGCAATACATAGATGAAGCCAGGTCATCTGTTTTTGCAGGTAATTAACCTATTAATATTTACTTATTTACTGCTCATGGTGTTTTTGTCATCTAAAAGAAAGAACAAAGTAGAAACTTCTCTCTCTGCGTGTTATTGGGAAGTAGTCCAATGAACAGGCAGGTAAAGCGCCCCCCCCCCCCCGTGAGGTCTCTTTCCCTTCAACTAGCTGGCTCTGTGCAGCTACTGCAGTGGAATGAACTTTCAGCCCTTCTGGATGAGATCCTTACAGGTTCCTTTCACATTGCATCCCCAGCGAGGGAAGGACTCTCATGCAGGACAACAGCAGACCCTCCCTCATGGAGTGACAAGCCTGCCAGAATCCTCTTGTCTGCAGACCACTGGGGCAAAGGTATCATCAGTGGGCCTGGGAGCACTGGTTCTAGATTTTGTGCCATTCATTTATTTCAGTACAGTAGCACCTTGGATTACATCACCCTCAGGTAACGTAAACTCAAACCCGGAAGTGTTTTGCCACGTGTGCATGCGCAGAAGCGCTCTACCGTGCCGTGCGCAGAAGCGGTCCCTCCAGGTGAGGAAACCTCAGGATCCGACTGGAGCTCCGGAATGGATCCCGCCCGCAACTGGAGGTACCGCTGTACTTAAAATTGTAAACTACTTTGGATGCCTTAGCAGAAAGGTAGTTTATAACTGCAATAATATATATCCCTCCCTGCTCCAATCAGTCTCCTCACCCACTACTGTGCTTTTAGGCCAGGCAGTACATATCCCCCCACACCTGGTCTTCCTGATCTTGCCCTCTCATTGATAACATCACTGCACCACAACTGTCATTACAACTACAATTATTGCTCATAACTACATATGCCAAATGCAGCAATAAAGTGAGGGCAAAATTTGAACCATCACAGAAAAAGTAAAGTGTCTTTGATCTCGCAAGGGGGTCTTTCCCTCTCATTCCACTCACTTCAGCCTGATTCTACCCTAAACAACCCAGAGGCAGAAGTAAGTTAAGAAATAGTTATCACTTCCACACTAATACTGAGTCAAGAGGACAGGGTGTATTTGAAGAAAAGATGGGGAGTGGGGATGGAAGATTAATATTGGATGATATCTGTGGGAAGTTTAATAATAATATTTATTATTTATAAGCTCCTCAGACACTCAACATGGTACAGTTTTTTTATATATATTCTCTCAATTTGATCTTATTTATCTATTCTATATAAAATAGTAAGACACTCAGAAAATACTGCATGTTACTTTTGACTTGGGATTTTGTTTTCAAGCAGTAAGTGACCCTGAATCTTTGAAGCACAATAACAGCACCAAAAATGTAAACAAACATGAAAACAAACTAGCAGAGTCCTAAAGTGCTTTACCTCTGTGTTTTCAAAACTAGTTTTCTAATTCTATGGGAGACAGAAAACTTAATATTTTGTTCCAAGTTTCAGGTTTAAAATGTTTTTGTCCTAGTGATCAATTTGGCCCAGGGACTCACATTTCTCTTTGGTTGCTCCCTGGAAAACAGATGTTAGCCTGCTACCCATTTCTAAAGCATTTTGCAATGTTGACCCAAGCAACAGGGTTTTAGAGGAGGCCAGCTGCTGCTCCTAGCAGGGAGCTGACACGGCCAAAAACCTTCCCCTCTGCAGGTATATAAGACTCTTCTGAAGAAGCCCCAAGCTTCACTGAGTAATTAATCCAATCCAGGAAACACAGATAAAAGTAGCTCCATCGAGGAAAGTTCCAAAATAGTGTTTGTCAGAGCCTGATGATTCCTGCCTTTTCCTTTTCCTTTGCCCTCCTCTTTAGATACAGTCCCTTGATTCTAAGTGAATCCCTGGCTTTTTTTCCACACTGCTTGCTGTGCAGCACCCATTTGGGAAGTCTACAAGTGCCAGCTGAGCAGGAGAGGGGGGGGATGGCAAAAGCGGGCATTAGATGGATCAAAGAAGCAAGGCCCTGATGAGCTGTGCAAGGAATGGACTTTGCACTGAAAGAACAGCTGGCCATTCTAATGAACGCCCACATTCTGCCCTCCCAGCAGCTGTGTTGCTTGACATATATTATGGTTTGCATGGAGTGTGTGCCTGAGGAGTGGGGAGTGAGATTCTTTGCTAAAATGCTACAAATGGGTGGGAAGGATTAGTTGCTATCCTCTAAAATAAATGTCATCTACATTGTGCGTACAGACTTCTGCTCATGTCCCCAAATAGCCTTTGTTGATCAGAGTGTTGCCAGCATACTCTGTAACATGCTGGCTGCTCTGTAGCCAGAAGGCCTGTGAAGCAAACTCCCCAAGAAGGTTGGATATGACATCACACAGGGCTGTACTGTATTAGCAGAAGAGTGGATGGAAAAGGAGGGCACGTTTAGAAGGTCAAATGAATGGTAAATAAAGGGGAGGGGGACACTACAGGGAATGTTAACCCACAAATTAGGAGTGAGGTCAACTTTTTCTTTTTAGGTGACCAGCTCATATTCACCCAAGGCTGTCAGTTCTGTCTGTCAGTTTTTCAGCAGTGATGACAGTAAAGAGAGTTTAGAAGTCCCAGTCTACTGCATAATGAGAAAATTTTCCTCTATCATCTGTTGATGCGGACTCAGTTCCATGAAAGCTTATGCCATAATACAATTTGCTAGTTGCCCAGCTATTCTCCTCACTAACAAAAACAGGCATTATTTTAAAATTGAATGGTGTGTGTACATGTGAAGAGCAGCACTGAAATAATAATGGGGGGGCGGTTGACAAAAAAATTGCTGCAAGCTAGTAAAAAACTTCTCTGGGAATTGAAACTTACACAGACTGTTGATAAGTTTAAGTGCTCTCTTTTTCTTCCATATCACAACCAATAAGAACCGAATAGGAAGTCTTAAGGCTAAGATATGGAAGTGACTAGCTCTGACAAAGTTTTATTGCTTGTCAATGCAGATGTCAGTCACTGTCCAATAGCTATGCATGACACTTGCACAACCCAATCCTACTATTGCTTTTGCAAGGGAAATAAATTTGCCAGGTGACAATAATCGTCTCCATTTTCTCAGCAACAAAATAGTCTAATATTCCAACAACAGAAGTCGTACCTTGAGCTCATGCAGAAATAAAGCTTCCCATTGATTAACCATAGTTAATGGGATTAGGAGCAGGCTATGGTCAGTGGCATTTTATCACCATGTTGTTTGTTTGTTTGTTTGTTTGTTTGTTTGTTTGTTTGTTTGTTCTAAACACTTCTTAAGTTTAGGCCCAGCTGCACTATTACTTTCAACAAATGTTTTTAACATGAAGTAAAGAATGGCTTTTTTAAAAATGTAATGACACGCTCAGAATAATTTCCTTCCAGCTTCATGGCTATGACACACTCATAAATAAAATAAATAAAACTAGTATGCAATGATGTATATACACACAAAAAGTACTATACCCCCCGAAGTGTGGAAAGTCAATTGCAATTCCATATGTAGCTTACTGCAGAAGAGCAATGACTAGGTAGTACTAGGGAGTCACCAACCCAGGTGAAAAATCATTACAATGCAATTCCATTATGTTGCTTCAATGTTAATATAGTGCAGTGTGAGAAAACACTTCCTTGGAGTCATCTAAAAGAGTACCTTTTTCTCCAGCATTTTCAGATTCACAAGAGGAAATAGAAGCAAAGAGGAGCTGATTTATTAGCTTTGCAGGGAAGTTTGCCTTAATCTAATTATTAAAACCAAGATCTGATTAATTCCTCCACCACCCCAACTTCCTGGTAGCTTAAGCAAAATCCTGCCTATGAAAAAAGCACAATCACATCAGACATCAACTGCTTCCAGGGGTTAGTGATTTCCAGCATTTTGCAGACAAAAATAGCAACGTGTAGGTATACTTGTAAAATCTCTATTCTCACACCAATGACCATTGCACGCCCATCCCCATGCTTTAACATGTTATTTGTTGTATTCACTTACAGTTGCTGGACTACAGATTCATATGTTGCTGGACTACAGATCCCATCCGTTCCTACTGGGATGACCAATGATCGGGGTGATGGGAGTTGTCGTCCAGCAACATCTGGAGGGCTATAGGTTTCTCACGCCTGACTTGTGTTGATGGATGGGAAGCTCAATTTGCACTCTGGTGCAAACTAACCTTTTAAAAAAGATATTCCCAAAGTAACTTAAGAACAAAATAGGGACAAGTGATTTAACAGGGGAAGATACGAGAAGAGGACTGTTCAAGTATACTCAGTAGAATTCAACATCAGGCTCTTCCAATTGCGCTGTCAGTTCAAGCATTGCAGCTTGCCAGATTAAATGACACCCCCCCTTCATCCATGTGACATTCTGAGGGCTCTCCCAACCTCCTCTGAGTTAATTTCAGTGCAGGTCGTGAAGGAAGCCCCATTGAGTAAGCAGAAATCCTTGAGCAGGGCTACTGCTGATAGGGGTGGGGGTGAGGTTAGGTTAGGTGAATCCTGCCCACCTAAAGGAAACTGAGATCCACAGGAAGTGTCATTCTGATAATCTGCCAGGCGTCTTTTGTTAATATACAGACCTATCTGGGAGAAGACGAGAGCATTATATTAAGAAAGGCTATGTTCCATTCCCTAATTCAGAATGCGTTTGTTCCTCTTTTTCTACAAGCACAATAATCCCATGGTACACAATTACTACTCAGACCTCACAATTGCCTTCAACTGCAAAGCCAAACCTCCTCAATACATTTATTTTTAGTAACACACTCGATGAAGGCTCCTAAACAAGCAAAGCATTTACAGAGAGTGAAATGCTTAATGCATTCAAGTAAAAAACATTTGGTTTTTAACAAACTGTAAATCATCCAGCCAGTTAAGGGACACAAGACTACTGGCACATATGTGATTGATATTTATTATTTTCATTATTTATGTAGCATTTTTCTGGTACCTAACAAGACCCTACTGTATTGTAATATATGACACTATACTAGGTTACTTCCCTAGTCCCCTTTGGCTGAAAACAGTGGGAAACTCAAGGATCAGCAACACTGAAAACATGCTTCAGATAATGGTTGGTTAGACTCTCAAGTATGGAAGAATCACAAATCTCTTGAGAAAGTTAAGTGTTCTAGGACGCAGATCACTTTTTAAAGAAGCCTGAGAGACGTGAAACACAAGGGGTATGTGTGTGGAAATGAAGCTGTTCCTGGTGTTCTTTTTATCCAGAAGCCAGTTAAGACAAAATACTCCAATTCAACACAGTCCATGCCTAGCGTTACTGGGACAAATTCATTTTAAATTAGAGCAGTCAAATACCCACCCTCCTTTCAGCCATTCATGGCATGTGAAAACCAGTGACATTTTTGCTAATTTTTGGAGATGCTGAGAGAAATCTTAATTTTCAGTGCGTGGGAGGCTTACAATTAAGGCAGCCGTTTTCAATTTCCAAGCCTGCAAACCTAAGGCAGGGGTGTTGGGAGGAAATTGAAGGTGGCTCCTCTGCCTCCTCCAATGCTCTACTGGGCTCTCAAATAAGGCAGAACTCAGGGTGGAACATATTCATTCATTCTTTAAATTTTCACTCACATGGTGAGAAATGGAAGGAAAATAAACCATGCCAGCTCTAGAGTTAGTTTGGTTTACTTGATGGTCGAGTTGGGACTGGAAGGATGCTGGATCCTTTTGATCCAAGCCTTCTCCTGGTCCTCCTCTGACACACCTCCAATCTGCCTTTCTGATGTTGGAGCTCCAAAGTTGGTAGAGCAAGGGCCTCCCAGGAGCCATAAGATTTCAGGGTGAAAGACGACAACGACGACGAAGAGGAAGAGGAAGAGGAAGAAGAAGAAGAAGAAGAAGAAGAAGAAGAAGAAGAAAGTTCTCCCACCATTTCAAGAAATTGCTACATCACAGCAGAGTGTGTTTCCACTGGGCTGCTCTGCAGCAAATAGAAATGTGGTCAGATTGCTTTGACAATCCCATCAACATTTGCCACCAATGAAAATGAACAGGTTTCTCTCAAACCCCAAAGATTTGGGCCCACTCTCAAAACTGATGGAAAAGTTGGGGCCACGTTCCTTGGCTCAGCTTTCATTTAAATTTATGTACTTCACTTTGTTAGTTGTGAATTGGGCTGCCCATCTGCTCGGTCTAGAAATCAGGTTCTCTTCATTTGTTTTCTGGATGGTGGGTGTCCTATGGCAGTAAGACTTGTTTTGAAGTAAAATACTGAAGAGTGTGTGTGTGTGTGTGTGTGTGTGGTTTAAGGAAAAAAGTATCCTTTCAATCAGAATGCACAAATATCAACATGAGAGGTTAATGTGAATTATTAACACACTATTAGCAAAATATTCTCCTGAAAATCAAGCCATAAGTGTCAACACATAAAACTAGAACAATTAAGTAATTTATGCAATAAAAGGCACAGGGAAATGACTACTAACAAAATGCCTGCCACTATAATGCAAAGAAGGTTGGGACCGAAAGAGGGGCTCATATTGCAAAATGTCAAGGAGGGTGCATGAAATCACCATGCTTTGTGCTCAGAGACTCATTTTGCTCTGCTGTAGTTTCTCCCTCCGTTGAAAGCTGGGCTGCTGAATGTCAAGGTCACATTTTCCTCTCACCATATAGTGTCACCAAGGTAAAACTTTACTTTGGAAAGATATTAAAGTAACAGTGTGTACACAGGGACAATAATTAGGAAGGGGTGAAAATTCTCTTTAGTGACTCCAATTTCATGGGCTATGGGAACAGGTTTTGTTGTTCAAAGTCTTGCTAACTGTCTTGGTTACTTTGTCCCAGCGAATTTAATGGCAGCCCCTGAGAATTGAGCCTATTCCTATCAACATCTCTCTGGAATCAGTTTCTTGGGCTCTTTTCTAAAGAATTAAAGGATATGGTTGAAATGCAAGGATTACTGTTGTTGGCAGGATTAGGGTCATGTATCCTGCATTAGCCAAAAGCTAATCATCACAATTATAACAAATAAAGGCTTAACATATTTCGCTTTGCATGTCATGAGTCTATCTCATATATTAGTTTCTCCTTTTAAGTTGAATTTACCGAAATAAATGAACTTTTTCACAATATTCTAATTTTTTGAGTTTCACCTGTAGCTCTTCTGTCTACCTCCATTTTCAGAGCCTGCCACTTCTCCTCTCCAGGAAAAACTGTACCCAGAGGCAATCCCCAAATCTTTATTAGGGGAATTCCCATTGTTGTTGTTTTTCCAACATGCCACATAAAAAGTATTGAGGTGTGGAACCCTGATGCAGCTGCACACATTCAGCTTTAATGGTGGAGAGACAGACTACAATTCCAGGAGAAAGAAATAAGCCAGTGAAAATTAGTACCGGGACAGTGTCAGATAGAAATGAACTGATCTGTAATCAGAGGGCTGGTCTGAATGAAAGCCAAGATTAGCTGTTTTTTAAAACCTCCCTCCCTCTGTGATAAAAAGTCATTTGAAATCAATACTTCTGTTTTTAAATAACACAGATTCTATAGCTACACTTAAAAAGATTTCTTTCCTTACAGATTGACCTACACACTTGGTAGCAATCATGTATCTGAAGTTGTTGACTGTTACATATCTTCCGCAAATCAAAGGCACCATCCTGACTTTGGAGCAGAGGTTCCTGGACCTGATTGCCCCTGCAAAAGAATATAGTTCAACTCTTCATTTTTAACATATCACTTCATCTTGGGTCATCCAGAGTCAACTACCACATAAAAAACCCGCTCAGCTTTTTTGGGTGGGTGGTGTTGCAGCCAGGATCCGAGCCCCTGCAATGATCTGGCAGTGGGGTGGGGATTGACGCCCTCCCCATCGCCTTCCGGGCTGTGTCACTGGTGCTGAGCAGGGCCCTGTCCATGGGTAGCCCTGTGGACCAATCAGCACTGGCAGGGGCCATGGCTGCAGGAAACCTAAACCACGGCACGGCCAGGGATCCCTCCTCTTGGGCCCTTCGCCGGATCTCCCAACCCACCTGCCCCCTCTTTTTATGCTTTGCTATAACATGACCTTGCTATGGACAAATGTCGGCTGCCATATTGTTGGGGTCGTGTAGGAATTTTTTCCACTTGGCAAATTGGCACCAACCACTTGGTTTTCACCTACCTTGTAGCAATCGTCACAACTTTGTGAGGTTAGGCAGTGGGTAAGCCTGAGGGGTGGTTGTAGACTCCGCCTGCCCCTCCTCCTTAAGGGTATCTTGTTAAAGGGATCCGGGGGTGTGGATTCTGTCTGATGCCTGGGTGTGGGCTAGGGCCATGCCACGACCCCAACAGGATCCCTCGGGGTCCCCCTATTTGATGTAAGTCATAGGGCTCCCCTATTGTTGATTTATACTTAGATGGACTTCCTGCAGATGGGCAGGAGTCGAGATATAGCCTGGCTTAACTCAGTTCCTAAACCAAACCACTCACATCTGTAACCAATAAAGTTCTGGCCTATTTGAACCCATAAACCTATCTATTCATGTTGATGTGTTTATTATCCACTGGGGAACTGTGGGTCATGGGGCCTTGGCACACAACAACTAATAGATCACATGAAACCTGCCTGTGGCTCAGTGGTAAAGCATGTGCTTATGCAGTTAGTCCTATGTACAGTCTCTGAGGTTGAGTATCTCTAGTTAAAAGGTAACACATCAGAGCTAGAAAAGCTTACTATCAGAGCCCTTGGGAGAGCAGCTGCTAATCAGTAAATTGTATGGACCTAAGGTCTGACAGTATATAGGGGCAGCTAGTTATAATCATGTTAGGTGTTTTCTTTTTGAGAATGCAGTTACAAAGTAGCTAGTACATGTTAACAATAAAAAAATTAATGACTGCAATCTTATAGCAGATTTCCACTGGGACTTGATTTATTATTACTATTATGGCTAATTCTGACCTATTATTAAAATAAAGGGAGCATCACATCCCTTTAAGGGCCATCATACACTGTGACTTTGTTGAAGGCAGAGCTGTGAAAAAAAGAAAAGGGAAAAAAATGCAGACTACTGACAAAGAGATAGATGCCTCCAAGAGGTTATAGGGAAGGGAAAGAAAGGATCCATTCCAAAACAGGTGAAACAATATCAAACACAGACCAAAAGTGTATTAAATAGAAAGTCTGAGTTATATTTTTTTTAGGCAGAGCCGACACATCTCATAACTGTTGATTTTTTAAATGACAAACCAAACAAGAAATGTCCCTGCTGCTCTGTCCCTTGGGTCTCAAACTCAACAGCTAGCAGCATATCAGAAAACTGAAACATAGATATTTTTGGCCACAAATTCCAGAGGCATGATTTTCAAAGACTTACAATCTACACTGGGTACATTCAACTAGCACTCAGGCATCAAGAATCCACACACCCAACACAAAAAACCCTCATTTATTTTGTACCGCAGTGGATATGAGAGACTTTAGAAAGAGAGCCTGGTTTCACTAATATCTACAAACAAAAGCATCAGTATTTCAGCTGATATCCAAATATTGTTTTCAAAATTCAAATCTATTATTTTTTCTCCCCATCTCCACCCCCAAGCATTTCAACTAACCAGCACATTTACACATGATTTACAGTGCAATCCTATTCATGTTTACAGTGTTCAGTGAACCTTACTTCCAGGTAAGGATGCATATGAATGCAGCCTAAGTTTTTGATGTATAAAAGAGGGGATCAGTAACCTGTTCTTAAAATGTCCAAAGGAACAATAGGTAAAAGGGTGAAAGTAAAGGACCCCTGGATGGTTAAGTTCAGTCAGATTTGACTATGGGGAACAACAGATTGCAGCCAATATACCTCCTACCTCACTGCTCTACCAATCCCATTAAATATACTGCTTATGCTATAAAAATGTTCAAAAGTCAAAGGAAGGAAAGTGAGGAGGTGGCCTGGTTGAGCAATCTATGCTTCTCCTACTTCTTTTAGAAACACGGGCATGCTCTCTGGATTACCACCTGGCAATCCTACAAACATCAAGATGAAGAAAGTAGGTGTCTGTATAGAACGCCCTACCTTAGTTACAAAGCTGTGCTTTGAAGAAAATAGTGGATTGTGCTTAATTTAAAGCAGGAAGGAACTTATGTAACCCAAATAAGATCCTTCAAACATCTGAGCGCACCAGGAGGAGATGTGGAGGAGAATCAAAATGGTACTGTCCCAGCTCCTAGGAATATTCTCCTTTCAAACCATAATATTGTGTGAAAAAAGGAGCAGGTCATTTACATGTTATCCACTTACATCTTTGAAGGCAGGTTTGGATTTGCAATGATAGCCAATGCATCAACTGAAGTATTGCTAAGCCTTGTTTCCAACTGTATTTGCTGTTTCTCTTGTTTGTATGCTTCATTTTGTAACATCTCTTGTTAAATTGTCATGGGGTTTTTTTTTGGGGGGGGGTGTTGCAAGTACATCAAGGTTTAATATTTCATATAATAGGTAGGCATTTTTTAAAAAAATCAGAGACATTATCACTGTAACTAGCCAAATTTTGAATTACAGAATGTGGTATAATGACCTAGTCATTTTCCTTCATCTAGGAAGTTCTCTCGTAGGCTCAATGCTTCAGATGAGCTCCTTATATGTTAGAGTGATCTGAGATCATTATCAGGAAGCTTATTGCCTCAGAATATGGCTTAATAATAATAATAAGGCTTGATAAGTATAAAGAGCATGCTTAGGTTTAGGAGCTAGAAAGGAAAAGGAGCTTGGCTTTTGTGATTGATTCACTGGTTTAGCTATACAGTAAAGCTTTCAAATGTTCCACTACTCTTCCTGCTGAAACTATGACTGCTTAATCCAGCTTGGCTGTTTACCACTGATGGATTCACGACGTCAATTAGTATGTTAATAATAAATCAGAAAGCAATAGATCTTGCACAAGTTATTGGATTTACAGTGATCCAAACATATCATCCAAGTCACAGTGACCAAGATATATCTGCACCTTAGAGATAAAAAAAAAAGGATACTCAATTAAGGAAGTGATCATTCCTGTAAACGGCAATTGAAAGACTGAATAGGGGAAAGGTGGAAAATCAGAAAGCTTAAAGAGGTATGTTGGAATCCTTAGAGTATGACCATATGATAGGATGCATGTTTGGCCTGCAGTTAAATCTCAAGTTCAACCTTCTGCATCTCCACATAGGGTTAGAAAGAACCCTATCTCAGAACCTAGAGAAAGCCACTGCCAGTCAGTGATACTAAGCTATATGGACCAGTGGTATGGCTCATTATAAGAGCAGCTTTCTGTGTTCCTAATTAGAACATGTAGGATGAATTATGGAGGTTCTGGAGAGAAAATGTAAGTGAGGTGTCAATGTGAAAGCAAAAACATTGACGGCAATAAGATAGAAGTATAAAAAAGTAAAAACTGTGTGTTGCATAAACAAAAAGATTGCACAGAAGGTAAGAGTCCCAGTGCTGTCCTCTGATTTCTTTGTGTGGGATTTAATAAAAAGAAGATGAAAGGGAGAGGCTATTGAGACAGCAGCTGCAGAGGTATTATTGAAAAGGTGGCATCCCATTTTTATTCAAATTCAAATGATGTGGGGCTCAAGATGTTGAACAGGTTGTGGACACCAATATTAAGGGTTGGGGGTTTTTTTCTTTTCTTATGATGATACATTCTGAAAACAGCAACCAGAATAAGGATAGTTCTAGGAGGTGAACTTTGGGTGAGAAATGAATGTGGAGCTAGCTGATAAAAAACAGCACTGGCCTAAGAGAGCAGCAGGAATGAGTAAGGGAATGGGGCTTAACAAAAAAGACAACACAAGAAAAGACACTGGCATTGGGTGAGCTTTGATCTATCCCCAGTCCTTTTGAGGCTCTGGGAAAGAGATTGGCAGATTTTTACCTCCACTCTTAATGGAACTTTGATGGAAATTGATAGGACTACAGAATCAGCTGAGGAAAATACATATAAATCTGTATTGATGACTACAGATACTAGATTGGGACTGGAATTTATGCTATTGCTATTCTAGAGAATGAAAGGTGGGTAACATTGGACTCAGCTATACAGCTGCAAATAAAACGTTTTAAGAGTGTTTTAAGTCCAATATGCTATGTGACACTAGATGGTGATGGTGGGCCTTATAGAAAATTCAATGTATTTTTAAAAACGCTTTTAAAAATGCATTTTCAGAATGGTTTTTATGTGTGTGTAGATTCCACCATTGTGTGCTAGGGAATGGTGAATGTTTGTGATGGTTGCATTTGGTCCGGCTTTTGTTTTCATTATTAATAATAAATAAAAAAGGCAAGAGAATGTAGATATCACAGGCATATAGATTTTTGGATTGGAAGGAAGCACAGGCAGCTAAAGAAAAAGAAGTTTTTTGAAAAAATGAATTTCAAAGTGAGAGAGGAAAATTGGGAGAAAGAGAAAGAATGGGGCAATAATGGGAGCCCTGTGCTTGGCTGAAATTTATGACCGATCAAGGAGAGCAGCCAGTTGGTTGGTTGGTACTTAACCAAGTGGCAGAGGTGGCTGAGAAGTTAATTCACTGGCATGTAAGTCAGTGCTGATTGCGAGAAAGAAAGAGACTAAAATGCAATTACTAAAATACATTGACAGAGCACATTTAGATAGAAAATAGAGGAAACTTGCCATAATTTAGTGACAATTCTATAATGCAGTAGATCAATAGTGCAGTAAGAGAAGTGGCTGATTTAGAAACAAATTAGAGACAACCTCTGTCGATTTTGCAGTTAATCAATAAATGGAGTGGCTGGAAAGAGGAGGCAGAGTTTATTAGGCAAGACACTTGGTCAATGAGCTGGTATAACCTGTCAGCAGGGATGCTGCTCTTTGTGTTCCTCCAGCAACACACAGAAAATAGTTTAAGTATGTTTAATGGATATAGACTAGCTAGCATCAGGCTTTAAGACTGGGCAATGCAACTGGAGTAAATAGGGATGACTGGACTTGTACAATAGCAAATATTTGTATAATACAAAGAAATTAAGCAAATCAGCATTAAAACTGGGCAAAAATATCTGAATTCTATCCCAATCCCATGTTCAATTATGAGAACATTCTTTTATTCTAACTTCAATATATGCTTTTTGCTAGAAATTGGGGTGTTTTGAGTCTAAATGCCATGGGTAACTGTGAAACGCACAGAAACCTCAACACTGTACACATACATTATTTTGTTTATTAAGTCAATAGTGTATAAGCTTGATGCATGGAAATTTGTTTTTGTTTTTTTAAAGGTGAGATCATCAGTATATCAAATCACAAGTCCACTGCGTGGATACAGTAGCACATACCAGTTATGACCTTCTCAACTGCGTTACTGCCTTGTAGCTTTCTCCTGTGTTTCTGCCAATGCACACACTCTAGGAGACAGTCTGCACAACCCGGCACACACAGCAAATAGGAAAGGGACAAGCCAGTTGTGTCTCACATCTGCTCTTGGATAGGAAGATGAAAGCAAACAGCTACAAGATGAGTTCAAAAGGTTTCCAAAAGGAAAGACGAAAACATTCTAGACTCAACGTAAGTTGTTCCTCAGGACCAACAGTTAGAAAGAAATCCTCTTTGCTATTTCACCCCTGACTTGTGGAGGAGAGGGATTGTTGCACACAAGCTCCTATTCCCCATGCCCCCAACTAATTAACGATCCCTGTTACTCTGGTGCCTTTTGCCCAGATCTCTTACTCCATCTGGTTTAAAGGGCAACTAACAAGAAACACAAGCACACACAGTCTGGCTTGCTGCCCCACAGCTGGTGCCCTAAAATGCTTGGCACAAGATCATTTTATTTCATAAAGGGCAAGAAAGTCCCAGTGGCAAACTAGCTCTCCTCTGCTTATTTATGCCACCTGTTGTCTACGAAGTCCCAAGTCCTTTTTTGCCGCTGCCAAGGCTGTAAGCTCTTTGGGCACAATAATCCTTGTGATTGCATTCCCTCTTCCCAGAAGTTATGTACAGTCTTTGAAGTTGGGGCAGGCGGAAGAGTTTATTTGCTCAATCTGCTTTAGCAATAACTGTTTGAGCATTTATAGTACTCAGCTACCCAACAGTGTCATTCTGGTTATTGGACTAAACTTCTGGGAATAACCAAAGTCAGATAGTAAGCAGGGTGCCCTCGTGCCAGAGGAACAGACTTTGAAGCTTAAGGGCAAAACGAAGCCATACAGAAGATATATGGATATATGAATAGGGGCCTCCTTGCTTTTCTTTTTCTAAAGTGTCCTAACTATGTCTACTCAAAAGTAAGTCCCACTGAGTTAAAAGAGGCTTACTCCCAGGAAGAGAAGCTGAGGCTCCAATACTTTGGCCGCCTCATGAGAAGAGAAGACTCCCTGGAAAAGACCCTGATGTTGGGAAAGATGGAGGGCACAAGGAGAAGGGGACGACAGAGGGCAAGATGGTTGGACAGTGTTCTCGAAGCTACCAGCATGAGTTTGACTAAACTGCGGGAGGCAGTGGAAGACAGGAGTGCCTGGCGTGCTCTGGTCCATGGGGTCACGAAGAGTCGGACACGACTAAACGACTAAACAACAACAACAACAACTCCTCCCAGGAAAATGTGGTTAGGATTATAGCCTTAATCTGCTTCCTACTGTGAATTTTAAAAACTAATGGAATGCATCCTTCATTATCTTTTCATGTGGAAACATCTCTTTTGTTACATGTACATTTTATCTATGCTCCTCAGTCCAAGCCTCTGTCAAAGTGGGGATTTGTGTCCATCCCCTAAACCTTTGTTTAAAAATCTTGCCCTACCCCCAGGCAAATCCCAATCTTTAAAACATACTGTATTTTTTGTGTATTAGATGACGTTTTTTGACTTAAAAATCGTGTCAAAAAACTGGGGTCGTCCAATACACGGGTAGTGGCATGGGGAGGAGAAGCGGCGCGCCAGCCAGCCAGCCAGTCGGCTGGCGGGACCGCAACTTCCCCCGATGCTGCAGCAAGTGGGAAACAATCTAGGGAGTGTTTCCTGCCTGCAGCTGGGGGCAGGGAGAGAAGTTGTGCGCTGGCTGGCGGGAGTGCAACTTCCCCCCATGCCACCGTGCGCAGGAAACACTCCCTAGATCGTTTCCCGCATGCATTGGGGGAAGCTGCACTCCAGCCAACTGGCTGGCTGGCTTCCCCTGACCCTGCTGCACACGGGAAACGCGGCATTGGGGGAAGTTGCATTCCTGCCAACCGGCTGGCTGGTGGGAGCGCAACTCCCCCGATGCCGATGCATGCAGGAAATGATCTAGGGAGTGTTTCCTGCCCACAGCAGCGTGGGGGGGGGGGGGGAGAGCTCAACAACTTTGGGCCATCTCCCCTCATTTTCTTAAAACTGAGTCCTCCAAAATAGGAGGGGGGGGTCTATACATGTGGGTGTCTTATAGACTGAAAAGTATGGAAAATAGCTGTGGTGTTAGGTTTCAGCAGACACACACTGCTATTTTCTGAATAAAGTATGCATTTATGAAATAAAATATTGCAATATTCAAAGAATTTATATACCATTACATAGCATTACAACTGGGTGATAGAATAATTAATATGATCTGGGACATAGAGCAAAATGTCAACAGGGTGCTAAACTATTCCTCTCAGATGCCTAAATGAGGGAAATGAGACAGGATAAAAAATTCATACTGAACTGAAATCAAGCTAGTGAGATAGGTTGCAGTCCTAACCTGGAGTTTCATCTGTTTTCCACAAGAAGTGCCATCCCCTTAATACAGGGGTTTATATTTATGTTGAGGGTAGTTGTGTCCAGGAGTGCATATTAGCAGTGGGTGGAGCCAAAGCCCAAAGTGGGTGTAGCCAGCCCTTCTCTGCCTCTGCCTCTCTCTCTCTCTCTCTCTCTCTCTCTCTCTCTCTCTCTGCTTGGCTTCTGTGCTGGGCAGTGGGGGGGGGGGGTCGGTTAGCTTCTCTTTCACCTCAACCAGCACATGATTGCAGTGGGCAGCCAGAGAAGGGGCAGAGCACTCTGTCCTACCTCCAACAGCTTGCCTAGGCTCCATGCTGGACTGGGAGAAAGAGGCTGACAGGAAAGCAAACACAAGATTCCATAGCCATTTAGACTTCGTTATCAAGTCTCAAGGAACCCTTTTATTTTAGTTTCCAATCCCCATGACTGAGCTCAAATGTGTCCAGGTTGCCAAATGCTAGTTCTCCTGGGGGCTGCTGATGGTGGGGAGGTTCTCATCTCTTCCATCTCACTCCCCGACATGCCTCCCCCACAACTCCTGCTCAGCTGCTGCTCTGTCTTCCTCCGAGAAGGCCTTCTTAATTGCTAGTAAAAGGGACTTGCTCTAATTAAAATTTAATTTACAGCTCAACCTGAATTCATTAAAATACAAGTTGAATCCTGTCAAAATTATTAAAACAATATATATCGAGGGAGGATTTTTTCATTCAGCACAATGCCCCCGTGGTGTTTTGTTGGGAAACAGAAGGCAAGCAGGGGCACTGAGGGAAATGATTTCTTCGGGCTCAGCTGCACAGAAAAAAAAAAAATCAAATGCCACCATATAAATGTTTCATAAGTCATCACTCTTGGGGTGCTCACACTGGTTTAATTCACTGTAAAATCTGGCTTGGTGAGTATCCCACCATCAGCCTCTGTGAGATGGAGTAGACTGTGGCTTTTAAGAGTCATTCCATTCAAGAATTTAGTGAGATGTCTTTTTCTATCTGACCTCAAAGGGTCAGTCTCAGTGGTGGACAGGTTGAAAAACCAGTGAACTGCAGTGAGAGACAAGATTAAGTGAGGATATGTGTAAATAAAAAAAAACACCACACCAAAGGTTCAGCAGTCTGGATGGCAACTAGCCTGGAAACAAGGAAACAATTTCAGAAACTGCAGCTTTGTGGTGGCGGCAAGTGGGCTAAATGCAAGAGCAAAGGAATATCATTTTGTCCATTATATATGTTCATTGCAATCTGAATGAGAGGATTGAGAATTTGAGTTTCCACAGGTTTTCAAACTTTCTACCCTTTACACATTACCAGTCTGACATTGAACCTCTGAGTGTCAGTCATGAAACTCCACTATATTCCCCAGGGTTCTGGAATACGTGCGAGGGCTCACACAATCATTTCATGCAGCACTATTTGGCCTTGCCATCATCCTGCAGGACACAACACTTTGTGGCTGTGCATTGGTGAAGGAAGATTGGTAGTGATGGCCCAGGTGTCTTACAGGGAAGCTTGTTGACCGTACTGATCTTCTTATTAAGAAATCAGAATAGGGCTTTACAAAAATCCAGGAACAGTATTTAAAAACCACAATGTATCTGAGATTATCACATAACCGATATGCATTTGTGTGAGTTTCCGTGCCCAATTCATTTACCCTGCAAAGCTTTCTAATGGAAAGCTGCTATCTGTAGTCACAGCTGCAGTATGGCTTGAGGGTGGTTGTTTATATGTTATCTTATCAACATGGGTATTAAAATGTCAAGCAGTAGGGCACTTTACCTTCCTTTCTTAGAGCCAGAAGAATGACAGTGTACATTACACCACATATGAAATGTACTATAAGTGAAAGAAAACTATGGGGATCAATTCCTACCCTGACAAAATTATTATTATTATTATTATTATTATTATTATTATTAAATTTAATTTGTATACCCCTCGCATGGGAGGTGCCTGAAGAAGGGCCTCAGATTATGATTGCAGGGTCCAAGTCAGTTCATACTGAAAGATGTGGACCTGAGGTATTGTGGTCCTGAACTGTTTAAGGCTTTATAAGTCAAAACCAGCACTTTGGATTGGGTGCGGAAACTGATTGGAAGCCAGTGCAGTTGGGCCAGGATCGGTGTAATATGCTCAAACCATCTTGCTACAGGAAACCAGGCAGAGGGCCTTCTTGGTAGTGGCACCCGCCCTGTGGAACGTCCTCCCATCAGATGTCAAAGAGATAAACAACTACCTGACATTTAGAAGACATCTGAAGGCAGCCCTGTTCTAGACAGTTTTTAATGTGTGACATTTTAATGTATTTTTAATCTTTGTTGGAAGCCGTCCAGAGTGGCTGGGGAAACCCAGCCAGATGGGCGGGGTACAAATAATAAATTATTATTATTATTGCTGCAGTAAGCAGCCTGGCTGCTGAATTCTGTGCTAGCTGAAGTTTCCGAACTGTTGTCAGTGCAATGTGTTATATGTTGGGCTGCCTCTAAGTTAACCTGAAGGCTCCCAAGACAGCCTGAACATGTTGGGGGCAGCGGCATGGTGGTGGTGGGTGTCCTGGATTTTTGTTAGAAAAAGTTGGGGCTGTATGTTCTTATGTAAAGAACGAAGAGAGGAAACGATAAGAGGAAAAGAATGAACACATTAGTGGAATGTTTATGCTTTCTTCATCTAGGAATTCAGCCAGGAGCTACATATTCCATGGGACGTATTCCTAAGGCCCCAAACAGAAAGAATTCAACACCATCTCTTTCATAAATAGTGCGGTCTTGAAATACTGCCTCATAGTACTCTGGGACTGGCTCATCTCATGTCATCGTGCCTCAGAAGTGCTGAACCTGAGTAGGACTGTTGCCCATAATTCAGTCTCAGCAGTATGGGGCTTGACTAAGCAGAAATCTTGGATCAGGATGGGGTTACTTAAAAAAACACAAAAAAGCATCTATTTCCTTTTATGAGCTGTTACTACCTGGTTAGGAGGATCCTGTTGTCTTAAAAGTTGATTAGTCCTAGACTCACAAGCACCTAGGCTCTTCCAATATTAAAACAGCCAGTGAAGCTAGCCTTCCAAAGCGGGGAGGGGGCACTACATCTATAGTCAATACTGACTGTTTTAATATAAACTGTCCCTTTCCATATATTTGAGGGGATATAACACGCAATGAAATATTATAGAAAATATCTATACCATCAGGTTGTACTGCAGCATATTATATCAGAAAGCAGCATCTTGTATAACAAAACTATGTTTCTGGGGTGGTGAATGGCTCCTAAAAGCTAAGTTAATGTAAACTGCCAGTGCTGGCTAATAACTCACCCCTGGTCTTCTAAATTTATGCCCCATACTTAATAGCTGTAAGATGATATTTCTTCTGTGAGGACTGTCTCACCAAATAATTTACATCTAACATTTAAACTACATTTCTCTGCAATCATTTATCCTCTCTCCATTATCAACTAGCATTTAGGACAGCAGTAGGGAACCTCTGGCTTCTGGGCCTAATTAAGCCCAGCAGGGGTCATAATTTGGCCCATGAGGCATTTTCCCCAAGGCAGAGCCACCCACCCCACACCTGATGTCATATATGACATTAGATGCAAGACAGTGAAAGAACGGCTGCAAAGGAACAATCAGGAGCCTTAAAATGTGGTTGCAATTGTTTCGTGGCAACTGCAGTCCATATTTAGTGCCTTTTAATTCTGGCACTAAATGCAAGCCTCGTTGGGATTGGTTCCACTAGGGAGCTTAAAGAATATCAAACTTACAAGGGTAAACATTACAAATGACATTGTAAGTAATAAATGACATTTATACTTGTGGATTCCAACTGGACTTGGGAACATCCTAAGGACTAGGATTCAGGAGATGCCATTCTGCTTTTTATTGCTGTGGTATTTTAATTGGTTTTATTGTACATACTAATTATGGATATATTTTAATGTTTGTGTCAGTTATTTTTAGACTTAAGCCGCTTAGAAGCCAATTTTGACATTAACTGGTATACAGTACGGTACAGTATAAGCAAAACAATAATAATATTAGGCTGTATAAAGGCTCTATTTAGTTGCAAACCAATATATTTTAATTGTTAAAGCACCAAATTAATATAAATGCTAGTTCAGTAAATATGTGGCTTTCAAATGAGGAACTATTTAAATCAGTGACTTAGTAACTCGTATTCAGGGGAAATGAAGGTAGCCTAAGAATAGAGAATGATGGAGGGGGTGTTGGGTGAGTGAGGAGAGAACCTCTGCATTTAGCATCAGCAGAAGTAGTTCAAGTTGAAAAACAATGCTAGGGGTAGGATACTTTTTAAATTTTATTTTAAATCACTGGATTTTCATGCAGCCTGTTCGTCTCTCACCCATGGGAAAGAAAAATATGAACATTAGCAAAAGGATCAAAGATTAGTTGTAGAGCACATATTTAGCATGTAGAAGGTCACAGGTTTAATCCCTGGCATCTCCAGCTAAAAGGGATCAGGCAGCACCGTGATGGGAAAGACCTCTGCCTGAAACCCTGGGGAGCTGATGCGTTAGAGGAGACAGTACTTGGCTAACTGACAAATTTCTTTCTTGGTATAAGACAGCTGCCTATCATCCATATCCCTGCAAATGAGGGCTGATTAATAAATAAGGGAGAAGCCATTCACAGCTCCTTTCATACCTAGAAGGAATCTTTATGTCTGTTGTTCTACATAAGGAGCTTTGGATGCACTTCTGCTAAACACAAGGACTGGATCTGTCAACTTGCCCACTTGCTGTGAGGAAAAGAGGGGTAGCAGTTTCAGGTTCCAAACAGATAGCCAGCTCAATTGGAAGTGACTCCACCAGCTGTGTGTTAGGATGGGAAACCTGTGGCCCTCCAGATATTGTTGGACTAAAACTTTCATCATCCTTAATGATCATTGGCCATGCGGGCTGAACCTTACAAACATAACAGGTGAGACATTGATGATAAGCATATATATATCTCCCATTCTCTCTTTACAGTCTCCTCAATATAAACACAATCTTATTGGTATAGTCTGTATGTGGTGTTCGCATTGCAATTTTATTGTTGAAAACTGCCTTGAGGCTTCTTGGGTATAAGGCAATTAACAGATGAAATAATAATACTTCAAAGACTAGTGCAGTGGCTCTGCAGTGTCACGTTACTTCAGCAATTTCAATTTTTTAAAAATATAATAATTATAAGCCAATAATGAAATTATTATTACTTATTTAAAACTGGAGTAATAGTAATGGCAAACGATCAAGGACCCTTCTAGCAAAAGGAAGGTGACCTGGAACATTTGGATGAAGAAGGTGAAAATATTCAACTGAAAGATAGGCTCAGCTCAAAGAGTAATGACAATCAGAAAAGGCATTTCCAGGAAAAGGGAGTCAATAAGGGACAGGAAGGGCAAAACCCAATTGTGGGGAGGGGTGAAGACTCTGCCATGTTAACTGATCTCAATGGAGGGGGAGTGGCTCCCAGGGCTGGACTGCAGCTCAGCTCCTGAAAGGTCAGGGACTGAGTCTGTCCTCTGTCCCTGGTTCGCCCACAAACCCAGAAGTGTGAGGTCATTCAATTTAGTTAGCTATTAACCTAGTTATTTTAAAAAATATGGCTGTCATAGAAACCCATGGGGTTGAATCCATTTGTTGAAGTGCTTTTGATTCAGCAGCCACCTCCACAAATGAAAGAGGAGGGATGCTGATGATCCTCTGCAGTTCCATCACCTTCGAAAATGTGCTATAGAAAGCTAGGGGACCATTCAGAACAGTGTGGAAGATGGCTGCAGGGGGAAATCACATCCCCTCTTCTTCCATTACCCTATGCTAGATCAAAGACTCTTTTGTACACAGGAGGGCTCCTGTTCATGGAAGGGTGTAACTGGATACAACTCACAGATATTCCTTATCTATAGCAGATAAATACATATTTCCAAATGTTCTACCACAGATAATCAACTGAAAAATTAAACAAAGAATCACTATCAATTGCAATTTATTTACATCTTCTGTGCAATGGAATAATTTTGAGAACAGGAAATAATTTAAGATACCCATGCTTTGAAATAGGACTAAGCAGCTTTTCCCATTATGGTGATTTAAAAACCACTCCAGTAAATACCATGCCAATTCTGGATTTGAACACACACCACTATGTTCAAACAAACAGAAATCAGTCTCCTTTGACTGAAGCGTGATGATGTCTGAGGAACATTCTAAAATTATAATAGGTTTTTAAATAGCTTTTATACTGCAAGCTGGCCTAACATTATTTGAAATAAGCTGAATTTAAAAATTAAATTCAAATTTGAAATTCATTTAATTGTTAAGGGTATCTGCTTTAGATGCTGCACTAAGGCTGCGCCTACACACACTTACCTGGGAGTAAGCCCCACCGAATTTAATGGGGCTTACTTCTCATAAACATGCCTAGGACTGCAGTGTAAATGAAAAATGTACAGGCATTAACCTCCCCTGCCCCTTGCAAAGCATGTACCAGGACACACAATCTGAATTCTTTATACTTGCCATACTTTAAAAACTCACTTTGGACTCACTTAAATGATCCCAAATAGCCTAAGGGAAGGAAGCTACAGACATTCATAGCTATGCTGTATTTGCTAAGTACAGTACAAGGCTTGTATTGTTATTTATAAAGCTGCATTTCTTTTTCTTTTTTTCAATCTACCATCTCATTACAAGCCAGTCCCATGGAGGCACCGTGCATCCCTACCCACCTATTCACTAACTAAATGATTTGGTCTTATTGCTTTGGGTTCTCATTCTAGAAATAACATGAACAGAGGGTGTGAGGAAAATAGCCGTGCCCTCCCCCCCCCCCCCCATTGCTGAGTGACAGCTCTTTGAATGGAAGTAATAAAAAGGAATTAAGGACCGCCAAAGTGTATAGAGAGATTTCATTTTATTATTTAACCTTTAAACAAAACAGGATTTGGCACTTAGAATAAAGTCCCTCAACTCACTCCATGGGCACACAGACAGGAGTGGTGCATATATGAATGCAAAGACACATGGGGCACAAAAACTGCACCAGTTTAACTCTCCAAGGGCTTTAGTTTCCTGAAAAAAGGGTTTTTTGTTTTGTTTTGATGAACTGATTTTTCTTTTCTTTCCTGTAAGAGGATGCCTACCTGTTTTCAACCTTTTCTGGAGATAAAATACTTTGAACTTACTATTGGAACAAAGTCAATAAAAATAGTGCATCAAGCCAGTCTGGGGAAATATTCTTATTCTGCTTGAAAATGGAGTGTGATGGCCTGGGATTCCGATTCAGAGGATGAACCAGAGGAATCCCAGCCTGCACAGGAGTCCCCGCCTCCAGGGCCGGCTGAACTGGGGCAAGGCCTAGATGCTGAAGAGCCTGCACCTGTGGCAGAGCACCAGGAGCTGGCCCCAGGTGAAAGCCTTCTGGCCCCAGAGGTGCTTGAGGACTCAGTGGCTACAGGTGAGCCTCCTCCAGGGCCCAGTAACCCTTCGGCCTCTCCTGATCTGCAGAGGCTTAGGGCAGAGAGGCGAAGGGAACTGGTTGCTCCCAGGAGGAGTGCTCGCCTTAAGGCCAGAGGAGGCGGGGCTCCTGGGGGCCGAGACCGCCCCTGGCCTTAGAAAAGGATAAAAGCCCAGTCAGCCCGGTTCCAGGTTGCGGGAGCAATGTCGTTGTTGGCTTCGGACCTTCCTGTGTTCCTGATCCCTGCTCGGCCTCCTGTTCCTGACCATCCGGTGTTCCTGTTCCCTGCTCGGCCTCCTGTTCCAGCGTTCCTGTTCCCCGCCCGGCTCTCCGCCTCGGACCTCACCCCTCTTCGTGTGGACTCTGCTTACGCCCACGGTACTTTACCCCCGGGACCAGCACATGGAGCCTGTGAGATTTTCTCTAACTCCATCAGCCAGTATAAAATGACACGTATACACATTGGTCCCACAGATGGGAAAGAATTGATTAGTGTTACATACGGCAAGTACTCTGTTACCCCTGTCGTTGGTTTGTCTCCACTTCTCCCTGCCTAGTTTCAGAAGAAAGTGCCCAGTTCCCTTCCTTTCATTATAAACTCTTTGGGCCATACCAAGTGTACCACAGTTGAAAGTACTGAATGCCCACCTTTTGTGTTCTACCTGTCCAAGGAAGGTGTTGCTAAGGCATATATGACATGTCATTGTTATAGCAAGAAGTATATAGTTGGTAACTCATACACTGTAAGTTCATGGAGGAGTTATTTTGTTTTCTTAACCATTGTTTTGCTCTGTTTTTCTCCTTTGTTGGGGATGGGCAGAAGGTCAGTAACTAATCTCTGTGCGGCCTGCCTTGGAAGCTCTCAGTTGAAACTTGTAAATTGTTAGATTAGAGAATTTTTTTAAAAAAACACCAAGATTATTTTCCTTTTTTTATTGATGCTCTAACACTCCGGCGCACTGGAATCCTAATAAAGTCATTCTTTATAGTTTCATATATGGTTGATTTTTAGCCATAAAACAACTTCCAGTTTAGGAGTACCCATTCATTCCTGTATGGTATTCCAGACAAACATCTCCCCAATTATGCTACTTGCTGCTGAATGTGATGTTTCTTGCATAAAGCACTTTTGGAGGCAAACAGCAGAAAAAGATCACAGGAACAAGAGGGTTAAACTCTATCCCCCACCTCCCCTACAAAAAATCCAGATGAGCAGATATGGTTGCTATAACATGCATGGTTAGCATAACATGTAGTTTATGTAAATACAAAATGGTGGTGGCAATAATTTTGTGTTTTGATATAGTATGGATGTGTGCAGGTGGAAAGAATGTCATTTTTATACATCCTTTCCCATAATTCAACCTTGGCATTTCCATAGGTCATATTCCTACAGTATCATAGGAAGTGAATAATTAATCCTTCTTGCCAGAAGATGTTTTATTCAGGATTTATACAGCACTCAGGATCCCCCTCCCATTCTTGATCAGGCAGGATGGAAAACAACTCTGTCCACTTATTCAAGCCAGGTACTAAAATTGCAAGCATTACAGAGCTATCAGAGCAGACACTTTACTGTGCATATGCACCAAGGCAACCTATTCCTCATTAGTCCCATTCTTTTCTTTAGCCACAACCCAGCCATTCCAAGAACTAAAGAACTGAAAAAGAGAGAGACAGCAAAGTGCCCTTTCTCCGGCATTATAAAAAGCCTTTCTCCATGTCATGACTCCTGCATCACTAGACACAATTCAAAATACATAAAAGCAAGAGCTGATTAAATGACAACTCTTTTGCTCAGAGATAATACTCCACTTCATTAAAACTAGTTACTACTTTTTCATTATTTGTAACAAGCCTCTACAGAATACAAATGGAAGCCCCCAGCATTTGCAGGAAACTTTGCATTGGTTTATGCTAGATTCAACCCCCCCCACTCCTTTCTTTGCACCCCATCCTACCAAAAACATAGTTATGCAATCAGCTGAGGCCCTCTTGCAAACCAAACTTTATTAGCCATCAAGAATGGTGAAGATAGGAAACAGGGGACACATCTGTATAAAAGTTATCCTCAAATCATTTTGAAACATCATCTCTGCTCTCCCCCCCATCCCCACTTATATCAGCACCCTTCCTTCTCAACCCACCCTTTCTTTGGCTCTTTGCTTCATCTAATCCAATTTCAGAGGCTCCTTCTGTCTGCTGCTTCCTGCACTACTGGCTCCTTTTTATCTTCCATATTCATGACATTCCAGACATTTCTAAAATGAGAGGTACTGGGATTCTTCTGCCTAGATTCTCTGCCATAGAAGCCATTTTTGCTAGCTCCACACTTACATTGGCACATCACAATAAATCAGGATTGTTGGCTTATTGCCACTTATCAGGAACAAGTAGAATACTGCTCGATTACTCCCTCCCTGGTGCAAATGGAAGAAAGGCGCAATTAAGCTTGGCTTCTCATTACATCCAAAACCAGATTAGTAGCGAGTGTTTATTCTTTCCCAACAAGCCAGGAATAACATGCTATGTTTTAAGGCTGGCTAGTGATCCTGGCTTGTTAAGAGTGAAACAACCACAATCCCAGGTCCAGCTGTCATGGGAAGCCAAAGCTTATTTGCTACTTCTGAGTTCAGTGGTTGCCAACCTTTTTGGACCCGTCACACTTCAACCAGTGTGATCAGCAGAGTATGCACAGCTCCAGCAGTGTCTTCCAGCAGAACATCAGAGTTTTCCTGTTATCCAGTAGTCAGCCCTTTCCAGAGTTCCCAGTTAAGAAAACTCCTTTCCCACTCAGTTCAGTTTAGAGTCTTTATTGTCTCCAGGCACAAGACTAACAAACACACTAGTTACATAAACTTTAAGATGTTGGTACACCATGAACTAATTTACTCTAATACTATTCTTCTGTTCTTGGAAGTAAACCTTGCAAATATATATGTATACAGAGAGATCCACTAGCACTTTACCACGCTAGCTCACCATGCTATACTGAACCATACAGGATGTAACCTTCAGCTTCTCTGCTGATAGCTTGCACTGAACAAAAATATCTTCTCAGTGAATACGGTATCTCACACTCAGCGGCAAAGCTGCATGCTCCGGCACCAGGGGTGGAGAGCAGGCAGGGGCGTGGCTGGCGCGCATCCCCTGGGACATGGTGTGTGTCCCAGGGGTGTGGCACGTGTCCCCGGGGGGCGGGGTGCATTTCTAGGGGGCCAGCTGCAGTGATACCCCCCTCCCCGATGGTGACGGGGGCGATGTGCTCCTCCCGCCAGTGCATACACTCCTGCCACTGCTGCTGAATGCAGTCTTTATACCTGCCTCTGCACTACACACATTCCTTAGGGAAAAGGGTGGCAGATGTGTCAAGCACCAGGCATTTAGCCTTGGAATGATTCTAAGTCACCCAGCGCAGCTAGGTAACTTTAAACAGAATCTAGATGTGGCGGGTGGGCTGCTAGAGGCAGGGACCAAGCACTTAAGTGAAATTTCACCCATTTTTTTCAAGTTACACCAACATGCACTCCCTGTTGGTTTCTGCTTCCTTCACTGAGCAGCGAAGTGCTTGTCACAAGACAATGTTTACATTCCACAGTCAAGTGCTGTTGGGTTTTCTCACGGGAAAGGAGACTGGATGTGACGTACACTGGTTTCCTGTTTTTCACTGTTCTTTGCAGTTCAGTGTGATTCTCTCCATGCTTTAGAGGAGAGAGGATGCCTTTCTCTGCTCCGGCAGAGGGAAAATGTTTTTCTGTAAATTACCAGCTTTGAAGTGTAAATAAAGTAATATAGAGCATGTTGGCACGTACTTTTCATCATTCCGCTGTGCACTGAACACTGCTTATCTCCAACATTTGGTTCCGGGCCCAGAAAAACGCAGTGTTTTGAGAATGGACTCCAGAAGTCGGGCTCCTGGCAAAGGAACAAAGGAGCAAAGAATTGGAGTGCCGGCAAAGGATCGGAATGCAGAGGGCCGGATCGGACGATATCTCTGCGCGTCAAGATGATTTGATGAGGTATGTGCTACTGCTCCGGGCAGCCTGCCAGCTTCTAATTAATGGCTTTATGGCTGGACTTTGAACTTTTATAGCCGGTTTTGCCGTGGCACAGGCAAAAGGCTAGAAGGATAAATTTTTCCTATGCTGGGGGAAATCGAAAGTAAAGCAGCTGCAGCAGTGTCGCAGCATGAATTTAAGACAGCAGAGAGAACTTTCACTTTTGAACTTGCCTTTGGAATGCGGTTTGAAGCAGCTGCAGATAAGCAAAGCAGTTAAGCAGAAAGGCACAGGTTCACAGGCAGAGGCTGGAAATCGAAAGTACTTTTGAATTTGCTTTTGGATTGAAGCAGCTGTACACAGACGCAGCATGTATAAAGCAGCCTGATTTAAAGCAGCAAAGATGACGCTAAAGGCTAATGCCAGAGTCATGATGGCTAGCTGCAGAAGGCTGGCTGATGCAAGTGGGGAATCTGATGCCAGTCAGCCACATGCTCAGCTCAGAGTAGCCTGTGATACTGCCATGATTCAGAATGAAGCAGACCGCCAGGGTGATAGCTGCATGGGCAAGGGGGAGTCTTCACAGACGTCATCCCAGAGTGCAGTGGAACCACCAGATGGCGCCAAAGCTTTGAAGGCAGTGAAATGCTACTCGTGTGGACGTCTAGGCCATATGAAGAGGGATTGCATATATCCCAGGGCCAAGACAGAGCAGCGCAGCGAAAGTTCATCGCGTGGAAAAGGCCGAGGCAAAGGCAAAGGTCCGGTGTCCAGGACAACGCAGCACAAGGCAATGGTCTCACGCTTCACTCCAAAGGTTGCAGAGGTCCAGAAGACGTCTAGATCTTTCTTCGTTGTTGATTCAGCGGCGACCCACCACATGTGCAACGATAAGCGACTGTTCGTGTCTTTTACACCGCAGGAAGGTGCGATTCACCAGGCGGATGACCACACAATCCCCAGTAAAGGCTACGGAACTGTTGTTCTTCACAGTTTGGACTTATCGATACAGGATGTGCTTTATGTGCCAGATGCCAAGCATAATCTGCTCAGCGTTGGACAGCTGAATGAGCGGAAAATTGACGTTTCCTTTAAGAACAAAAGGTGCATCATCACAAAGAAAAATGATTATGTATTGCATGCTGAATATGTTGATCGTTTGTATGTTTTGTATTTTGATGATGTTGTGCAGGATGACACTTGTTGCATTGCAGGTTCTAACAAAAGTTTGCATGCAGAATGTATTCACGATTTTCATCGAAAATTTGGTCATTTGCATTTTGAGGCAGTATCTAAAATGCCTGCCTTGGTTGAAGGTATGACTATTAAACCCTGCAGGTACCACATGAAGTGCAAGGCATGCGCAGCAAACAAGGTAAAAATGGCTGCGAAAGGTAAGGTGTCTAGTAGGCAAGCTACAGAACCATACCAGGTTGTTCATGCTGATTTGGTTGGACCACTAGCGCCCTCTTTGGGTGGAAACAGGTACTTCATGGTTCTCATTGATGCATTTTCCAGGTATATTTATGTGTACAATCTCAAGCAGAAATCAGAGGCTTTTCCTAGGTTCAAGGAATTCTGTGCTTGGTTGGAAAATGTGCATGGTAAGAAGATAAAAATTCTTTTCACTGATCGCGGGGGAGAATTCACTTCTCAGCAGTTTGAAGCTTTTCTGACTGAGAAAGGAATTCAACACGATTTGTCTAGTCCTCGCTCGCCATGGCAGAATGGACTTGCGGAACGAGCAAATCAGACATTGCTTCAAGGGTTAAAAACCTTGCTGCATGATGCAAATCTTCCAGAGAGTTATTGGGCCGAATCTCTCTCGTGTTTTGTTTACAGTTATAATCGCAGGTTATCTTCAGCGATTGGTTGTACCCCCTATGAGAAGATGTTTGGCAAGAAGCCATACATCAAACACATGAAAATTTTTGGTTCTGACATGTGGGTTCACTCACCACAAAGCTCCAAGTTAGACAAGCGTGGATTGCATGGTATCTTTCTAGGTTATCAGAAAGGGTCTTACAGAATAATGATGACTGACTCTAAGGAAATTAAGCTCACAAGAAGTGTTGAGTACAATGCCAAGTGGGGGGAGAATGTGGGAATTTTCCAATGTTATCCTGATGACAGTGATGAAACTGAGGATAGTCAAAAGCAACCGCAACAACCCACACCCACTGATGAAGGTTCTGAGTCTGAGTCTGAAACTGAATCGGGTGATTCAGAGGATTTCAAGAGTGCGAAAGCCTCTATGCGACCCTCTGAAAGCTCTGATCAAGAATTGGAGGAACCATTGTTCACAATAGGTCACTTTTCTCCTAAGAAGGAAGAGGAGAGTGTTGAAGACTTAAGGCTAATTCGTAGGTCACAGAGAGCGACAAAAGGCAGACCTCCAAAGAGATTTGCTGATGAGTTTGCTAAGATAGCAGTAATAGCTGTTAAAAGCTCCAAGAAGGTGTTTGAACCTTCAAGTTTCCAAGAAATCCAGGATTTGGATTCAAAGGAAGCTGAGCCATGGTTAAATGCCATGAAGGCTGAGCTTGATTCCTTGGAAAGGAACAAAACATGGGATCTTGTTCCAGTAGTTCCAGGAATGAAACTGCTTGGAAGCAAATGGGTCTTCAAAGCGAAGACAGATCAAAATGGCAAGATAGTCAGACACAAAGCCAGATTGGTAGCCAGAGGTTTTGCACAGGTACCAGGTGAAGACTATCACGAGACCTACTCACCCACCGTGAGGTATGAGAGCATTAGGCTTATGCTCAAGCTAGCTGCAGAAGAGAATCTACACATTAGTCACCATGATGTGAATACAGCTTTTCTGTACGGATCTCTAGATGAATCACTTTATATGCTTCCACCTGATGGCATACAGGTAAAACAGAGATTTGTTTGTGCTCTGAAGAAGTCCCTTTATGGTCTCAAACAAAGTGCACGGTGTTGGCACACAAAACTCACTGAAGTATTGTTTTCTCTAGGTTTTAAGCAAGGGAAAGCTGATCCATGTGTATTTGTCAAAGAGGAGGGGCAAAAGAAACTGTATTGTTTGTTTTATGTTGATGATCTTTTATTCTTTTGGAAGGATGTCACAATGTACAATAATGCCCTAGCTCAATTGAAAGAGCACTTTGACATGAAAGATCTTGGTGAGGTAAACAACTACCTATCTCTGGAAATAGAGAGAGATCAAGATGGTAACATTCTAATACACCAGTCACGTAAAATTGCTGATGTGTTAAGCAAACTAAACCTGATGGATGCTAACCCTGTAGACACACCGATGACAACAGGTTATCAGGTAGATGACACTGGAGAAGCATTTTCTGATACTACACTGTACAGAAGTGTGCTAGGCAAGCTAAACTTCATTGCCAGATGTTCAAGACCTGACATTGCTGTTAGCTGTAATTTGCTAAGCAGACAAGTCAACAATCCTACTGTTAAGGATTGGAAAGCTCTGAAACGCATAGCGCGGTATTTGAAAGGCACTATGCATTACAGACTGAGATTTAACAATCAGAAGTCTGGTGGTCTTGAGATATTTGCAGATGCAAGTTTTGGAAGTGACACTACAGACAGGAAAAGTACGTCTGGAGTTTGCTATAAGTACAATCAGGGTCTATTTGATTGGTCATGCAAGAAGCAAACAACAGTTAGCTTAAGTACTTGTGAAGCTGAACTGAATGCACTGTCTTATTCACTTAAGGATTGTGAATGGTTGTTACAATTGTGCAAAGACATAAAAATTCCTGTCAAATGTCCAATCCAGGTTTACCAGGACAACAAAGCATGTTTGGCTTTGCTGAATTCTGAAGGTTGTAAGCAAAGCACAAAGCACTTGCAATTGAAGTTGCAACATGCTAGGGAACGTATTCAAAAGGGACTCGTAACGGTGTCCTATATGCCAGGTAATGAAATTCCTGCTGATGTATTGTCCAAGATTGTATCAAGGGATCAACACTGTACCTATGTGCAGAAGTTGGGTTTGTGCTGATATTGTACGAACACGCTGCCCAGTGATGTTCACAGAAAGGGGGAGGATGTTGGTTTCTGCTTCCTTCACTGAGCAGCGAAGTGCTTGTCACAAGACAATGTTTACATTCCACAGTCAAGTGCTGTTGGGTTTTCTCACGGGAAAGGAGACTGGATGTGACGTACACTGGTTTCCTGTTTTTCACTGTTCTTTGCAGTTCAGTGTGATTCTCTCCGTGCTTTAGAGGAGAGAGGATGCCTTTCTCTGCTCCGGCAGAGGGAAAATGTTTTTCTGTAAATTACCAGCTTTGAAGTGTAAATAAAGTAATATAGAGCATGTTGGCACGTACTTTTCATCATTCCGCTGTGCACTGGACACTGCTTATCTCCAACACTCCCTTCCGGATCTCCTGTCCTCTGTCCCCAGCACCATAGCTCCTCACTCATATCCCTGGCAAGCACCATTTTAGCACTGTGGTGAAGATGATACACACTGTTTCACTAAAGTGAAATTGTGCATATTTACAACAACGATGATGAAACAGCAGAGGGAGGAGGAGGAGGAGAACAATGAATCAGTTAAAGCAATATGTAGGAAGCTGGAAGAAAACTGACAGGGGCAGAATGAAGCAACAACATCTGTGGGGAAGTGAATAATAAAAGCAACCATGAAGAGGTGGGAGAAAGAGGAGGAGGAAAGTGCTATATCCCTCACATGGAGATGCTTGGATGCAATTCCAAATGCAATAGAAAGTGGAATGGCAGCCACTGGAAATTGCTGAGAACCTTCTGTCTGAAATGACACCTAGAGAAAGAAATGGTTTCAACAATGTAGAAAAAAGGATATCTGCTTTAATGGGTTATAGTAACATTTGCCAACCTAGTGCTCTCTGGAGGTTTGGACCACAGCTCCATTGCTTGCTGGGGCTAATAGGAATTGTAGTATAAAACATCTGAAGGGCACTAAGCTGGTAGAGTCTGGGTTATAGTTTACATGGAGACCAAGAAATAGACACTAATCAAGTTTGCTGGGCATCCTTTTCGTTTTTGTTTTCATTATGTATTTGCATTTTTATATTGTGATTTTCTGATGTAATTCTGTAATCCTGGCTGAACTGTTCTCATGGGGATTTTCACTACTTACCATATTTTTCGCACCATAGGACGCACCAGACAATAGGACACACCTTGTTTTAGAGGGGGGAGAACAAGAAAAAAAATTTCTCTCCCTCTCTGCCCAGCGCCCCTTCAGCGAAGCGGCAGGAGGCGCTGCACAGAGAGGGTGAGAATTTCCTCCCTCTTGTTTTCCCCCTCTAAAACAAGGTGCCGTTTAAGGTGCGTTCAGACGCCTTCAGGCAGCTACCTTGGAAGCCTGGAGAGTGAGAGGGGTCAGTGCGCACCGACCCCTCTCACTCTCCAGGCTTCAGGTTCCTTTCCACCTGCTCTTTGGGGCTGGTGGGGGGAGGCCCACCACCAGCCCCAATGAGCAGGTCGGGGAGCAGCGGAAAGGCGCACGGCTATAGAGGCTCCTGCCATAGCCGCATGTCACCTCTCCAGCAGGGAGGGTCGCTGGGGGCTTCTTTAGCCCCGCGCACGCTCTCCCGGCTGGAGAGGTGGCGTGCGGCTATAGAGGCTCCTGCCATAGCTGCGTGTCACCTCTCCAGCCGGGAGAGGGTCACTGGGGGCTTTAGCCCCGCACACGCTCTCCCGGCTGGAGAGGTGGCGCGCGGCTAAAGAGGCTGCTGCCATAGCCGCATGTCACCTCTCCAGCCGGGAGAATGCGCGCGGGGCTAAAGAAGCCCCCAGCGACCCTCTTCCGGCTGGAGAGGTGACACGCAGCTATGGCAGGAGCCTCTATAGCCGCGCGCCACCTCTCCAGGCAGGAGAGGGTCGAGGGGGAGCCCCATGCGTGGTCTCCCAGCTGGAGAGGTGGCGCACAGCTATAGAGGCTCCTGCCATAGCTGCGTGTCACCTCTCCAGCCTCTATATTCACATGCCTCTAGTTTATCCCCCTTAAAGGGTTTCTATGACTTCACAATAGCTCTTGATATTTAGTACTGTACATCAAATATGGGACATTTCTGCAATGATAATCAGACCAATGCTCTGGGAGACCATATTTTGTCTGATATATCAAGCTGCAGTCAATAATGCTGAGGAAGAACTTGTGAACAATGCCATTGGGATCACCAAGGGTCAGTAGGATGATTAATCAGGGAATCAAATGCCACAATGGTCTCACAGTTTTACAATCTGCTCAGGCTAGCTCCTGCCAGCTCCATCAGTAATAGAGTAGTACAATTATATTTTAAAAATAGCCTTTCTGGTTGGACAGGCAGTGACCAATGTCATAAGTAATATTTTCAACCATTTCCTTAGAAGAAGAAGCTTCCAATATTAATTCTAAGATCGCAGGGCATCACAGTGCATGCCTTTTGATAGGATTAATATGTAATTTGTAGAATCATTCTTGAGCAATAAAGGAATAGAATTTTCATATTATCATTACTTACAATTTCATCAAATCTTGATATGCTAATCAACGTCTGAACTGATCCATTTTGGAATGCAAAATTTACAAATGATGGTCAGCACTTAAAGAAATACCTAGAATGACATTAGTGCAGAATGAAAATACCGTGTTGGCTGAAGCAAAAGACCCAGGTATTCACTGCATGCAGATATAAAAATACTGTAGTATTTTAACTTGCAAGATTTACTGAGAGAGAAAATAGCAATATGGAGCTTTCATGTAATTAAAACAGCTGCTGAAACCCTTGCTATAAAGGACTATGTTTTATCACTAGGTACAACAGTTCCTGTAATACTCAGAATTGAAGGTTTTGTGGATGTATGTGCAATGCTATATTGCATCAAAGAACACCCATGGCACATTTCTTTTACCTGGATGACAAATATCTTCAAGTAATTAAATATCATATGAGTCAGGAAATACAAAACAAATTAAACATCAAGGCAAGATGGCAAAATGGTCCAAGCAACAAAGTGCATCACTTGGCAATTAACACTTCCCATTCGCAGCGGTACCTTTGTTTGCAACTCTGCACCCTCAGCTTGACACATTTTATTACTCCTCAGGTTTTTCTAGAGGCTTCAATTTAAATTTAAGACATAATCTTTCTGCTAGGACAAATACAAGGCGAGCATAATCTTGGGAATCAATAACAAGCCCGACTGCTGGAAACAGAGGGGGAAAATAAGCTTACAAGATGTCCTCTGAGAAATGGGGGGGGGGGCATTTAAAGTCTTCCAGCAGCTGGAAACTAAGAAACCTTGGCACAAAAGGCGGGCGAGTTTTTCATTTTCACCTAAACTAAGATAGCCCACCATGCAATTTACACCTCGGCTGTCTCCCTCACACTTCCTGGAACTTACACCCCAGAACACACACAAGCAGACACACCCAACTGTACAGCTAGATGAGCTGGAAAGTGACAGCTGTCAGACTTGGTAAAATCTTTAAGTGCAACAATGTACAAGTGTGAACCTTATAGTCCGAGCCCCTCTCTACCCAATCAATCCAATTTAAGGGCCTACAGTGACTACCTCTTGGATAGTGCCCACATGCACGCATGAGAGAGATATTCTCTCTCTCATACACGACTTCTCACACTGCAGATCCCCTAAGCAAAGGAGAGAAGGATTTGCAACAAGACTGCCCAGTGGACATATTTAAAAACCATTCTCTAGAGGATTCCCTTCTTTCTGGTCTCTCTTGGCAATCTATTCAAACCACTAGGATTGGCTTTGTTCATTAGACTGCAGAGCCTCCCCTCCCACGCGCACACAAAACTGCAATGCATGAAAAGGATAAATTTGAAAGAGCACATTCAAAGTAACGTGTTCCTTTATTGCCTTTGGGAATAGGGTCAGCTGAAACTCTGAACTCTACTCCCTTGAGATATTACAGGCCCCCATTTAATGTCAACTGACTACTCTTTACAACCTGAAACATCCACATTTTTTACAATATTTATATAATGTGTTCAAGTTTTACTCCAATTATACATTATGAGGAGCAGGGGCAGGGAGAGACAAATAGCCATATCCCAAGCCTGAAGGTGTTTTGCGCTTACTGGGTCTCACTTGAACAGCAACAATTACTATCATAATTAGCTAGCCTTATTTACACTACAGCTTTTGGGTTCCTCCCTGACCCCACAGCCAAGATCAATGTTCTCTTAGCCAGAATGACTTCACCCCCATTGGGATAACAGTGGAGATCAGCACACCAAGTATTCATACACTCCCTCACCTTCAAAGTGTAGGAAATTCTTGGTGCACAAACAGCATTGTTTTAGCAACACTGACATTTTTTTCACCTGCATGCTTCTGCCAAAATATGTAATTTACAGAGATTTATTTTTTTTAAAAAAAGAGAGAGAATAAATATGCCAGAACACATGGTCTTGTACAGCCCACATATGGTGGGAGCATTGGCCATATGCAAGCAGAAAACATCTGTTCACTGTGGATGAAGCCTGGTGTGAACGTTCATCCAAAGGGAGAACAATATGAAATGTGAAGGCTGGCATTGTCATTCCCTACATTTAGTCATAAGAAAATCTCTTCCTAGAGAGTTAAATGGATATAAGAGATCTCGGGGCGGGGGGTGTCAAAGCTGCTGTTTTCTATTGCTCAACAGGGCTATTATCAGTTGTCTTTTCAAGGAACAGCAAGTGTATGTGCAGGCTAGATTTCAGCCAATCTTGTACTGTATTGCACTTCAAGTAATAAAAACTTTGCCATGAGCATGTATCTCCATAAGTGACAAAGGAGAACCAAAGATGGGGTGGGGAGCAAGACAGAAGCATTGGCATGAGAGAGACAGGGGAAGAAATTATTGGCAAAAGGGACTGAGATGAATGGTACATACATAAGAAAGAGACAGATGAACTGTACTCTCAAGAAAGGAAGCAGATGGGACAGAAAGGGTGGGGGAGAAAGAATGATGGCACAACTGGAAGGACGAAAGACAAAAAAAGAACCTCCCCCAGCCCACCAACTGAATAGCTGGGTGGGGACAACAGCACAGGTCGGAATTTACTAGCCAAAGCATTAGCCACCAAACATTCCAAGTCTCCTTAGAAATCTATGAGTAGAATTCGGTGTCGCACTATGTTGAACGTTCGATCTGCACAAGCATATCAACTTGCCAGGCAGAACAATCCCCCCTCCCTTCCCCCCGTGTTGTTCTTGGGGTTCTCTAGACACACACACCAAGCCTATTCTGGGGGACGTGTGGGAGAACAGAGAGTCCTGTTGCACAAGCAGCAGCAGCCACTGTGCAGGGTTTCCACTAATGGTGTATGTTAAATGAATCCTGTTCTGTATAAGGAAACAATTAATATTATCACCTAGGACACTTCTAAGAAGGGAGCATTTGTTGCTCCAAACATGAGCATTGATGGTTTATTCTGTAAAATATATGTGTATGGGAGAGGAGGCACACACAGTAGCGAAGTGAGCAGAAGCTTGTGGCGAAGCTCTTACATAAAGAGAACACAGGTAATGATGCCTCTAGAGTCTACCACTTTCCAGGTATTAAATTCCTCTTGTAAACAGAACTAAGAAGTCTCAAAAGCAGACAGTGACAGGATAAGAGATAGTAGTAAAAAGGAAGAAGCAGGTGCCATAAGAATATGGGCTTCCCTTGAAGACAGTGCAGAATGCAGCCACCAGCGTATTGGTAGGTGAATCTACATGTCATCATTAACATGTATTTTTTTGAACCTGCAAAATTATAAAGCCCTGGGTGGCCTGGGACCCTGGTAACTGTTAAATCACCTCTCCTTATAGAATCCGACCCAGCTTTGAGTTCAGTATGGTGGTGGTGGTGCTTTTCATTGTCCTGCTGTCAGTTGTTGTATACCAAGCAGTGGCACAGGATCAGTCCTTCTTTGTGATGGTGCCCTAAGTGTGAATTTCTCTTCCCCTGGAGGCACAGAACGTCCCAACTTTGATGGGATTCCAGCACCAGGTTAGCATATATCTGCACAGTTTTACCATATAATAGGCTGCACAGTTTTATTATATAATGAAAGTCCAGAATTAGGACAAGTCCACATTTTTCTCATACAAGATATATTGCTAGACATTCAGGTGGAACAAACCCTCTATAAAAAGCCTTGAGTGAGAATGTAAGAGCAGGGTTTAAGTGTTAAAGATTGGTTTGAAAACTGCCTGCGCTGATGGCAGTGTTAATTATGGGGTGGGGAGGTAGAAGACTCATTCTTTGTCATATCACAGAAAACATGGGACCAAATAGGTGTTTCAAATTCTAGTGATGCAATGTCTCTAAGAAAGCAAAGACAAAACACAACTGGGTTATCCCTGATCCTCAAACAGAAGAATGATATGCAAGCAGCTGCAGCCAGCAGAAAGAAGGATCCCATCTTTTGCTTTTAATTTAGACACTGAAATGCAAGATGATCACTACTTGGACAGAGTGACCAATATATTCATTGGTATTCAGAAGCAATACAAATCAGAGATGAATATTTGGAACAAAAGAAACTGTGTTCTATAGTGCAGGGGTATCCAAAGTCAACAGACCATCAGTGCTCCACAAACTTCATTCAGGTAGTCTATATCATGTCAGTAAAAGTATAATGAAAAACCATACAGAACCTCACACAGCATATTATAATTGCTACAACAGGCAAAAAAATCATTAAGTAATCAGCCAAGACTCTCAGCATTTTTCAGGTGGTTTGGTAGGAGCTTGTGTACTACTGATATCAAGTCAAATCATGGGACTTCTGTTCACAATCTTCTATTCACACTGGGTAGAACTCTGCTAAATGTAACTATATTTTAGTCCCATTGAAATCAATGAAGCTCATGATAAATCAAGCGTGACATTGCTGAAATCAGATACGGCATCTAAATCTAAGGTTTATTTTGTAAACTGCCCTGTGATACTTGTATAAAAATTTATTTAATAATTAATAACAACAACAACAACAACAACAGGAAGAAGAAGAAAATGGTGGAGTTTAGGCCTTCAAAGCACAATTTAGATGGTTAGTACAAAGGAACAGGGGAAGCTGCCTTACATACCAAATCAGTGTGGTCCATCTAGCTCAATATTGTCTATTCTAACAGGAGGTGGTTCTCCAAGGTTTCAGATAGGAGTCTTTCCCAGGCCTATATAAAGATGCCAAGGACCAAATGTGGGATATTTTGCATGCAAGCCAGATGCTCTACCACAAAGCTATGGGCCTCCCCCAACATCTACAGTATGTTGTCACTTTTAAAAAAGTGGAGGCAGGATGGAGATATAAATATAGTAATACATGCACCTAGAGGACAGTGCAGGGAGGTTCAGCCATGGTTCTCTTCCAATATGGGAGGAGGGGAACCAAAGTGACTAAGCAAGTTTCCCAGTTATGGTCCTTAATAATTTTATTCCTAAGTCACGTCTGAGTTCACCTCTCTGTGAATGGAATCCGGAGAGTGATGTCAACTGAACATAAACATTTTGCAGCACAGAATTTTAAGATCTAGTGGGAAGTAATCAAAAGGAGTGGAAGGTGTGGAAAGCAACAATGTGTGTGATCCGGCTCCCCTTTTCCAATCAGCCTCCTCCCAAATACCAAATCAGCACAGCTGAGGGACCATGTGCACTATCCCAGGAGGTCTCATTACCTCAACCGAAAAAGAGTGAACTAGCTGAGCGCTCTCCACTGTGGTGCCAGAATGGAAGGCAAGCCAATTACCAGCCTATGCTGTCAGGAAGAAGAGATGCAGAGACAGAAAACAAGCTTATTGTAAGAGAGGGTTTCTTTTTCCTTTCAAAGCTAAACACTGGCAGCAGGGTAAGAAAAGGTTAGAAAATGATTCCTTTGACCTTTGCAGCTGCTATGCTTTCTATTAACAAGCTCAGGATCACATTCTAACCACATGGATTAATCAGAAAATCAAATTGTAGGGTATAAGACAATGATATAAGCCAGTTTGCCTCTCCCCAGTCAATAGCTGGATCTATGTTGTGCCAAAGCATTTAACACATCACAAAATATATAAATAGCTAGCATTAAATACCCCCATTGACTAAACCCCCCACTTTCAATCTTCCATCAATCTTCTTCCTTCAGGAACTTGAATATAATATTTTGTTTCAACAATTAGCTTCTATAAGGTTTCTCCTATCCATAACAAATAGCATGAAATGCCTAGCTTTAAATCAGGCATGTCCAAAGTCCATTTTAGGGGCCTAATCTGGCCCGCCAGTTGGTTTAATCTGTCCCATGTGGCAGTCTTATTTCCTGGGGTAAAATCCTAAAAAAACCCTCAACTTCAATCCTCAACAACTTTGGTTGGCCCTTTGTCGACCCCCACGGCCCTTCACTTCATCAAATCTGGCCCTCTTTGAAAAAAGTTTGGACACCACTGTATTAAATGAATGGAAAGGAACACAAAAGGTCAACTTGTTAAATTCCCTAAGCTTCCACCCACCCTACATATCAACCAATGCAATGCAGACTTGTGTGCCAAAGTCACAGAGCAACTTCACCGCACAAAGGGGCCCGCAGAACATTACCTCTGATGAACTACTTGAGCAACATGGGAAGGCAAAAACAACAAATCCAGAACACTAACCATCACTAACCAATCTATTTTCCATGAAAATTATTTCCCCAAACTGCATGGTAGCCAGTATAAATGTTAAACATGAGCAAAATGCATCTACAAGATCTTCACCCAACAAATGCAGGTAGAGGCAGGGTAAAGTTAAAGATATATACTCCACACTTAAGGTTGTCAACATTGGCCCCTGTATCTTAGTTTTTGAAAACCACTTGATCTGCAACAGTTAGAAGGGAATTGCCTCCACATCATGAAAGTCTTCATCTACTTAATTTTCCTAGGAATTAGAGCTGGCCAGCCTGGGTTTGGTTTTTCTGGTTAATTTGAAACCATAACCACACCACAGTATCCGGGATTCCGGCAGAAAGTAGATCCTTTTTTACTTCATTACCATGAGCTCAGAATAGGTAATGTCAACAAATTCTTTGGAAGTGACAATGTGTACCCACTAGTTCTTATCTCAAACACTTAAAACACCTCTCTCTCCTGATACATTTGTAGGGGGCTATCATATTTCCTCTTAGACTTCTTTGCTTTATCAAACTTAAACAGAACAAATATATTTTAGTTGCCCTCCTTTGCACCTGTTCTAGTCTGAATTTATTCTTCTTGACTACAGGTGACCAAAACCGGAGCGTCATTGATTTCTCAGCTGCATTGCTATTGCATGGCGCTATATTCCCCAGAACTCCTTATCCTGAAAAAAGAAAAGGTAGTACTGTGGGTAGTTGCTCTTTTCCATAGTTGAATATAAGACTTGACATCCCACACTTCCCTGGAAAAGGATTGGACTAATGCATGGAGGATGGGGCTATCAATGGCCACTAGCAATGATGGCTATGCTCTGCTTTCACAATCAGAGGCAGTGTGCTTCTAAATTCCAGTTGCTGCAAACCATAGGTGTGCTTTGCTTCAGGCCTGCTTGCAGGTTTCCCACAGGCATCTGGGTGGCCACTGTGTGAACAGGATGCTGGGCTAGATGGACATTGGCCTGATCCAGCATGCTTTTCTTATATTCTTATTTTTTCCAGTTGGACATCCCAACAACTATGCAGACTGCCAGGGCCCAAAGTGTGTCTAGGCCTGTGATTACCTCCTAGAAAAAAGTTTGGAAAACAATGTGGCAAGGAATAGAACAGTTAGCAGTTTTGTGTATGTGTGTGCGCACATGTATTTGTGTGTGACTAGGACAATTTCTGCTTATAAAATGATGACAGAAGAGCTAATGGGATCAGTTTCTTTAGAACAATTAGTGGGGAACTGAGAACGTAAAAGAAAGTGGATGCTTTATGTGATAATCAAAGTCAAGGGTTCACATGAACAAATTTATCAGGCCCAACAGAGAGAATTAAAAGAATTCTGCAATTTAGCCATTTCTAAGGCATAAAAAGCATTTTGATGTACAGATCCAATACAAAAGAAAATCTGAGAGGAGTTGCAGGACTGTGCTGCAACTGAACGAGGAAATTACAAGGGAAACCTAGAGAAAATGAGAGAAAGGGCATGGCACTAAAGGAGGAGATTTATGCACTTGATGTGATAAACCAGAAACAAGACGTCCAAACAAATTGCAACTGGAAATCAGTAAGAAAACATTTTGCAAGTATACCATAAGGAAAACTTAGGATGCTACATGACTCAGCTCCTTCAAGGGGACACTAAGGAAAGGTGCAAAGATATTAGAATTATTCAACAACCAGCTTGCTTCAGTCTTCCTAAACAAAGCAATCTGTCATCAGATCAGCAGAGGTAACATTAAAGGAAAAGCAAGGGATGCAGATCAGGGTAACAAAAGAATATTGAAGAATATCTGATACTGTTAAATGACTGTTAGTAGGAGCTTAAGAAAGACACCCTAGGCCTATAGTATTGACATAAATGACTGATGTCGGAGCAAACCATGAAAGAGGTTAGTTACAGAGCAGTGGCGAGAGCTAACACACAGAGGTGTGGAAGGCAAATCCCAATCCATTTAAAAATGTTTTTAAACTATCTAGTTTAGTAGAATACTGTTATTTATTTGCAATATTTAGTGCCACCATATAACAAAGTTCTCAAGCCAGCTCACAACAAATTTTAGCTCACAATTTCATTTAATTATTATTTAGCATCAAGGGGATTGTTATTAATTGCCAAGAATACAATATATTATTTCTGCAAGTTGTACTTGTATCAACAAATATAAAATAAGTATAAATGCAGCATTAAAACATCATAGAGGGTATGAAGAGCTGAAAGCTAAAAGATTTAAAAGGCTGCAGGGAACAAAATAGTCTGGCATTGATAGGACATCTGCCTTTCCGGGGAAGGTATTCCACAGCTGGGGTCCTACTGCTGAAAAGGTCCCGGTCATGGTGAAAGAAAAACTGAATACTACATCTATACATCACAAAACGTCTGAAACAGTTCCAGTTGGCATGGTTATAAAGAAGGTGGAGGGATGAAGAATAAATATAAATTGCAAGAGGAAGGTACCCAATTGTTTGAAATCCTGTATCCAAAACCATTAGTAGATTGATGCTATTTTGAGCAGAGTTAAAAGTTCAACTGTATTTCAAACACTGTGCACAGTTCTGGTCACTGCATCTCAGAAGTACCGGTATATTGCAGAACTGGAGAAGGTCCAGAAAAGGGCAACCAAAATCATCATGGGACTGGAACAAGTCCCCTATGAAGAAAGATTTCAAGTTACATTCGGGGCTTTTTAGTTTGGAAAAAAGGCAAGTAATTAGAGAGGGGGAGACATTAGAAGTGTATAAAATTATGCAGGGAATGAAGAAAGTGGATAGAGAAAAGTGTTTCTCCCCTTACAAACTTAAGACCTTGGGGAGCTGATTGTGGGAAAATTCAGCACAATTCTTCACACCATACACACCGTACTATTGAATTTACTGCACAAGTGGAGAGAGTGCTGTTGCACTCTGCTTCTGTTTTTAGGCTTCCCACAGAAATATGCTTGGCCGCTGTGAAAACAGAATGCTAGACTAATATGGGTTTTGGGTTTGACCCAGTAAGGATCTTCTCATGGGATTTCATAGACACCCCACCTAAGTTTGCATGTAATCAAAATGACACAAGTACAAAAGCAGTGACTGTCTTCTCAAAATTCTAGACGCATATATATTAAAATTCTCACATCCATTTAATATAAAAGAAAACTGATGTGTGATTTATGCGTCTAATTTCCTACCACAATCTGCTATATACCAAACAGAACATAAAAGCAGCTTTAGATAAGAAAAATCTATCTATTTTTTGCCCACTGACCCATCTTTCTTTTTATGGGAAATGACTGATCATGTGGCAACAGAGCAACTCCAAGCACTGCTATTTCATGCTATTTCCTTGCATTATTTCTTTTAATCTGGCACCCATCTTCAGTAACCCTGAGCTACAATGCTATCTGCATTTGTCTGGAAGTTAAATCCCAATGTACGGTAAACATTGTGAGTAGACTTGTACAGGATTGCACAGCTGGTGGATAATTGTCACCTAAGAACAACAGAGAGGTGTTGCCCCTTTGATCTCCAAAGGATCCCTTGTGGCTTTTGTAACTTTCAGATATGTAATCTGACCTGACAACAGGCAGAACATAGGATGCTGCCTTATACCAAGTCAGACAATTGGTCCATCTAGCTCAGTCTGACAGAGGCTCTCCAGGGTTTCAGACAGCTTGCTTTCCCAGCCTTACTTGGAGACACCAGGGAGTGAACCTGGAACCTTCTGTATGCAAAGCAGATGCTCTACCACTGAGCAAGTTTAGAAATAAATAATATAATAAAATAAATAATAATAATAATTTATATATATATATATATCCTGCCTATCTGGCTGGGTTTCCCTAGCTACTCTGGGTGGCTCCCAACAGAATATTAAAAACATCATAAAAGATCAAACTTTAAAAACTTCCCTAAACAGGGCTGCCTTCAGATGTCTTCTAAAAGTCGGATAGTTGTTTATTTCCTTGACATCTGATAGGAGGGCGTTCCACAGGATGGGCGCCATTACTGAGAAGGCCCTCTGCCTGGTTCCCTGTAACCTCACTTGTTGAAGTGAGAGAACTGCCAGAAGGCCCTCGGAGTTGGACCTCAGTGTCCGGGCTGAACGCTGGGGATGGAAATGCTCCTTCAGGTATACTGGGCTGAGGCAAACTTTGAATTGTGCTTGGAAATGTACTGGGAGTCAATGTAGGCCTTTCAGGACCTGTGTAATATGGTCTTGGCAGCCACCAGTCACCAGTCTAGCTGCCTCATTCTGGATTAGTTGTCGTTACTGTGTCACCTTCAAAGGTAGCCCCACGTAGAACCCTTTATTTTATATTGTTATTGTGTTGTAATCCGCTCTGCCACCTTCAGGTAAAAGGTAGGTCATAAATTATAAAAATAAACCTATGGCTAAAGTTGCAGATGACCAGCATCAGTTTCTTTTTCTTCAACTCCATTGTGCTAATAATTATATTATCTGATATTTCTGCAAATGGTTATTATGAATTCCTCATAGTAAACAGAGATAAACAAGTGGCACAAAACCAGCTGTGGATTTAGCATCCAACTGTAATAATACAATCTGTCAAAAAAAATCACCTCAATTACTGCAAAGAAACAGAAACTCAGAGCCCTTCTCACTCTCCCTCAAGCCCTTTGAAATGTAAAGCTATGCCGTCTGGTGTAATTTAATTTGAAGCTCATCAGTTTCCTGGGCCTTAGATCAGAAAAGTCTCACAAGCTTTAGGAAGAAAACACACACATATACACACAAAACACAGAGAGCTAAAGGCAGTCAAACTTCAGTGGTTTGGAAGATTCAAGCACTCCCTCGGCCTCATTAGTGCTTTCATTCCTTCTTTACAGTGTCAGGGAGAGCAGGCTTCTTTCTTCATCCCCGTCTGCCACCCACATTTGTCTCAACACTAAGAAACCTCAGGCATCTATCTGCTTGCCAGGGACCTGCCACTTTCCCTCAAAAAGAGAGATGGCCAAATCTTCAGGTAGGCATCATTCCATCCACTGTCTAGGCTCAACTATTTGCTGTAAAGGCAGTTCCACATATCCAGTTCACATTCTGCTACATATGTTATGTACACAACCCAAAAATGCAGTTCTTCCGTGCTCCAATCATTTCAGGTGTAAACATATGATTTGGTTAGGATGTTTTCACAAGCAACATGAAGTAATAAAGGGCACTGACTAGAAAGCATGCCACTTGAGATCACCCTTCCATTGCTCTGAGCATCCTTTTAACTGAGAGTGGCTAGATGTCGCTGAACTACATCTCCCATCATTTCTTGCTACTGGTCATGCTAGCTGGGGCTGCTGGGAACTATAGTTCAGCAACGTCTGCAGTAATACAGGTTAGCCACCCCTACTTTAAACACCACCCAGCTTCAAACTAACAAGATCTGTGTCAGTCCCAGACTTTAGGGATCCCGTGGCAAGATGCCCTTAGTGGACATTGGGTCCCACTGTTTTCTATTGTCACCACTGCCCATTCACTTGACCTCTGCATCATAGCTCAATCCATAGCATGGGGAAAAGAGAAGCCATGTGGAAGCTTCTTGCTCCTCACACTGTCCCCATATTGGAAAGAGCAAGTGACTAGGCAGCAAGAGCAATGAAAAGAATAGGGCCAGAAAGCTCTAGAACTCAGTAGCAGGCCCCAGCAGGTATACATACGTCTGTGCTGGCTTCCTGACACTGGCCCTGAACAGGAAACTGACCTTCTGTTACACAACAACCAAAGATAATTGAAAGTGAAAGAATGGCTGAGACAGGGGTGAAATAAAGTCCTCCAAACAGCATTGGCCTTCCAGGGAATCTCCACCCAGCCTTTGTAATGAATATTCTGTGCTGTCTATTGTCCCCTTTCATTCCAACTTGGATTCCAACATGTAGATGTCATACTATCCCATTCATCTACTTCCAGGAAGAGAGGGAAAGGCAAGCAAAAGGGTACTGATCTTGTCTGTCTAAGACAGGGGTCTGCAACCTTTAAGACAAAAAGAGCCACTTGGACCCATTTCCGAAGAAGAAAAAAAACTGGGAGCCGCAAAACCATTGCGACATTTAAAACAAATATATCTCCAGAGCCGCGATCTGACAGCGGGTGGGAAGGTGACGTCAGGACAGTGCGTGACTAACGCACGCACCGCCCCCATGCGACATCACAGCCAGTACAGCGCCCGTCACAGTGGGGAGTGTCAGGGCGCACAATGCGCCTCCTCCCCTCGCTAGTATCCGCCCCAGAGCCGCGGCAAAGGTGTAAAAGAGCCACATGCGGCTCCGGAGCCGCGGGTTGCAGACCCCTGGTCTAAGATGAAGGGGAAAGAATCAAGTGTGTCTCTCTGCTCGTTAGTCACTTGTCAGTTTTGTCTTTTTGACCAAATAGCGCCAGGTAGCATGGGAAGCCAGATATTACTATTCTGTCAGGGGATGCAGGCTGGAAACATCCATCAATTTTACAATACAATAGTTCCAGTCAGCATATCATCCCTTCAGGGTTGGGGGAAAGGCAAGAAAAGTTAGGGGCTGTCCTTACCTAGTAGCTGCAGGAGTGGAGAGGCTATCAGTGTTTTTATTCCATGTTCCAATTTATCAGGAGTTCTATTTGACTAGGGAACTTAGGTGAGGTTTTTTTAAAAAGTCATCTAGCTCGTGTCATAGCTTTTTTCATTGTTTTCAACTAAGGTCCCCAACATCATCTCTGTGGGTATAAAGGCACCCTTGAGGACTTTTCCTGCTGCCTGTGAAGTCTCAAAGCCTCTTCCTTGCCCCCAACAACTGCCCCTCTCAAAAAGCTGAAGGATGCCAAGGGAAAGAATGCCACACTCTTTTACTTTCTTTCAACTCAATGTGGGAGGAGGAAAATGGAGCAACCCATGAGGAGGCAGGGGGAGAAAGTGGGGTGTCATAGGAGAGGGTGAATAGAAGATGCCCATGGACATCTAATCCAGTAAAATGGATCCCCCTGAAATTGTATTCCCTACCCCACACCCCAGGGTTCCCTCCAACCCAACCATCATCAAATTATAGAACCTATCTGTCTCCACTGACTTGTAAAGATTACAGATCTAATGCTTTCTAGCACTGCTGTGGTTCAAAAAAAAATGATCAGATAAATGGGTCCTTATGGAAATCATTTTTAACAAAGGATCCCCTCAAAACTAACATTAAATCATATATACGCTCTATAATTTATTGATGATTTTGTTGTCATTCTCTGTAAAAATCTTGAAAAACCATTAGGATCTGTGCCTTGGATTAATATTTTTGTGGTGATGGCACTAGATCTGAGACTTGCTGTGAAGTCTAACAATGGTTGTTTTGGGTGGAAGGGTGTACAATTATGCAAATTGAATAGGATCCCTTTATTTTTATTTTTTATTTAACAGAATTCATATGCTGCTTAATTGTAAATAAAACCTCTAAGCAGTTTCTATTGGATCTGACTTTTGCGTACACCCATTGGAAGGGCAAATAATTTCTGTGTGTGCGCACACTCTGGGAGGAGTAGGGAACAGTGACCCACAGAAGCAGAGAGATAAGCAATCAGAAGGTGTGAGGCTCACAACATTCTCTCAAAATTCATAATATGCCCACAGGCCCAAACAGGTTGGCAAGTCCCAATATACAAGTTAGTTTTCCTCAGCCCAGGATAAACTAACAAAAAAGAATCAAGAGCCCATGGAAAATAAATAAGGCTAAACAGACACCAAAGTATTACAAACATAGCAGTTGGAAGGTGAGGTAGGAAATATACAAAAGAAATGAAAGCAGAGACAAACTACACATGTTCCAATTCTGGAATTAATTGAAGTAATCATCTTAGTTAAAATCAACATTTAAGAGGAACAGAGTGAATCCATAGAATAATAAAAAAGAGAAGAGATATATTCTCATTCTTTCCACACAATCATGTCTGATATGTATTCCAGGTGCCTTCAATAAATGACCCAATTTCATTTCCATCTTTGTCCAGTAAGAGCCAACATTTGCCAGAACATACTAAAATGCATCCATGGCCACAATCTCATTCCTTGTGGAGCAGGACTATATCTTTATCAGTGAACACATATAAAATTCATTTGCTAATTGCAGCATTCTGGGAATAAAGATTTCAATAAAATCTGCTAACTTGTTCAGCCTTGTTAAAATAGAGGGGAATGCCTGCTGGCAATAACTTTTTGCTGAAATAATTATTATTCCCTTCTATTATGTTACTAAGGCTGAGTAAGGTCATTCCCAGACAACCTATATAGTTAGCATTCATTCTGATTTCTTTGTAGGGAGGTTATATGACATTGTATTAAGCAATTGTTATCCCAGTTTCCAGTGCATTTCCCCATCATTTTCCTTAATATAGAAAGTACAGGTCATTTGTTGGGGGCTGGGATTGGAAACAAATTTCTCATAAAAGAGCACAAAATCCTGTTTAGCTGCAAAACCTTGAATTTGCCATAATAGAAAATGGGCTCTTTCCCCCTTTCCCCCAGCTTTCACAGAAAAGCAGAACCCCCAAGTTTCCTTAAATTTGTTTAGCCCTCATCTGGGTTAATTTGTTAAGAGTTATGAAGACCTAAAACATTTCCTTTCATTCTTTAAGCAGTCTGCTTTTGTTTTACTGAAAATTGTGCAGTGAGGACCCAGCTGGTATGGAGATGAGTGCCCTATGAATGCTTATTGGTTGTAATTACAGATTACAAATACATTGGACCTAGTTGTCAAATATGGGCCTCATAGTAGGTCAGTCCATTCCAAATCTCACATCTGGATAATCAAACTATCATTAAATCACATTAGGTGGGCAGTTATACAACTAAGCACTCATGCAAGAAACCAGTTTTGTGGTTTGTCATCCTTATAAAGCTCATAGTTTAAAAACAAGGCTCAATGACTATTTTATTAATATAAAAACATATATAAAAGCATTGGCAGTGTAATTTATTCATCCTAACCAGAGTGGAAGTTAAGGCATTGCTGGCACAAGTAGGCTAGCCCTGGCTAGGCTAGAGTAATCTCAAAACTGCAAATAGGACAGTGAACTGTGTTTATGGCACATAATTTATGAAGCAGCCCTTTATCATAGCCTACATACAGATTGATGGCTGTTTCTCTAGGGAGTAAGATCTAGTATATTGACTATAAATGTGTGATCTGTAGCCCAGGAAGTCCCTGCTTCAAATTTCAGTTTGGCTACAAATTCATTAAGCGGTCTTCAGGAAAACTGCTATTCTCCCAACTCGTTCTCCCTCTTCTGCAACATGTGAATAATACATATAGCCTTTCTAGGGCTGCTAAAAGGTTTGCTGTGGAGGTGGGGAACTTGTGGCTCTCCAGTCAGTAACAGCTTGTGAGGTGGTGTGGGTCAAATGAGAGGGGCAAGATGTGGGGAGTTTGGTGTGGTGCAGTGTGAGCATCAGGTTCTGTTGGGAAGTCAGGAGAGAGGAACAGTGCCCCACTGTACCACCTCAGCTGTAGCTACTGCCTGCAGCCATGCTAACTGGAGCTGGTGGGAGTTGTAGTCCAAAACATGACTTGGTTGGTAGGCAACAATATGAGAGACTGGGAAGAGACAGCAAATAACAGAGCACCAAGTGTGCCAACAAAATGTCATGAACAGATACAATGTGCATTCTCAAATGAACCATTATTTGCAGAATCTCAGAATAAGAAACAAGTATACTGAGTTTGGCACCACTGGCATGCCACTAAGGAGGACTTCGCACCAGTGTTGTTCTAGGCGCATTTTGCAACAAGAAATTTCATTAGCGCAAGCAGTTTTTGAGCTCTGGGCGCAGTACTGAGCCTAAGATTTCAAATTAAAACTCCCAAGTCAGTGGGGACCTAGAATCTATGTGGTCAGTCCTATCTTGGGCTCCTTGAAATAGCCTGAACAAATGACTTTTCAACCTGCACTTCTTAAGCCCCACCACCAAGGCACATAGTGTAGAAAGACACCTACTTTTCACTATTTTAAAATAACATCCTACATTTGTTTCAAGACTGTCACCTAAATAGATTACCAAAAATTGTATCTATGTTTTATGGGGGGAAAGCATGCCTGGACTGTTTGCTAATCCCTTGAGTGGAGCAGCCAGTCTTGTCCACTGCCTTAAAGCTAATCTTGGGGGTGGCAGATGTTATTACCCTTCCTAACAGATTGACTCACTGTTATGGCTTGAGAGATATTATTCCTGTACAAAGACATACACAAATTTAAAGGCTATATAAAGTGTGTAGTTACAGTAACTAGTCATTCTCCCTTTTCTTCATTTTGGAGATTCAGATACTGTTGATAATCAATCTAGTCTAGCAGCCAGAGGAACACAAATTGCGATGTTATATCAATTAAAAGGTTATTGGTCTCAAATACTGTCAAGAGTATGCACAATAAATAATAAACAAAATAATGAAATAAATCTATACAACCGATGTTTTGCATGTATCATTTCTTCAGCTATGATAAAGTGCTATGATAAAGCAGACTTGTATGATAAAACTGGTATTTTTTGCAATTATCTCAGTTATCACTGAACTAGAAAATGACTGCAGTCACAATCTATTTTAAGATACAAAAAGGCCATTCCATTGGCAGTTATACAAAGGATTTGTAACTAACCAATAAAATGGCTACTATTTACATATGGGCAAGTAACCCAGTTGTTTGGTCTTTTATTAAAAGGATAATACAGATGGACTTCAAGATCTCATCAAGTAATGATGAGACTCAAATCCTACGCCACTAGGAGTCTCTCCGGAATATAAGATTCTCATCTAAGAAAAAAAGAAACTCTCCCATTTGCAGTATAGTTGCAGTATAGTTGCAGTATAGTTGAGTCAGAAGGGGTACCCAGCTCCCAGCCCTGTTTTCTGACTACAGGAAGCTACAGTAGAAGATCCCAGAAAAAAACAAACCAAGAACAGCAGTCAGTGAAGAAGTAGCAAGATGAATTTTCTGATTGACACTAGTGGCAGGGAATTCCTTCTCATCTGGGAGGTAATGTTTCCCTTGCCCCCATGATAGGCTGCGGGTAATACATCCCACAGCATTCACAAAATCAGTTCCCATTTTTAAAAAAGTTGACACATAGTGACCACTATTTGATAGCTACCACATAAAAAGCGACTGTAGTGAACATGACAACAATCGTGTGGCAACTGTTCAACTATTTACACCATTCACCGCTAAAAGTGTACTATGCATACTGGGGGTCAGTGAGACCTTATGCCTTCTGTTATATCTCCTTCCTTGCTGAGATGAAGAGGATACCTCTCTGCCTTTGCCCCAGAAGTGTGATTCATCCTTGGTAGAATGATTGAACCACAGTAATCAAAGCTACAGTCATAAACTTTAGGGGAGATGTACCAACTAATGCCAAAAGTAAAATACACGCTTGAAATTTAAGTATCATTTTTTGTAACTTTTTTGTAAATCTTACCTGACAAAGCCAACAGATACAGAAACTCTCTTATCTCATGGAGGCATTGTCTCACAGGCATGAGTAAAACCACTGGGGAACTGTAACATGTGTTTTGCAGAAGCAGACCTGTTTCAGGTTTTGAGGAAAATAATGAATGATAACTTAGGAAGCTTCCACTTCTCAACCCAGCCTCTGCAGCACCAACATTCAGAGTATGCCACCTCCTGTGGCCTCTCAGTCTGGTTGACAATGTGACAAGCAAGGCAGTCCGAGCCTAAGGCAGAAGGTCCAAAGTCATTTCTTCTTGTGTCCCGAGGCACTGGCAGCTATACTGTGTTCAGCCATACTGGACATGACACATCCACTCCAAGACCTTTTGACCCAGTGTCTAGACTCTGGGTCAGTGGAAAGTTATAGGTCACTTACTAGACTCTGAAGATCACTGAATATTTGACAGGTGGTAAATAACTATTAACAGTCACAAAACATCTCCAGCAGAAAAGAAAAGAAAATGTATGAAGCCTAATGGGAAAACAAAAAGAAGAACTGGACACCCTGAATTTTGGGAATATCCATTAAAAATAAAAATATAGAGTTGTATGTATAAATAGTTTAAATACAAAGCTCCACTATTTCACAAGTTCTTCAAGAGGCCTTTAGGCTAATTCAAACAATCGCGTTTGCATTAGTGCCTGACTTTTTTGGTGGGAGAATCTAATCTTGTGGAACTTTTCATAAGGATTCTAGTCATCCCACCACCTCATGCTAGGCAAGGTTTAAAACTAAGCATAAATGTTCTCCTTATACCCACTGGTTCTGATATATAAATGCCTCCCACTTCCTAACTTGTATAGCTTACAAGATATAAATAAAATAAACACATAAGGATGACAGCTTGTGATGTGAGAGCAAGAGGACTGAAATGGTTTCATCTTGCTAGAGCCTATCTTCACATTTCTGTCAGTGAAGTGGTGTAAAGAACAGTCCAAGGCCAATTCACATGACCTCTTTATGATGATTATGTAGTAAAGCCACCGCAGGTTGACTCTCCTTCCCCTTCCTTTTTTCGGCACTGACTAGTCGTGAGAATGTTCCACTACATCTCTAACATGTGTGGAGTCTATAATTCAGCACCTCCTAAAAAAGCTTTGAAATGTAAATGCAGCCAGGAGTGGTGAGGTGCTATCTCAACATGTCTCACAGCATTCACAAGACCAATTACTAAGCCCAAAAAAGAAAACACATGGTGACTTCACCATTTAACAGCCATAACATGCAAAAAGACTGTAGAGAATTGAACAACAATTATTACAGTCTCTGGTAAATGTTTCTCATTTCTCAGATAATTATACACAGAAATGGGAAAAAGTCAGACAGTTCAGAATTTGGGGAGGAATGATTCACCTAGACGTGGGGGAGACGCTATGAGACCCCCCCCCCATGAGACACACACACACCCCAGCCATTTTCTCAAAACTAAAAATCCACCCACAGTTCCAAAAATACTGGGGATGCTTCCACTGACCATCTGAAGAAAGGACTGAGGGAAGTAATTTGGAATATCATATATCTGCCTACGTTCCTCCATGATTGGGAGGTGGACAAAACTTTCTATAAATTGCTTCAAAGCCCTGACTGGCCAAAGGTTCTGCAATACTGGTGTAAGGAAAGGACACTAAATGGATCTCGCAATGGCGGGCAAGTGTATGGGAGTTATTACCTCTAGGTTAAATTATTACAATGTGTTATACACAGAGCTGCCTCTGAAGTCAGTTTGGAAAGTTCAGCTGGTGTAGAATTCAGTGGCCAGGTTGCTCAACGAGGCAAGGCAGTTTGAGCATATAATGCCAATCCTTGACCGACTGCACTGGTTGCCAGTTAATTTGTGGGCCCAATTCAAAGTGCTGCTTTTGACCTATAAAGCCTTAAACGGCTCAGGACCACAATGCCTCAAGGACTGCCTCTCCCCACATGAACCAACCCAGACTCTATGATCATCATCTGAGGCCATTCTTCATGTGCCTCTTCCATGAGAGATCCAGAAGGTGGCAACACGAGAACAGGCCTATTCTGCAGTAGCTCTCTTCTTGTGGAATGCACTCCCTAGGAAGGCTCACCTGGTGCCTTCGTTACATATCTTTAGGCAGCATTCAAAAATATTTCACTTTTCCCAGGCTTTTGGCTAATTAAACAATCTATGGCCTTCTAAACTGGAGGTTTTTGTTTTTGTTTATTATTATGGTATGCATTTTTGTGTTTTTATATTGTAAATCACCCTGTGATCCTTGGATGAAAAGCAGCATAGAAATTTAACAAATAATAAAGATAATTAGACAAATTCTGTAGTCTCTCCTATTTAATCACAGCAAATGTCGGTTTTAGAGAAGGGGTGAGAACCTTTGGCCCTCTAGATGTTGCTGAACTACAACTCCCATCAACCCCAGCAAGCATGTCCAATGGCCATGGGTGACTGGAGTTTTAGTGCAGCTACATCTAGAGGAATAAAGGTTCCCCACACCTGTTGTAGAGTAAGACCTCCAGATATGCTCTCAGTGAATTATGAGTTACAGATATCTGTGTATCTGAAGAAGTGTGCATGCACACGAAAGCTCATACCAAGAACTAACTTAGTTGGTCTTTAAGGTGCTACTGGAAGGATTTTTTTTTTGTAGTGAATTATGAGAAAGATATGGCATTAGGTGCTACTGGTACTTGAAATGTGCAGAAAACAAGCCATTACAGTATTTAACAGTGAGCCCTTGAACCGAGCCAGAAGTAAACTGTAGGCAGCACAGTTACATTAAACCATAGTGAGGTGACGTCTGAATTTTAGTCAAAGCACAGACTTCTGAATCCTGCAGTAACGGAAAGTTTCTGAGCTAACTTCAAGGGCAATCCTGCAAAGAGACTATTAACAGTAGTCTAAACAAAATGCTACAACTGTATGAATGATGAAAACAAAATGTCAATCAGTGAAATTGGGTTGCAGTCAACCCACCAGCAAGCAATAGTAGAAAGCACTCCTGAAGATTTAGAAGAGCCTCAAAAGCATTCTTGTGTCAGAATGAATCACACAGCGATTGCCAATGATGTCTGGTAGGTAGCTGGGTGTTTACAATTCCGTATAGAAGCACTTAATTCCAACAAACATCTGGTGGTTGACAACCATCAATATCCTACTTCCTTCAGTAACTGGGGGAAAAAATCTTATTGGAACAGACACATATTTTAGTTTAGATCCTTCTCACTTTAGTTCTTGTTCCAAATATTAACAAAATGCAAGTGATAGTTAATCAACCCCCCATTCCAATATATGAAGAAGCATTCCCTTCCATAGCCTATCAAATTGTACTGTTGCATCTCACACCATATCCTAGACAATCTTGACAGGTTTTGTTGTTGTTAAAAAAAAAACCAACACTACCAGTTACTGAGAATCCACAAACTGATGGAAACTGACATGCAGCTGGGGGCTGCCACCCAACATGTAGCCTGTCGGTTAAAAGCCATTGAGAGCCAGCTGTCAGTAAACGTCTGTGGAAATGTACACGTCAGTAAGAATGGCAAGATGGGTCATAGGCAGTGCTTCCCCCAGACTATGTGCTTGATCCTCGTTCTGGGACAAAAGAAAACAAGCCCATTGTTCAATCTCTGGAATGCGGTCCAAAGCATAAGATCAATGTCATCTATGGAACACAATCAGGTTTCATAAATCCCTGGCAGCTGTTCCAGCAAAGAAGCCAGTCTTGCAAGAATTCAGGCTTTTTAAAAGTGGAAAGGGTGGGGAGGGGAGCAAATCAGTGCCTGGCCATGAAAACAACCAGATATATAATCTTTGAGCTATTAACAAGAGCACATTGAACTAAGATTAATTTTGTGATGAATCGAAAAGAAAGATTTTCCCCACTCTGCAGATTCCTACCATAAAATGCTACTCTGAAGAAAGAAAAACGTTAGGGTCAAGTTGAATTAGCATGGGACCTCTGATAAATCAAGGGTAACATTGCTGCGATAAAGGAAGATACATCATCAAAATCTTAAGTGAAAGTGAAGAGGATAATTTTTGAAGAACAATTTGGATTCATAGATGAGTACAAAGGAAGCTGGGTACACAGAAAACTGCTTTATATACTGAGCTCTGGAGCCAAGTGAGGATTCCCAGGTAAGATCCTCCCTCTATTGTGTGGGCAGGTAGTCCCTCCCCCCACCTGGCCTGGTCTCCTTGGCAACGCTTCCCCCAGGCGGGATTGGACAACTGACTGAGGTAGGCGGAGACCTCCAGGTATCCCACCTGAGGGAAGGCGAAGCCAAGCCTATGCTGATGGAGCCGCTCCAGATCCAGGGGCTGCACGCGTCCATGCAAAGGGCGCCCCCCGTTTTATGCAGGGAGCGGTCATTATATACTGAGTGAGACCAGTGGTCAGTCTTGCTCAGTTCTGGCTCTTCAGGATTTCAGACAGGACCTTTTCCTAGCCCTACTTTGAGATCCGTAGGACCTTTTCTGTTCAAAACATGTGCTCTACTGAACTACCGCCATTTTCCATCTTTGAGAATCCACAGATATGAACACATCAGTTAATAGATCTCTCTCTCTCTCTTGCTTTTAAGCATAACAATCAGGACTTTAGTACTGCTTCAGTGCATACAGCACACCAGTTATAAGTAATATATCAACATTTCCTACCCAACACATTGAGGCAGGGGAGACAGAGATGCTATGAAAATGCCATATCTTCTCCAAGGTACATAATGTCCCTAGTGGTCTGCTCCATGGCCCAGTCGCCAAAAGAAAGCAACATGGCTAGATCAGCTCTTCCTAGTCAAAAGACGTACTTTAAAAAGGAACACAAGCAAAACAATTCCATAAGGACCTCCCAACGTCTGCCTAGTGGTCTCTAGAGCTCTCTAAACTGCAAGTTCTATTAATCTGCAAAATGTGCCACTTGATTTTTAATTTGTGATACACAAACTGTGGAGCCATTAGGAGAGAACAGCAATATAATTATTTTGACATGATTTAAATGTGGAAAATAAAAACAATTGTAGTGTATACCTCTAGAGGCCACAGAAGTCAAAATTAGATTCTCTACATAAGTCACGTTAAATTCTCTTAAGACCTGCTATGTTATCATTGAAATGCTTCACACTAGATTCTGCACCTGGCATTTTCCACTGTTGACCAGACACCAATCAAGATGTTGCTTTTGCCTATAAAGTCCAGAATGTCCTCAGACAAATATACCCAGGGAACATTTTCTTCCCCCATTTTGCTTTGGTTAAGCTGTTTTAGTTTATCCATTCCAATTCAGCAAAAAAGTATTTGACTAATAGAAGATTAAGTTATTAATTGGCTTAAACTATACCACCATTCAAATTCAAATTAATGACAAGTCACAAGCAACATTCCTTAATCCTTTCAGCACTTGGGAGACAACTATTCACTGTTCCATTTTGATGAGTATTGTCTATAAACTTCACCCCTTTCCACTTGTGTCCCAATAATGCTTTCTTATCTAGCCCACCTACTCCTCTTCCTTAGACATTCCCTATTATATGGATACAACTAAAGGACAAAGGACAAAGACTTTGGAAGCATGTGGCTTCCTAACTGAGGACTTAGGCTTGCCTATAAGTGACATGATCATGAGTTCAACACAAGAGTTTATTCTCACCTTAAAACTTTAAGGGTGAAAGAGCCTTTTCACAAGAACTGGCAATACACTAGTCAGATATAAGGCAGATAGTTTAAAACAATCTTTCTAGCCTGGTGAACTCCAGATGTTTTGAATTACAACTCCCATCATCCCAAAACTTCTGGAGGGCACTAGGTTGTGGAAAGCTGATTCAGAACATCTGCTTCTTGGTCACTCTGCACTTCCCCCTGGTGGTTCCCATACATCCAACCTGTTTTTTTCTTTGGAATAGTTTTCAATATTTGATAACTTTTTTATTTATTATAGTTATACAAGCATATTTTCTCCCTTAGGACTCCTGAGCACTTTATAATCTACACATTTAAAAAAGCAATAGGCAGCATCATTAGAATAAATGAAGAACACAGCATCACAGAAGCAGCTAATTAATCAAATCAATTAAAATCCAATTTCCATGACAGTACAGCATTGTAGGCTATGTTAATTCATCCAAAATAAGTATTTAGTCCATTAATCCAAAATAATTATTTCATATTTAGTGGAAGTGTCATTAATCTGGCCGAATTTTGTGATGTGTGACAGCACCAAAGAGGTCTGGCTAGCTTAGATGACCCCAGGGATCCTATAACTGTTATAGAATAACCCATTTACAGTGAGACTGCAAAAACTAAATAATAAAAAAGTGAATTCCAGTTTTAAAAGTATGCCAGGTTTTGGCTAGTTTTGTTCTCATGTTCCTTTCAAAAGGAAACTAAACTCAAAAGCCCTGTTCCCATGGAACTTCTCACTGCTTAAAGAAGTAGAATGAGCACAACATTTAATAAAATCATAGAATTGTAAAGTTGGAAGGGTAATCTAGCCCAATGCCCTGCAATGAAGGAATCTCAACTAAAGCATTCATGACAGATGGCCATCCAGCCTCTGCTTAAAAACTTCCGAGGAAAGAGAGTTCACCACCTCTCATGGGAGTCTGTTCCACCAGCAAACAGCTCTTGTTGTTATTCCTAATTTTTAGTCAGAAGCTCCTTTCTTGTAACTTGAATCCATTGGTTTGGGGCCTACCCTCTGGAGCAGGAGAACACAAGTTTGCTCCACCCTCCATGTGACATCCCTTTGGATATTTGATGTTGTCTATCCTATTTCTTCTCAATCTCCTCTTTACAAGGCTAAACATACCCAATTCCCTCAACTGTTCCCCATAACGCTTGGTTTCTAGACCCGTTATCATGTTGGTTGCCCTTCTCTGTACACAGTTTAGTTCACCAATATCCTTCTTAAATTGTGGTGCCCAGAACTGGGCACAGTGCTCTAAGTGTGGTCTGACCAAGGCAGAACAGAGTGGTACTATTACTTCCCTCTTGATGGCTCCCCAGTGTTATAGACTAAGGCAGGGGGCACTTTTTATGTAAAGGGGTCTGTAAGTGCCTAGCAGTGTCTTTGTTAAGAAAGGCTTTGTTGTTGTTGTTGTTGTTGTTTCTATTTCCAGTGGGCATGAGCAGGGCTTCCTGTACTGACATAACACCATGACATCATGTACCATGCTGGTGCACAACACTTATGAATATGTATAGTGCAGCTTTACAATATCAAGGAAGGCTTTCAAGTGTTGCAACAGAAGTCCATAATCTCCACCAAATCCAGATCCTTGTCTGACTCAGTTCCTCTTTGGGCATAACTTCAATCCTGCCATCAAATTCTGCTTCAAAGTGGAATTGGGTAAGCCCCACCCCCCACCCCTCAAAAGCAGAACGGACTGAGGTGTTCCTATCATCTCTTCTCCTGCCCCCTCTTTTTCTGCCACAGACAGCGCTACAGTATGGTTCACCAGTTCTAACTCTTGGACGCTTCTAAAAATTCCTGCAGTAAAAAATGAACCAGACTGGAGTTTGCTTTGATTGTGGAGACTGCATTAGCAACACCTGTCCTGCAATATGAGGCTTGGAACGATGGCATCCTCTACAAAGGGCAAAGACAGATGGACTTCTCAGCTAGAAAGCAATTAAAACACCTCTCAAGCTATCCGGTGTGCCACAGGACAGAAACCACAGAGTCCTAAAGGCCTTCTAATGAAAACATGGGGGGTGTATTTTGTTTGGTGAAGATATTCATACACTCTGCACACGGGCACACAGGTATTCACACTGAGACTGCCACAGAGGGATAATTAAACTGAGAACATGAGTGAACGCTCCCAGAAATGGCAGGTTACAGTTTAATAAGCAGCTCACAATGTCATTAAAATGCTCACCCTGGGAGAGCATCTTTAGAGAGGCTTTCATTTGCATTCCATGACCTGATATTCTGAGAACTTGGCAGATAGGAAGAAAGAGCTGGCTTTTGGAACTAACAGGATCCAAGGCACCCACTCGCGTTTTCTCCCATCTTCATCCCATACATCAGAACCTCAGTGCTTCAGAGGCAACACATCACTTTTAGCAATTGCAGAAAGCCACTCCCGATCTCCGGAGGGGGGGGGTTGCGGGCTCACGCCCCCAGCCACAGCCATCAGTAGGGATTCCCCTGGGGAGTGCCTACGGATGTGCATCTCGGGGGCTCCCCCTGTTGGTGCTTAACCCTCCCCGGTTAGACCGGATAGACTGTTAGGGCCAATGCCTAAGGCCAATACCGCTCTTACCTGTAATCAATAAAGTTGTGGCCATTTTCGCCCATCAAACTTAATTCTGTGGTCTGGTGTCTTTATTTACTCCAACTGTGGGAGGGGGCGGGTATTGCCACGCAAATGCTGATTGGAATAACAAAGTACTGTACCTAGCACTCTCTAGGTACTAGGAAAACGGATATATATGATTGTGGAAAGAGCTCTCCTCATGACTATTTCTTGGGCTACCTATTTTCCACACATTTTTGTCCTGACCAGCTTCACCACCCTGAGCAAAAGAACCACCAGCAAGCTGGAAAATAGGCAAAAATAACAGGCTATGCATGGAAAACCTGTGACCTTTCACTTAGAAGACAATCCTAAAATGCCTCTTAACTGTAACAGGAAAGTGATAAACTGGGATTCAGCTAATGAATCCTGTCAGCCGATGCCCTATACAAGGACTTCCACATGTGCAACAGGCTTTCTTCCCTCCCCTCGGCATGCCCCTCAGAATTGGCTTGGGGGCTGTTGAGAGAGGAAGAAGAGCTGTGAGTTGTTCGGTCAAGCAAGCTGAAATACCTGCCAGGGCAGAACAATTGTCTTAGCGCAACATGAAATTCATTTCACAGTAAGGCAGAATATACAGGCTTCCGTCCATCATGGCATCAATAATCCAGCAGCCACTTTCTTCTCATTCCTCCCTGTAGGACTGCAAATCCCAAACTCCAACTCATAAATGGAAGCACACTATACTGGGAACTGTAGTCTGTTAAGGGTTCTGGGAACTGTAGCTCTGTGAGAGGTAAACTACATTTCCTATGATTTTTCAGGGGGAGTGGATGTGTTAAAAGTGCTTTAGACGTATGGTGTGTGTGTGTGCAGCCTGTACTTACCTTGCTGCAAATACAAAAGGATTGCCTAGCAACCAGCTGGCCCATACTTTAGCCTAAACAATTTACTTTATTGAGGCTGTTGTGAAGGCAAGTTCTGCAGCAGTTGAAGTACCACTTGCCTTACACATTCACATTTGGAGGGGTTCAAGTAAACAGGTGAAGGACTTGCCAAGCACAAATACAGACACCTATGCTAGAAAGGGCAAGCAGCACAGGACCAAGAAGCTATCTGCAAGATATCCAAAAAGGCAAGCCAATTAGAGCAGGTAGCTCAGAATGAGAGGCTCAAAATAGATGTTGCAAAAGGCGGGAGAGGGAGGCCAGATGAAAGAGAGCACTACAGAATTTTTCCACATATTTCCTGTCATTTGTTGGGTTTCAGGCTCATAAATAAGTAATGCTAAAATTACCAAAGGAAACTGGACATCAGTAATTCATAAGTTCCATTCCTGCTTGGCTGCAGAATGGCCAAAGAGAGTGTTGTCCTTTGTACCTCTCTGTAAGCCAGTTTTCTCTTATAAAAATCAAATAAACACATTTTATATCTTACCCTTTATGAATGGCTTAGGGCAGGTTTTAACATGCTTGTGAACAAAAAAATAAAAACAGAGTCTAAAAAACATAAACTGTAAACTATCAAATATCACAAAAAACAGACCTTATTATAACCCCAACCAATTCCCCCTGCCTCCCGTCCCAATCTGATAATGAATGCAGTTGCTAAAAGCTAACAAAAATAGAATTGCTTTATAATTTGTTTGGAAGATGCTCGAATTGGGCTTTAATGAATCTCCAAGGACAGAAAGTGAGTGTCATGGAGTTGCTGTCAGTCATCCTTCGAGATTTTAAAGTGACACAGGGGAAGAAGTAATTTGTTAGATATGAGATGCCAAAAGGCAAACTATCACCAGGCCCTGCAAGCAGGTCATCAACACCTCATGATCAGTAATATCAAAAGGCACTGAAATATCCAATGGGGTCCATAGGATATTATTTACCCTGTTCATCTCTAGGCTCAAAGAGTTGATCAGCGCTAGAAAAGAAATCCTCAAGTCATACCTGGGCCAGACTAATAGTTTTACAGAAAACTGGTAGCATCTTGGGGTGTCTGAAGTTACAGTGACCAGCACAAGAGGACTGAAATAGGGCAGTGATTCTTCCTCAATGGTGCCACACAATCAACCCAAATAATCCCCATCCCTGGGTGTAGCTGGGGGGGACAGCTGCCCCCCCATCAATAAAAATACATAGCCAACTGAGGTTCTACACACACACACACACACACACACACACACACACCCTGCTTTAAAGCTCTGTGTCCAAACAGGGCAAAAGGTAAGTGTGTATAAGCCCTCAGTCTGGTAGTGCTGATGGAAGAGCTGGGTGACACACACACACCCCTTTGACAAACTGCCCAGAGCAAGGGAAAGCAGCAGCTCCAGAAACCTTTTATCAGCTGATGGCACCAGACTGGTCATCTGCTTTCATCTGATTTTCCAGGCCAAGAGAATTATAGATTGACAAATGAATGCCACAGCTGAAATTGTCTATAAGAAATGTCTATGCATTCCCTCATCTGACCAGCAGCCACTAAGAAGGAAGAAGTCTGTGTCCAATCCAAAGGCCTCTTGGTTTAAGCCTAGAAATGTCTGACAGTCTGAACGCCGTTGAAAGTCCTTCCCTGGAATTTCAAAGCTTGCAATTTGTATGCTCTTTATCCACTTCAGCCCCTCTACTGGCTTAGGTTTCACAACTTTTCTTATCCTCCATTCTCTCTTACTAAGCCCTTTTGCTGGTTTGTTGTTCTGTTTAAAAAAGACACTTCCCATCCCCTTGCCATCTTGCTGCTCATATTGTGCTGCCCTCAGTCACCATCTCCATTCTCCACCATTCCACCTTAAGCTCTCTCTCATTCTTTTGTCTTGTTTTTCCATCTCTTTCCATTTTTAAATAGGCTGTTAAGTTGCTTGCCTAGGAAGAGAGGTGATCCATTTGAACCAAATCCTTCTCACTTTCTCTCTCTCTCTCTCTCTCTCTCTCTCTCTCTCTCTCTCTCTCTCAAAAAAGATGGGGGGGGAACCAGAGCCTTCATTTCATTTACAACATGGAGACCCTTTGAAGAGACTTCTTTTTCATAAGCCCGTTTGCCTGCTCGGTGCATCCCGCAGGGACAAAGCAGCAGAAAGGGGGTCTCCTTCGCTCAGCTCGCCTGACCTACGACTCTCATTAAGAGAATCTTTTCAAACCAGACACTGCAAAAATGTCTTGCTTGCGCCTCAGTTGCTTGGGGGAGGTGGAGGGGAGCTATTTGGAGAAGCTGTCTCCATGGCAACACATATTCCCATCAGAAAATGTGCACAGGTCACCTGTTTCTGTGAAAGTTTCTCTCTTGTTTTCTTTCCCTGTCTCTCCAACAGGTGCCAGGGGAGCAGATGCTGTTTGCCACAGCAGCCAGGAGGCGATGTGAGAACACCCCTGATTTGGGAGCAATGCCTCAGGAAATCCATCCCCTCCCCCCCCCCCAACCCTGGCTGTGAAGTTGGCAAATGTCTACTCTGGTATGTGAACAGTAGCAAAATGCAGAGTTCCCAGCGCTCCATATTGTGGGAGGGAAACAAGAACCTGACACTTCTGAGGGCTCAGGTGCAAACTTGAGTGAAAGGGGCAGCCAAGTGACAAGCCTGGTCTCCAGGTGCTATTCATGTCAAACCTGCCATTGTGAAAAGCAGTTCAAAGAGATGGGAAGAAGAGGGAGTTTCAAGAGAGGAGCATGATACATTGGCAGAATTGGCTTTGCAAGGAAACCAAGCTGTAGGTTTAGACAGTTCTGCTAAAATGGCTTTCACCCTCTTCCTCCAAGCAACAGAGGTGAGACCCACCTAGGGAAGTTTGAACAGTTTTTGCTTATTTGTGGTATATGGCTTGGGTGACTGCAAAAATTGCCCTCCTATAACATCCTAGATGTTCTTACACAAAATGGCACAAGGTGCATGGTACTGATAATGCATCATTTCCAGGGCTCCACAGCTGTATCTGCAGGCAAATCAGGGCGAGGAGATAGGCACACTGTTGATGTGGGCCTCAGTTCATGAAGGCTTATGCTATAATAAGCAAGTTAGCCTTTACGGTGGCACAAGACTCTATATTGCTTTTGCCAGGATACTGGAATTTAAAAATCTAGCAATGGAGCAATTCTGGGTGCACTGGCCTTGTGAGAGTCCTAGACTCAAGAAAAATGAAAAGGGAAGCAAGCCAGTAGGCAAAGAGGTCTGGATAACTGTAAAAGAAGGTCTTACCTGGGCTGAAAACAGGTCCCCAAAAGAAAAGAAAAGCAGCCCAGATCAAGGCACTCTTCCTATCATCTCTTGAAGAGATTCTAAACAGCTCTTTTTATTATTTTTTCTCTTAGTTTAGTACTGAATTGTAAACTACCTCAAATGTCACAGCAGAAAGGCAGCATATCAAAGCAACTCCGAAAAGCCAGTCTAATTTTGGAGAGTTACTGTAATATACAGTAGTGCCTAGACAAGTGTCACAGGTACTGGAAGCATGTAGCACACCCCTGGAAAGAACCTATGGGCTTGTCAGGTCAACATGCCTGACCCCTCCTCAGTTCAGTAAGACAAAAGACAAAAACTACACCAAGGCATGTGGCAGGGTTGCATATGCACTTTCTCATACTTTATACTTGACTCAAGGACAGACTCTTGCCAGAAACACTGGCCACACTGGAGTTGAGAAACCGAAGACAGAAGTGCAGAAGACAGAAGGTTCTGATCTGTTGACTAGTCTACAACAGATGACTAAGCTTCCACTATTTAATACCAGGTCTGTCCATCCCAGCTACTTCAAGCTCTCTGGCAGTGACAGGAGGCCGTGTTGCACATCCCTATACCTTTACATCTGAAGGCAGCGCTGTTTAGGGAAGTTTTTAATGACTGGTGTTTTGTGGGGGAGGGGGGGTTGACTGATGTTTTAATGTATTTTTAATCTCTTGTTGGATGCCGCCCAGAGTGGCTGGGGAAACCCAGCCAGATGGGCGAGGTATAAGTAACAAATTTATTGTTGTTATCATTATCATTATTATTATTATCAGGTTGAAAAGTGGTTGAAGCACACACTGATTAGATAGTTCACCAAACCAGGTCCAAATTTCAGGCCATTCAAACAACTGAGTCCCTCTATAGAATAGAGAGAATTTACTTTTTTAGGATTATGGTTCTAGGAGCCTCAGCAGCTAGAGACCTTGTATTTTTCCAGCTCTTGCATTCAGGAAATCAATAAAAGGTAAGGAAGAACAAGCCTCTAAAAAGAACAGGTAGTTCTGATAGCACTCCCTTAGTAATTAATCTGTGCTCTGCTCATTTGCCTCTGGTTTTGGTTAGAATCACAACTCTAAGATCCACAGGCACACACCTAACTAACTCTTTCTTCCTCACGTATATTATCATTTCAAATTTCTGAATTTCAACTCCATATTTGTAAAAATGGAAAATATTTTCTGTCTGCTTTGAGATTTACTTATAAATAGGGTCAACTGAAAGACCCTCAAACCTATAACTGACTACCCTTCTAATATGCCCCATAACCAAGTTACATTACCTCAATAACCTCATTCACAGAAACTCCATGACTGAAATCTGCAATAAAAATATCCAGTTTCAAGTTCCCAAGAGAGGCAAACACACAAAGCAATCATAAATTTGATGCACATTTGCCCAAGATTTCTATCTCACTAGGTTGAAAAAGAAAAGTTTCAACTTAGGATAAATCTCTGTTCTTCATTCAGTTTGAAAAATATAAGCACCAAGGATTTTGGATGTATTTATTTTTTAAACCAGAAAGGCAGCTCTCATTAAAAAGCTACCAGGTGTTCCCAGCACTATCTGTAGCTCCTTTTTTAGCTTTAATGATTTCACTGCTTATGTTACAGATGCACTCTCCAGGACCTTTCCTGGAGCATCCAAATGTCATCTCTTCACCCTAAAGCAAGTGTAAATTTGGTAAATCTGATGTTGCTATTAAAAACGTAGACTTGCACATAAAGTACACACTTAATAGCACTGCTTTCCTTACTCACTTTCTACTCACTTTTTCAGCACAAGCTACAACAAGGCTTGTGCATTTACCCATAGTTAGGGCCAAAGGAAACTAGTGTGCAAATGCTGAACAATGGACATTTGCACACAGCCATTTATTATGGAAATGGCGCTGCCCATAGACGCAAATTCAGGCAATACCATCCCCATGAAAATGCCATTCCACATTTTTTCTACCCTTTAATCCTGATTTACCATGGGTAGGGGGGGGGATGTTATTGCAGAAACATTAAATCTGGATTAAAGGGGGGGTGTTGCATGTATATTGCTCAAAATATGCATGCATGATAGGCACTGAGGGCCCCTCCAGATGTCATTTTTTACTTCACATTCCATGATTATCTGTGTGCATGATGATATCAGGGCTATAATGCATGATCCCACTTTGAATAATATTTGCAGGTGCAAAATTTTTATGATGGTCACACCACTTCATTTCCAATCAGTAAATATCTCATAATCAGTGTTAGAAACTGGGATACAAAAGTTAGGAGCAACATTGCTCCTGGGACTTGGACTGTAGGCACAAAAACAGAATGTCTAGTCGCCACTTTTTTATTTATATAGAGATTTCTTTTTTTAAAGACACTACATGTTTTCTGTTTTAAAAACCAGATTTTGGCACAAAATTAATCCAGACATGTTTACTAACATGAAAGAAATAATAGTTTAGCAGGGATTTTTTAATACAACTATGTGAATGTCATAGCTACCTGGCAAGAGCAACAGGGGGAATCCCATAATGAAGGCTCTGTCATTTCCAACAGTCTATCCACCAATTTCCTTATAGGAATATTTGTGGGAAACAACCTGCTATAGGAGATATAAGAGATTTCATTGCAAATAATGATAAGTTGGAGTGGGGAAGATGATACAACAGGAAGCACAAAGCACTGATGCTTCCTGGTGCCGTTGCAGGTCCTCTTTGAAGGCAGTCTTATATCCCCAGCCACATTATACAGTGGTACCTCAGGTTACAGATGCTTCAGGTTACAGACTCCGCTAACCCAGAAATAGTACCTTGGGTTAAGAACTTTGCTTCAGGATGAGAACAGAAATCACAGGGTGGCGGGGTGGCGGCAGCTAAAGTGGTACTTCAGGTTAAGAATGGTTTCAGGTTAAGAACAGACCTCCAGAACAAATTAAGTTCTTAACCTGAGGTACCACTGTATTAGCACACAAGCATTGATGTCTATGAATTTTTTTAAATGCCCAATTCAGCACACAAAAGTGTTGCTTTTAAAGAGGTAGGTGCAGATAGAGCCTTGACAAAACATTTCAGAAGTATAGCTAGGGTTCAAGTCAGGCCAGTTAAGAAAAGTGGGTGTTTTAAATGTTATCTTTTTATTTAAAATAAACAAAAATAATCCAGTAAGAACAAAAATGCAATCTGCTTTTAAAATCAACTATGATGACTTAATATTCTAAGATTATCAGTTAATAATGGTTTAAACAAATTGGTATAAATTAGGGAGAAAGGGAGGCAAGTACCAATCGACATCACCATCATGCTGAACATGTGGAAATGCTCTAGCTTACAATCAATACAGGAATTCTGAAATTCATGATCAGTAATATTTCCCCCCTTTGAAAAACATAAGCTCTCTTTCTCCTAACATCATATATTGCAATCCATGGAGGTTTCCAAGTTTGACTGTTCCTTTATCTTCTCCTCAAGATCGCCTGCATTCTAAGCAACATAGGGCAGGGTTGGGGAAGAGATAAAATTCCAGAGAATGGGGATGACCTACATGAAAACTGAATTCTCTCTCCCTTCTGAACTAAATTGTCTCTCCCTTCTGAACTAAATAACACTCTTGCAGGTTACAGTATGTCCATTCAGCTAGCTTCCTTATCAGAGATGGGGAATAAACAAGATAACTGAATGGCAGTCTTTCCAAAGAGTTTTCTTTGCTGGCTGGCAATAGGGCAAGCAAAAAAGCACGTAAAGCTGTCAATTCTGATGAAGGAAAACTCTCACACAGAGTGCTAGGAAACAGCGGCAAATGTTTTAGCAAGAGTCAGATAAGATTTTAGGGATGTGTTTTTTAGAGTTAAAAGTTTGTGATAGGGAATTCGTTTGACAGGAGATGGGAATCAGTTGTGCTCTATTATATAGGAGAAGATATATGAATGGAAACATTTGTGATGTACAAAACGTACATGGGAACCTAAATGCATTCCCTTCAAAATCACATTCCTGTGTTTCTCTCTCTCTCTTCTTCTAGGCAAGACTGTTGCTGTGAAATTGCCATGTCTCCTTTGTGCAATTTTACGGAGAGTCCAGACAACTTCATAAGCCACTTGCAATCCTCCCATGTTTTCTTACCTTCCTCTCCTCTACCTTTTTTTTAAAAATAAAATAAAAAACCCACAGAAAATCTGCTAAGGAGGGGAAGAAGAGAATAGCAGGTCAATCTCTTTGCAGGTATGGATGGTAAAATGTGTGATGGAGGCAGAGTGAGAAGAAATGTTCCCAGGGGAGGTAGATGACATGTTGGGACAGCCTCTCCTCCTCAGCTGCTTGCCATGAATTTCTGGTTTCAGAGCTGTTTCACATCCTGCACAATAAGTCCTTTTTCTCCTGATCTACCAGCTCTCTGCCTTAATTAATTGCTTCCTGTAATGAGGTTCCCTCAACCCACACAGTTCAAATAGTTATTTAATTAGTAGATTACTTTGAAAACATCAGTGCTTACCTCCAGGTACAGATGTGCAGGTGTCTCTGGCTTAAACCCTATAAGGCTGCAATCCATTAACCCTGGACTGCAGTCGGGCACAATTTGTTTTTAATGCAGTTATACTACAGTAGACTGACACAACTAACAAGGAAAAATCAAGGCTGTAAATTTTCTATCCATATTGTAACACTGACTGGATCAGGATATCTGATTAGGTTCCATTGTGAAATTAGCTACACTGGAAAAGGGCATTTCCAGGTGAAATTTCCAGGCCCAATCCATAATCATGTTAATGCAGAAGATAAGCTGCAACCCTCTTGCCCTGAGCTACAGGCATTGTCTTTTTAAAAAATAATAAATACAACTTTTTAATTTTTTTCAATTGTACTGCTTCAGTAACTGCATACATGTACACAGGTAGAAATACAAAATAAGGGGCTAAAATGGCACTGAGAAGCATCTGCTTCAAAATGTCAGAAGAGAAAGTGACAAATGAGGGGAAAGGAGAGGAAACAACAGTTCTCACAAAGCTTTGTCTTGCCCATAGTGCCATGCATACAGGCCCCCAAAAAGGATAGACCCCTGAAGTGTGGATGGCTAATGCAATCCTGCTTGCAGTTTACAGCACTAGAGGCTCTCCATCTATAACAGTGGTTCTCAAAGGGGAGTGGATGGAGTGGATGGCATGGATGGCAAGTGTGGCAGAAAGACTCAAGAACAATCAAATAAACATTTCGGTATAGCATAGCATAGCATAGCACAGCACAGCACAGCATACTTTCTGGATGTCCCAAGTTAATATTTTACAGTAGTTATGTTCTCTGTTATAGATTAAGCACTGCTAGGGGTTGTTGTTTTTATTTTCTAATATATTTATTATTAATTAAAAATTTGGTGTGGCATGAGCAAATGTTATTCTGAAAGTGTGGCCCAAAGAAATGAATTTGAGAAGCACTGATCTAGAAGCATCCACCCACCCACCCACCCACCCACTCACTCACTCATTCATTCATACATACACACAAAATTGGCATTCTCTGAGGAAATATCTATGAGGCCAACTTTTAGTTTCAAACATATTTAGCAAAAAAATCATCCCAGTCCTTTGGGGATGGTAAGAAAGTGTCTTCCACTGGTACACATGAAGAAGATTACAAGCAAAAAAAACCCCACATGTTTCCATCATAACAGTGAATATTTCAAAACCTTGTGTAGAACATTATACCAGGAATGGGGAAATAGATTTGGTCTGTGGGCTGGACCCCTATCTCCCTAACATCCTCTGGGTAAAAGTTGGCAAGTGGTAGGGCTGCCTACTTATCACCTGATGCCAGAATAATATCAGGTGATCCATGACATGGCACTTTAAAGTCTCCAATTGTTGAGTCTTCAAACCATTGTGCAGAGCTTCCTGCAAGTACAAATGATCAGTTGATTGTTAATGATTACGGAGTGCCTGTACGACACTTAGAAGTCCTTAATATCAGATAACAGTCAGGGCTGCAAAGTGCCATGCACAGCCCTCTGAAAGGACAGCCCATCAACAGTGATTGTGAAAAGAAAGGAAAAGAAAAGAAAAGCCATGCAGATCACTTATTGGCTCAGCCTTGACCTTCCTGGACCTATTTCTGACATCATACATGATGTCAAGTTTATGGCAGGTGGGTATGGTTTCTCGTGGACAAAATGGAGAGGCCTGTCAGACCTAATTAGGCCCAATGGTCAAAGATTCCCCACCACTACTTCATACACTCCACTGATCCCGAAAGACAACTGGTGTCTTTGCAAAGTCTAAAGGAAAGACGGTATCACAGGTAAATAATACTTAACAGCCAGCAACAGAAAAAGGATTCAGGCTGCATGATTAATTGGAAATATATAATATAAGATAATGTGTATCACCTTCACAAGGCAAGGAAACGGTTTTACCTAGCAGGCTTAAAACAGAAGACTTGTTACATAGGATCACTCACCTTGATGTATACGTCAAGGGCTGTGTGGACACGGTTCACTGCCAGATGGATGGACAGTGGAGTCGTGTAGGGAAAAGTTGCCATGACAACATGGCTAGGGGCTGGGAAGTTGATGATCTTGAAACCATACTTCAGAAACATGCGCACCACTTCCTCAGATGGCTTCTCTTCTCCTTCACTCAAGATGCTACCCACAAGATAGCGGCATTTCTCTGGATCCACCTTTAAAGAGAAATAAGGGCTGGCATTAGACAACAAAGGGCTTCAAAGGGCTCATGATACTGTGTTTAAAATAATGGAATAATACCAGTCTTATCATTCAGTGATCCTACCTATAGCTTAAGGCAGTAGTTCCCAAACAATGTTCTGGAGAGCTCTAGGGTTTCTCAGAAGCTTATTAGAAATGGCAAACATTTCCCAGCATGATAACTTGCCTACCATTACTGACATTTATGTGCAGCCAAAGAAGAGCGCTGTACAAATTGATCCAGAGTCAAACAACACAGTTTTGAGAACCTTTAAGTCAAGATGGGACTCTGGGTGGTTTATTAAATTGTGCATCCAATTGTCATATTTGCCTGAAAAGGGGGTTGTGGGGAAATTGCAGTCAAATATAAGTAGCAAGCTTAGGGCTAGTTAATACATGAAGGGGTTAAAGGTAAAGGTAAAGGGACCCCTGAACATTAGGTCCAGTCACGGACGACTCTGAGGTTGCGGCGCTCATCTCGCTTTATTGGCTGAGGGGGCCTGCGTACAGCTTCCAGGTCATGTGGCCAGCATGACTAAGCTGCTTCTGGTGAACCAGAGCAGCGCACGGAAACGTCATTTACCTTCCCACCGGAGCGGTACTTATTTATCTACTTGCACTTTGACGTGCTTTCGAACTGCTAGGTTGGCAGGAGCAGGAACCGAGCAACGGGAGCTCACCCTGTCGCGGGGATTTGAACCACCGACCTTCTGATCGGAAAGTCCTAGGCTCTGTGGTTTAACCCACAGTGCCACCTGCATCCCACATGAAGAGGTTAAGACCAGAGAATTATATTCCTAGACTCAGTTAGGTCATGGGCCCTTGTCTCCAGAGAAGTAAAGCTTCTTTGTTCATTTTCTTTCACTATGTGAGATAGGATGTGCCTGAGCTTGCTCACTACAAACTCAGATCATGTGCTTAGAGCTATTTCACTATATTTTGTACCCCACATTGCTGCTGCATAGAATAACTGTGCATAGAATGACTCTGACCTTTGGAGTTTGTAAGTACTGTAAAGCATTTAAACTTACGAACAGTGTGGTCTGTTCACTGCAAGATGGGTAGAGAGGGGAAGCACTGTAAAAATTGTGAACCATCCAGAACAAATTTGGGGGGTGTATAGGGAGAGGAGAGGTAGGGGAAGTTCCACTGTGCAGTTGGAAGTCCTTGCTAAAATGGAACAACTTTGTTGGATGCAACTCTATTCATTTAACATTGTGTGGTTTGGCCCTCAGTTTACGCAGGAATTTGGCAAAGGTTACTGTAGTTGGTAACCTATGTGAACTGAGATGGTGACAAGGTTTCCCAAACTTGAGTCTTCAGCTGTTTTTGGACTATAACTCTCATCATCCCTAGCTAGCAGGACAAATGGTCGGAGCTGATGGGAAATGTAGTCCAAAAACAGTTGGACACCCAAGTTTGGGAAACCCTGCCTTAGCAGATGCCAAGAGATTTATTGGCAAGACAAATCAATGTTAAAGGTCACTCTGAAAGTTGGCATTTTGGAAACCACTGCTTTAAGAAAGAAAAGTTATTCTTATTACATTTGTTCAATGCTTTTCACCATCAAAGCAACTTACAAAAGATCAAAATACAGAACTTCTGAAACATTTAAAAACCACAATGCAGAATAAAACATAATGATAAACACTTCAACAGAAATATCGAATTGAGTCTGAGGGATGCTTCACATATTGCATTTTCACCATATACATGCTTCATGCTTGCTGTAAGTAAAAGGCAAGCAAAAGCAAATTAGTTGTTTTTACTGATGTTTGGTTCTTGAATACTGTCTAATATCCAATAAAAATTCAACCAGTAACTATATGACTAGCATTTATCACTATAGATTGGTTAATTGTGCCATATTACTGTTGCTACACAAAAATAGCTTTTCACCAACATCATAGGAGGCACAGTCACACAGCTCACAGCCACTAAGTGGAAAAAGTAGCTCCAGCTCTCATTAGTACTGCATTTAAAAATGATTCTCAGAATAAAGATGGAAAGATCAACTTTAGGAATGTGGTAAAGATTACTCCAAACTAAATTTCAGCCTTGTATCTCCCTTGGAACCCCAGAGTTGCAGTGAATAAGAAAGCACATATAAGCATGTGCCGAGTGCCTTTCTTCAAATACTAATAATCACAACATAAGCAGCCAGGTACACCTGGGGTTAGGATTAGGAAAAAGGTTTCCAGCTTAGAAGGGATGTCAAAATAGGTTTGAGCGTTGTCACCACACATTTAATGTATAGTCATGAAAATCATGTGTTTCCATGTTTCATTTGCTCATAGGTAATTTTACTGTAGAGTGGATGCTATTTGTCCCAATTTTGGATTAGTAGATTCTCACAAGTAGCCACTGCATATGGATTATATGCATTGAAAGGATTTCTGTGTAAACCTTATTTTTGGAGTAATGGAAGACAAAAGTCTATATAAGTTAAATGAATGTCTATGAATCCAAAAGGCTGGCAGTAGACTCTAGTCTGTCTTGACAAACAAACCAGACCAAACTTAAGGGTCAGAATATGAAATCTGAAAAATCTTTCTCATCTGAGCAACAGAGAGAATAAGTGCCTTACAGCAACAACTATGCACAACATAGACATTATCTGGTGGAAGGCTTCATTGACTTCTGTAGTGGCTGATCTATTTGTTACTCAACAATGCCAATTGTAGGAAAGAGACCAATTAAAGCCAGTGCCAATTATCTGTCTATTATGAGTGAAGCAACAAGTGAGCAGCAGCAGCTGCTGCCACTGCCATTCCAAAGGTCTTACTGCTCTACCTGCTAGCCAAGGACCATGCTGTGACATTTAAAAAAATATATGCAGACAGGTTTTTAAGGAATCTGCCAGCTGAATATTAAAAACAAACCCCTGACATTCTCAGGGCCGTCATCCAGGCCAGCGCTGCCATTTCTGCTGCGTGCTGTGAATGAGTTTTCCTTTTCATTTTACTCATTCAATGACAGGTATAGATCACCATGGTCTTGAAAGCATGTTTTAGATGTTTTTGATGCTTTCCTAAAGGCACTAAAGCCAAGCAAAAGGCCAGGCAGAGGAAGAAGATGCTGTTTGCCAGAGACCAATTCTCCTTACTAAATATGGAAACGTGTGAGTCAAATCAGGTCCCCCTTTTCCCACATCAGTAATAAGTATGGAGTTAAAAAGACTGATAATGCAAAGGTACAGTTAAAATACATGTGGAGGCTTTGGGTGGCATTCGACTAAGCCTTTCTCAGAGCAGACCCATTAAAATTAATGACCATAACTAAGTTAGCTCTATTAATGTCCATAGGTCTACTCTGGGTAAAACTTAGATGAATAGCACAACTAATAATTACATACCAGAGACCTGCAAGAGGGAGAAGATAATACAGTGGTGCCCCGCAAGACGAACGCCTCGCAAGACGAAAAACCCGCTAGACGAAAGGGTTTTCCGTTTTGGAGGCGCTTCGCAAAACAAATTCCCCTATGGGGTTGCTTCGCAAGACGAAAAAAATCTTGCATCCCCCCGCGGGTTTTTTTCGCTTTTTTCGCCCTTTTCTTAAGCCGCTAAGCCGCTTAACAGCTGATCGCTGGAAGCCGCTTGACAGCTGTAGCGCTAATCTGCTAAGCTGTCAATGGGCTTGCTTCGCAAGACGAAAAAACCGCTATACGAAGAGCCTCACGGAACGGATTAATTTTGTCTTGCGAGGCACCACTGTATATAACATTTTGCCTTTTTTAACTTTCTCTCTCACACACTCAGGATCTTGAAGTCAAGCTGCTGATCATTTGCCCTTTCCCTTCCTTTTAAAACCTTCTACCCCCCCCCCCCCTTCCTTACAGGACATATGGGTACACTGAACATAAGAAGAGCCTGCAGAACCAGGCCAATAGCCCATCCAGTCTAGCATCCTGTTCTCAGTGGCTGAATGGTTGCCTCTGAGAAATCCACAAGTGGGATTAGAGTCCAAGAGCACTGTCCCTTCTGATGGTTTCCAGCAACTGGTATTCAGAAGCATACTGCCTCTGACTGTGGAGCCAGAGCATAACCACCATGGCTAGTAGCCATTGATAGCTCTCTTCTCCATGAATTTGTCTAATCATCTTTTAAAGCTATTCAAGTTGGTGGCCATCACTGCCTCCTGTGGGAGTGTGTTCTGTAGTTTAACTATGCACTGCTTGAAGAAGCAGTTGCTTTTCGCTGACCCGAATCTTCCAACATTCAGCTTCACAAGTTCTATTGTTATGAGAGAGGGGAAAGAACTTTGTACTATCCACTTTCTCCATGCCATGAACAATTTCATGAGCTTCTCTCATGTCACCTCTTATTCACCTTTTCTCTAAACCAAAGAGTGCCAAACACTGCAACCTTTCTTCACTGGGGAGTTGCTCCATTCCCTTGATCCCCTTTTCTGAACTTTTTACAACTCTACAATAACTTTTTTGAGGTGAGGTGACCAAAAGTGTGCACAATATTCCAAATGTGGTTGCCCCATAGATTTGTATAACAGCATTATGATATGGCCACTTCAATTCCTTTCCTAATGATCCCTAGCATGGCATCTACCTTTCTCATGGCTGCTACATGTCAACATCTTCTATCTAGCTGTCTGCTATGACCTCAAGGTCTGGTTCCTGGTCCATCACTGCCAGTTCAGACCCCATGAATACATATTTTTAGGATCCACCTTGTTTATGTGATTGTAAGTGTTTTAATGTTGTAAACCACCCTGGAACCTTAAGGTGAAGGGCGAGTAAATAATAATAATAAAGCCACCCACCATCTTCATTTTCTTACAGTTATCTATATAAATAAGCATATGCAAAGTTTCTGCAGCTTTGTGGTATGGGCTGGTGCCTTAAATCCTTTAAGTACCATACAGAGACACTCCTGTAGAACAATATGCACATCCAGAAAAACTCACTCAAAATCATGCTATCAGGCTTCAAGTTACAAGAAAGAAGATTCCAACTAAATTTCAGGAAGAACCTTCTGACAATAAGAGCTGTTTCACTCCCATGGAAGGTGGTGAACTTGGAGGCTTTTAAGCAGAGGTTGGATGGCCATCTGTCATGGATGCTTTAGTTGGGATTCCTGCATTGCAGGGAGTTGGACTAGATGACCCTCGGGGTCCCACCCAACAACAAATCTATGATTCTATAAGTCCCTTCTTATAGTAGATACCTGCCTAGCTTCAGTTGACTTCAGATGTTGTTCTTGTAAGAGATGGCAATACTTACAGTACACAAACTTTGGAACTGTAAAAAAAAGGTAAGAATCACTCCTCTAAATGCAGACTAGAACAAGTAACCAGTACAGATTAGAATGTTATCTTCTGGATTACTGTTCAACCATCCAGACACTTTTAGAGCTGCTCCACACATTGCCTGTTACATTAGCATCTTTTCAAGAAAGGGTACACCTGGTTAAAGACACTCCAAGGCACCAGATGCCCAGAACAAACCCTAATCTGGCCTAGATATAAAATGCACTCCTTCACTCTATTATATGAGCCAGACTGAACTGTGTTCCAACAATGCAGTCTACCAAAAGATATAGCAGGATGATACAATAAAACACTCAATAGTTTAGCAAGCTGAAAAGAAGAAGAAAAAATTGGTCTATTCAAAGGTAATTTAAAGATAAACATAACTTTTAAAGATCTGTGCTGTATTATTGCAGTTCCATTTTTCAGGACCAGTATATTAAGAAGTGAAATAATGTCACCATAAACTACACTGTTATCCTGCATTTATAGATTAGAAAAGGCTATTTATTCAGACATGCAAGATGGAAGTGGAAATAGCAAGAATGACATCCAGGCATTCTGTCACCCACTCAACAGATACACCTGCCTCTTATATCTGTACAGAAATATCCCCTTTGGCAATTTGTCAGAGTATGTATGTGAAAAATGAGTGGTTAAAGTATTCACCAAGGAGTCAAGCTTGAGGGAATCAGACAAAACAAACCATCCATTTGCTTCTGTAATCCTTCTATAACCCTTATGAAACTGCTTAGTAGAAACACACCTCGCATCACTCATGCCAGAAAGGCAATCCAATCTAACTCTCATGAGCCATGGGAATAGTAGTCAGGGATGTAGGGCTTAGAGGCATAGTAGAGTAACTTTAAAGCAGAGTAAATTGAAGTCTAACCAGAGGATTTGCCCAGCAGTAACCTAACCTGCAACCAATATGTATATATTCCCAAAATATTTCGGGGCTTGGACACACACACATTTAATATGTGTCTGCAGCAGTTTACATTCCCATTTAATTTGCATAGTTCACATGACGGTTTCCCTCTGTAAATTCAGGTTCACCCGATATGGGGATAATCCAATCAGTTGGGAGCCACTGGGGTCCAAGGCACTTGACTCGACATGTCACAGACTACTGTATTTGGTGTTTGGGGATGGGTGGATCAATGGTCACTTTCTGCCATTCCCCTTTCCATGTCTTCTATGTCCACAATGCTTTCACTCTTTTTTGGGCTGTGCTTGTAACTATTTCCAGTGTACTCCTGAACAAGGAATCCCACCCCCCTTTAATCCCTCAGATTTGTTTTTGTTTTTTTAATAATATTTATTGAAGTTTCAACAAAATTACAAAAATAAAATAAAACAAAAAATACAAAATACAGAAAAATAAAAACAATTAAAAACAAATCAATTTTTCCATATCTTATCTTTCATTTGCTTGTTTCCTTGACCTCCTCACACCTCCCTTTTTTGTGTTCTAATTCAGTTAGTTAATTCAGCAAATCCTTTCCATCTTTGTTTTTATCTTAATAATTTATCTTAATATGTTGTAACTTTACATTCTCACCTATTAACAATCCATTTTTACATACTCCTTTATAACATTACTGCTAAAACCACATAACTTCATTCCAGCATCCTTCTAACATTCCTTAATTTTACAATGTTTCTGTAGATAATCTTTAAATTTCTTCCAATCTTCTTCCACCGACTCTTCTCCCTGGTCTCGGATTCTGCCAGTCATTTCCGCCAGTTCCATGTAGTCCTAATCCCTCAGATTTGCACAAAACCAGAAAACTGCACAAGTAAATCTTACAAAGTTACCCTGTTCGACATGAAACACTCCTACAGCAAGTAGCATATACTCTGCATCAAATTCTCAGAGAGCAACCCTACACACCAAGGTGTTTTACTTTCCAACTCAAAAGCTCTGTTCTCCTTTTCCATTTAACTGCAAAATTGGCACCAAACTTTCTCTGCCCCCAAACTGAGCTCTGCGGGCACTCCAAAATGTGATGGATATTGTTGCAGGTCGGAGCGAAACAGTATAAACTGAGAGCATTTGCAGATGACCTAGTACTTACATTGCAGGAGCCTGAATCTAGTACAAAAAGAGTTTTAGAACTAATTCATGAGTTTGGTCAGCTAGCAGGTTTTAAATTGAATAAATCTAAAACGAAAGTATTGGAGAAAAATTTAACATCATTTGAAAAGGAAAGGTTTCAGAATGAGACAGGGTTAACTGTGGTTAAGAAAGTGAAATATTTGGGGATAAATATGACATCAAAAAACCTGAATCTATTTAAAGATAATTATGAGAAATCTTGGATTGAAGTCAAAAAAGATTTAGAAATTTGGTCAAATATGAAGCTTTCCTTGTTGGGTCGAATTGCAGTGATAAAGATGAATGTGTTGCCTAGAATGTTATTTTTGTTCCAAACATTGCAAATACTTGACAAGATGGATTGTTTCAAGAAGTGGCAGAAAGATATATCTAAATTTGTCTGGCAGGGCAAGAAGCCGAGAATAAAATTTAAGATATTAACTGATATAAAAGAAAGGGGTGGATTTGCCCTGCCAGACCTTAAACTTGAATCAGCTGGTTGAAAGATTGGCTACTTCTTGAGAACACTGACATTTTGGACTTAGAAGGATTCAACAATATCTTTGGATGGCATGCATACTTATGGTACGACAAGGTTAAAGCTCATAAAGGTTTTAAAAATCATATTGTCAGGAAAGCACTATACAATGTCTGGATCAGATATAAAGACTTGCTGGAAAGTAAAACTCCAAGGTGGTTGTCGCCAATGGAGGCAAAGGCTCCTAAAAAACTTAATATGGAGGCCAACTGGCCGAGATATGGAGAAATTTTGGAACAAGAGGGGGACAAATTGAAACTGCAAAGTTTTGAGAAATTAAAGGGGAAAGTGAGAGATTGGCTTCATTACTATCAAATAATGGAAGTTTTCAAAATGGACAGAAAAATTGGCTTCCATGTGGAAAAATCAAAATTAGAGACTGAACTGCTAGAACCCAGTACTAAGAATTTAGCAAGAATGTATAATTTGCTGTTGGAATGGAATACACAAGATGAATTGGTTAAATCGGCAATGATTAAGTGGGCACAGGACATTGGTCATGACATTTTGTTTGCTGACTGGGAAAGGTTGTGGACCACCGGTATGAAATTTACGGCATGTAATGCCTTAAGAGAGAATATTATGAAAATGATCTATAGGTGGTACATGACCCCAGTCAAGCTTGCAAAAATTTATCACTTGCCCGATAATAAATGTTGGAAATGTAAAGAAACTGAAGGAACATTCTTTCACCTTTGGTGGACATGCCCAAGGATTAAGGCTTTCTGGGAAACGATCTATAATGAACTGAAAAAGGTACTTAAGTACACCTACCCTAAGAAACCAGAGGCCTTTCTTCTGGGCATAGTTGGCCAACTGGTGTTAAAGAAGGATAGAACTTTCTTTAGGTATGCTACAACAGCTGCAAGAATACTCATCGCAAAGTACTGGGAGACGCAAGATCTACCCACCGTGGAAGAATGGCAGATGAAGGTGATTGACTACATGGGACTGGCGGAAATGACGAGCAGAATCCGGGACCAGAGAAGGGATATGGCGGAAGAGGATTGGGGAAAATTTAAAGAATATTTAAAGAAATATTGCAAAATTAATGAATGTTAGAAAGACGCTGGATTATAAAATAAGGGGTTAATTGCGGCAAGGGTAAATTTAAAGAAACTAAATAATATTAAAATTAAGCTAAAAGTATGGGAAGAATTTGCTGAAAATTTATTCAGAAATTAGAATACAGAAAGGGGAGGTATGAGGAAGTCGGGAAAGTAAGCTATAAGAAAGAAAAATTAGAATTTATATGTGTTTTATGTTTGTATTTTCTTTTCTATATTGTCTTACTATTTTGTTTTTTCTTTATTTGTGTTGTGTATGAATTTGTGAAAATTTGAATAAAAATTTATCTTAAAAAAAACCCAAAATGTGATGGATATTGTATTTCAAATGTTAGAGTGAGATTCTCAGCTGTCAAGAAAGCATCTCTGGTCATAAAGGACCACAGAGATTATTTTTGTTAGTGTTCCTGGCTGTCTCATCAGTTGGCCATTCACGCTGACCGAGATTGCCAAACTAATAACAACATTCACCTTGAAGTTCCTAACAGAAACAAAAGTAGTTTAGCTTCAAATGCATTCAAGCTGCAGGTACAAGACACAAAAGCATGGATATGCTTATCACTCAATAAGAATAGCCTACTGGATCAAACCAACGGTCTGTCTAGTCCAGTATACTCACAGTTGCCAGGTAGATTCCTGAGCGTAAGAGGATTCTCCCCTCCCATGGTTTCCAGCAACTGGTATTCAGAAGCACTGCTGCCTCCAAATGTGGCTGTAGAGAATAGTTATCATGGCTAGAAGCCATCTATTAGCCCTCTCCTCCATGAATTTGTTGAATCCTCTTTTAAAGCCATCCAAGTTGGTGGCCATCACTGCCTCCTAAGGGAGCCAGTTCCATAGCTGGACTATGCAAAGCGTGAAGAAGTACTTTCATTTATCTGTCCTGGATCTTCCAGCATTCAGCTTCATGGGCTGTTCAAAGGCTGTTCTAATGTTATGAGAGAAAGAAAAAAAACCTTCTCTCTATACACTTTCTCCACACCATACATAATTTCATAAACTTTCATTGTTTTGCCTCTTACTCACCTTTTCTGTAAACCAAAGAATCCCAAACGCTGCAACCTTTCTTCACAGTGGAGTTGTTTTATCCCTTTGATAATTTTGGCTGCCTTTTTCTGAACCTTTTCCAACTCTACAATATCTTTTTTTGAGGTCGGGTGACCAGAACTGTAGATAGCACTCCAAATGTGGTCTCAACAAAAATAGACTTTACATCAAGTTCTGTCCCTGTTGAGGTCTGCAACGTGGTTCAAAGTATTTCCAAGTTACCAACCTTCTCAAATTGTTAATGTACAAAACGCTGCTTGCTCAGTACACATTTTTAAACTGTTAGCATATCCTTTTCACAAAAAGGAAACATTTACACTTCCCATCAATGAAAGCCAATATACTTTGATCAAACAAGAAGCGCAAAGGTCCAACTTCCAATGACTCTCTTCTAACCAATTCTATAAATCTTTTATGGGGCGAATATAACTACGTTAGTCAAGTTCACTGATTTTAATGAGGCTGCTCAGAATATGACTTAGTTGCATCCTACCTCTGAGTGAAAACAGCCTCAATTTATAAATTCAAGAGCTATATGTTCAGTGTAGCTCATAGTCATAGCCTGCCTTAGGGGATGTGCTTTTTTATCCTCACAACAAATCTGTGAGCTGAGAGATGTTGAATGGCCCAAGCTCACCCAAGAGCTTCACCACTGAATGGGAATTTGAACCTAGGACTCCCAGTTCAAACCTCTAACACATAACACATTCCCTTAAGTTAGGCATGATGTGCCTGTTTGATGTAAAAAAAAACTAGAATATCTGCTTTTTGTGCAGATTTGCAGAAACTAAGGCCTCATCCACACTTCCACTTGCCCCATTGCTTTCCCCCAGGAAAACCCACTATTTACCACGGAATTGGAGTAAACGTCAATTGGGCTTTCTCTGTATTGACATTTGCTTCAATTTAGTGTTAAAGTGCAGGTTTATTCAGGGGGAAACTGTGGAGCAAAGGCAAAACCGCTTGGACCAGTGCCGAGAAAGCATAGGACAAGGGGAAAACCACCCAGACCCATGCTTTCTAAGCACAGGACAGGTGGAAGTGTGGACAAGCTCCAGCTATGCTTGAGTTTGTCTCTTTAGTACAGCATCCAACTCTTCTCCTACAATTGTTTGTCTTTAAAAACATTAGCAATGTGTACAGGGTTTAGAAGAGGAATTTCTCTAGTGCAGATAGCCAATGGACTACAAGTCCCATCATCCCTGACCACTGGCCATGGTATCTGGGGCTGATGGCAGCTCAGAGTTCAATACCATCTGGAGGGCACCACATTCTAGTGTTTCAGAGAATACTCTGGTTACAAAAACAAGTAGGTAAAGGTAAAGGGACCCCTGACCATTAGGTCCAGTCGTGACCGACTCTGGGGTAGCGGTGCTCATCTCGCTTTATTGGCTGAGGGGGCCGGCATACAGCTTCAAGGTCATATGGCCAGCATGACTAAGCTGCTTCTGGCAAACCAGAGCAGTGCACGGAAATGCCGTTTACCTTCCCACCGGAGCGGTACTTATTTATCTACTTGCACTTTGATGTGCTTTCGAACTGCTAGGTTGGCAGGAGCTGGGACTGAACAACGGGAGCTCATCCCGTCACAGGGATTCGAACCGCCGACCTTCTGATCGGCAAGTCCTAGGCTCTGTGGTTTAACCCACAGCACCACCTGAGTCCCACAAAAACAAGTACTGTTTGCTATATCCAAAAAGATGATGAACAGGAAGTATGAATGTTTATTACTTGAGCTAAAATCACTTGCGTTCCTTACGGAGGCTGTAACATACACCACTCAGTAGTTTTTTTATGCCTCGTGTATTTTTTTTTTCCCGTGTAACATTTTTACAAATCCATTTCATTTGTTGAGGCATTAGGAGGAGAAGAAAAGAAAAGAGAAAAAAGAAGAAGAAGAAAGGAGGGTGGAAGGAGGGGAGATGGATGGGGGTGGGGTGGGGTAGCGGTGTTTCTATTATGCTTAATGTATGTAGTTTGGTGTCAGCGTGCTTGTGTTGTTCACTTGTGTTCCTTTGGTGGTGAGAGAGGTTGGGGTTGGCCTAGGATGTGATTGTTTGTTTGTGATTGGCTGTGGTGATCTTTGTTTTCGTGTGTGAGTGAGGTGGGTGGGTGTTTTGGATCAAGTTAGCCATATTGATTTGTATGCTGTTGGTGGATTATTGTCATTGTCCTGTTGGGCTGTGTATGTGATAAAGGGGAGCCATACCGGGGTGAAGGTGTCTTCTTCTGTTTGTCCCCGTGTCAGTTTCAGTTTGTTAGTTAATTTTTCTAGTAGGGCTGTTTCCCATACTATTTGGTACCATTGGTCCATGCTTACTCCTGACAGGTCTCTCCAGTGTCTGGTTATGGTGTTTCTGGCTGCTGAAAGTAGGTGGGTTATGAGTTCTTTGTGGAGTAAATGGGCATTGTTGTCTTGGAAGATGTTTAGTAGGGCCAATTCTGGGGTGAAGTCTAACACTTGCTTTGTTATTTTACATATTTCTTGTATGGCTGTTGTCCAGAATAGTTGGATTTTGGGACACTCCCACCACATGTGGAGGTATGTGCCTGTGGAGGTGCACCCTCTCCAGCATTTTGGTGAGGTTCCTGGGTGTATTAGCGCTAGTTTCCTTGGTGTTAGGTACCACCTGTAGGTGAGTTTCAGTGTGAGTTCTTTTCTTTTTGTTGATATGGATTTAAAGGGGGGTTTAGACCACATTCTGGTCCATTGAGTGGGGTTAATCTCATAGCCTATGTCATTCTCCCATTGTTTTTTGATTGCGTCTAGGGGATTTGCGGGATTTTGGAGTAGTATTTTGTATATTGCGGATACCGTCCCTTTACCATTTCCCTTTGTTGTTAGGAGGAGGTTTTCAAAGGTTGTCAGGGGCCTAGTTGCTGCTGATTTTACTGTTGGGTTGTTTAAGAGGGCATGTAGTTGGTGTTGTGTTAACCAGGGCATTTGGGTGTCTTCTAGTTTGTCTTGTATTTCTTGTGTTGACAAGGGTTTGTTATTTTTATAAAAGTCTATTAGGCGATATAAGCCTTTGGTTCGCCAGGCTTTTATCTGGAGGTTTTGTGCTGCATGGTGGAATAATGGGTGGTACGCCAGGGGGATTAGTGGGGATGGGGTTGGGGATAGTTTACCTATTTGTGTTTTCCATGCTTTGAGCATGGTCTGTGTGTACCTGTTAAGTGTTGTGGGAATTTTCTTTAGTTTGTTTGGGAGGAGTGGGTATGTTGTGGTGCAGGTGTTTTCAATTGTGTCCCTCTCTAGGTGTACCCATTGTTTTGTCTCATCTTCTAGTATATATGGGATTATATGGCGTATTTGGTTGGCATTGTAATATGCTTCTATGTTGGGGATTCCCCATCCTCCTTCTGAGGTGGGGAGGTGCAGGTATTTGGGGCTTATTCTTGGTTTTTTATGTGAGAAGATGAAAGAGTGTAGTTTTCTCTGCCAACTGCGGAGTTGGGTTGAGGGGATCCAGATTGGGAGGGTTTGGAATAGGTAGGTTAGTTTTGGGAGTGTGATCATTTTGATCATGGCTATTTTGTCTGAGAGAGTGAAATTCGTGTTATTCCATCTCTTTAGGTCTTTGTTAATTTGCCGCCACAGGGGCTTGTAGTTGTGGAGGTACAATTTGTTGAGGTTTCTGGTTATTTGTACCCCTAGGTATCTGAACTTGGTGTGGCAGAGTTTTATTTTGGTGACCTTCGTGAGCTCTTTTTGGGTGTGAGGAGGGGTGTTGAAGCACATAGCTTCTGACTTTGTAAAGTTTACCTGTAGGCCCGACACCATTGCAAATTTGTTGAGTTCTCTGATTAGGGAGGTTGCTGTGCTTATGGGGTCTGGTGTTGTCACCATTAGGTCATCTGCAAAGAGCCCTAATTTATAGGTTCTGTCTTTTATTTCCACTCCCTTGATGTCTGTGGCTGCTCGGATGCGGATTGCTAAGGGTTCCAGAGCCAGGATAAATAAGAAGGGAGACAGTGGGCATCCTTGTTTCGTGCCTCTTTGGATAGCTATAGTATTAGAATCCATATTGTTAATTCTGCATTTTGCTGAGGCTTGGGAGTATATTTGTTTGAGGATTTGTAGGAAGTTGGGGCCAAATTTCATGTTAGTTAGTACTGCTAATATGTATTTCCACTCTAAGCAATCAAAGGCTTTGAGGATGTCTAGGGACATAATTGTCAATGGGAGTTTCGTTGCCTTGCTGTGTTCGATCAGGTTCAGTAGTTTCCTGATGGGGTCTGTTATATTGCGGCCAGGGACAAAGCCAGTCTGGTCTGGGGCTATTAACTTGTGTAGGAAGATTTTTAGGCGGTTGGCCAGGATTGATGTGAATATCTTGTAGTCTTGGTTTATTAATGAGATTGGGCGGTATGATTCTACTTTGAGGCTGTCTTTTAGTGGTTTTGGGATGGAGACTATTTTGGAGTGGGTCCAGGTTTTAGGGATGGGGCCCCCTTTTATGATGTCGTTGAATAGGCGGGTCATGTAGGGCATCAAGGGTTCCTTGAATTTCCTATAGAATTCTGCTGTGAAGCCGTCTGGGCCTGGCGCTTTGTGTGGTTTCAGGTTTTTGAGGACCACATCTATTTCCTCTGGGGTGATAGGGCTGTCCATGAATTCCTGTTCCTCATCAGTTAGGGTAGGCATGGTCAGTCCTGCTAGAAATGTTCTGATTTCCTTCTCTGGTGGGTTATGGGAGGTGTATAGGTTGGAGTAGAATTTTGCAAATTCTGAGGTTATTTCTTCAGGGGAGGATGTTATGCTGCCGTCTTTTTTGGTGATGCAGTGTATTCTTGTTTTGAGTGCTTTTTTCCTACATCTGTTTGCTAGTAATCTGGAGTTTTTCCCTCCATATTCATAGAAACGTTGTTTAGAATATAGAATGCTGATCATTGTTTTGTTAATTTCTAGGGAGTCTAGTTCTCTCCTTTTTTGTTCTATAAGTTTGAGGAGTTTTTTAGATCCTGTTTGTTTGTAGCGTGTTGAGAGGGCTGTGATGTCTTGTTCTATTTTGCTAATTTTTGAGGAGGTTTGTTTTTTAAGGAATGTTTTCTCTTTTATGCAAGCTCCTCTGGTGACCGCTTTCATTGTGTCCCATAGGAGGGGGGTTGTTATATTGTCTACATCGTTTTCCTTGAAGTAGTTTTGGAGGGTTTTTGTGAGACTCTCTCTAATTTGTTTGTTTGTAGTTAGGATGGGACTGAAGGACCATGATGGGGTGGTTTGTGTTCCTTCTCCTATTTTAACGATGACTTCTACTGGGGCGTGATCTGTGATTTTAATGTTACCGATGTTTGTTGATTCCACTGAGGGGATCAGACCCTGTGTGAGTAGAATGCTGTCCAGTCTGGACACTGTATCATGACGTCCCGATTGGAATGTATGGCTGATGTCTCCCGGGTTTTGCTCACTCCAAATGTCGTAGAGACCCCTGTTTTTTAGCATTTTTAGTAACTTGTAAGAGTTCCTAGTTGTTGGGGGTTTCCTTTGGAGGAAGGTTGCCCATGGGGTTGTAGGGTGGATGTCTTTCAGGGATATACCTTTCATATTTAGATTGAGGTCCCCTCCTAGGATTGCTTCCCCTTCAGAGAAGGAGAGGAATTTGTTTAGTGTCTTCTGGAAGAATTCTAGTTGTTTCGCGTTTGGGGCATATATGGAGCCAATTGTCAGTTTGATTTTACCATCTAGTGTCCCTTTAGCGAAAATGAATCTGCCTTTTTTGTCCCTGAGGACTGTTGTGGCAGTGAAGTTCAGGTCTCTACTGAGCATTATGGCTACACCGCGAGCTTTCCCTGAGCCTCGTGCGACCCACTGCTGACTGAAGCGGGGGTCGCTCAGGAGTTTGCTGCCTTTGGGTGGGTTGTGTATTTCTTGTAGGAAGGTGATGTGTGGTTTCATGGTGTTTATGTATGAGGTGATGCGTTTTCTTTTGATGGGGTTTCCCAGCCCCCTCACGTTTAATGTAATTGCTTTTAGGTTAGCCATCTTGCTTATCTATTATGTGGGGCGATTCCCTGCCAACCCGTTCGGGTTGTCTTGTGTCTCTCTCTTCGTGTTGTTTAAAGAACCAGTGGGGTTGCGCTGACCTAGGGTGTGGTGGGTGGGGGGCTAGTGGGAGTAGAGTGAGATTTGGGTTAAAGAGTAGGGGGTAAGTTGTAGAGAGTTTCCTATATGTAGTCATATAGGTGTTTGTTTGGGGTATTTTGGGCCATCTGGCATTTAGCCGGTTGGTCCTAGGTCTCAGCTGGTGTGGAAGGCCGTGTTCAAGGACAGGCCGTCCCCCCTGTTGTTTGCGAGAGGGGGAGATCAGTGAGACAGTGTGAAGTGACTTTGTAACGTCGCTGTCAAGTATAAGGTTCATGAGCAATGTTGCCAATGTTATGAGCAACATTGTTGGTGTGTTGGGGTGTGGGTGTGGGTGCTGGTACGCTCTGGTGCCACCATAGTGCTGGTTGGGTATCAGATTTTAGCCTGATTGTGGGTTGTGTTGTTGAGGTTGGAGGAGTTGTTTTTCCTTAGTATGGAGTATGGGAGTGTTGAAGGTGTGGGTGGTGGGGAATGTGGTTGAGGTCGTCTGGGCTGGTGTTGGGGTGGGGATTTCTGTGGGGGTGTGGGGCTGGGGGGATGTTGATGGTGTTAACTAAATCTATGTTTTTTGGGGGGGGGAGAGGGGGAACGGGGGGGGGGGGAAATCACCAGTCCTTCGGTTTGTGGCTTCGTTCAGCTGCGGTTGTTGTTGTTGTGGGGTTGTCCATCTGCGATGAATTGGTTTGGTTAATCTTGGTCTGGTTTCTTGTGTCGTATGGCCGGCGTGGCGGTTCTGAGCATGATGCTTGTCTGTATTGGTTTGCGTTGTTGTGCCGCTTCTGTTGTTTCCTTTTCTTCTTCTCTACCGTCGTCCAGTTGTTTGCTGTTGTTTCCTCGTGGTTGGGGCTGTCACTTGGTGGGTTTGTCGGTTGCCATTCCGGTGGGAGGTCGAGTTCAAGGCTCTTTAGTAGTTGTAGGGCCTCAGATATGTTGGTGGCCGTGTGTTGTGTTGTATTAGTTGTTACAATTAGGCGGAAGGGGAAGCCCCATCGGTATTTGATCCCGGCTTGTTGGAGACGCTGGGTGAATGGGCGCAGGCTTTTCCTCCGGTTTAGGGTATCCTGGGATAGGTCCTGTAGGGCCAGAATGGGGGTTTCTCCATATCGAAGGTTGGTTGAGTTTCTGAGGTTGTTCCATACCTCTTCCTTCTTTTTGTAGCGCGTGAAGCATACAATGATGTCTCTTGGGGGGGCGCTGGGTTTTGGCATGGGTTTTAGGGCTCTGTGAGCCCTCTCCAAGTCATCTGCCTCAAGTTTCAGGCCTGGGATTGTGTTTTTCAGCCAGCGTATAATTAGGTCTGCTGGGCTTTTCTCCTCTATTTTTTCAGGAAAGTTGCGGAAGCGGATGTTACAGCGTCTATTGCGATCTTCAAGGTCGGCTTGCTTAATTTTCATCCCTCTGTGTTCTGCTTCCATTTGGTTTACCAGTTCGTCCAGTTTCTTGTTCACACGTGCGTTCTCCTCCCGGTATTGCTCTATTATTCTTTCTTGCATTTGGTTCTTGTTCTCTAGAGCTTCCACTTTGGAGGTTAGATTGTTGATTAGTGCCTGCATGGGAGCCATTGTGGCCTTCAGTGTTTCTTCTAATCGTGCTTCTAATCTTGCTTCCATTTCCCTCAGATCTCGTTTCGTTACTGGGTGGTCGTCATCTTGAAGGGGAGTTATGGTATTGGCATTGTTTGCCCTGGTTGGTGTCATCTCAGTCTCCCTAATGGTTTTGGTTTGAGGTTGGCTTGGCATCCTCTTGGAGTAGGGCGTGTGGTGGTTAGGAGTTGTGGCAGTGGTGATTCCTGGGTATTTTTGGGTTGCTGGGCTGATCAGGCGTTGCAGGTGGCTTTTACAGAGCGTTTGGATTAGGTGGTCATTTGTGTCACTTCTAGCCTGTGTTTTAAGAACTTGTCTAGAGTTTCTGTGGTTGCCTCAGCGTTGACGCCAAAGCGGGGGGGGGGGGGGCAGGTAAGTAGAGATGGGTAGACTAACGGACAGACAGTTCATATAAGGGGGAGGGGTTAGCAGGTAGAGATGCAAGAGATTAGAGGGGTGGGGCCAGGGAAAATATGTGTTTAGGAGGGGGTTGTATATACCCAAAAAGGGTATTGGGGTCCGGTTAAGGTGGAGGTTGGGGTTGGGGGTGCGCTCAGAAACAGAGACAGACAAATAGGCTATATGTAAAGGGTGGAGGGAGAAAAAGGAAGAAGAAGAAAGAAAGAAGAAGGGGGGAGACGGGGGGGGAGAGGGGAGATTGGAGTAAAAGAGAAGAGAGAGAGACAAAAAGAGTTGAAAGAGGAGAGATAGTACAGTAATATCGGCGGTATTAGATTGCCGCAGTAGTTTTAGCTATAGTATGAGGGGGGCAAAGTAGGATATGGTGATATGAATGTGTGTATGTGTTTCCTTTAGGGGAAGGGGGGGGATGGAGAGAGGGAGGAGGAAGAGAAAAGGAGAGGGGGAGGGGGAAGGGTGGGAAAAGGAGGGAGAAGAAAAGAGAGGGGGAGAGAAGGGAGGGGGAGGGAGGGTGAGCTGTGGCAATGGTATGGGGGGGAAAGTCTTATTTTAAAAGAGGGGGTGGGGGGAAAGGGCTCCCCCCTCAAAAACAAGCTGACGAACAGGCTAAAAAGGGGGAGTTGATTTTAAAAGATAAAGGGGATAGAGAACAAAATTGGGGATGGAGAAAGGTGGGATAAAAGGAAAAAATAAAATAAAGGGGGTGAAGGGAGAGAGAGGAGAGAAAAATAAACGGGGGGGGGGAGTATCAATAGCAATAGCAGTGATATGGAGGAAATGTTTGTTTAAAAAGAGAGTGGTGGTCGTGGATGGGGGTGAAAGGTCCCCCCCTCAAGAACAAGCTAACAAATAGAATAGAAATAGAATAGAGAGGGGGGGATTGTGTTTTTTTTTTAAAAAAAATATATATATATAAAAGAAACCTATTTCCCCCTAATTATTATTATTTTCTGTTTGAAAAAAGTAAGGGTGGCTGCTGCAGCAGTGCCCCCTCTTTTAAAAAGAAAAATGATCAAAGTAGGTATATGGGGGGGGGGGGATAAAAAAAGGACTTTAAAAAAAAAAGGGAGAGGGGGAGGAAGGGGTTAAAAAAGGATTTTTTTTAAAAAAAAAAAAGGGGGGAGGGTCGTTTCTTCCTTTCTGCGATCTCCTTTGTCATGCGATTTTCCTCTGTTTTCAGGAGGGGTAGGCTCCCCTCGGCTCAGCCACGTGTTTTTCCGGAGCCTGTTTTTTCGGAGCCGTGCTCACCTACCTCTCCTCTTCTTTCCCGTCGGCAGAGATGGGGGGCAGCAGCGGTAAAGTTGGGGCTCTTTTTTCTTTCTTTCCTTTTCTCCTTCTTTCCCCCTTTTCTCTTCTTTTTCTCCCTCTATGCGTTGGCTGCACTGTCCTCCTGGTTTTGGAGCTCCTCTTAGCTGTTGGGGGGGTGGTCGGGTGCCTTTCCGGGTGCCTTTCCGGCTCAATCTCAGTCCTGGGGGGGTGTTTTGGCTCCTTTGATAGACCCCTGGGCACCCCCAATTCCTCTCTGCTGGCAGTGCTGGCGGCAGCAGTCCTGGGAGTCCGGGAGTCGGCCAGGCAGAGCCTTTTACTCTGGCTGGCTTCAGGAGCTCTTTTCTGCTGTTGCAGCCGCCATGCTGCCTCCCGAAGAAGGGCCACACCACTCAGTAGTTATAAAGAGAAACTCTAACACATATATACCCAGCAGAGGTTATATAGTTTTATCCCCACCACTTTCCATTCACCTGTAGTCATACAACAGATTTGAGAAAAGGCAAATACGCTTTAAATCAGAGGTGGGAACCAGCCACAATTCCTTGGAGGTAATCTGTTGGGGGCCACATGCCAACAGTGGGCGTTGCCATCAGTTCTCGCTTTCTCTTCCATAATCTAACCCAGGCTTCCTCAACCTCGGCCCTCCAGATGTTTTGAGACTACAATTCCCATCAACCCTGACCACTGGTCCTGCTAACTAGGAATCATGGGAGTTGTAGGCCAAAAACATCTGGAGGGCCGAGGCTGAGGAAGCCTGATCTACCTGCTTCTCTTGCTCTCTTTCTGAAATTTTGCCATCTATTATTTTGTGATGTCAAATTCACCCTGAAAAGGGCATTTCTCTTCCTATCCATTCTTCCACCTCTACAGTCTCACCTCACAAAAACATGGCATGAAGTGAAAGTGAGTCCTCCAGAAAGCAAAAAATATCTATAGTGCCCAGAGAGCCACATAAAACAAGGCCACAGGTGTCCCACTACTGTTTTATATAGATAAGCTCCAACTTATATAACTATTAGACCTGTGGACTGTGGACTGACAGAAATAGAACAGAGCAGGAAGCACTCACAATTAAAAGGCTATAAAATGAAAAGAACAAATCCTTTGGGCTTGAACTATACAGCCACAGCTCTGTGGTTGGTGCCCAACAGTTCCCTATTGGGGGTTGTGCATACAGCAGAAACTGAAAAGAACAGAGTATCCTTGCAGCATTCCTCGAGCCTTTGACTTCTCAAGCTTCTAGAGTTTTCCTTGTGTCAACTTCAGAAATAAATTGTATTAAAGAATAAATGTTGTCAATCCATAAAATGCCAGCCTTGAAGTGGGTCTCTTATGAAAATGCCCCAGACATCAGTATGTGGATCAAATGGAGTGAGAATTCCTGGGAGAAATGATGCATTTAGCCGAGGTGGGTGTGGTTGTGTGTCTGAGGAAAGATGTTTTCCAGCCCAAGCCCCACTTCCTCACAGCTTCAAGGATCCAGAGAGAGGGAGAGTTTAGGGCTTGAATCCCCATTCTGAGCCTCATTCCTTCCCCCTTTATGTCCTAGGTTAAATGCCCCCTTATTGCTTCGGCAAACCACTTTCTATTTTCCAGATGTGGCTGCCTTGAACACCTGCTTACATGCTACGTTCTGCAGTCAACATTCTTGGGCAGCATGAGCCCAATAGCCAGGGCCACATTTAGAATCACAGATTCATAGAGTTGGAAGGGATACCCAATGGTCATCTAGTCCAACCCCCTGCAATGGAGGAGGCTCTTTGGGGAGAGGGTGTTGGAGCTTTGGTCTTCAACCCTTACTGTTTGTTAGGCACAACTCGCCCCATTTCTCTTTTGCCTTTGAGTCATGCCTACAGAGCAAATGGGGCACTTTGAGGTGTTTCTCACACAACTACTCAATATAACAAATGGGAATGCAAAGGCAAAACTCCTAACCATGTCTGAAGTCAGTTTGCAACCAATTAGAGCACAGAGTCTCTGCTTCAACAGACTTCAGGAAAATGCAGTGCTTTGTCTTTGTATTTGGCTGTTATTATCAAGGTCTAAAGAATTCCTCTGAGCTGTACCAACTACACCTGGGGAAATGAGGCCGGAGGCCCCAGGCAAACTATTCACTTAGTCACTTCAGAGTGATACTGCTCCTAGGAGCTCATCTATCTGTATTAAATGGGTTGACAAATGGCTTGAGGGAGCACCAAGGAGAAACAATGTTCACAGGATGAGTTCACATGTGAAAGAGGGAAAGATAGGGGAGACGCACACATTAGAAAGGAGTGTGTGGCCAACTGTGAAGACAGCCTGGGTAACAGAGGAGAACCACTTGTTCACACAAGCCGATCAAGGCAAGGATTTGCAGATCAATCTAGAAATGTACAGGGAGGGTGTTATGCAATCACTTTAAGCAGTCATCCATCAAGTACCTGGCATTCCTTTCTCTCTCCCTCTCTGCCATTTACCACATCCAGGCAATCTGGCATAATCTATAAATTAACAGACAACACAGACAACATGCACTTTATGATAAACTGCTTCTCATGTCTGCTTCTATTTGCCTATGGCTGCCATTTCACTTTCTGTCCCTTGCCTGGGCATACTGTAGCTAGGATGTAGCAGCACATTCCTGAAATCCCCTTGTATTTTAGAAGGGAGTAGAAGAAGCCCTGATTCATCCCAGTGCAACCCAAGACACAGATACTAAGTATAGCTTTTACTTTGTGGGTACTAGGACCTCTGATCAATCTCTAGACTTTGCAAACCCATCTTAGCCTGAGCTACCAAAAAATAAAAAGTATTGGGCTCAGCATACATAGCCCAATAATTATGCATATAATTTATATAGCATTTTTGCGTGCTCAATAGCTCCATAATAATCTCACAACCTTTACTTTACAACAACCCCGTATGATAAACCAATGTTATCCCCCATATTGCAGGCTGGGGGAGAGGGGTGCTAAGGTTTTAATATACCGTATTTACATAAAACTAATGCGCCATTGAATCTAATGCGCACCTCAATTTTCCAAACCTTGAAACCAAAAAAGTATTTGCTGGCGCTGTCAAATCCAATGCACACACTAATTTCTGTGATGTAATTTGGCCAAAAAATGGTGTGCATTACATTCAAGTAAATATGGTAGTGGCTTGCCTAAGATCCAAGGTCAGTTCATGGATAAGATGACATTTAAACCTGTGACTCCCCAGCTAAAGCACCTCACAACTCACAACCACCCTTCTACACCAAACTAGGCTTCAACTATCCTCTCTTAACATACTTCTACTGTGCAGAATATTTTGTTCTTCCCTGTCTTCACACCCACGCCACATAGATATGCACTTTGATGCTACAGCATGGGGTTTCCCTCCCCACCCACTGTGAAAAAGAAGTAAATAAACGGACAGAAAAGTCTATTGGTAGAAACAATGATGTGCTCTGTAGAGGGAAGAAAAAATTATAACAGCACATTGCTGCCACCATGTGTCCATAATACAGCTTTCAATGAAGCATTTTCTTACTGTCAGAAAACATGAATTCTATGCATACAAATCATAATCTGGTTATTAAACAGAACTCAGAAACTAATTATTAAACATTATTACATGCCATGCTAACTATATTTAGAGTTGAACTGCAACTTACTTTTTTATAATCACCTATCATCAAGTAAATCATACGGCAATAAAATATAAAACAAGATTTATACCATAACCCTTTTCAGTGGATTTTAATCAATAAAAAAAAATGTATAATTCATTGCAATACAGCAGCAGATCGATACAAAACACCAGCACAAAACATTAAGATGTCCCAAAAGCCCAGGTGAATAAGACAGCCTTAAATTGAGGATAATTGAACCAACTCCAGGGGAAAGGAGTTTCACCAAATGGGCTAGTGCCACCATAGAAAGGTCCCTCTCCCAAGTCCCCTGCACAATATGCAATGCACATCATTGGGACCACAGGAAGGACCTCCCTTTCACACCACCTGAAAGGCCTCAGCTGGCAGATATAGGAAGAGAGTCTCCTTCAAGTATCTGAAACCCAAGACATTTAGGGTTTTATAAGTCAAAATCAATACCTCAAACTAAACTTGAAAACATATCAAGCAGCCAACACAGATAATGTAAAGTTGGTGTAATGTGGCTCCAATTTGATGCACCATTTGGTTACCCTAGGAGCAACATCAACGACAGCTTCCAAATCATCTCCAAAGGTAGCCCTACATAGACTGAATTATAGTAAACCACACAGAAGATCTGGCTAGCAACAGACATTTCTTGCCATTGTGGCCACTTGGACCTCAAGTGATGGTGATGGATTCAGGAGTACCTTCAACAGGCCCGCAACCCCATCCACAATAGGCTGCCTCCCACTTCCCAAACACAAGAACCACCCACCAACAGTGCATTTGTCTTGGCAGGATTTACAGCCACTGGTTCAGCAGTTGCACAGTCACACCTGATTCAAGTGGTATGCAGAGAGAGAGCTGGTATCATCCCATCCCATCACCCAAACCAAGAGACGCTCCTCTTCAAATACCTCCACTGGCTCCACCTTCTGCATCAAGCACAAATTCATTGATGCTATCTTTAAAGCACGTTGTAGTCTTATCCTACTCTATCTTTTAATCTTACTACTTTTCACTCAAGCATTCACATAAGCATCTCCTTGCTCACAACAGCAACCCAGTAAGGAAGGCTAATTTTATTACGCTCATACTGCAGATGGGGAATTGTGGCTGACCACGGCTACTTGTTATGGGGAAGCATCACAGAACAACTAATGAACTGGAGTGACATGTGAACATTTCAGCGAAAGCAGACACAGAGAGAGTTGGAGAAGCTGCAAGAAAACTAGCACCTTATCCCCTCTATGTATTGGCTCATATTTTCTGTTTGAAAGATTATTATTTTTATTTAAATAATAATAATTAGAAAGCAGCAGAAACTGATCTATGCAGAGAGGACCTTTTTTTTTCTTAAAAGAAAAGGCAGAAAAACAATGTACAACAGGGAAGAGCCATTATTTTGTTTGGCAAACACGTATGTGAATTTAGCAAGCAATATTACATTTCAGCTTTAGTAGCAAACACTACAGGATCAAAGTGATTCCTCAAGGCTTATCCACACGGTCCATGCTTTAAAGCTCCATGTCCATGCTCCAGAGTTTTCCCTACAAAATCCACTCTTTACCACTGAATTGGAGCAAACAGCAATCCACAGAAAATCTGAGTTGCTGTTTGTTGCACTTCAGTTTTTTAAAGAGTGGGTTTTCACAGGAAAAGCTCTGGGGTGAAGAAAAGAGCGCTTGGACATGGAGCCTTTAAAGCAGAGACCTCTGCCTGGAAAGCACAGGGCAACAGGAAAATGTAGGAAAGCCCTTAGTTTAGGCACTACAGCATATTCATTTCTCCACTAGGTGGTGACCAAGATCAACCAACAAGATCACAGAAACTTTATTATAAGTATGTTTAATATTTTTATTTAATCTCTCTCAAAATGCTAGTTCTCTCTGCAAAAGTCCAAGCATATTATAAAAAAGTTACTTAGAGGTGATTCTCACAGGTGCTCAATGCTTATTTTACCTCCGTATGATTCCTGTGTTTTGCCTTCTTTCACAGTTATTAAAAATAGAACATATTCCCATGTGCCTCTCTCTATGGCACAGAGCTTCATGGGTAGCCCTGGAAACCCAGCTTACCCAAGAGCCTGCTCCAGAAGTGACAAAGAAGTCTATTCCTCAGGTCCAAGGGAGTGCCATTCAATCTCTTTTGGGGTAGCTGGACTAAAGTCAAAAGTAAAAAAGAAAGTCTTTATGGTGTCATGGTCACCCTACTGGTCTTGGGATGGAAGAAAGCAGAGAACAATTCCTGGATTATAAACTGCTGCAACTCTAGTCTCAGCTTCACTATAATGTAACACTAAGGAGGAAGGCATAAAAAGAAACAGATTCCTGAACCTCACAGGTGACAAAGTCATTACATTGTTAACTACCCAAAACTATACCAATAATTCAGGCAACACCAATTATTATTATAGGCTGGTTGAAGAGTGTGCAGCCAACACTGCTGCCTAAAAGAGAAGGAAAGTTGCTTAGCAGGCTCCCAGAGTGGCTATAAACAATGACATCTCCTGGGACACAGGCTTCAGAACTATGTACAAAATACCTTCTAGGGGAACACTGCTCGACAGTTTCAAGAAAATGCAGAGAGCAAAACCAACCCTTATATATGGCATTTATTGACCTGACTAAGGCCTCAACACTGTAAATCGTACTGCCCTTTTGAAAATGGGCTGCCCAGATAATTTTTTTAACATCCTTCGGCTCCCCCATAATAATATGACAGCAACAATCACAGATAACAATGGCTCTCCAAGTGAGATCACAGTGGGATCAGGCATTAAACAGGGATATGCTATTGCCCCAACTCTATTTATTATCTTCATATCATGATCCTACACATCGTCAAAGGGAAACTCCCCACTGGGATAGAAATCATATACTGAACAGATGGAAAGCTCTTTAACTTGAGTAGGCTGAAAGTAAAGAGTAAGGTTACTATAACCTCTATCACAGAGCTTCAATATGTTGATGACAACGTAGTGTGTGCACACTCAGAGGATGACCTCCAAACCAACCTAAATAGCTTCACAGAAGCTTACGGAAAACCTGGCCTATTAATTTGGGGCTATTCTATTGAGTTTCACATTAAAACAGGGCATCTCGTGAATCCATTGTACACAATGCGGCCTTAGCTGAGAAGCATGCTGGCCAGCCAAAATAAGCATAAAGGGAAAGCAAATAAGCAGATATGCTGCCATGGCGGCAAGTCTCTAACTGGCATGCGCTAGTGCTCGGGACCACTGCTTATTCCTTTCTGTCTCAGCTACTACATGGTCTTCATTTCTGAACTGTCCCCATTGCAAACATGATGTGCTTATAATAGAACACACCACACCTGCTCAACTGGATACTTTTTGAAAGCAGCAGCGAATACATTCCAGAGAAAAAATAAATCAGAGCAGCACCTAACAGAGAGGCAGTGGAAGGAGGCTGATGGAAGTTGGAGTCCAACAACATCTAGACTGGGTCTGCCACTTCCCAAGGTTTCAAGGGTCTGCACTGGACCAGGTATCAAGAATGGGAAAATCTCATCCCTTCCTGCTACCCTAGGAATAAACAGATCTCACCTTGTAAGGTCCAATGTGATCCACATCTGAGCAGTGAGCAGTAACAAAGGATAGTTTGTAGGTTTTGCCATCATATTTCTCCTTCAGGTAGCCATAGCCAACCAGATATCCTCCACCAGCTGGCCAGAGCTGGTGAGAGTTGCAATCCAAAACATCTGAAGGACACCATGCCTTATATCTTACAGAAAGTCCCAGTATTCCTGGTCTGGTGCTTTAGGGTGACAACAGAAATTAAAAGCAGTGTCCCCAACATAAAGGTACCATCTTCTGCAGGGTCTTTTATGCCCTCTAACTCAGGGGTCAGTAACCCTTTTCAGCCGGGGGCCGATCCACTGTCCCTCAGACCTTGTGGGGGGGCCAGACTATTTTTTTGGGGGGGGGGTGAACGAATTCCTATGCCCCACAAATAACCCAGGGATGCATTTTAAATAAAAGCACACATTCTACTCATGTAAAAACACGCTGATTCCCAGACCGTCTGCGGGCTGGATTTAGAAGGCGATTGAGCCGGATCCACCCCCGGGCCTTAGTTTGCCTACCCATGCTCTAACTGTTCTGACCCAGAGGTGGGGAAATGTGGATATACACACATTGCCTCCCTTTTGGCCAAGTGTTCTCAACCAAGAAAATTGTTAATGTTTGCCTATTACAAAACTTCAGTATTGTATAAGCAGCCATCTGAAACAGTGAAGCAAGCATAGGGTAACTCACAATTTATTAAACAGAAGTTGTGACACATTGTTAGAAGGAAAGGTCACCTGCAACATTTTCCTTTCCATTTCCTGTTACAGTAGCAAATCACAGGCAAAATTGCCTTTAAAAAGCAAGCCACTAACTCACAGCCTAACAAATAATATCTGGCATCTACCCCCGAAAAATTGATGGGTCCTAATCAATTAAGTAAAAAAGACTGGGCTGCAGAGTTTGCAGTTTTAGTTAGGCCCAAGACAAAGCTTTAAAATATGGTTTTAAATAGCTCAATACTTAAATGGCTGCTGCAGTTCCAGTGAAGCAGCCATTTGCTGCCTGGTGCAGGAGCCATCTTCCTCTTTGAATATGAGCAGGAGGCCCATTAAAATGGGCCAATCAGAAGACAGGGGCTGGGTGATGCTGAGACCTGGTGTCACCCCGGTCCACCCAGTTCTGATAAATTGGTGCAGCACCTTCCCTCAGTGCAGCTCCTTCCTTTGGTGCTGTAATAATGTCTTTCCTGCCATGTAGCAAGGTGAGAAGAAGACAGGTGAAGGCAGGTACCGTGTCTGAATGGTGCAGCAAAACTGCTGAAAAGCCTGACCCTAGCAAGGGGGTGGAGACACAACTTGGACTCCACTTCAGACAACAGAATGTCTCTGCCCAGCACAGTCCTGTAACAACCTCAAGAATCCTGGATTCGATCCAAAATATGTGGAGATGAGCAAACGCTCATTCATATACAGCTCCCATGTATGCATGGGATTTTCACCTGCAGTGGCACATTTCCACATGCTGCTGTCAAACTGGATGAGCAAATGAAGTTGCGGAACAGCACCACAGAGTGAAAATAAACAAGTTGAGAGATACTTGGCAATGTAGGGAATTAGCCACAATGGCATACTGATACATGTAAATTGCCCAAGGCAGTTTCCCAAACCTGGAACCACCCTGTCCAAAGGAGATATTCTGAAAATCAAAATTAAATGGGCTACATCTACTCTGATGGGCCTGTTCCTCTGCCAGTAGGCGCTGGCAGGCTTACCTAGCTACAGTGGCAGTGCTCTAAGCAACACTGAGCAGCTGGGTCTAGCTACCCTTTTTAATTTCCCCCATGGCCCCTGAGCAATGCTATGTTGAGGACATTGTGCGGAAATTAGAAGGATGGTGCAATGCAGTCACCAGCCACTCCTCAGAACTAAGGGCCAGAAAAAATAAAATATGGGGACCAGAATCCAGGCATCAGTTATGGGCCCGGGCAGCTGCCCAGAAATCAAGTTACACAAAGCACACATTAATATGCAGCTCCATGGTAGGTTCAATGTTATCACTATTCAATAATGGCACATATCTTTAGCCACAAAATGGATCGTTCTCTCTCTCTCTCTCTCTCTCTCTCTCTCTCTCTCTCTCTCTCTCTGGAAGACTGTTTCAGAGAACCAGTGGAGTAGCGTGGGTTGTCAGCACCAGGGGCAAGGCAAGTAATTTGCACCCCCTAACCCGTGGATTTGCGCCCCCTAACCCGTGGATTTGCGCCCCCTAACCCTAACCCCCAGATGTTGCGCCCAGTGCGGTCGGCCCCCCCTGCACCCCCCAAGCTACGCCACTGCAGAGAACATTATTGAGATAAGATATTGCAACAGCTTAAAACTAGTACTTCCAGAAGAGATCAACTACAGAAATACTTTTCCTCTCGAAAACGACATACCCAGCCAGCTTTTCAATCACCACCTGTCTATTGGAGAGCCTCCTTTTCCAAAAAGCCACATTCCGTGGGCAGGAAGGAATATTTTCATTGTCTTGTGAGAGAAGAGTCCATTTGTGAATCCCTGTCAACATCAGGAATGTAGGTGCAGGTCATAACCATTGCAGCCTCTGCTAACACTAGGGTTGCCATATTTCAAGAAGTAAATTTCCTGACATCCACAGCAAAGTTTAGCTTTTTTAAGGAAACCACCAAAATTGGGAAACCTAACCCCCAAAAGTGATTTTAAGCTTTTTGAGCTGTTTCCATCACATTTCCATACATCTGGGTTTCCCCAATTTCGGCAACCCCCCCCCCTCCATTCTTAAACCTGAAAACCAGGACATGTCAGTAATTTTCCTGACGTATGGCAAGCCTAGCTAACACACACTACTCAACCCAGTGCCTTACTGTCGTAAAATGGCTGTTCAAGTTGTAAAACCTGGGCTATGGCACCAAATATGAAAAATCTGGCCTGTAAGCAATTAAGGCCTTCAACAATGTCATGATATGGGTCTGCTCACCCATGACATGTGGTGCACAATCAGCCTTGGAGGTAAAGGCCATGGTTGAGCACATGCTTTGCATGCAGAAAGACCCATGTTCACAGCATCTCTGGACGGGGCTGAGAAGTCCCTGTCTGAAAGCTGAAGAGCCACTGTAATGTAAACACTAGCATAGATAGACCAATAGCCTGACTTTGTATAATGCAGCTTTCTTCTTTCCATTGATTATTCCCAGGTACATCTTTCAATGGAAAACATATTATGTGAACCATACATACACCGAAACAGCCAACATACTACAATCAGCAACTACGACCACAATAGCTTTACGGTGATTTATCTGCTAGTACACATGCCCAGAAGAAGATCAAACCTATCCATTCTTAAGGAAATCAGCCCTGAGTACTCACTGGAAGGACAGATCATGAAGCTGAGGCTCCAATACTTTGGCCACCTCATGAAAAGAGAAGACTCCCTGGAAAAGACCCTGATGTTGGGAAAGATGGAGGGCACAAGGAGAAGGGGACGAGATGGTTGGACAGTGCTCTCGAAGCTACCAGCATGAGTTTGACCAAACTGCGGGAGGCAGTGGAAGACAGGAATGCCTGGCATGCTCTGGTCCATGGGGTCACGAAGAGTCGGACATGACTAAACGACTAAACAACAACAACACATGCATAGGCGCCGACTCCATGGGGCCTGAGGGGGCCCGAGCCCCCTCAAAAATTCGTTTGGGGGGGCTCCGCCCCCCCAATAATTTAAGAAAATTATTACCGTATTTTTCCGGCATTCTGCCTCAGGGTCTTACTGCCCACCCTGCTCTGTTTCCTTGCTGTGTTTGCTCAAACGGAACAAAGAGCAGGGAAAGCCCCTCCCCTCCAGGCAGAGGGAAAGCAGCGTGTGTCTCTGTGCTCCGTGCAGGAGGGAGAGAGAGAGAGCGAGAGAGAGCGCGCGAGCTGGCTGACTTGGGTGGGTAGGTGAGGGAAAACTTTTGCCTTCCTTTCCTCCCTCCTCCTGTTATACCCCTCTCCTGCATTCTTAGCCAGCTGCTTCTCTGCACACCCCTCTCCTGCTCCGTGTCCCTTCTGTGTTTTTCCTTCCCTCCCCACTTAAAATGTGGTTAAAAAGCATGGATCCACATGGATCCTCAGGATCTTTGCATTGGGTCAGCCCAAATTCACCATCAGAGCACATAGCATGTCCATGGCTACAGCCTGCCCCCCCCCAAAAATCACGCACCCACTGTTGCCTGGGGCTGCAATGGTGCAAAAACGTGGTTACAAAACATGGATCCACATGGATCCTCAGGATCTTTGCATTGGGTCAGCCCAAATTCACCATCAGAGCACATAGCATGTCCATGGCTACAGCCTGCCCCCCCCCCAAATCACGCACCCACTGTTGCCTGGGGCTGCAATGGTGCAAAAACGTGGTTACAAAACATGGATCCACATGGATCCTCAGGATCTTTGCATTGGGTCAGCCCAAATTCACCATCAGAGCACATAGCATGTCCATGGCTACAGCCTGCCCCCCCAAAATCACGCACCCACTGTTGCCTGGGGCTGCAGTGGTGCAAAAACGTGGTTACAAAACATGGATCCACATGGATCCTCAGGATCTTTGCATTGGGTCAGCCCAAATTCACCATCAGAGCACATAGCATGTCCATGGCTACAGCCTGCCCCCCCCAAAATCACGCACCCACTGTTGCCTGGGGCTGCAATGGTGCAAAAACGTGGTTACAAAACATGGATCCACATGGATCCTCAGGATCTTTGCATTGGGTCAGCCCAAATTCACCATCAGAGCACATAGCATGTCCATGGCTACAGCCTGCCCCCCCAAAATCACACACCCACTGTTGCCTGGGGCTGCAATGGTGCAAAAACGTGGTTACAAAACATGGATCCACATGGATCCTCAGGATTTTTGCATTGGGTCACCCCAAATTCACCATCAGATCACATGTCTGTGGCCACAGCATGAAGCACAAAAATGATACATCCACTGTTTCATTCAGAATGTTTTTTCCCCTTGTTTTCCTCCTCTAAAAACGATGTGCGTGTTATGGTCAGGTGCGTGTTATAGAGCGAAAAATACGGTAGTTATATTATGCTTTGTAAAATCACAAAATTATGTTGGTATTTTTTATTTTCCTTGTTTGATGATAGTTACCTTTTAAAATACATTCAGTAATGAGTTAAAACAAATAATTATTACGGTAGTAAAAGAGGCGGCGCGAGTAGTTTTGCTCGGTGCGTGCGACTGGCCCAGCCCCTCTTTCCTTTTCCTCTCTTCTGCTCTCCCGCCGGGCGCCTGAGGGAGAGTTACTTAGCGGTTCTGAGGAGCCGCTGTTGTTTCAGCAGGGGGAAAACCGCCGCCCGCAAACCGCCGAGCTCCCTCTCTCTTTCCAGCCTCTCTCTCTCTCTCTCTCTCGCGCGCTATGGCCAAGGAGGAGGAGAAGCCCTTCAGCCAGTCTATGGCCGAGTGGCGGAGGTTCATCTACAACCCCAACAGCGGCGAGTTCCTGGGGCGAACGGCCAAGAGCTGGGGTGAGGAGGGCGAGCGAGCGCGCGCGCGTGGGGAAGGGAGGGGAGGGGGCGGCCGGCATGAGGGGCGGTGGGAGGCGAGGCGCGGCGGGCACTTGCCTTGCCCACCACGCATCTCTCTCCTTCTCGGTCTCTCTCCCTCCCTCAGCTGGCGAGGGGGCCACGAGGCGGGCGGCAGCAGCAGCAACGGGCCGGGAGCGGATCTTATAAAACTTCCCGGGGCAGGACCCCAGTATGGGGCCCCCCCAATATTTTTTATAAGTCGGCGCCCCTGAACACATGCCCAGAAATGGTTGGCAGCATACACCCTGGCGCTCCTTGCAATGCTATCCCTGCCCTAAGTCTCTGGTCACAGATGAACCTATTCCCATATTTCAGAGGGTCTACAGCTGTGTTTTGCAGTACACGGGAGGTGTGTCTGCCCTTTGCATAGTCGCCATGCATCCTGCCCTACCCTTCATGCATAACACATACCCTGTGACAGAGGATTAATATATCCAAGGACAAGGAGGTCAGAAAGAGCTACTCCAAATTACACAAGTAAGTGCCAGTTGCAAATGTGGCACCAAGGTCTCTAAACTACCTTGCAGATTACAAGTGCTACATAAGCGATAAATATAGCAGCAGTGTTAAGTGTGTGCCTTGGAAGCAGAAGAAACGCTTGGGTTCCATTTATCAGCTGGCAACAATGCAAGTGTATCCACAAAGCCCTAATGCTGTTTGATCAGTTACCTACCAGCCGACTATATGAGAAGCACAAAAAGCAATATGTAATCCAATTCAAAATAAGCAGCTCAGCCCACCAAAGCAAACAGAAATTAGCCACAAGTATGGATACCTGCACATAGCCACCTCTCTTGCTTACTTTACATCCACCCTCAAGTCCCTATTTTCAATTCCCTGCTGCAACCAATTCCTTAAGCAAGCCTAAGCACGCGTAACTGAAACCACACATTTCCCCCCTTTATACTCCACCCTTCTCTTTCCTCTGTTGTTTCCCTTGTATCCAAAATTTTTGATTGTAAGCTCCTTAGGGCAGGAAACTGTTCTTTTTTATTTGCAAACAGAGGCGGCTTTAGGGCAGCACAACCAGTCCCAATGCAGTGGGTGCATAGTCTAGGGGATGCCACAGGATGTCAGAACTATGATGTCTTGAATTCAGCAGAATGGGATGCTAGAGGTGGCAGGGCGGGCGGATTTGGGTCTCACAAGTCCGCCCCTGCTGTAAAGCATCAAGCACCCTGATGCTGCTCTATAAATAATAGGAGGAGGATGGCTGGACCAGAACTAAAATCATGCAGTGCAAAAAGAGCTACCCTGAAACTCTCACATGCTTTGGCTCAATTGTGCCCAACTAACCTAAAAGCTACTCAGAGCTAATCACAGGGCCACATCAACTCTCCAAGCACAGCTGACAAGATCAAATTTGCACATCACATCCTGCTGCATGCAGCTTGGTTTCTTGTCTTTTACTGGGAATAGAACCTGCAATTTGCCACAAGCCTGCTTACTTGGGGTTAGTAACAAACTGCACTTGAACAAGCACCCAAGTGCATTCTACAGAGGTGGGTTTAGAGGAGCGCAATTAGTTCGGTTCAATTGGGCACAGAACCTTGGGGTGCCAAATTTTGGCATTGCACAGGGCACCGCTGAGATGTGAGACCCCAAGGTCTGCCACTGTATTCTAGAGCAGTCAAGAAGTGTTTATGTGTGTCCTACTATATGAAACCACACTGAAGTAGAACTTGGGAGAAGTCAGGTAACAATGGTGCTTTGGGAGGATAGAAAGGAGAGGAGAAAGATACTGAGGGCACCACCAGATTATAACAATTTTGGGATGAGATTTAATCACGTAAAAGCAAATTCAGAATGCACAATTGATTGGGAGGTGTTGCATTACAAACCCCCCTCCCCACAAGATGGGGCTTTTTGCAATAAGGAGAGTAACAAGAAAATACATTGGAAAGTGTGGGGTGGCACTTGCTTTAACACTACATGATCAAACCTCCCCTTTCCACCGCCAAACAAATCAGAATAAATGCTCATTAAATAGCCAATGTCATCTACAGTAATCTCCCTACAAACAAATCAGGGTGAATGCTCAATAAATAGGTCATCTGGAAGAGCCTTGGGACAATGGGATGTTTGTGAGGGACAAGATATTGTCCTCATTCCCGGAGGGTCACAATGTTCCTTTTTAACTTCCTGGCACACCCTCTGCTTTATCCGTTCTAATTTATAAGGGATGAAGTAAATTCAAGCCACCTCCTCAGTTGTATCATTTACTTACACTCAAATGAGGATGTTTTCTCCTCTAGACTGCTCAGTGCTGGGGTAAGACTCCCCACTGTGGGCATAAAGCTGCCCGGTGTTGGGATAATAATGCTGAAAAGGTTCAATATACAGCTGACCTTATTATTTTAATAATATTTTTATTTTTAACCAGAAAACAATACATTAATTATAGAAATGTTAAGTGTTATCTTGTGCAAATTATTCCATACTCAGGGCTTTTTATATAATGTTCTTCATTTGCTTTGCTTTGCTTTTCAGATGGAGGAACTAAGAAGTTTGTGGTGGTTTTGAAATCCATCATTTATCCCTTTCAGGAAAATGGAGCAATACATGTCTGCACATACAATAATATAAGAATTATATTTCATCACACTGTAATTTGCTTGGCCACAGACTGGTAGCATTGAAAACTACAGCATCATGAGAATAGTGGGTGGGTGGCCCAGGCAAGCCACAGAAGAACAGTCAGAACAAGCTGCAGCTGCCACCTCAGTTTTGCTGGCTCCTCTGCCTGCCAAACCCTACCTCCGGGATCCAGATCCACAGGCTGGCTGGTGCCACTACCGGCCACCATTGCTCTCCCTGGACAGCTTGAGAATTCACTGCTTCTGCTACCGCCCAACCAATTATGACTAAAGGTTGGTCTGGCAGGAGCAGCAGCTCAGGAATAAGCAAGGCGACTAGAAGTGGCACCAACTGGCTGGATAATCTGCTGCTGCAAATGCCACTCACAAGGCTGGCCAGCAGTCACTTGATGTTGGATATGGGTACAAGCATACATGCAACTTCCTGCATAGGTATTAACTGCTTTTTGGCACATTTCAGCATGAAGAAGCCCTGTTATAACACAGGATGCTTTCCTCTAGGTTCCTATGGTCATTTGGATTGCTGTGAATACCTGCAGGTAACAGATACCATACTGGCCTGAATATAAGCCTCACTTTTCCCCCAAATTCCGACTGTGAAAAGTTAAAATGTGGTTTATATTCGCGACCTTACGGTATGCAGCCAGGAGCGTGGGGCAAACAACGCCAGGAGAACGGCAAAGTGGCGGCCACCCCATGCGTAGTCCCCTGTCCTCTCCCCCAAGGCCAGAAAGGGAGGGAGAGAAGAAGGGGCAAGGTTGGCGGCAACGCAGCACAGCCCCCCCCCCCCCAGTATGTAGCCAGGAGCAGCGAGAATGGAGTGGCTTATATTTGAGTATTATTATTTTTTCTTCCCCCTCCCTCCAATTTTAAAGGTGCAGCTTATATTCGGGCCCATATGGTATACCTGTCTAGCACCAGGCATGCAGCATACCTCTCTTAGCATTTCAAAGAGGGCAGTAAAAGTAATTCACCCCAAATTTAGAGAAGCTAAAATACTGTATTTTCTTAGGACACACGGAGTTAGTGATTAAATTCAGTCTCATGATTTTGAAGTATGTATAATGGACACTATTTTCGTAATCATTAGGATTTCCAGCCCATTTTACATTTTATGAAATGCCTTGTTGCCAGCCCGTAGAATAAATGAAGAACTAACATGCCAGCAGGGCACTCATTGTCCTGCCAGCTACTCAGGTTTCCCTTAAAGCTGACAGCTGGAGGAAGGTGGGTGGCAGCTCTGCCAGCAGTTTCCAGTAGCCTTTCCAGTTGCTGTTTAAAACTCTGAAAGAAGCTGATTGGTGGCAGAGAAGGTGAGGCAGTGCCTCCTAGAAGCCTAGCCAAGTCTGAGCTGGTCACTAAACTGGAAAAAGTCAGATCGGAATGGAATCAATTCACTTTCAAACCTGATAGCATTGCTTCAGATCTCCCTGAAAAGTTGCCAGAGAGGCACATGAACAAGGAGGAAGGGAAGAAAGCACCTAAAAGTCACTACAGTTTGTCCCTTCAGACAAATCCATTAAGCAGCACCAAGGGGCGGGGGGGGGGGAGAGATTAAGGGAGCTCCACCTCTCATTCAGTACATGGGATAAAATTCCAGTTGATAGCATTGTTGAAGCTACAGCACTGATGGCAAGGAACACCACTCAGTATCAGAGCACATGTTTTGCCTGCTGATAGCCACTGATAGCCTTATTCTCCATGAGTTTGTCTAATTCCCCTTTTAAGCCATCCAAGTTGGTGACCATCGCTTTCTCTTATGGGAGCAAATTCCATAATTTATGTGCTCTGTATCATGGGTATAGCCGTATCATGGGTATCATGAAGCCTGGCTATGCCTATGCTGTGTCTAGAAGTACTTTTCTTTTGTCTGTCCTGAATCTTCCAACATTCAGCTTCATTGAATGTCTCCAAGTTCTGAGTAAGGGATAAAAACTTTTCTCTCTCCATATTTCTCTACAACATGTAAATTTTATATACTTCTATGATGTTCCCTCTTACTCATCTTTCTAAACTACCTCCTTACTTACAAGAGGTCCAGAGGTGGCTGTCAACCTCCTCCCTACTCTCACTGTTGCCTTTGTGGAACTCACCTGTGAGATAGATGGAAGAAAAAACAGAATTAGTTAGTTCTTCTAACCATTTGCTCCAGCCCCTTCTACTGATGGCCTTTCTTCCCCCCAGTCCCAATTGACACCAGTCTCCATTGCCCTGGATTCTCCAGGTAGCAGGGCTGGGAATCTGCCCAAGACATTAAAAAAATGTTGCCAGTTTCTACAGTACTAAATGGATGAATGCTATAACTCAGTATAAGGCAGCTTCATATGTTATAAACGAAGCAGATCAGTTTTTTATGGTAGACCACTGGGAGCTCCTTGTAAGCTCCATATTCTAAGTATGGGATGTGAGTGGTGCTGTGGTCTAAACCACGGAGCCTCTTGGGCTTGCCGATCGGAAGGCCAGTGGTTCAAATCCACTCAACAATAGTGAGCTATTGTTGCTCCATCCCTGTTTCTGCCAACCTAGCAATTCAAAAGCACACCAAGGCAAGTAGATAAATAGGGACTGCTGCAGCGGGAAGGTAAACAGCATATCTGTGTGCTCTGGCTTCCGTCATGGTGTTTCGTTATGGCAGAAGCGGTTTAGTCATGCTGGCCACATGACCCGGAATGCTGTCTGTGGACAAATGCTGGCTCCCTCGGCCTGAAGTGAGATGAGCGCCGCACCCCATAGTCACCCTTGACTGGACTAACCGTCCAAGGGTTCTTTACCTTGTAAGCACCTCTGAACTTTCCAAGGAAGAAAAGGATTAGCATGATAAATAAATTTTGTAATGGCTTTGGCTACACAAATACCACAAACAACAAATAATAACCTAAATAAACTCATTCTGTGGGACAAAATGCAAAACAAATTTAGTTAAATCAACATACTTGTGGTTCTCAGGCAGGCACTTACCCAAACACTGAGCATACGCAGATGGGCTCAGCTTCAGCAAGATGAGGAGCTTTTGCCACAATGGGCAACAGATTCTTACATTGCAGGGGGTTGGACTAGACCTTGTGGTTCTTTCCAACTCTACAAATCTACGATTCTATGTCACCTTCAGACCATACCCTAGTTCAGGTGGTAAACCTCTGGCATGAGTCCCAGCTCAGCCCACAAAGCTGTTTCCCTCAAACCACACACCCCTGCCCTACACCTGACATCAGGTGAGGGACAGGTAGAGATGCAGCTGCTAATGCAAAATTGGGAGCCTGAAAGTATGCTGCCAATTGTGCACTGGCAAGGGAGGTTTGTTGTCACTTCAAGTAAGCTGACTGGCAGTGAGAGCAAGCCAGCTGGGATTGGTTACCAAGTTCTGTATGGGACGCTCATTGGTGCAGCTGACCCCTGCAGAAAGCAGAGCCTGAAGTCAGTGCTGGTCAGCTTGATTGGTGATGGTAACTTCAAGCCTTGCTTGGATTGTTTTTTCTTGAAAAATAGGTGCTGGTGTCCTAGTGACATCAGGTAATTGACAGGTCAGTGGCTTTGCAAAGCCACAGCTGTGTTGACAACACCAACTTGCAAATGCTTTAAAAGTAGCGTTTAAAGGGTATTTCTCTTAAAGAACTTAGACCTGGAATTGGAAATCATACATTCCAGGGTTGTAAAGACTGCAGAGATAATTATTGGGTGCACTCTTCCCACCTTAGATCAAATCTATGCTGCCAGGTGCCATAAGAAAGCGGCAGAGATAGCACATGATAGTACGCACCCCGGAAATCATCTCTTTCAGCTTCCGCCTTCTGGAAAAAGGTATAGGGTTATAAAGGCCAGGACTAGCCGCCTGAGAAACAGTTTCTACGCTAATACAATTCTGGTTCTAAACACAGCATAAGGGGTCTCTGTAGTATAGTGTATGTTAAAATGGGGTTTTAGAGTTTTTAGGGGTTTTTGAATGTTTTATGTAGTTTTGTGTAGTTTTGTGGTAGGTTTATGTAGTTTTATGTAGTTTTTCAATTTCATTGTTCCGCAAGGGACAATGACAATAAAGATATCGAAATCGTAATTTTTTCTAGAAAAAGAGGTGCCGGACCTCACCATTAATGCCTGAGAGGTGCTAGAACTGAGTTCTGATGAGTTCCCAGCTGAAAAAAAGGCCTGACTTTGAGTACCTATAAGACGCTCAACGGCATTTCCATATACTGCTCTGGTTCGCCAGAAGCGGCTTAGTCATTCTGGCCACATGACCCGGAAGCTATTCTGCAGACAAACGATGGCTCCCTCGGCCTATAGAGCAAGATGAGCACCGCAACCCCAGAGTTGTCCGTGACTGGACCTAACCATCAGGGGTACCTTTACCTTTAAGACACTTTATTAATTTAGGTCCATGTGGCCAATCTTGCTTTTTTATAATGTCTGATGCACATTCCTGCAACTATCATTACGCTATGGAAAGACCTATGAGTAGCTCATGGCCATCACTGAACCATAGGCTAGTTTGATTTAGCTAATTTTAGATGCTCTAAATGTGGTTGCATTAAAAAAAAAAAATTCTCACCTTGGGCAACTAATTTGCCTTGTAGTGCAGCTGTAGTAACTCTACAGCTTTAATGTATTTAAATGTTTAAATGTATTTTTAATATTTTGTTGGAAGCTGCCCAGAGTGGCTGAAACCCAGCCAGATGGGTGGGGTATAAACAAATAAATGATAATAATAATTATTATTATTACTGCCACAACCAAACACGTAAACACTCCCATCCCGCCCCACCCACAAATCGGGGTGTTACAGGCTACAAAGGTATAGGCCTTTTATAACTCCTTAGCAATGCTTCCATTAAACTTATTCTATGTAAGGTGCCATTTAAATGGTCTCCTATATTTAGGAGTTAAACTGCCTACCTCAGATCTCTTCTGCTTTACCAGATGCTGGAAACTAGTGGCACTAGGGATCTAGGAAGGCCACTAACTATGCACCAGTTGGAATATTTTCACCATCAACTCTGCAATACAGCCACTGTCTCTAAAATAGAGGTTGTCATTGGCACAAGGCTGCACTTGAGGTCTTTCCTGGTGCCCACAAAGCCTCTGAGCTCAGGGTGGTTATTTTTTCTACCTTGAAAATAACACAGAGCTGAAGGAAGAAGTTGAAAGTGACCCTCATCCTTAATGCCAATGTGCTGTTCTAGGCTCAGCTTAATTGTACTGGATCTGACTTCTGGCTGAAAAAAAAGCTCTGCTTTTATCCAAGATCCCTTGGAAAAGTAAAGCAAGCATGTATACACACAGTTTGTCTCTGTCTCGTAGGGGCAGGGGAAGAAAGAAAGAGAGAGAAGGTGGGGAGGCAGGGAAGGAGGGAACCAAAGGGGGCGGTACCCACAGCACTAGCTCAAGAATCCAAATTTGCCCACAGGCTTAAAAAAGTTGGTAATCCCTGCTCTAAAACACTGCAGCTGGCTTTTTGCTAGCAGGTGGTCGATTGAAGGAACAGATAGTGGAGAAATCACATGGATAGTATCTACCAACATGTCATGCCCCTAGTATCTGTGTTCCCCCCACTCCCTTCAATAGATAACCCTCATACAGCCATGGAATAACTTTTGAAGCAGTGCATACTCCTTTTCTGTTGTACTCACTATGCTCCTCCTATGCCAGCATTTGACAGCTGCACATATTTATATTTCTCTCTTTCGGCTTTAACAAAGCAATAGAAGAAGGAAATGGGTGTAGCATACAGCAAGAGAATGAAGTGGCAACAGTAGGGAGAATGAGGGGCAAACAGTGGTAAAATGTCCCACTCAGAACAATTGCTATTTTTCTATGCAAGCACATAAGCAGCATAATCAAGCCTATGTACAGTTAAGATTAGTTCATCTGTTGCCCCTGGACTCCACTCTCAGTTCCCATCACCATGCCTTCTATCTAGCTACTAGTCCAGGATCTTCATTATCAATCTACAGGTGCCTCTGTGAGGTACCAATTGGACCCATCTGTAAAAGCATCAATTATCCAGTTAGGAAACCAGCCTACAGAGGCAACACAATGCACCCATTCCCAGACACTGAGCAACTCTCAGCCCAGGCTTCCAGTAGATTGGGAAATCTACATATAAAGCCTTCTTAGATCAGAACACCACCACCCTTAGGTCATTCTCTGCAATCTGTTGTGGGCAGCCTAGATCTTCTGCACTCAAGTCTGCCTACGCCATGTCCCTGGCCATCAGCTTTGTTCTGCATAGCTGTTCTTCGCTGCTAATGTGGACTGTCTCCTCATATATAAATCTGCCATAACCTTCACATCATGGCAACTGCCTGTCCCCTGAAACTAACACAGTAGAGGAATACATCAATCCAACCCAAAATATCACTTCAGACCTACAGCAGTTGGGTAACAGCCTAAAGATGCTGTTCCTAACATCAAGTCAAACCACTATGCCTGAAGTTGAACTGTCAATTTTGCAGACTCCACATGGAGGCCAAAAAGAGGTGAACTTGTCCTAGACCAGGGGCAGGCAACCTAAGGCCCGGGGGCCGGATGCAGCCCAATTGTCTTCTCAATCCAGCCCGCGGACGGTCTGGGAATCAGAGTGTTTTTACATGAGTAGAATGTGTGCTTTTATTTAAAATGCATCTCTGGGTTTTTTGTGGGGCATAGAAATTCGTTCATCCCACCCCCCAAAAAATATAGTCCAGCCCACCACATGGTCTGAGGGACAGTGGACCAACCCACGGCTGAAAAAGGTTGCTGACCCCTGTCCTACACCCACCTGCATTGTCCCTGGCTAAGCTGGCATTTGAGCCCCTACTTCCAAGATTCAAAGCTGAATGCTATCTGCTGGAGCACTGCAGCTCAGGAGTCTTTGTATTTAGCCCTCTGTTTCTGTAAAAACAATACAACTCAAAAGAGGGGTGCAGTATTTTCTAGACAAAGCCAGAAATGCCCAGGCTCCTCTTAGAAGAACCTGCAGCTCTCCTTGCTGTCTACCGGAGCAATCCACCTGCAGGACAGGCTTGGAAACCTTAAACAAAAAGGGGGGGGGCTTGCCCAGCAGCAGCCCTCCAAGACTCCAAAGCAGTCGTCTTAATGTAGAAATTTGAAAGTTATTTCACTGACTCTTTCTGTGGCTCCGCCCTTATTCAGCAATTACTGGGAATGTGTGTGCTCATGTTTAGAAAAAAGAAGCCCACAACACACTGGAACGCAGATGTCTAATGATAGGTTTCGACTTGGTGATCTCAGGCTGTGGGGAGTCTCTTTCTTAACTTTCCTCCACCCCTCCCTTGCAAATTAGTCCAGGCAGTCTATTAAATCACTTTTTCCTAGCAACCCCACTTAGACACATGTGCACGCATATACACAAGACAGAAGCCATCTCAGTCTTTCCAACCCCTTCCTTGTGTGATTCACAAATCATGTGATTTGGGAGGATTCTTTTTAAAAAAATTAAAAATAAAATAGAAGGTTTTTATACCAAGGCTTCTCCCGCAGAGTCAAAAGCTTTTGATTTCTTTAGTTTGCAGGGCAAACTTTCTTCCCTTCATTCCCAACAAGACAGGATATCAGTCAGTTATTCTGCTGGAGCAATGCAAAGCAACCAGAGGAGAAACTGACAAGAGGCCTTTTGGCTCAAGCTTTCCATAGCTGGAGAAGTAGAGCCTGACAAGCGTTACTCAGTCTAGCTTGGCATGCCACATCCGTTGGCTGCAGGAGTTGTGGTGCTAGGCTTCAGTTAAAGCATTCCAGGGTGACTGCATAAGAGCCAAGGTCTACTGGAAATAAACTCTGCCAAGCATTTAGGACCTTCAGCAGCAGCCTGGGAGGCAGGCAGTTTTATTTGCTTCCCCCAGCTCACTGTGGCACAGACATATGTCAATGAGTCTACTCTGAGTAAAAACTAGTTGAAACCACCTGAAGTATTTGGGTGGCTTCTTCATTACCCAAAATCCCAAATTCTCTGCCAAAGGAGAACAATGATGCCCCAGTTTGTAAGACTGTGATGAAAATACATTGGAAAAGGACTGCAAATACTGTCCTTTGCCGGCCAGTACTTGATGTTTGAACTGAAGCTGGAAGATCGACACCCAAATCCCCTGGATACGTCACTGCCCAACATATAACATGGAACTCCCACTCAAGACTGTTTTGAAAATGAATGTGATGCGGAAATGCTGCCAACCAGCCTGAGACTTGGAGACAGGGTGAGCTATAATAATAAACCGGAAGTCTGTTACCCAGTGGAAAACCTAGAACAGGACTATTTTATCTACTGACTAATGTGAATCATCCTCACTTTGTTGTCATTTTCAGGAGAAAGCAAAAGAGGAAGACCTTTGTCTGCAGTGCAAAGGACTCGGCACAGTCCTGTCCTTGGGGACACTGTCCCATCTGCTTTGCAAATCTACAGAAATAGCAACAGTTGAGCACAGCTGTTCTTTATACCATAAAACCATCTTGGGAGCTCAAGTCTCTAGACGTAAGTGAAGAACTCTTGCCCACCCATCAGGACAAGAGATCTCAAAGTATACCCATGATTAAACAAAATCAAGAGGGCATCCCTATATAGTACAGTTTTATACCAGTTTAACTGTCATGGCTTCCGCCTTCCCCCCAAAATCCTGCAAATTGATGCTTGTTGAGGGTGCTGAGAATTATATTCTGGATGGCCTTAACCCTCTTCTCCACACAGATTCCTGGAGACACACACATTGGCTCAGTGTGCACACAATACTAAGCCAAATCACAGCATAGCGCAAGTGCATAAGCAAGCAAATTTCCAGGAAGATCACAGCCACTTCGCCCTACTCCAGTCCTGCTGCTCTTGACAACACACTAAGACAAACTATGGCTTAGCTCAAAGCAGAAGAACTGGAAGAGGAACATGGAGGAACATCTTCTCTCCAGGAATCCACATGTCCATACACTAAAGCCATGCTTTATCTTGGGATTATGTGCAAACAGGGTCATTTTTTGTTAAAGCTAGTTTAAGAATGAGAAGACATACCCTAGGTCAGCCTTCCACAGCCTGGTACCCTTCAGATACTGCAAGCGCCCGTCAGTATCACCAATGGTCAGGAATTATGGGAATTTGAGTCAAGATCTGGAGAGCACCAGGCTGGTGAAAGGCAGATCTAGAGGATGCCAAAGAATGCTCACAGACTCCAATAATAGGATAACTTTATGGCCCTATAGCTTCATTTATGCATCCAAGACTAGCTTAGAAAGATTGCATCCCTCACCATGCAGGGAAACATATTGAAAGGAAAAATAGGTACCTCCGAATATACGGCAAACATTTTACAAACTGTGAGCAAGCCATTTTTCAAATATTTGGAGAGGTTCATGGAAGCAAACAGAGCTGTTTCTGGTGGGGTCTGTCCATCCATCAAGTGAGACTGATATAAGCAGGAAATAATTTTGTGTACTCCTTAACCAGACTGACAAAAGCAGAGGTTACCCAACACTTGGCACCATGGTGGAAATATTAGTCTGTCAAAACCAATTCAAATTCAGGTCCTCTCACATTTAGCAGCAGAAAAGAAAGAAAAGACACAGGAGTCTGATCTGGTAGTTTTCCACTTCTCTGCCAATACAACATACACTGATTCAGGGATATCTAGGACTCAGCAGAAAAATCTCTCTACCAGCAGTCATAATGACAGCAAAGCTCACACACTGCTAAATTAGAACACTGGATGGAAAACATCAGTAGTAGAGTGAGTATCAACACTAATAGCTGCAGAACACTATACCTGTAGGAATGCTGATAAAACTATCTAACATAACTTTTGTAAACAGACAGGTACAGTAACTTAGTCATGTATGTGAAATCCTAAGAAATTTTGGAGGATGCTCCAAACCACAGAAAGATGAGTGTGTTTTTTAAAAAATGAAAGGAATTTTGCAGACACAGCTATAACAAATCTTTTATTATCTCAATGATGAAAATCAAACCCTGGAAATCAGCAACTCTGCAAAAGATTCCAGATATATATTCAGAGCTATTTTTTGTTTTATTTGTATACTATATGGTTTATGAATCTAACATGTAGTTAACAGTATTTGCTCTTGACTGCATTCCTACAATGAACATGTTTTTTGCTTTCTGCATTCTCAAAACTATATAACATGGTGTACCTGCAAAAAGCCACTGTAATTAACAATGTTTCCAGAGAACTGCCTATACTGCAGTGTGTATTTATGTGGCAGGAGTAGTCCAGGTCATTATGAAAGTGATTATGCATACCAACTTTGTACCTGCAACCTCACTTCCCTCCTGCTATTGCTTAAAAACCAGCTATGGTCATTCCAACACTTGTTCTGGCCCTCCCAATCAGATGAAGAACTTGAACTCATAACTCCAGCTCTGCCAAATGCTTTAATTCTTAAATCAGATTGAGGCATGAGGTCTAGAGCAGTGTTTCCCAACCTTGTGCCTCCAGATGTTTTTGGCCTACAACTCCCATCATCCCTAGCTAGCAAGACCAGTGGTCAGGGATGATGGGAGTTGTAGGCCAAAAACATCTGGAGGCACAAGGTTGGGAAACACTGGTCTAGAGGATGGAAACATGGTAACAGACCTATTCTGTGGTGGCTCCCTACTTGTGGAATGCTTTCCCTAGAGTCTCACTTGGTGCCTTCATTACATATTTAGGCACCAGGTAAAAACATTTTCCTTTAACTAGACCTTTGGCTGATTAATGTTCTATGTCCTTTTAATTGTGCTTGTGGGAGGAGGGTTTATTAGTTTCTTGTTCTTGTTTTTATTATGTGTTTTGTGTTCTCACAGCGGGTGGTGCTGTGGTCTAAACCACTGAGCCTAGGGCTTGCCGATCATAAGGTCGGCGGTTCGAATCCACAGGATGGGGTGAGCTCCCGTTGCTTGGTCCCAGCTCCCGCCCACCTAGCAGTTCGAAAGCACATCAAAATTCAAGTAGATAAATAGGTACCGCTTCGGCAGGAAGGTAAACGGCATTTCCGTGTGCTGCTCTGGTTCGCCAGAAGCAGCTTAGTCATGCTGGCCATATGACCCAGAAGCTGTCTGCAGACAAACGCCGGCTCCCTCTGCCTATAGAGCAAGATGAGCGCTGCAACCTCAGAGTTGTCCGTGACTGGACTTAATGATCAGGGGTCCCTTTACCTTTACCTTATTGTATTTTTATGTTGTGAACCACCCCACTATCTTTGGATAATAAATAAATAATAATACCTATCTGCTTAAAGGAGCTTGAAACAAAATTGGCTTGCAGACACTTTAAGCTACATATGCAGACTCTTCTGCATTGGTGTAACAACAGATGAACACTGGCAGATGACAGCAACACAGCTGAGATATTGAAGGCAGGTAACTTCATTTTTTGACCACAGCTACTACAAAACTTATCGAATAACTAGAATGAGCAGATTACAAATTACAAATAATAAGCCCTTATCACAAGGCCAAATCCCAAAAAAATTCCTCTGCCTCTATAAATGCTTTCAGGATAATACCTCAGCTTCAAAAATACACTGATGGTAGTGCCCAGTTAGAAGAGGCAGAAATTCAAATTTATATCATTTTAGCAACAATGGACCAGTCAAACTTGCTGCATTTGCAAAATAACCTCTAGTGGTGGAAGGAGGGGGGAAGAGTGCACAGGGTCTGGAAAAGAAGAGCAAAGACCATGTGCAAGAGAAACTAGTGCTGTCCCAATCAGCTACTGTCTTAAAAGTGTTTAGAAACTCTTTCCGTGCAAGTTTCAATCAAACATTGGTTGAAGATTAAGCATAATGGTCTTTTGCTTCCTGATTCCTTGACTTAACTATATTATTCCAGTAAGATAAAGAGATGCCAGAGATAGACACACACTTTTCACAGCAGGCAGGACTAATCTCTCTCTCTCTGTAAGTCCTTTGTATTTACAATACAAACAATGTGGTTAGTATGGAAGGTTATTCACGTGCCTTTGCTGCCTCCCCGACTCTCTTCTATATACAGATTCTTTTTGCTAAATGCGTTTCACCTTCTACTCTTGTGCAAGGAATCAAAAATATCCACAGCTGAGATCACACTTGAAAATATCACCGAGAGATGGTCTCTGATAAAGAAGGCAGGAACTGCAACAGAATACTGAGAACATTTATTTGAATGTTTTTGTTTAAAAGAAGGGAGATGTGCTACACTTAAGTGATGAAGTGATGAAGAAACCTTACGTTTCAAGGGATCCTTCAAAGGCCTCCAATAAAGTTTTTGAAGATGTGCTAGAGAGATTTTAAACTATTGAAATAGTTAGCGGTAGTTTTATAAGGGCTATGTTATTTATACTGCTCCATTTATTTATTTATGAAAAGTGGGAGGACGAACACATGAATACATTTACAAAGTGACCCTATATAGGTCTACTCAAACCTACGTCTTATGGCGTTAGGTGAGTCTTTCTCTCAGGCAAGTAAGTACAGGGCTACAGCTTTAAGTCATTAATTAAATATTGTAAACCCTAAGTTCAACCATGTCTCATCCTGTTCTGCCGGTATTTCAGTTTAGACACTGAAGACAGCATCTTCATTCCCCACGCATAATCTCTAGAAATGCCAAAGAGCTGCCATGTCCTCCTTCTGAGTGTTAGAATTATAAATAAAGTAAGTAACTAAGTACACCACACCACATCACACCAAAACCAACAGAGTAAAAGTCTTACTTTTGGGGGCTGCCACAATTATAGAATGCCCTCATCCTTGAACTATAATTGGCACCAACTTTGATGCATTTCTAGCACAATAGAAATCTCACTTATTCCAACAGAAGCAGCGTAAATGTAACAGATTAAATCTCAGGCTAGGGTCTGGGAGATCTCCATTCAAGTTCCCAGCCATGTCTGCTGCCCTTTGGAAGAAAGGAGGCCTGAAAATAGCATTTTAAAAATTAAAAAATATGAGAGGTTAATTGACTTGGCTAGATTTTCAAATGTTATTATTCCCGACTTCACTCTGGCATTATCTACTCCCTTTCAACATCATCATCATTCCTCCTCCTCCTCCTCCTTGGTTTTAACTACTATAAGGTACCCTCTCTTGCATTGCTCTGTGATGAAGGGCAGCTTAAAAATTATTTTTAATCTGCAAGTACCAGAAAAAGGGTAGGAAAAGCCAGAAGCAGACATTTCAGCATCTGAAATTACTTCAGATGGAATGACCTCTTGCTCACAATGGAATAACCAAAACTGGTTCAGCTAATAATTACTATTACCTGGAAAATGTGCTACACTGACAACTCCTCTATTTGCTCAGCCCTGTGTCCTTAGATCAATGCACTAGCAGAAAAACTCAACTGGTAGCTTCTCTGGCATACGTGCTTCTTCTAAGCTGTTGATCAGAAAATTACACAGGCTGTGCTAGTGTAACAGGAAGTGCTTATGCCACAAACAAGTGCACAACCCTATTTTTCTGGCAACGTTGTGGTTGGTTTTGAAGTTTTTTGTTTGTTTTTTAATCATGCTGTCAAAAGCCCAACTATAACGGATTGTTTCAACAGATGAATCCAGGTTTAGATACATTTTTCCTCTGTAAAGACAATATGCAAAATAAAGAGTGCTCTTTAGGGGTGTATGCAAAGGTCTGTGTATCCCCAATGGGGCATTTGATTTTCCCTGCCATAGCAGCCACATACACTGCATTGCAAATGGCTGTTGAAACTCAGTCGTTGCAAAAGTCTTCTAAAGAAAATTCAAGGCCCTGCTTGACACAATAGCTGTGCAATTTTCTGGATTGTGGCCAACATCAAAAGTCCGAAAAGAGAAGCTGAACACACACCCCCTACAAGAAAAAACCCCTCTTATATAAAGGTCTGGATAGTGACATGCAAGCTCTGTATTTTACTAAAACTGCCTGTAATATGTTCTTTTATGACAGCACCACTTCTCAGCACCTAGAGGACTAGGAAAATGAAAGAAATACAGTAGTATTCAGCCACCCATGGGAATACCCACTCCAAGATAATGAACCAATAAGCCAAATTGCTACTGTCTATGGTAATATTAGCATTTAAACACAGTGGAATATATAGATATATTTATAATAGTTTGCCTCTCTGATACTTGAGTAGACCATCTCTCCTTTCTGCTTTCAAAAGATTCTGCACCCTTTTCCAAGTATTTTCACTTTACACCTTCTTCTTGCAAGAGGCTTTGTGCTTTTCACGCAACAGGCAGAAATTCAGCAGGTGCAATATTTCCTACCCACCAAAAAATAAAGAAGCATAAATATATTCAGATAAACACAATCTTCAACTATAAAACATATTGGTTTAAAAGCATAACCCCCAAGTACAAAAATATAAATAATTCACTATACACAGTAATTAATAAAAATACAAAGCATCACATCTGTTTACAGGATCATGTCTGGTATGTAAGTTACAGCATATACAGTATGATCATAAAGGTAAATCACTGCAAGTTTACCACAAGGCTACTCAACTCATCCATTTCATGAGTGTGCACATTATTATTCTTAAGTAAATTCCTGTTCCTCATAGTGTACATTCCCAAAGTCTAAGATCTACTTCAGATCTAACATATCAGAAAATAGATTTTCCTGGTACTCAAGTAATGATTGTGTTAACAGTGATGCAAACAAGAAGCAGCTCTCCCTGAGACTTACCGTATGAGGGTTGTCATAGTAGAGAGCAATGGAGCACAGCCTTGGAGAGATGCTGCAGCTCTCCGTAAACAGCCTTCCAGAGTCACCATAAGGCCCCACCTGGAATTTATATGCCACAGTGATGCTGCCGAAGGGGGGCAAACCAGCACTCACAATCACTTCTGTGAAGAGCCCCGAATAAACAGCAAAACCAAAGAGTGTCAACAGCAGAAGCGCAACCAGTGCAGCAAACAATCCAATGAGCAGCCAGTCTGCCATGACTCCAGGTGCCTCACACTGCAGGAATCAACTAAGAACAAGAGAGGAGGACAAAAATTAGGTAATCATAACGCAGATGGATATTTCCTAGAGTAACAGATAAGTTTAGGGAAAGTTTTCCCAATGACTCAGATCCACACTGCAGACCTTTGCATTTGCAAGGCAGTGTTGTAATGGAATTGTTCATGTTTACAGGTCACTGCTGTACTGAAATTATCTGCCACTGCTGCTCAAGGGACACACTGCATAGAATAACATATTGTAAGTCACTTGTCTACAATGTACGCCTGTACTCCATGCAGCTGGGAAGCTCAATAAGGAGAATCTAAGTGATGTTTGAAATGCATATGTGCACCAATCCAGATGCCATAGGTCAGGTTTCCTCAACCTCGGCCCTCCAGATGTTTTTGGCCTACAACTCCCATGATCCCTAGCTAGCAGTACCAGTGGTCAGGGATGCTGGGAACTGTAGTCTCAAAACATCTGGAGGACCGAAGTTGAGGAAGCCTGGCACCAATCCAGATGGCCATGCACAGACAGTGGGTGTCAGATACATACACAATGTTTCTCTGACCCACAGAGTATTTCAAAAATACGTTTTTGGTCCCTTTCACTGAATCCCAGCTTTTATGTCAGAACTGCCTTGACCTTATCCAACATCACTGTTCATTCTTGGTCAGTGTGCAAAGTATCCAAAAATATTAGTATCCAAATAATGTGACCATCATTAATATGATCGCTTAGTCAATGGGAATAAAATGGAAGAGAAAACTTTCTTCCTACATATCCTCTGTAAGGTCAAAGATGGAGTGAGGGAGGAAGGTGAAGGAAAGGGTGCCAAAACTGGTTCAGCAACACTGAAGCCACTCTCACCAGAATAGTAAATGTATTGCACTGCTGGTTCATATGGCATGAACAGCTGCAGTAAAATGCAGTTGCTGGGAAAAAAGGCAGCATAAAATCAATCTGAGGATTCCCAGAAAAAAGGTCAGAAGTAGTGATTATCAAGTGGAGGTGAGTGTTGTGTGCCTTGCATGGAGGCAAAAACCAAGAATACCAGGCCAGGGGTGGGAGTGGGAGTAACATGGATTGACCCAAGTTGTTGTTTTTCCAAAATGGTCTTTATGAATCAGCTTTGATTTTTGAATTTAGATGTGGTCCTTTAACATAGAACCTACTTAGAAACAAATGAATTATACCTAAGCAACTGTTCGTTCTGTTTGGCAATTAATAAAAACCACATCTTAGTATAAACTGCAATGTGATCAGGCTACTATCCACCCTAGTGAGATCAGCAGAGAGCAAGGACAACTGTGGAAAAGAAATCTGATTTGCCCTTGAAAAATGTCACAGTTAATTTTATACTAGCATTTATGATATCTTACTGGAAAAATATGTGCTGCCCGAATCTCTTCCCTTGGACTCAAATTCAAGCAGCTTGAGATACTTTCTTACAGCTCCTGCAATGAACTTATTTGCTTCCCCATGAACTTAGCATTTGCATTTCTAAAAAAGATCGTTTCCAGTCTCTATCATTTTTGTGGAAAGACTATTAGACAGTATAGTTACTTATACCACAAAGCCTGTGATGCAAAAACTATGATTATGTAAAATGTTGAAGACTTTGAACTGATGCAGACCCGGAGTGTATTCAATATTTGCTTTAGACTATCTAATTGTTACTGGAACACAGCAGGCATCTGTTTGGTGATCCTGTCATTGTCTTTTAAACCAGTGGGTAATGGACCCTTGCTATGATGCATCTCAGTATACTACTCTTTTTCTCTTTAAATCGCCTTTGTCCTTTCCTCTTCTCACTTAAGGCTACTTGATAGCCTTAACATTTATTCAAAATGCTCCATGCACCAACATTATTAGTATTAATTGCATCCTTGTAGTTCACCAGATTTCCAGAATGGTTACCATTGCTCAGCAAACTGCCTACTCCTATTTAAGTGCATTTAACAATAAGTGAATTTGACCAGCTGATTCTTAAGCTGAAAATTCATTTCTGTATCTTATTGAACCACAAAGCAGGACATTTGTGATAAAAACATTATCTATTTCTTGTTTAAGACACAGAAATAAAGCTGACACTTGTCAATCTCTTTTCAGGAACCATATAATTGGAATCAAAGCCCACAATTTCCTCAAGCGAGATGCACTTTGTACAAACCTGAGAATCAGCAGTATAGGCAGCCTAGCAATAGCTCATTGTCTCTCCCAGGGATCTTTGATCCAGGATTTGTGCCTCTGAAAAAGAAGAAAATAAAGTCTGATTGAAGTGACCTACAGTATTTTCCCTAAATTGAAGTTTGGTAGGAGAGCACGATGGCCAGAAAACCTGCACTGCTTCCCCAATATGCACAAGGGGCACTGTGTCCAGAGTGGTTCCTAAACCTGTGGATCCTTTGCAATGCTAAGATAGAGAAGTGGAAAACAATTTTCAGGAGGCAAATTGGTGGATAGGCATTTAACTGTTTCACTGCCCACCAATTATCTCCCACAAGTGTCTAGTCCTTGTTAAACCTCTTTCCCAACAAAGTTCCAAAACCCCAAGTAATTCCAACTTGAAGAAACATTATATTAAATCCATGAATATTTCCATTGCGAGCACCATAAGATTTCATGATTTTCATTTAAACTCCCACCCCACCCCCACAGTGAAACTGTACATGGAGCCATGTACTCAAGTCCAAGGAATAAGATCTGTACCAAGGCAGGCTGGCTTTGGAGCATTAGCATGAACCAGGGATGAGTAAGATGCAACTCCAAATGCCCATCTGTGTTCAGGCCTCTATCTTCAGTGCACTGCTTTTAGAAGAGTGCATATCTGAATACACCTCCCAACACTTATCCTGTTGAAACTAAATAACGTAGTGTGGACAGATGGAATCACATTTAGTTATACAGTCAAGCAGAGCCATAGCTACGGGGGCGGGGGGATGCTAGCCTTTTTTTTCCCCCCTAGTTGAAGCCTCCAGAGGAGCGCCACTGAGGCTCCCAGTCTCTGTATGTGTGTGTACGCAAATGCGCTTCGGGGGTGCCAAACTGGGTATTAGACACGGGTGAAATAAAGCCGAGTTTCACGCCTGCAGCCAATTTATAGACATTGTTCCATATCAAGCAAGTGACATGCACAGAAAAGACCATTTCCACACACACACCTCCTCAGATACAGCAGAGTAAGGAGCATGCAAAGAAAGAAATGGGAAAACAAGGGGAAATCTGCCCTGCCTCTCCTTCTTCCTCCCAAGCAAACAAACAAAAAATGCCACATATGAGGCCCCACATTAGAACAAGAGTCCTCTGGATCAGACCAAACGCCTATCTAGTCTAGCATCCTGTTCCCTACAAAGACCAACCAGATGCCTCTGGAAAGATCAAGATCTGAACATTAAAATGTAACAATAAAAAGGTAGCACAACTATAAACACAAGCTGTGATTTCCCCCCCTAGGTCTACCCATTTCATAGTGCAATTACAATAGTTGCAAGCGACACCGTCAAAGTAAGGCTGCAATCTTACATGATATATACACTCAGGGGGTTCACTTCTCCACAAATATGCACAGAACTAATATGTATGTAAAACAATCTCATTTTCTTTTCTCTATCCAGTGGTTTCAGTAATTCAGAAACTTTTAATTCTGACAAGAAGTGAATGTGAAAATACTTAGCAACACTGAGGTTTTTGTTTTAACTTCTACATCAGTTTTTAAAAAGTTGTGGCTTTTTTGCACTGTGTATTTCCTGCAAAAAGAAAATGAGCACACACTAAATTCTCTACCATTCATAGCACAACTTTCTTTCAATAATTCCAGGAGGCTTACTTACACAGGATCCCACAAGCAACCCCCACTTCTAGGCACCACCCAACCTTAGATCTGCTTAGCTTCACCAGGATTGCTCCATCAGACCCTTACATTTTAATTTCTATGATGTAAGCCACTGTGGGTTGTCTTTGACAAGAATGGCAGGATACCATTTTAAATAAGCAAGTAAATAAGTTTAGTTTAAAGACAGCATACCAGTAATTTGAGTTGCAGTTTAATTCCAATCTGATCCTGTTCTGTACAATTGTCACTGTTTAACTAGGAATAGGTTCTGTATTCCCTTTTAATGGTGATAACAACAGCCAGTTCATCTCAGTTTAAACCCACATAAATGGATTTTAACCCTTCATGCTTTTATTTCTAATTCAGGGTGAAAAACCTAAGACACTGATAATATATTCCCTAGAAAAACCTGAGACACTGATAATATATTCCCTAGATACAACACATTATACACAAACAAAAGAGAGAGAGAGAACTTACTCTAGAGAACTGATATAATCAAGGCTCCTGAATTCAGCACTGTATGAAAAGCAGAAAATATCACCAAGTATTTAAGTTCAGTTGCTATTGTTAGCTACTGGAAAATAAACCTGCTACACAATTACATTCATCCCTCTTCTCATAGAGCTGTTTGGTTTCTTCCAGCTGATCCTGTTTATTTCAGCTGTATTCTACTTCCTGGTTCATGTGTACCAGCTTGATGAGATCACAGTGCTCGTGCACGCTCATAAAGCCAGCATGCACTTTTACAACAATTCCTTAAAGAACTAGGAATGGTTTAAGCAAAACATTTGGAACAGGATTTATTTAGAAGCATGTATGTCTATGTGTCATCATTGTGCTATGGGGCAGCATGATCAAGAGCCCAGAGTCTTGCATGGAAAACTCCACCTAGATGAACCATAATCCTCCATTTGTGACATCCATAGTGCTAATTGCCAAGACAGAAACAGATTGCTACAACTGCAAATAAAGACTAAACAACCAGTCAAATGAACCTTTGGGACTAGTCCACAATGTAATCAAAACAGCAGTACTGGTTATAAACCAGGTTATTAGCACTTGTCCACCCGGTTTTCCTAGCGAGCATAAACAGGGATTTTCCATTCAAATGTGATCTGTGAAAGCCAATGCAAGGCCCTAAATTACAGGATAAGAGGGGAGCTGGAACAGCATTTAAATCATGTTACATCAGCTAAGAAGACAGGAGTGCCTGGCGTGCTCTGGTCCATGGGGTCACGAAGAGTCGGACATGACTAATCGACTAAACAAACAACATCAGCTAAAGATTTCCAGCCTCTTCCCAAGTATCAATCCCCCTCAACTGCCCAATCAGTGAGGATGGGAGTACATTTCCGAGCACAATTCAAAGTGTTGGTGCTGACCTTTAAAGCTCTAAACGGCCTTGGCACAGTATACCTGAAAGAGCGTCTCCACCCCCATCGTTCTGCCCGGACACTGAGATCCAGCGCCAAGGGCCTTCTGGCAGTTGCCCTCACTGCGAGAAGTGAGGTTACAGGGAACCAGGCAGAGGGCCTGCTCAGTAGTGGCACCCGCCCTGTGGAATGCCCTCCCATCAGATGTCAAAGAGATAAACAACTATATGACATTTAGAAAACATCTGAAGGCAGCCCTGTAGCCCTGTTTAGGAAAGTTTTTAATGACTGATGTTTTAATGTATTTTTAATCTTTGTTGGAAGCTGCCCAGAGTGGCTGGGGAAACCGAGCCAGATGGGCGGGCTATAAATAATAAATAAATAAATAAATAAATAAATAATATCAATGGAGGCTCCCATCCTTGTCTTATAGCCAGGTGAAACACTCAGACTGTAAAGAAAAACTTTGAGCCCACATCCTTCCAAATAAAAAGTCCAGAATATGATGCAAGGAGCTGAAAAATATATTTAGTTTTAAAATGCTGAGAGAAGAAAAATCAGTTGTATTAATGATGGAGAGCAAATCTTGATTAAATTCAGAGGGATTTACTTCCAAGTAAACATGCTTAAGATTGGGACACATGGCTGCAATTCTATGCATACTTCCAAGTATGCAAACAAATAAAATATGAATTAATTAATGAAAATGCTAGGGTGGCAGTGAGGCAAGGATGTTAATTTCCTCACACACCCCAAGATTTGCTAGGTTTGCCATCTCTCTTTCAGTTGGGGGGGGGGTTTCTTGTGCCTTAGCTGTGCAACAAGCAAAAACTTAGCACCAAAAGCTGTACCTGGGATGCAGAGGCACTGAAGGTTACCACTTAAACTGTATTGAAGTTGTACTTGTTACAGTTACTTTGCATTATTCTTCTATGCTTTTAACCATCAAGGAATTGAGTTTCAAACTAGTTAGTGGGAGAAGAAAAAATGGGCAAACCTGAGAGCCTCATTTGCATGTTGTTTATTTCTTCCCTAGATTCCACTTTAAACAGAAATTAAAGGATTGTTTGGGCTGGTGCTTTTTGTTTGCTAAAGAAAACCCTCATCCTACAGTATGATCTACTCCCTTGAGAAAAAGGCATATTACTAATATTTACTGGACCAAATGAACACATGCGAAGCCTCCACTGGTCCAGGTGTGTTTCCCAAGATCTCTTATTATTGGGATCCAAACTATTTCCGTTTCCATTGCAATCCACCATACCCAGCTAGCGCCACATCCACATGGAGTGTTGGTTGCTTCCACTACAAATATATTCTAGCCGGTTTTGCATCTCCCCACTCCCCACCTTTCCAGATTACTTTTCCCGTTCAGAAACAGAAGCTGGCATGTTGTTTGTTTGTATATGTGTAGCAGGTGTTAGTCATAGGGTTCGATAGGGAGCGCACTCTCTCCTCCACTGGGATCCACGCAAGACAATCTCCACTAAGACACACGCTGTTCCAATGTCCTCCTATCTTCCATGGTGTCACTTGCCCCGCTCTCCACATCCATCTTCCTCATCAATCCACTGACTGGCAGCCTTCCCCCCCCCCCCACAAAAAAAACCTTCTGTGCCAAGGATCAGCCCCTTCCACTCCTCCTTCAAAGGTTTCCCCTCTCACCGCCCCCCACTCTTCCTCAGGATCTTCCAAGGGCCGTCTGCTAACATCGTAGGGATCCACTCTCGAGAATCCTCCTTCCCCCGCTCCGCCTCCCCCCAGCAGCAGCAATCTAATGCCGCCTATGCCACAGGAAACAGATTCCTTTGGGATCTCCTCCGGTTTTCGGCCCCCTCCTTTCTTACGCCTCCCCCCGCCCCCAGACCGCGGGATCCAGTGACCGGGATCTCCTCAGTTCCAAACACCACCTCCTCCCTGCGAGGCTCTCTCTGTTTCCCGCCCGCCCCCGCCCCCCCAACTCACACAGCAGCAGAAAGAGCGGAGCCGGCGCTGGGGACTCAACTGGCAGCTCCCGCCTCAGTCACGGGCTGAGGCTAAACCTCGGGGGCGCGCCTGGCTCGGCGGTTGGGAGGCGCGTCCTCGCCCCAATCCGGGAGCGCGCCGCGCCGAGCTCAGCCCCGCGGGATGGGGTGGAGCTCGACGTCGGCGGGAAGCCGCTGCCGCCAGTATGAGGGCAAGTGGCCTCAGCGCCACAGGGCGGGAAAGGGAAGCAGCCGCCGAGGAAGCGGCGGCGGCGGTTCAGGGTGGCTACGTCGCTGAGAGAGCGCTTCCTCCGCCTGTTTTTATTAAAGGAGGTTGTTTTATAGCAGCCGCCTCACCGTCACCGAGCACCTCGGCTGTACGTGAGGGGAAATGGGCCGCCGTCAAGTTGCCACTTTTATTTTTATTTTTTTACCTCACAGTCGCCCTTTACCTTTCAACCGCCTCAGACAGTAGGAAATTCAGCAGGTGTCGCCTTCCCACGTCTCTTCAGTTCTGCGCAAGGAAAAGCTTCGTTGGCTAATATATCCTCCTCTCAGGTAGCTGTTAAAAGAAGAGTAGGGGAGCCCTGACTAAGGAAAAGGCAGCTTTAAGCCTCTGGAGTCGTAACACACATCCTCAATCCAATTCAGAATACAGTAGCTACTGTACCATTAAGTTTTGAGCCGGAGTCCTTGGCTTAACAAGCAGCAATTCAGCAGGTTCAGCTTTACCCATCCCTGCCACCCTGTTGAACAGTGCTGCTGCACCTGTAGGATTTCTGCTTGCCATGAGGCTCTTCAGGAACTTTGCCAGGAAAAGAAGGTTTAGGCCTTATAGCAGAAGATTGAACCTAGCAGATAGCAAACTAGTCTGGGGAGAAGAGAACAAGTACATTCAGGGTTGGTTCTCGTGCCCAGGCAGTCTAGACACTGTGTCAGCCCTAGGCAATTGCTAATTTGTGTGCTTACATATTTGCAAATTTAAAACTGAATTGCTTGCCTAAGCTAAAATAGCCTATCCAGTTGGAGAGTTCGCTTACAACTTGCCCTGATCCACAACTTTGGATCAGTGTCAGTTCCTTTTTTTAAAAAAAATAATTTTTATTGAATGATTTTATGTTTCAAAAAACAATACAGCCATACAGTCAGTTTCTTAATTCACTTGGAAAATACCTAGCTCGTGACCTTGACAAAGCCCAATGATCATTAGAAATAAATATTAAGTACTGAGGAACACATCTTAGTGGAAATAATTGTCTTGGGTGATAGATCCCAGAGAAGCACTGTGGGTTCCCAATAGAGAGGTGACAAGTTTTTTTGTGGGGAGGCACTTGTGCTTCTAAACAGAATAATTAATCTCAAATGATCTGGCTCTCCTAGGCAAATTAGTAACTATGAAACATGAGCTATTTGGATCCTCTAATCCAGCACTATCTACTCTGACCAGACATGGCTCTCTCAAGGCCTCATGTACACATTTTCCCTAATCCTACTATCTGAATTCCTTTTAACTAGAAAGGCCAAAGAATGAACCTAGGATTTCTGGATAAAGAATGTGGGTCTACCACTGAGTTATATATACCTAGAAACTAAACCTTGAGTTTCACTTGTAACTGCCTTACTAGCAGAGAGAAATCACAACAATCCAGGATATTCCTTTATAGGACATAATCCCTCTCTGTTTCAAGCACAAAAATATATTACTTGAAAGGGGAATTTAAAAGTTCAAAAAGAGTAGGTATATCATGATAGCTAAATGTTCAGAGGAAGCATGTCACAGAATATCAGTTGCTGGTTGACAGCAGCACATTGACAGCTGTTGGCCTCAAATCCTGATGGTGTTTTCTGGACACATAGTTAACCTCTTTGGGGGGAAAAGGATGCTAGACTAGGTAGAACTTTGTTCTGATCAAGCACTGCTCTTCTTATTTGTTTATCCAATTTGTATCCTGCCCTTCCTCCTGGAGGAGACCAGTGTGGCAGACATATCAATAATTTAAGAATAAAATAAAGCATTCTAAAAACAGTTTTAAAAACTATAAAGACAGTTAAAAACATTGCCTCAACCAGTGATTTCAAAGTTGCCAGAAACAGTATCTTCCAGCCACCAAAGGTTTGGGTAAATAGGAATGTTTTTAAATTCCTCCTCAAAGTCAGTAATGAGACAGACCCTCACTAAGGGAGTGCATTCACAAATGGGGAAGTGTCACTGAAAATGCCCTGTCATGGGTCAGTGCAACTAAGCATGGCCAACAAACCCTCACCTGCTGACTGCAGTGTCTGAGATGGTTGATATTATGAAGGAGCTCTTTTGGGTCCCAAGCCATTTAGGACTTCACATGCTAGTACTAACACCTTGAATTGAGCCCAGTAGTTCATTGGCAGCCAATGCAGCATTTTCAGGACCAATTGCATGTAGTCCAATCAAACTGCCCCACTTGCCAGTTTAGTAGCTGCATTCTGCACTAGCTGCAGCCTCTGGACCATGTTCAAGGGCAGCCCCACATACAGCACATTACAGTAATCCAGATGGGAGGTCACCAGAGCACAAGCGACAGGTTGTCCTGATCAAGGAGTGGCCATAACTGGAGAATCAGCCTAATTCTCTACTTTTGTCAATTGGTAATAAACAGTCACTATACTTCAGGAACTTCTAAGGTGAACTACTCCATTCTAGAGAGAGGAAAACTACATGTTAGCATTTATTTATTTATTTATTTATTGCTTGCTTGCTTGCTTGCTTGCTCGCTCGCTCGCTCGCTCGCTTGCTTGCTGCATTAAAGATACTGACCATTCCATTACCTGGAAACCTGTTTTCCCCTTCCAAATGGAATAAAATAAAATATGTTGACTCTAATTGGCAGCAAACTCTAGGCTTCAGGATCCTACAATGACATCTTCCACTACATTGCCCTACTTTTTTAATATTTTCTTTTTACAAACAATCCTTATTATAGTAGATCTTCCTCCTGCATAACATGAGCGCTTATCAATCATGATTCTTCATATGACTGCAAATTACATGGCGACGGGATATTACACTACTAATGATAGATTGGAATTAGTGTGAGATTGCTGCTTCAAGATGTTTTGATTATGATTATGATTAAATTTATCATGCACTCTTCCCTAGCAGGCCCCAGGGCAGCTTACAACAATTCAAAATTATGGAAGTTGTCTTGCTAGTGAAGTGTTATTTTGCTCATGCTTAGCCTCAGCAACTGTTTCAGCAGAATCCAGCATCTCTGGATCTGGACTAATTAATGCCCAGAGGAGATTATTATCTTGACTAATCTATATTAGACTATCAGGTGACACCGATTCATGTATAATTTTGTTTCACTGTCAGGGAACTATTGTTTATCATTGACTTTAGGTAGTGAATAGGTGAATTGCCTTTGGGCCAAAAATCCCTCTAAAATTTCCTTCTGCCAGGAAATATTTTTAAAGTGTGTCATGTAAACTGTCAGGATGCAAAAAATGGTTTTAGGTTTATGACTTTACATTCATACAAAAACTGCACACACACAAAAACCACTTGGTTCAGAGATAAAATTCTGCAGAGAAGAACATTTAGTGCAAGATGAGTCTTCTTCTTTGGCGATCACTTGTAGCCGAGTAAGATTTTCTTCAATGAACACAGTCTTAACAGTGAGTCCGAAAGCGACTGTGGAGGCCAATTCTGGATCCACACGTACTTCCACAGTGGGGACATAAGTTTCCATGCTTTCCTCTTAGCTTGTTTCTCCCTTGCGCCCTGAGTTTGAGTGTCTTCAAAGTCCACGATACCTGTTCTCTAATTGGAGTGCTCACAGGCCAGTGTTTCCCAATTGTCAATATTTATACTACTTTTTTTTTAGATTTGCCTTGAGAGAGTCTTTAAACCTCTTTTGTTGACCACCAACATTACACTTTCCATTTTAAAGTTTGGAATAGAGTAGTTGCTTTGGAAGACGATAATCAGGCATCCGAACAACATGACCAGTCCAATGAAGTTGATGTTGAAGAATCATTGCTTTGACACTGATCTTTGCTTCTTCCATTACACTGACATTAGTTCGTTTGTCTTCCTAGGTGATATGTAAATTTTTTTGGAGACACTGTTGATGGAATCTTTTGAGGAGTTGGAGATGGTGTTTATAAGTGGTCCATGTTTCACAAGTATATAGTAAGTTTGGTAGTACAATAGTTTTGTAAACAAGAATTTTGGTTTCCCTGTGAATGTCTCAGTCCTCAAACACTCTGCACTTCAATCGGGAGAAAGCTGTACTCAGAGCTCAGGCGATGCTGTATTTCAGTATCACTATTGGCTCTTGTGTAAAGCTAACTGCCCAGGTAGGAAAAATGATTGACATTTTCCAGTGTTGCACCATTAAGTTGGATCTGTGGCACTGCAGAGGGCTTGTTTTGTGCTTGTTGGTGCAGCACTTTGTTTTTTGGGATGTTGAGCAATTGGTCAAGCTTTTCATAAGCTGTAAAGCTTTTTAGGATGGTTTGGAGGTCACTGGACACAACGTTGTCATCAGCATATTGAAGCTTTATGACGAAAGTTATGGTAACCTTACTCTTTGTTTTCAGCCTATTCAAGTTAAAGAGCTTTCCATCTGTTTGATATATGATTTCTACCCCGGTGGGGAGTTTCCCTTCGGCAATGTGTATGATCATGTCAATGAAAATAATAAATAGAGTTGGGGCGATAGCACATCCCTGTTTGACACCTGATCCCACTGTGAGCAGTTCACTGTGAGAGCCATTGTTATCTGCGATTGTTCCTGTCATATTATCATGGAGGAGCCGAAGGATGTTAATAAATTTATCTGGGCAGCCAATTTTCACAAGGACAGTCCACAGGGCATTATGATTTACAGTGTCGAAGGCCTTAGTCAGGTCAATAAATGCCATATACAGGGATTGGTTTAGTTTTTTTCAGTAGATTTAGATAGCTAAAGCCCTATTCATCTTGAAAACCAACCCCTGCAAGATGAGTAGGGCTTTAGCTATCTAAATCCACTGAAAAAAGTAGTCCACAGATGGTGTAATGAAAATCACTGAACACTGAATTTCCTGTTCACCCATTAGCTTATATTCGCCTTTCAAACCATTGTCATTTAAATTATTTTGTAATAGGACACAAAGTGAAAAGTACAGTACTAAAAACCTCAACCCCAACTCATTTGTCATTTGAACTTCCTGCCTGTTCATTGTTTACATGCCATGTTTTCTGTAATATGCATGTATCTGGTTTATCATGCATTGTTTCTTCTTCATCTGGGCAGTATTGGGCTCAGTACACAGGCCATTGCTGTTAGAATCTGCTAATCCCCAACTTCCTTTCTGCAACATTGACAGGTTTCACCATTTTTTTGTGTCCTCTCAGCAGTAGTAACAATAGTTAGAGTACTATCCATGCTTCCCTATTATCATCTCAGTACCTACACTACTATTCAGCATCATTCTCCCAAGCCCCAAGCACTTCAGCTCTAAATCATTTGGGTCCATGGTATCTCATGGAACACCTTGTCGTTTTATTTCCTTCTTTGATTTATGATCTGCCAAGAAGACTTTCTTGTATCCAGCTGCCTAAACACTGGCGGTGAAATCTAGGGACGTTCTAGGTTGTATCAGCCTGCTTTTGGAATTTCATTTTTTAGGAGATTCACTTGACAGATCCTCTCTAACCCTTTAAAAACTAGTTAAAACTGACATATCATTACTTGATATAGGCATTACTGGTTCCTGTGGCAGTATTTTTATTGCTTTTGAGCAAAAATGATGCAAAATTTTTAGTTTTGTTAAAATTTCTGTACCACCCTTCATCCGAATGTCACTGGGCATTTACAATATAAAAACACAAAAATACATACTATAATAAAAAATAAAAACAATAACCCCCCACCCAGTTTAAAAGGCCATAGATTGTTTAATTAGCAAAGGGTCTGAGAGAAGAGAAATGTTTTTGCTGGTGCCTAGATATATGTAATAAAGGCAGGCGAGACTGCCTGGGGAGAGCATTAACAAGCAGCGAGCCACTGCAGAAAAGACCCATTTTTGTGCTGCTGCCCTCTGGACCTCTTGCAAAAAAAGGGGGGCGCCTTAGATGATGGCAAACCCTCCAAGTTTCCCTATTTTCCAGGGACATCCCTGATTTAGATAAGCCATCTCAGTTTCTGATTTGAGCTCAGAATGTCCCACTTTTCCTTAAGAAGTACCTATTTTCACTGAAGAAATATAGGAGAGTATGGCATTGGCCCAGTGAACAACCTAGCAACTGAATTCTATACCAGCTGAAGTTTTCAAACTGTCTTGAGTTTGGCAGATGAGGGATGAAGAGCTTTGTTCCTCATCTGTAGCCTGATGCCAGATGCAGTTGGGCAGGTACCAATAAAAGAATGGTGATCATAGAAAAGAATCCCATGTATCTTGAAAACTACTCAAATATAGGAACACTCTGACACCTTGTGGCTGAATCTGTCCATTACAACTAGAAAAACAATATTGATACTGTAATACTTTGTGCATGGATATAGCAGAAGAAATAATAAAGAAAACGCATAGATGTTTGATGTTTGATAAACCACCAGAGTGACAATCAAATGAAAAAATGAGGATAGTGTCATTTTCAAATACTTCTATATTTGTATCACCAGTTTTGCTTTGGAAAGATTTTCCTCCCATATATAATATGTTCTGTAATTATCACATATCAGGGCCTTGGAAAATGCTTATAAAGGTGCTTTACAAAATAGACTGGAATCCTTTGCACAATCATTTAGGAATAAATCCCTTGAATTTAGAGGAGCTTAATTGGAACTCGACAGAAATATGGTCAAATTGAGACAGTTCAGCAAAGTGGTCATGTCAAGCAAAAGCATGTTTTTTGGTTATAATAATATTTATTTCAGTTTACTTACAGTGCATACATACCAACATATCATACTGTTTATCCAGTGCCAAGGCACTGAAAGAAGATCCTAGTTGTCAGGAGTGAGCCAGCAGTAAACCACACTGTGCAAGTTGGACTCTTAATTAGCAAACACATAATCTGCACAGGAGTGTAAGGTCTAATGAGTTCAATAAATCATCTCCAGCAGGTCTTCCCTCATGAAGCAGTCCCCACCTTCCCATAGCTGCATAAGTCCCCCTTCTCTCCAAGGTTTTTCCCCCAAGCAGTTGGAGGCAGTGTCTGCACATGGCTAATCTCTTCTCTTTTTATGCCTCTTCTGGTTCTGGCACAAAAAAGGATGAGGAGGCTTGTCACAGCAGGAGGAGGAGACTCCCATGACTCTTCACCAGCCTGACTCATCTCTGCTTCTTGACCTGCCTCCTCCCATTTTCCTTCTTCAGCTTCTGCCTCTGATTCTGGACTTCTCTCCACCACAGACTGCCACTCTCCCAGCTCACTAAGCCCTGTTACCTCCTCAGCTTCTGACACCTCCTCTTCCCAGTCTTCTTCCTCTTCTCACTGTGACCACTTTATCACCCTGGGCTCTAAGCCTTCTTCCCTTGGTGGCAGTGTTAGAAACTGAGATAGGAAAGCTAGGAACTAAATGGCACCTTAAACCTAGATTATGGGCGCTGCAATGGAATGTCTAGGTACACTTTTTTTAAATAACAATACAAAGCTGAAAATGAATGAACTGCAGCTAAAATCTTAAATTCATTTTTCACATGGTCTAGTCCTCATCTGAAGACTGCAAAAAACAAAGCCATACTTTCCCTGCCTATCCCCCTAATATTCTTATGAGGGTCCCGTCTCCAGTCCTCAGAGAGTGGCTGGAAGTGGGCAGAAAAAGGTCCTGTTTTTGTTCCAGCAGTGGCAGTTTATATCTGAAATCTTAGGCGCGGTACTCCCAGAGCTCATAAGCTGCTTGCATTAATGAAATTCTCTGTCACAAAATGCACCTAGAACAATGGGAGTTTTGAATGCTGCTTGGTGGTTCCTCAGCTGGTTTTTCTCATCATTCCTCTGCATCCAACCAGTCTGCATCTAACCACAAGTAGTTAAAATGAAAGTAGGGGATAGGAGAGCCATTTCCAGGAACTACATGCCACTTTCAAATCATAGCTAGGTTATCCACTATCAAACAATGAAAATGTAAGTCTGGAAATCAATTGCCTTCTGTATTCAGCTTTCATAAGTGCATAATTCAGCTCTTCAATTTCCCATCAGTTCAGTTAGAAAATACCAGGGATGTTAAATCTTGATTCAGACTTTGGATAATTGTACAGTACTAACATAATGGGGGGTGGGTGTGAAAGCATGTTGCATTTGGTTTATTCATAATTGTTTGTTTGTTTGTTAAATTGACTACCACGAGACAGGAGTGCCTGGCGTGCTCTGGTTCATGGGGTCATAAAGAGTTAGACACGACTAAACGACTAAACAAAACCAACACCATGAGCAATGGCCAGGTTGCAGTTTCATGAAAGTTCCAGGAACAGAATTTGAATTTAGAACATACTGTAGTTAGAAAACCAATTCACCACAAGGTGTCATCAGATTTCAATGCATTTTTGTAGATTCCAAAGAACTGAGTAGAGGCTGGGAATGAGGAAGAGCAGATGGCTTGCTAACTAACAGCTTCTTATTTTTATGAATGGAGGCTGTCTTTAAATGACCTCATGGCATGTACACTCCACCCCTACTTTGGAGTCTCTCTGTAATTTTCAGGTGCTTGTGTGCTGTCCTCTTATGCAGTAGACCCTGTTGAATTTCAGACAGGATTGTAGTGTGGAAGTCAGCGCAGCTGGCTCTTACTGGAATGCATTCAACTAGGAAAGCTTTGGACAGGTGAGTAGTACAATGTTTTTAAAGAGTTTGTGTGTGTGTGTGTGTGTGTGTGTGTGTGTGTGTACACACATTATTTTGTAAATAGCACTGGGAGAGTTCTGTATTTGTTCATTAGATTGTTCTGTATTTTCTCATTTATTGTTTCATGAAACAGTAATACTTTTGTCAAAATTGATGGCATTGGTTGGATATATAACCAACCAATCTTGAATTTGCATGTAATGTGTAATCTTCCATCACTTGTCAAGTTGAAATAGCTACACTGTTTATATTTCATGGCAGAAACATCTTGGCAAGCAGTAGGAAGTAGAGAGCAAACTTTGTGAAAAGGTTTTGAAGGTATAGAGAAAGCAAGTTCTATGACTGAATTTCAGATTCTAATCCCATGTGCATCTTCTTCTGAGTAAATATACATAAAATTAGCAGCCCTAAACTTTGCAAGTGTGTTCAGTAGGAAATCCTATTGTGTTTAATGGGACTTGCTTTCTAGTAAGTATATTTAGGATTGCAGCCTAAATGCAATCTTATCCATGTTTATTTTGAAGTTAAACCCATTATACAATTATAGAAGTATGTTTATGATTGTAAGCACACTATCACAAATTGTCAACCTTTTTCTGTTTCCCATATTTTTAAATGCTGTACTATGATCCCCAAGTCCCTCTCCTTGACTCTGCAAAAGAGGGGGAAAGCTACAGTGGTTACCACCTTGTGAACTGCAGCTCCTAAGAGATTATGCAGAAGGCAAGAATGGCATTTCCCCCCTTGTTGGCCGCAGCAGTGGGAGAATGGGAAAGACTCAAAACACAGAAAGAACATTTCTAAAGCTACAAGCCCTAGGAGTGCCAGTGTGGTACAAAGGTTAGGCTTGGTTTGGGATGAGATAAACCCAGGTTCAGATTTCTGCTAAGGGCTGATTCATAATTCATGCAGTCAAGATACTTTCATATGTGAACTAGTATTTGTAGTGTCAAGCACTGACTGTAAAGAATGAAGGGGAGATATGTTTCTCCAAAACAGTCAAGGACATGGGCCAAGGAACTGAGAGCCAATTATGGTTCCCCAGTTCTGTCCCTGAGTGGGGGCATGTATGAATTCTTCAGGTTAGCACTATAAATACTCACTGATTACCTGGGGCAAATGTAAATCAGCTGTTACGTATGAATCTCACTGGGAGATGGTGGACAAGTTCTTATCTTTCTGTGTAACCTACCTAACAAGGTAGTTGTGAAGCTGCAATGCTGTTAGCTTCTTTGGAAGAAGTGTAAAATATAACAATTAAAAAGCCATGCTCACCTTTCCAGCTTTCTCAAGGGCTCTGCAATTCAATTATTCTTATCCCAAGATATTCTAATAAAAGGAGCCAAAATAAAAATTAATTTTCCATCAGTTTGTCACATATTATAATGGAAAACTCCTGGCTAAGCCTGTTTTTATTGCTGTCTCCACTAATGCCTTTCTTTAGGGTCAGTGCATTTAATGATAAGGTTAAGACTTTGTATATATATAGGGTAAGGAGTCCCTATGGTTATACTGATCCAAGTTTCATCACTAACTCTAAAGTGATTTTCCAGGCTATGTATTTGCTGGAAGGGGGGTGTTTCTCTTCAGTTATCCTGTCAGCCACAGGCTGCTCCATTTGACATCAAGAAAACCAGTCTTTGTATTCTGTCGCATTTTATCTGTCTTTACCAGACTACTAAACTGTCTGGATGAGATTGACTTTCACTTGAACTAATTAAATGTATTGCTATAATCAAAGGATTCTTACACTGTTAAATAAAGATGTTTCATTTCATCTTGTAAAGTGCCAGCCATATTTGTTGGTTGATAAACTATTATCACCATAGTCTATCAATTCCTCAGATTCTAGAATTTGGGGACACACGCAGCCTGGTACTAGGACTTTGCTGGCACAGGGTCTCAAATCACCAAAATATGTTTCCACCAGCACACAAGAGGTTGCTGACTTCACATGGGATAATAACTTAACCACAGTGCTAAAGAAACTGTCAAGAGAGCTGGTAATTCATCTCAGTAACAGAAGTACTGTATCCTATGGCAAGGGTGCCTATATTACTAAGGTTTCCATTGTTCCATCAGCACAAGTTTTTCAGCTTGCCAGGGCTCCTTAGAGAAAAAGCAGGTTAGAAATTAAATAAAGATAAAGATTCTGCACTTGTTGACCCATTTGCTGAATCCAACACATGGCACATAAGGCTGCATTGCTGGATTTGGACTAGGTACATATAGCTTTGAACCAAGCTGGTAGTCATGTCTGTCAGCTTTATCTGTGCTGATTGTTTTTTTGGAGAGGTGGGGGACTCATTCCAGTCCCTTCAGTAATAAGAAGTGTTCTGACCACCTGTTTACTAACATATGAAAGCAGACCCTTGCACATAACAGCATGTTTGCAGCCCACTGCTGCACCATATAATTTTTGGGTTGGGGCTATGTTTTAGAACAGCAATCTTAATTCCTAAAGGAAAATAAAGACACCCACCTGGGAATCCCATCATCACCACCTGAAAAATGTTCCAGATAAAGAAATATAAACCCAATAGATTTGCCTGTTCTACTGCCTCTCACAATCAACTCTTCATCTCAGGGTTGTGGGTTCGAGCCCAACATTGCACATAAAGATTCCTGCATTGCAGAGGTTTGACTAGATGACCTTTGTGGTCCTTTCCAACTTGAGAGTTCTATGATTCCATGAATGATGTTTCCATGAAAACTGGTCAAGCAAAAATCAGGTGTTCCAAAAATCCTTGAGCACCATACAGAACAATCTGAAATATGTTTCTCTCTCTTCATTAGATGCTATCTCATGCACATTTTAAAGGATAATTCTAATTTATCAGTTCCCTCAAGGTGTGCATACTTCTCTATACTCATCTGAAAAATTGTTCTCAAAAGCAAGCTAAGAGGAAATAAAAGCACATTTGCTTTAAGGTTGGCAGGAGCCTTTAGGAAATGCTAACCTTTTCCAAAATTCCACTTTCTTTATGGGGAGAGAGATGGGGGAAATTAATATTTTGCTACAGTCTTTTCTTTTTTGTTAAGAGGAGATTTATTTGCTCTGTAATCACTTTACTGTAGTACACATACAGCAAGCCACAAGTTTTCCTGTTAAACTTTCCTGAATTACTAAGCAGCTGCAGAAGTGCGGTAGCGCTTGATTTGTCATGTGACCAGAGTTATCCTAATGATTGTAACCACCACATGGGAAATACTTAATTGGTCACAAGACAATGGCTGATGATGTTCTATACTGTATAGCCACAATTGTATAACTATAAAATAGGATCCTCTCATCATTTACTTTCTTTCTCCAGACACCAACCTTTCCATTCTTCTGGTGACATATTGGAGACAGTTTACAGTAGGAAATAAGATTTATTGCCAATCTTGGCTCCTAGATTCTTAGAGCTGCTTCTTCCTATAAATACAACCTCATGGAAGATTGCAGAAAGAGCCATTCAAGGGAGGAGAGCCCACACAGCAATCTGCTTTTGTTCCAAGTTCCTGTATTTAAAATACTGAATTAACGAAGATAAATGAGAAGTGACCATATTCCAAAGTTAGCTAAATCAGTCCTAAAATACACCTCAGTAAGAACTTTTTCTGCCAACCTAGCAGTCTTCTGCCAACCTAGCAGTTTGAAAGCACATCAAAGTGCAAGTAGATAAATAGGTACCGCTCCGGCGGGAAGGTAAACGGCGTTTCCGTGCACTGCTCTGGTTCTCCAGAAGCGGCTTAGTCATGCTGGCCACATGACCCGGAAGCTGTACGCCAGCTCCCTTGTCCAATAAAGCGAGATGAGCGCCGCAACCCCAGAGTCGGTCACGACTGGACCTAATGGTCAGCGGTCCCTTTACCTTTTAAGAACTTTGAAACAGAAGTGGAGGAGCAGCAAAAGAAGGCTGAAGAGAGCAAACTCACATAAGAACACCATGGCAGCACAATTCTATGCATGTTTGTTTTGTTTTGTTTTACTTTGTTTTTGTTTGTTTGTTTGTTTGTTTGTTTAGTATACTGCCTTTCATCTGAAAATCTCAAGGTGGTTCACCTGCCTGGCAATAGAAATGTACAAGGAAGTAAGAGATCTGATGGACCAACCTAGAAGGGAGACAGGCAGGGGCAAAGCCATAAATGTTTAGTTTGATAAAACTGAGGGTATTTTAGTTTGGCAGCTCCAGTATTATGCAGGCATTAGTGATTGATGGAAGAACCTCGCCTTTTATAGTTGAGCGTGTCCAGAAGTTCCTGTGTACCTCCAACATCCACCTAAATGCATTTGGGGGGGGCAGTGTTTTGTACCATATTGCTTTCTCCCATTTACTTTAACCTCAGTAAACTCCTTTAATTCACTATCATTGAATATGTAATGTCTTGTGATTAGGTGCTAAAGAGTTGTGGTGAGCTGGCCATTTTATATGTGAAGACAGTGTTCCCTTTTTAGTTCCTCTCAAGCATCTTGAAGTTCCCTTGGTTTTGGATAAACGCTACTGTTTCTCCACAGGGAATAAAGGCCATGCTGGTCAATTCTTGAGAGGGGGTTGTTTGTAGCTCAAAGTATCCTACTGTATGTTTAACCAAAACTTGATTGTGCCAGTTTAGGGAGCAGCAAGATTCTGGTTGCTAACAGAAAATGTGACACACACATCTTCTGTGTTTTGTATTATCCACAAAAACTTCTAGTGAGATGAAGTCTTCAGCTCCCTAACCAACAATTACATGGCACAACATTTTACATGGTACTATTATTACCCTTTGTCTCCACATAATTCTACAGAGGTCCTGGATCTATGCTCTTCAATAATTCAATTCTTGAGACACCACCAAGCTCTGACCAAAGGGATGGACTCATGATAACCAAACAGGCTAGCAAAGAAATCACATGGAGAAGCAATAGTACAGAGCAGGTTGTGCACCATAGTTGGACTCACATTAATGCTTCTGTTCTCGCAAAGGCTTGTTTTCTGATCTGAAGAACAAAACACCAAAGGATGTCAACCTAATTCCACTGTCCTGATCTTACCAACTTTGCTGCTGGGATTTACTCCCAGTGATTTCATAGGAGGCAAGTCTCTAATAGCCTTGTCTAGAAAAGGTAACATGAGACATTGCCCATAGATTCTGAGATCTTTCAGAGATAGCAGAGAGGTGCACTGAGGAATAAGGCAGTCTAGGGAGGGCAAAGGTCAGACAGGGATAACTTGCGCCAAATAAAGGGGCACTGCTTCTAAGACAGTGAAGGAGCGCAGAATAGTTCAGAAAGGCCACCTCTAAACCAAGACATAATTTACAGCAATCCCAACTGAAAATCTTTGACAAGAAACAGATAAGAGAGAAGACTCACCTTATCCCCTCCCTATTATGCTCATTAAAATACTTTCCCTGGACCCTTACAAGCCCTCCTACACTCACTCCCACTATTCTAATTACAGCAGGAAGCAAGGAGGAGTACAGATTAGAGGGGGGAGCTTTTTTATTAAAAGAAAATACTGTATAGCTTTCATGTTTCAAACCAGGGAGAGAGAGGGAGACTTAATGAGTTCAGAACTAGGGTTTTAAGTGAAACAGCAGATTGAATGCTTAGTTCTGAAATACATTGATCAGCTACAACCTGAAAGACTGGGGATCATAGGCTCCTAATGTGCCCTTTAAATCTTTCTTTATTTCATTTTATTTTGTGGAGCTTTCCATTTTGAACATAGTTTTTAACATTGCCATTCTCTTAGCTCAGTTTTAGCAAAGTCAGCTGCAGAATTCCTTAAACAGGTGCAGCTGAACAAGGCTGTTTCCCTGCCTACTTCATCTGCTCCCATTTCCCCCATTAACATTCTCCCCTCTTGCCCCAGACAGACACCTATAGAGTAGATATGATCTTCAGACATCCTCATCCCTACTTGGGCTGCTAGGATGGGACCAGGGCTGTGATGGTGACATGTGTCCCCGGGAATGTGACTGAGACCACCCACTTATTTCACAGAGGCTTTTGTACAGATAGCAGCCACAGTTACTCTTGGCATGCATTGCCCTGATCAAGATTTGAGCAGATGACCTAGAGGTGAAAAGCATCTGTATTGAAATCCTATGCTACTCTTTCAATGAACTGACTGCTCATGACAGTGATGAGTGGATTACTCTTGTTTGAGTCATTCTTGTGTATATGACCACACACGATGCTCCTCAGTCCTGACCTACAAGCCTTATACTATTCCACCCCTGGTCCATGTTCTGCAATATGTTGCTATTTTCTCTTTCAGCCTACTCTTAACATCCACGTTTTTATTGTAAGCGAGGATTCTTTGGTTTTCCATCACAGGTTTATCACAACAAGACTGAGAAATCAGCTTCTTTAAAATGTGATACTGTGTTTGATATTTGGGAGCCGCTGTATTTCATGTGCACACTTACCACACAATTATCTCTGTTCACAGGTTTTCAGGCCTTTCGGATTCTGCAAAGCCTGTTTCACCAGAGATACAGTAATAACAAGCAAAATAAATCAATCTGTACACCAGGAGCAGCCAATGCAGTGCCCTGCAGATATTTTGGACTTCCAACTCCCATCAGCCCCAGACAACACCGCCAGTAGTCTGGAATGATGGGAGTTGTAGAACAACAACATCTGGAGGGCACTACATTGGCTATCCCAGTGAACACTATAGCAAAGAATGTTTCTTTTATTCCACTTTCAGTTAACGAAACTACATTGAACTATTTTCAGTGTAGATTCTCCAATCATAAGGGACATTGATGGCAGACACTATAAGATGGCTGGAATTGCCTACCTTTGGCTTTGTATTGTCCTGTAGCTTCAACTATAAGGTTTCAGTGCTATACTCAGTTTCCTAGGAGTAAAATTCAGGGTGACTTACTTTTGAGTAGACATTATAAGCTTCTGCTATGAATCTGGCAAAATGATTAGCTAAATGTCAGACCATATGTTAGACAGGTGATGGGTGTCAGTTTCATCCCACATGAAGGAATCCCTATGTAAAGGGCACTGAGGAATGTAGGTCTTTCAAGGATTATGTTGCTTTTGATGCGCTATTCAATCTTTAGGCATACACATTTGTTTTTTATACATTCCCTTTGGGGGTTGTCAGTGCACTCTGCACATATTAATAAATAAAGATTCTCCATACCATTCTGAGCTGGGTCAGTACAGTACTGAAATGAATGGCACATATGCTCCATTGCCTTTTCCAGGCAAGCATCCAAGCAATGTTTTACCAAGGGGGCCTTCCAAAAGCATTGTGTCTGTTAGAAACTCCTATCTGATATGCTGGGTGGTAATTGGAATTGTGTTTTTACTGCCCAGAGTGACAGTCAGGGTTATACGGTTTTCGTGTGTAATACAGTTGCTTTATACCACTCAGTGTGAGAGAGTAAGACCCTACCTGGGTGGGAGACAAGGAGGGAGTGGTTATGCTGCTGCTATATTGCTTGAGATTGAGGTGTATGGGTGAACTAGTTGTAAATTATGTTTAATGCTGTTAGTCTTGTGACTAGTTGTTGGCTAGGGGTTAACTGTGTTAGAGGTATGGTTGGTAAAATGGCTGAGAGTGAGGTTTGCATGTGAAAGAGTGCTAAAAGTTTGCTTGGAAAATGTTACTGGGCATAGAGTGTTATGTAGTTGTTATGCTATGTATCTCCTTCAGCTACTTTGTTTAGCCACAGACTATGCTTTAATATAGGGGTAGCCAACACAGTGCCCTCCAGATGTTGAACTACAACTCCCAGAAGTCTCAACAAACATGGCCAATAGGGATGATGGGAGTAGCAGTTAAACACCATCAGGAAGATACAACATTGGCTATCCCTGCTTTAACCTGTAGGATTATTTATTGTCTTTTTACTTTTTACTTTTTAAATGTTTATTAAAGAGAATTCTGTTTTGCTGCTTATTATGCTGCCTTAAATGTGGATTTTAATTTTTGTATTTCATTTTCATTTGCAATGTTTTGTTCTGATATTTTGGGACGTATTTCTGATATTTTAAGATATGCTATAAACTGCTTAGAGGTTTTTTTAAAAAATTAAAGTAGTATAGAAGTAATGTTCATAATGATAATAATAATAATAATAATAATAATAATAATAATGATGATGATGATGATGATGATGATGTAGATGTGAAACAATCTTTGCCTCTTGTGCTGCATTGTCCTCAACTCAGCAAGGCTTCCATTAAAGAGGCCAAATTTTGGCAGCAAGTGTTGGGCCAGCTACTGTGTAGGTGCCACAAACAGTTGTTCTTCCTTTATCCCATAAATGGATGAAAAACTAAATGACTGAAGGGTTTTCTGGATGCTATTCACATACGGAGCCTGGCACAGAAGGAAAAAGGCTTCTACAAAAATCAGTTTCAGAAGAAATAGATGAGTAAAGGAAAGGGGCCTAGAAAAGGAGAGGAATTTGTTTCCTTTCATTTCTGCCATCTCATTTGGAGAAAAGTGACAGCTGCTGCTTATTGACCCAGCCCAGACATTTGCTGCAGCTGCATCCTTCTCCTTTCACTGTATTGAAGAAAAAGAACTAAAACCTTAATGCTATGTAAGACTATCAGATGACCCTTAAATCTAAGATGTTGCATCTTATATTTTATATCCAAAACTGCTGTTTCTCTAGCACACCCATCCACACCCACATACTATAGAGCCTTGGTTTGAGACCCCACCTTTGGACATGAATCACCTATCCAGGAACATATGTGTCCGTAAAGTACTATTAAGGTTCTTATGTCAAGTCCCTAACTCCTAGAACTACTTTAGGCAAAACCACAGTAATATGCCCATTGAAAGCAAAAGGGGAATCAGAATATACTTGCTGAGTCAGACCTGTATGTAGACAAAGCACAAAGAAAAGTGTTGTGAGGTGACTGAAGATCATAATTTTTTACTGAAAATTCATTTCATGCCTTGATATTGAGCAGGTGTGAGACAGTTGTCACTCACTTAAGTACCAGTTCCAGGCTTTTTGCATATCCTTTTTCTTTTGGCCAAGTCCTCCTTCTTTCCCACTCAGTTGTAATCACTGGCAATTAACTACTCCAACTTCTGTGGCATGCCTTTGGCTAATTGAGCAATCCAATGGCATTATATATATATATATATATATATATATATATATGCAGGTTTTGGTGTCCTCGGGTGTCTTCCCGTGTAAAAGTTGGGGTGTCTAGGCGACGTTTCGACGAGGTCTCACTCGTCATCTTCAGGCTGGTGCTTTCGGCTTCTTGTTACTGGAACAGAGCGGGATCTCAATGTTTGAGTTCCTATAAATACTGTAGAGGGGGTGTGGTGTCTAGCCTCCAATGTTCTGGGCAGAGAGGAAGTTCCCAGGCTAGTGTGCCTTTTCTTCTTTTGTTCCTTAATTACTTGAGAGATACCTTGAGTGATTTCTTGAGTGATATCCTGAGTACCACTTAGGTGGGTCATTAGGTGTGGATTAGTTGCTAAAGTCTTTGTGTCTTGACCTCTTGAACTTTGTGAAGAGTTTTCCTGAGAAGATGGCTGTATTGCACTTAGTTGTGCTTTGTTGTGCTTTGGCTTGGCTTCGTGTATAGGGGCGAGCTGTGGTTTTGTGGCTTGTGTCAGCCAGATCTGTGTAGGGATTGCAGGGGGGTGCAGCATCCGGAGGTGCCACCATGGATTGGCTACTGGATGGTACATGGTGGCACCTCCGGATGCTGCACCCCCCTGCAATCCCTACACAGATCTGGCTGACACAAGCCACAAAACCACAGCTCGCCCCTATACACGAAGCCAAGCCAAAGCACAACTAAGTGCAATACAGCCATCTTCTCAGGAAAACTCTTCACAAAGTTCAAGAGGTCAAGACACAAAGACTTTAGCAACTAATCCACACCTAATGACCCACCTAAGTGGTACTCAGGATATCACTCAAGAAATCACTCAAGGTATCTCTCAAGTAATTAAGGAACAAAAGAAGAAAAGGCACACTAGCCTGGGAACTTCCTCTCTGCCCAGAACATTGGAGGCTAGACACCACACCCCCTCTACAGTATTTATAGGAACTCAAACATTGAGATCCCGCTCTGTTCCAGTAACAAGAAGCCGAAAGCACCAGCCTGAAGATGACGAGTGAGACCTCGTCGAAACGTCGCCTAGACACCCCAACTTTTACACGGGAAGACACCCGAGGACACCAAAACCTGCATTCCTGTACCCGTGAAAATCTACGAAAGCATATATATATATATATATATATAGTTTTTCCTTTACAAATAAATCCTTACAACCATGTTTACAAATTTCCTGTTTTTGAACTTCCACCAGCACCTCCCTCAATCATCCATTTTTCCTATCTTCACGCATTTTCTATTATGATATTGCCAATTTAATATTATCCTTCCATCTCTATTTCTTTTTTACAATATACCTTGTACTATCACAAAGCCTCCTTAAAACCCACTAGCGTTGTCTGTTCGTCACATATAGTTTTCAGATAATCCGTGAAATTTCCCCAGTCCTCGATGAATTTGTGATCTTTCTGATATCTGATTTTTCCAGTCATTTTATCCAGTTCTGCATAGTCTAGTCCATAAGTTTCATTCTCCACTCATTCAAGGTTGGTAGTGCAATCCAATGGCATTTTAAACTCTGAAGGGCATATTGTTTTGGCTTGTTATTATGGTGTGTATTTTTGTTTTTATACTGTAAACAGCCCTGTGATCCTTGGATGAAGGGCAGTATGGAAATTTGATTATGATGATGATGTCTACACCTGCAAAGCTTTTTGTGGTGGGTTTACCAAGGGCCTCTGAGAGCATAAGTGTTGTCCCAATAGCAGTGCTTCCTCCTTTGCAGCAGAGAGATGCTTCTGCCACATATAATGATCCCTTCACCAGTGTTTGACCTGCTCCAGGATTGCAACAGTAATAACATAAATAAAGATTAATTTTATTCATGGTCACACATGAATATAACACCAGTTCAGTTAATAGCTCTTGAAAGGATGGTGGAGCTATCAGAAAGCTCCTTGGCTCTACCTCTGACAGCGCTAATACTTTGACAAGTCAATACTTGATCCAAATGGGGCTCTTTTTCCTCCTGTAAAGATTATGTTTCCTTTGTCTGCAAAGTTCATAGAGTATACTTGTTACATTTTGTATATCGGCCTGCTGCCCATTGTTATCTTCACTGACTACTTCCTGAGTTGCATCCTGGAATCGTTGACTCCAGTCTTGAATTCCAAGCGTTACTCATTGTGCTGGCTGCCCAAACTGTAATGGGATAACACAAGCTTGTGAATCATTTAGAAAACAATCAAGAAGTAAAAAGATACGCATAACATATGCCAGAATCCACTAGGATTCCAGTGAGAACACACTGTTAGTGGTTGGTAAATGACAATAGCATCCTGGCTGTTTCAAAACCCTAAACCCCTTCACTTAACCACAGTCAGTCTATTGCAGTTGAGCCAAATGATCCAATTTAGATAAATTGATTCTAGATGGTGCATACTGAAATTATGCCAAGGTCACACTTGAATAATGCTGTGATGTGATTACAGGGCTGGGAACAAAATGAAGTTGGTTAGTAGATTATTGAGTAGACTGCTGGCTGAAAAATTACCTCAAAGCTAACCTGTAAAAGTATCTTGTAGTACAGCACTGAGCCTAAAATAATGCCAATTGGATCAGCATTCAACAGAGAAAACACTGGGCTTAGGAAGAATGAATTCTCCTTGCCTTATGCAAGATGTACCTCAGCAGGGATGGGGCATCTCATATAGAATTACTATAAGATGAGGAGCCAGGTATGTAAAAACAAAGGACCATCAAACCAGGATGAACAGTCACTTCATAGTGAAGCAGAGTTCATTGCAGCAGGAAGTGAAAGATGAGACTAGTACAGTGGTGAGAAACCTCTGGTCCTCCAGACTTCATTGGTCCCAGCCAGCATAGCCAATGGCTACAGGTGATGGAAGTTGTTGTTCAGCTGCATCTGGAGAGCCACTGGTTTTCAACTCCTGATCTAGGTGAAACAGCAAAGCCCACACAAACATTGTTCTTTTCTTTCTTTTTGTTCTTTCCTACATATGTTCTATTCTCTATGTATTGATGGCCACTGTGTGGATTTGATCAGGGATTGCACTAGGTGGCAGTTTGGCTGCTTGTTGTCCTAGAGGCACTAGTGTTGCAGAACTTGCTTACGTGTTAACTTATCCTTGTGTGAGGACAGTAGCTCTCCATACAGTAGCTAACACACCCTTGGCTTGCCAGGTGGATCCTCCAAGGCACCTTGCCACTGACTTGGAAACTCTCAGCAAGTTCAAGAATATCCACATGGGAAACTGAACTAGGTATTATAGCCATGCACAGACAGACACATTAATATGGCAGTGTACAAACTCAGCATTAGTGCATAATGCCTGTCATCATAAGAAGTGCTATAGGAAGGAGGCATGGGTCAGAAAACTGAGCAGGATGGCTAGATTGCCCTTATTGTGTAAGACCTTTGTTTTAAAGGAAAATTCTTTGCTCCAGAACATTGGGACCACCTCAATCATATGAACCAATGAGGAGGACAATATGCTCTGCAAAGAAAGGTCAAGACCCAAGGCAATTTGCGTGGCGAGTTCCCGCCCCCCACAAGATAAATAAAGACACGAGACAACATAAATTGAAGTTAATTGGGCGAATTAGGCCACAACTTTATTGAATTCAGGAATGAGAGGCATTGGCTTAGGCATTGGTCCTAACAACTATCCGGCTCCAGCCCAATTGCTGGAGACACGGGGAAGGGTTAACCTTAGATCGGGGGAGTCTCCTGCCAAGGCATGTCGACTAGGAGCTCCCCCGGGTCACCGCTTTGGGGCGTGCCTTTGGCCCACACCTCCATAGGCTTCGGACAGGGCCACGCCCCCCGGAGTCCTTTAACGGACCACCCTTCGCTCGCTGGGGGGAGGTGATGGCGTTCCTCCCCACACACATCCTCTTAACCCCTTCTTACCAATGCCTACCGCCAAATGCCGAGAAGTTGTGACGAGTTGCTACGAGGTAGGCGAAAAACCAAAAGGCCACAAATTGCCGATTTGGGAAAAATTCCTACCATGCCCCTTGCGGCGACAGACCGAAGTCCATTGCAAAGTCAAAGACCTACCTAGTCTACCTAAAGGGAGGGAGGGTGGGAAAACGTGAGGGGGGAGCCGGCGAAAAGAGGGCGAGCCCCCTCCGCGCCGGCTCTAAATAGGGCAAACCATGCCCCCCAGCCAGCCAGCTGATTGGCTGGCTGGGGGGGGGAGCGCCCCGGCCGGGATTCCCTTGGTCTCGCGGGGGCTGGGAGCAGCCCCCGCTCACGTGGGGTGGGCGTGGAAGTGGCTTTCTTGGAAACCCTGTTTTTTAACTGCAAGCAGCCCACAGTGGCAGGTCCATCTGCTCTTGGGGGTCACCTTGTAAACTAGAGCATGGCTTTTCTTTTTTTCCTTCTCCCACCAATCTCTTTTCCTTTTGTGTTGTTCCTTTCAGCTTGTAAACCAGAGTGTTTTATTAATCTTTATAAGCTGTTCTGGAGGACTTTTATAGAGAGTGGAGTAAAAATACTCCAGATAAATGAATAAATATTTCCCTTAGGCTTACGCCAATTCTTTAAAAATCCCTATTTCTCCATGGCATGTAACAAAACTAGAATCATAGTTTTGGAGAGCCTTTCATTTTTTTTAATGTTAACCTGGCAGTCTGTTGCACACCGCGGACATGTTAGTGTTAAGTTAAAGAGAAAAGGAATGTAATACTAGGGAGATCTTGGGAAGATAGGAAACTTCCATATGCTCAGTGTTTAAATTATGCTTAGATTTATCATCTACAGATCAGTTCCATCCATTAGAAACTTGCTCTCCCACTGTAATGCATAAATCATTGCTATGACAAACTGCTTCTTCTGTTCACCTCTAAGATATCCATTTAGGCAATGGCTTATAGTTTGGACTGTGATTTACTCTCATCAGGAATACAGAGGAGACAGAAGTTGGTAGAAAACAAGCTGGCTTTGAATGAAACTTTTCAGTCAGTGTAGTGGTGGTTGGGGGTTGCCTTTGCTTCAGGGGAATGTGAATTACCGTACATTTAGGTGGTTTGATTCACACAAAGCATCAAATTAACATACTTTCACTTTAAAACAATGTCACACCCATCACTTAAGCTAAGGCAATCCCATTGGCATGGGCAAAACCAAAAGCTGTATCTGAAGCTTGCAAGTAGCAATGCTGTGAAATACAAGTTCTAGCCTGTTTCTAACCATGTTTAATCAGACATAAGTCTGAGTAGTTGCTAAAACCTTAGGTGAGTTCTTAGAAATAAAGAAACAACATTGTTTTTGCATTTCAATCATTCACTGTTACATTAAATAATGTACTGTGCATTTGTCTTGTTTAAAAGGAGAGGCCTTCCCTTTTCAAGCCATAGCACCAAGTTTCTGCTTCCTTCTATTTACAGAATCATGTAGTTCAGGGGTTCCCAAACAGAGTCAGTATTAAGCATCCTATTGTCTATTTAGTTCTTTTGTTGCTCTTTTTAAAATATATATTTTGAGCAGTAATAGGTTGCATGTTATACACTTGTTATTGTAAACCAACCTGTGCTCCTAAGGTGGAAGGATGGGAGGATGTGGTAAAAAAACAGCTTGTAAATAAATAGATAAAGAGGCAAATACTCACATGTTTTACTTTCACATTTCATGTCCTGCAGAAAATGTTGATCTTTCACTGTTGTTTCCCAGAACAATATTCAGGTGTGGCACTGCCCAGGGCTTCCTGCCAGATTCAAATTTTTAGAAATAGTGCATTATTTTTGCATATGATGGGATGGAAGACAATGCTTTTCTGTAACAGCAGTGATGCCATGTTAGGATTACAGGAGATGCTACATAATCTTAAATGCAGTTATTTGCAGCAAATTAAACTGGCTTGTGGATTACAAATTAAGCTCCCCGTTGATATATACTTTTGTATATTAGTATATAATTGTTTGTGAACAAACGCCACCCCCCTAAGCAAGATTAATACCATACCCCATAGTTGCCTTTGACTGGACCTAACCGTCCAGGGGTCATTTACCTTTACCTTGCTTACTCTCCTAATACCTTCCTTTATTGTCTAAGGCAGAGGATCCCAAACTGACCCCTTTTCAGAAAAAACAAACAAACCTCAGAGCCTTCTGGAAATCTACCTTCTTTAAGTGAACGAACAGGAAGATGCAGTGACAAATTTGTGTTCTTTTATGTATCTATATTTCTGCCTAAATCTTACGGGGCTGGCATCCAACCTGGCAATAAGTGTCATTACACAACAGATGAAATATGTACAAATGGTTTTTCCAAATATCATTTTCTTCTACTCTTTCCTTATGCTTCCACCACCCCCTTAGCATTATTCAGTGCCCCCCCTCAATTGCACCTGAGACTACCACTGCTCCCCTGGATTGTTCCAGCACCTCCCAGGGGGCAGTATTGCCCACATTGGGAAACACTGTTTTAAGCACAAAGATTTTGGTTTTCAAAATCCTACTTTTAGAAATGTAGTCTTCATTTGGAGACTTATGTGGACATTTCCCCCCACTTGGTATAAATAGATTTTGAGCACTGAAAAACATTCACAATTTGATGCCACCAAAATAGGACAAATTTCATCAGGCATCTTCCCTTATCCTAACGACCTGGACCTTTCCATACTCATACAAAGAGTTTATATTAACTGATGGACTGATCATAACATCCTTCAATAGTATACAAGGCATGGAAGCACCATGTTTGTACCTGTTCTTCCTGTTTCCTCTGCCCCTTTTGTGGCCTCCCTGCTTACATTTGAACTTATTTTCTTCCTTAGAATGAGAGCCAGAATCTACTTTCCTCTGGGTCATCTCCAAACACAAGCCCTATGGAACAAAATGTCAAAATGAACTTCCTGCCTCTGGCAAACATTTCAGTGTTTGTAGTACAGAACCTGTGGCCCTCCAGATGTTTTTGGACCACAACTCTCATCAACCCCAGCCAGTGTGACCAATGGATAGGAGCTAGAGTCCCAACAACATCTAGAGGGCCACAGTCCTGTACCCCTCTCCCAAGTTTATAGAAACATATAGTTGTAATCTACAGCCTTGTGAAGTATGTTCCACTGCATTCAGCAGGACTTTAGTAGGTAACTAAATGTGACATAGCAGGCCCATGTGTTTTCTTTTTATAAAATCCATTGAATAACTATAAAAAGGGGCAATTTCTTGTGCAGAATGGGCAGGGACTGCTTTTTCCTTTGGCTAAGCTCTGAGATCAGAAGGGAGTCTACTTAGAGAAATTCATTCATGGACAGGCATATCAAAGGAGAAAAGTAGGGCATCCTTTTTACACCTACTGCTCACCTCCCATTTTATACATCTCCAGCACAAACCATGTTCAAATGTATGAGTCACATTTAGTCACTGTCACAATTAGACCCACAATGGGGAACCTGTGGCTCTCCAGTGAGTGAACCTCCCATAATCCCTGAGCATTGGCCATGCTGATTGGGACCAATGGGATTGGACTCCCATCAGTCCCATCCAGAATGGCCAATGCAGGGATGGTGGGAGGTGCAGTATTCAATATTATTGAATAGAGAGAGCTGCAGGCTCCCCATCCCTGAGTTAGACCGTTATTCCCAAATAAATATGCATAAGATCAGGTTTCAAGTCTTGGCAAGACAAGTGCATCCTTTTTTAATTATCCACAATCTGACAGGATCCATGTTGCCAGGATAGCAGCTTGCCAAGGCTGAACCGGGACAAAGGAAAATAAGTCAATCACAAAGAGGAAAAACTGAAATATTTTGACATTTTGTTCAACAGAAGGAAAAGCCTCTGCTTTAAAGCAGAATGCAGAGGGACCCACACTTAAAGTAAGTGAAATGGTAGTTTTAACCTAAACATCCTGAATATTTACACTTCTCATATGTTAGCTACCAATATATTTCTAGATCAGAAACGTAGCCAGATCCAGCCCACCCAGAAAGGTTTGCGATGGAAGAAAAGGGGAATTGGGACAATGAATGACTGGGCTACATTCACTAGACCTCCTAGCACCTGTGAGTCTAGTAAGGAATCTTCTCCATTTATCTTTCAGGTGACTCTCTCTGGCAAGAAAATGCATCTATGAGCAAGACGTTATTGCTGACATAGGAATTATTGACTGTGGCGAGGGGATGATCAGCTTGACTTTCTGTAGGTGCTGCTGCTTCACCACCAACGTAGTCCTAGTGGCTTGGATTGTTTTGCTGACAGTTGAGAACGGTACTTCCTGGAAGCAGTGGGTCCCCCGCCTCCGCCTCTCATATCAAGGTAGGACTTGTCTTGCCAGTCTTTCAAGTAAGTTCCTAGGATGGACACCCTGAGCCATAACTAATCCACACAGGAGGACAAAGACAAGGCAGATGCAGGCTGCGTATCTGACCTAAGGGTTCTCACACACACCTTCCCCTTTGTCACATTCACTAATCCAAAATCCTCATCCTGTGACCCTCTCTGAAAGTTAAGCCTCTTCTACTACCTCAGGCATCTGAATATATGCAATCCATTCAAGCCACATTAATATAGGATGAACAGTCCATCTGAGACTCTTTGTTCTGCTCTTTTGTACTTTCTAATCTTAAATGACTTGCAGGTGAACTCTCTGGGCCCTTCCAGGTGAGCACAATAGATGTGCAGATGTTAACTTATTCTGTTGGGATCTAGAGGATCCCCCAAAGGTGCACTTTTCTATTGTTTCCCGAGACAGACGAATGCCAACCAATTCAGAGGATCTAGACATTTTTTTCCAATTAGCTTGTAGGGCAGAGATTTTGCTTCTCTCTTTTTTCTTCTTCAAGTGGCAAACTTGTGTAGATGAGAGTAAGTATGATACTGTCAACACCACAAACTGGTCGGCACATTGAATGCGATAGTTTTGTGTGAAATGCAGTGGCCTCAAACATCACAAAGATACATTGGACAGTGGTAGGGATGGGAGAGGAATTGGTTTGATTTGCGTTTTAATGTGAGCCTACCTAATTTGCACTCCCAAAACAATAAAAATACAACTATTCCTCAAAATTCACACTTCTCTAAATGGTGTGATGCAGTTCTCTAACCAAAACCTGTATACCAGAAAGGCAAAGGGCAAGGCAATTCTCTCTCCAGCACTCAGACTTTTTGTGGTATGCCTTTGTTGAACAGAGAGGGCTCCACACAACAGTGTTGCCTCTGTCTCCTGAAGCACCTAAAACATCAAGAGCAAAACAATGAGTAGCCCTTCTACCCTCTAGAAATGCTCCAATACTTCATATACCCTTAAAAAAGAAGCAGCTCAGGAAATATTGTGTCTATGAAGTCCTTTTTAGGGCTGATAAGACCAGTGAAATTTTGCTTCTTTTTTCTTTTGTAGCAATTTTCTAGACATTGTGTGGTGGCTGCAATATTTTTTCCCCCTTGACATAAGCCCAGTACTTCTAATCAGAGCTGTAACATGCAGTAATTCTATATGTGCAAACTTTTCTGGCCTGTGGGTGCAGTGATGGGTGGAAGTGCGCCAGCTTATTTTCTGCTTATCATGACTATTATATTCACTGAAATTTTGTGAGAGGTACATTTTTTTAAAGTGACAACCAACCCCGGCAAAGTGCTACTTTGGAGGTAATAGTGCTGAGAGAAAAAAATTAGATACATCCAATATTCATAACATGTTTTGGACAAAAAGAACTACATGGAGATTAGACTATACAGTCATACCTTGGAAGAAAAATGGAATCCATTCCGGAAGTCCGTTTGACTTCCAAAATGTTCAGAAACCAAAGCACGGCTTCTGATTGGCTGCAGGAAGCTCCTGCAGCTAGCGGTGGAGCAAGCCGATTGGCTGCCTTGGGCAGCTCATGTGCCCTGATGCCCTGTGTCTGGGGGCGGGGCTAGCCGCCCACGGGGGGGGGGGCACAGCACGGCCTCAGAGGAGTCTGCCTGCCTCCTCCCACTCAGCCGCCCTACAACTGAGGGGGAGGCAACGGGCAGACTGTTTGGGGCAGCGCAGAGCCTGCGGGTGCTCAAGCCACTACATCACTCCCAGGAGAGACGTGTGGCTCAGGCGCGCTGCAGGCTCCACGGTGAGTGCTGCCACCATTTTGTCACCTCCCTCAGTGGGGTCACCAGGGGCAGGCTGCACCTACTGCATCTCCCTTGCTACGCCCCTGCCTGCAGCCAGTTGGAAGCCGCGGAAGCCCCGTCAGACATTCGGGTTCCAAAGAATGTTCGCAAACCAGAAAACTCACTTCCAGGTTTGCAGCATTCGGGAGCCAAAACGGCCGAGTACCAAGGCGTTCAGGATTCAAGGTAGGACTGTATCTTGTCTTTATTGAGCGTTCATCCTGATTTGTTTGTGGGAAGGATATACAGCAAGGGGCATTCATTCTAATTTGCTTGTGCAGTGTTTATGTATCTTCTCATTAATCGTCCCTTCATTCCACACTTTTCAGTACATTTCCACATCACTCCTAACCACAAAATGTCATTTAAAATAAATTGAATTTGTTGTGCTAGGACAACAGAGCATTTTAATCCTATTTAATTGCACAAGCCTAAATTTCCATTATGCACGCCAATCTCTCCCACAAAATGCAGGCAGTCTGGAGACAACCAAAGGCAGGATCAATAAGAGAAATGCAAGACAGTCGGGTGGATCTTATTTACAAGGGAAGTACCAGTTAATGGGTGCAGTGGAGCTTTGATGCATTACTGCTAATTCTAGGTAGAGTTAATTTCCTTGACTAGAACTCAGAGAGTGGAGATAAACAATAGATTTAAAGAGAGCTGAAAGTGGTTTGACAGATGGAGGTTTTAGGATGGGGTGATGGAAAGCAAACTTAGACAAAAAGAGACCACCAGATTAATGTGGTCTGCAATGGGGCCAAACATTTCCAAAGCACAGGGTTTCAGATATACTGCCAGCAGTGATAACAGGCCACAAAAATTAAACAAATCGATCTGGCTTTCTTTGAAAAGCAAACAGCTGAGAGGCTTTAGCTGGATAGGAATAGAACTTCAAAGTGTGTACTAGGGTCAGACATGCTAGAAAAACGCTTAATATTTGGTCTCAGCTAAAAGGAAGTTCCCAGCTTGCAGAGGACCAAGGGGCAATGAAGACAATGGCAGGAGGTGTGACTCACAGATATCAAACCAAGTTCAAGGATACAAGGAATGACGGGGTTTACATTTGGAAAGTCCTTGGAGGCGCCCTCCACCCTGGGAGTAGAATAGGTGGGAGGGAGAAAGAAACAGATGGGCTGGCCAAAAGGAAATGAGAAAACTCAAGGCAGGGAGTGCAAAGGAAAGATGTGCTTGAGACAATAAGGCCAAAAACAATAGCCCACCACAGCAGCAAGACGATGGCTTTCTTAGTCTTGTCAATAGGGAGTGTCAGGATTGTGGGGCCCAGTGCAGTGGCAAGAGCACAAGGAGGGGCAGACCTTTTTCTTTCTCTGTTTAAATAGCAGTCATCACAGCTAGAAAAACAGAAGCATTGAATGAAAACATGGCAGGTTTCCTTGTTTTTGTTCCTTGTTTTGGAGCCTTCTTTTGTTTGAGAAAGTATTCTGCACAACTCAAAAGCTTGCTTCCCGAAGTTTTTGTGTAAAATCGGCCCCAGAATACAATGATGTCACTTTCATTCTCTTTCACACTAACACTGCTCATCCCCATTGAACTGCTGCTAAGAGGATGGCCATGTCTCCCCTCCCACTTCCAGCCAGACTCCACCTTTCTATGGGATGGAAGGGACATATGCCAAAGGGTGATGGGTCTACACTACAGCATCACACAGTTTCTGTCTCATGGCTCCCTTGCCCAAATGAAAATGGAACGAATGAAAGAGCCAGAAAGAAAGTATACTTAGCAATAAAGGTTCTCAGACATGGTTCTCTGCTCTTAGTCTGGTTACCCTGGTATGTTTTTGTTTTTTTTAAAGTGATGTGGATCAGTTAATTTCCACGTGACATGCAATCTGTCTCCAGCAACAATTGCACATAGAGAGTGCAAAGTCTACACACTGTATCCCTTGATGGGTTACTTATTGTTCCTGTCAGTGTTCTACACTAATATTGCACCCACACCACAATATAGGCAGTTGTGCCTTTATATAGGCCTGTGTGGTGTAGTGGTTAAGAGCGGTAGTCTCGTAATCTGGTGAACCTGGTTCACGTCTCTGCTCCTGGTGACCTTGGGCTAGTCACACTTCTTTGAAGTCTCTCAGCCTCACTCACCTCACAGAGTGTTTGCTGTGGGAGAGGAAGGGAAAGGAGAATGTTAGCCACTCTGAGACTCCTTAGGTAGTGATAAAGCGGAATATCAAATCCAAACTCTTCTTTAAAGAGCTGCAGCCCCGCTCCTATGATTGACTCAGACCTTCAAAGCTGGTAAGAAGAAAACATATTCAGGAAAGTAACCAACTTCTAACACTTTATTGTGTCTCTTCTTGGCTATTTCCCCACTAGCATTCCATTCTCAGAGCCCTGACTTTTAAATTTTTTTAACCATACTGGCCCGATCTCTTGTCTTTCATTAATGCTCTTTGCATTATTATGATTATCAGTGTTTTTTTTCTTTAAACAAAAAAAATTCCTTCCAGTAGTACCTTAAAGACCAACTAAGTCAGTTCTTGGTATGAGCTTTCGTGTGCATGCACACTTCTTCAGATACACTTTTTTCTTTAAAAATGTTTAGGTGTACTCTCATTTTGACTCAAGAAAATCACCATTTTATAGTTCAAATCGGGGAAAATAAATACAGTAAATGGACAAAAGTACAGTCGTACCTTGGTTCTCTAACAGAATGCCTTCCGGGAGTCTGTTTGACTCCTGGAACCGTTCGAAAACCAAGGCACGGCTTCTGATTGGCTGCAGGAGCATCCTGCAGCCAATCAGAAGCCACAGAAGCAGCACCGGACTTTCGGCTTCCGAAAATCGTTCTTAGGAGAGAGTGAGCAGGCATGGCAACTGGGTTTTCCGCATATTAGCATTTGTTATGATTCCTTGCTAAAGAGTGGGTTTTCTGGGCGAAAGTGGCAGGGCAAAGGCAAAACCACACAGACCCGGGCCTAGAAAGCATGAGAAAGCAGAAAACTACTTGGACTCACCTGTGCATTCTAGGCAGGGTACAGGTAGAAGTGTGGATGAGCCCACCACCGTCATATTTCTGTTTGCATGCTCCACCTTATAGACCTCCTGAGATCAAACAGCTCTCAGCTGCTCTTGGACTCTGAGGATGAGCTGGCACTCCAGACACTACTTGTGGACGAAAAGAGGGCATGGCTGATGGCAGGCGCTAAGGACCACATCTTTTTGCTCAACCTTGACAGCCCCAACAAAGAACCGCAGAAGGTCAGAGTGCCGAAGGAGGTTGCTTTGGGCTGGGGTGGGAAGGGAGAAAAACAGAAAACAGCCATCAGGATTTGGTCCATGTGCTATACAGGGAGTGTGGGGAGAAAAGTGGAAGGGACGTCTCATTAGGTGATTGAACCTCGTTTCCCATGTGCATATCCCACTTACTGCTGCAATGGATTCCATCCACATTCTTGGTTGTGTTTTCTCTTCCAGATTTTCTGGCCAGCTCCTAGAGAGCAAATGGAGCACTGCAGACTGGCTGGGAAGAATCCTAAGGTAAAAATGGTGGACTTTAGGCTCCATGGTTTAGGTTGAGGTGCCTCCTGAACGATCTGTAATCACTAACTACAATGCAATCCTATACATGCTTACTCAGAAGTCCCACTGAACTGATGTTGATGTTGATGTTGTTATTACCACCATCATTATTTTACAAATTTATAAACTATTTTATAACCTGGGGCCATCAAAGCAATATACAACACAAAAATAAGATAAAATACTACAAAAACCATAAATCCTAAAAACAAAAAAACATTCTTACATGTTCTAAAGCCATTCATACAAATGGACAATTAATAGTCTATAATTCACTGAGGCTTACTCCCATGTAAGTATAGGATATAGGATTGTAGCTAAGAATGTACAGTGGTACCTCTGGTTACATACTTAATTTGTTCCGGAGGTCCCTTCTTAACCTGAAGCACCACTTTAGCTAATGGGGCCTCCTGCTGCTGCTGCGCCGCCACTGCATGATTTCTGTTTTCCTCCTGAAGCAAAGTTCTTAACGCGAGGTACTATTTCTGGGTTAGCGGAGTCTATAACCTGAAGCATATGTAACCCGAGGTACCACTGTATAAAGGCATTCGTTTAGTGATTTGTGGATGTGCACAGGCAGGAGAAACTTCTCAAATGGTAAGTAGATGAGTAAATCAGGCTATGGCCTCAATCCAGCATCAGTAGCTCGTAGGGCTGGGCAATATATCAATATATCATCCAAAATCAGTTTGAAGTTCACATCGTGATAATTGTTTCATAATATTTGAGCTGGCAATATATTGCTGAATCACAATGTGTGCAAGGGCTAGGCGATATTTGGTTTTTAGCATTGCGATAACTCACCAGCTAAACATTGCAATAACTCACTAGCAAAACATTGCAAAGTTATCAACAGCTAAACCTCACAATATCACCATGATGTGATTGATAATATCACCATTTCTCAGTTTTAGACCCTTAAGTAGTAGCAGTTGCCAGGACATTGTCCTGTTTGCCTCTGCATAAGTCCTTCCTTATTTCAGATATCGTAATATATCGATATATTGCAATGTTGGTTTTGAAAACCAGATTTTGAAAACCAGCTATCGCCCAGCAAATACCGTTAGATGCAGATCTTGAAAATAGCTTGTAAGTCAGATACTTCCTTTCCTTTCATGGTGGGAATACTGGGTCAAACCAAAAATGTCCAAGTAAAATCCTGCCATCTTTTACATCTTTGACTCCTTTACTAGATGGAATGTGCCAATTTCATCCGATTTCTCCAGCATTTCAACAGCACCCATGTGTTTGCATGTGGAACAGGCTCCTACCAGCCCATATGTGCCTTCATATATCTCAGAGCTGGAGTGGAGGTGAGTTGCATCCACAAGGCCAGTATTACAGGTAGCGGAATCTAGATGCAGTATAGCTCTTTCTGCATCCAACTTCTCCCTCTATTCATACTATTGTATATTTGGGAGCAGGGGAATGATTGTCGTATTGACTTCTTGCGTCAGATAAAAATGCCAGCATTATATTTTTACCTGTGTTTTGCTATATCACCTGCTTCTCTGAGGAACAGGGAATTCTTTCACTGAGACTCTTTTCTGATGCTTTTCATAGTAAGGAAGGAAGACAGCTGCCCACTCTTCCAGCCTTTTTCAAAATATGTCTTGTGCATTTGCTCTTTCTGCAGACAGTACAAAAACATTTTGTAGAGATACCCAGAATGAATAAGTGATGAGGGATTTAGGAGACAATCACTTATTCTCTTCAGGTATTATTAACTTCCACACCGGCATTCTGCCCTCTCTAGTAACTCCATGGCAACCATCCCAGCAGTGGGTGAAATCCTGTAATCTGTTCACTTGGGCCAATCCCGCCAATTCCAGTCAGACTTTGGCATAATACCCTAGACACAGGAGTAAGGCTATTCTTGACTCTTTGGATTATGTTGGTCAAAGGCCAAATTCTTTGGATTAGCACAATACGAGTACAAATAATAAGTGGGCACCATATTGCTTAGTGTTTTTATACCTGATTTCAAGGTTTCAAAGAGCTTCAAATCAATCACCTCATTAATCCTGTTAATTTTCGGTGATGGTCTCTCCGAAGGAAATTGATTGTTTAAGATGTGTAAGGCTTTTTCACACTTACTTTCCTCCATGCTTTCCAGGCCTGGTCCACGCTTTAAAGCTCTATATCTGAATGTTGTTGTTTCTTTTGCTCTGGAGCTTTCCCTGCAAAAACTCATTCTTTACTGCTGAATCACGAGCAAATGGCAATCCGTGAAAAAACAGTCAAAGGTAGTGTTAAAGGGCAGTAGAGAAATGGGAACTGAAACACACTGGGCAAGAAAGCCCAAAGCACATAAATGCACAATGTACATGGGAGGCTGAGGCCTTTTTGGTGATGTGAAGTACAGTATAAAGAAGAGAGAGCAACTTCAGAACATCTATGTAACAAGTTAACCTTCTGCTTTTCTAGACTCAGCCCTCTGAATGCTAATTGCTGGGAATCACAATTTGGGAGAGTCCTCTTTCAAATTTCATATAAGTGTCTTGTTGGCCACTGTGAGAACAAGATGCTGGACTAGATCGGCTTTTCTTATTCACTTCAAAGTAAAGAGAAGCAAAATAAATAACTCTCCTGGCCTGCATCATTAGAGTTCCAACTGTATAATAAATTTTTCAAGTATGTTCAGTAAAGGGCAGCCCCATAGCCCTGAGAAAACAACTAATCTGGAACTTCTGTGAGGCTGCCACTCTGTGGAAAAGCTTCACAGTACACCTAAAGCACTTTTACAACTTTAGCACCAAAGGCAAGGTAGGCAGTGCTGACTATTTGAGGTGGAGAAGACCAAAAATTATTTAGCCTAACCCCATGCCACATGCCACCCCTCCATTTGAGCCCCTACAGAACCACCCACACAGTCCACACTGCAATGGTATCACTTGCAGGTGACAAATGCACCACAGTAGGATACTCCTGTGGCAAATAGTTTGGGTGTGAGGAAAGAGAGTGGAAAGGGGTGGTGACGGTGGTTAAAATAACAGCCTGCACCTTAAAACTCTCTAGTTCAGGAGCTTCCCTGGAGAGCAACCAGGACTGTTGAGCCAATTTCTTTGAAGTGTAAAACAATCTCCGCTGTGAGCATGACCGCTCCGTTTACAGTGATACTTATGAAATCTTTTCCATGGTCCTCTGCAGGAACCAGTGGTGCCAGCTATGCAGCTGGTGACGTCCTCCATAGAATCTGGAAGAGGCAAGTGTCCATACAGCCCCCATGAGCCTTTCACAGGGCTGCTCATAGGTAAGAGGGACTGTGAACAGAAAGCAGGCACAAAACCTAGACAAGGGCTTCTTGTATCCAATAGCATCCCTTGACTGACAGAATGCTATTTGATTCAGCAGAGGCTTCTAGGACTCAAAGTCAGGAAGAAGAAGCATCCATCTTTCCAGATCTTCTTTTATCCTGCAGGCCACTGACCACACTGTTCCAAAAGGTCCCCCAAACTTCTTCATATTTTGAGGTGGGGGAGAGGGAAGAGGGACTAAGCAAAAGTGGTCTCCCTCCCCTTTTCACTAATGTAGGCCTTCTCTGGATCAATCAGAGCACAAGTGGACCCAACCCAATATATGCTAGGATCATTTAAGACAAATGCAATATATATTAACAGGTTTAGTTCCAGCAGTGGCTTTGGCAATCTTTGTCTCTGTGTGCCTCCTTTCTTCAGTGGCAGAAATGGGGAACCTCAAGCACAGGGAGCACATGTGGCCCTCCTCTCTGTCCGGCCCTTGGAACTCTCCCCAGGTCACACCCCCTCCCAAGTCACACCTCTCAGCCCTATTTTGCCATCCTCCTTGGGTGTTTCTGTCTGGCTGGAATGTGCCCCTGAACTTCCTGCTTGTCTACGTGGATGATAGAGAAGGAAGTGTGATCATGAAGAAACTAACCCTGTTCAAAAGACTAAAATGCACATTCATTGCTCTGCTGACATTACTCCTGCCCTGCCCACCACTGACGTGTGCCCCCCTCCCCGAAGGTCACCCAGAAGGGAATGTGGTCCTCATGTGGATAAAGGTTCCCCACTCTCTGGTCAAGGCCAGCACTTCCATGGGTCAAGGCAAAAAAAATTGTTTCAGGCTGCAGATCCATCCGCTCCACCACTGGAAGCCCTGCCACAGCTTCACCCATGCCACCACTGCTGCTGCCACAATGTCCAATGCCCTTGCCCTAACATGGCACCCTCACCACCACTGTAGCATTGTGGCAAGGGTGCGGTTGTGGTGGCAGTGCAGGCAGCAGTGCGGGCACTGTGGCAAGGGCAGGGAGGAGGTCCAAATCTGTTGGGAGCAGTGTTGGCAGAGCATCAGCAGGGCATTTTGCCTACAACAGCAAAACGTTCTTGGGCACGCCTGTCTCTGATATATTAATCCTCTTTCCCATTAATGCATCTCCATACTGAGTGAGGACTTTTCTATTTGTTGAACACTGAGGCGGCGTCACTGAGCAATCATACATAAATTGTTAGCCCAATATTATTAAAATGTGCAGAGTGTAGGCATGAAGCGAAATAAACTTCCTTAGAGATCTGGAATGTAGGTTTTCTGCCAATATATATTTTTTCTTTTTTGGATTTGACAGATGGGGAGTTTTATTCAGGCACTTCTGTTGACTTCATGGGCAGCAGTGCTGCTTTTTTCCGTACACAGCTTGACAGGGTTGACCAGAACTACATCCGGACAGAACAGAACCAGGATTACTGGTTAAATGGTAAGTGGGTGATGGCAGAAGCAGCTGCTGAGAATATGATCTCTGTTAGCCAACAAGTCTGCCATTATTGTGCATGTAGCTCTTCACCTACAGAGTGATACAGCAAGCATGTGGAACCTAAACCAGCTAATGTGACTGTGTTGCCATCATAACAGAAGGGAGGATAACTCACAACACTTCAACCCCATCGCCTAAAAATATCAAACCAAATTCTTAGTTCACTCCAAAAAATATTTACATGTATTACCATGAGATCTCAGGGAGTTATAAACATATTCTTCTTGGCCCATATAATAATGAAAACAGTTGCCATACATTATAGAAAGGATGGGGGTTAGAATTCCCTTTGGTAGCATGAATTTGGCACGTCAGCTTTTCAGCCAGGGCTACTGTCCATGCCCATTGCATGGTCATTTCCATGCATGTGGAGGAATATTAAAAGTTCTTTATGTGCAATTGGTGAAGCAGACATGTCCTTCTTTCCAAGCAAAGCAAGTTGAGGGAAAGGTTGTAGGTCTGTTTTGTATATTAAACTCAGTCTTTAAACAACAAAATCCAAAATGGATGAACAGAATTACATTGGCACACAAATTAACTCAATAGTTTTTTCTGCCTGGAGAGAAATGGGTGGGACCTCTTGGTGATAGTGATACTTCTGGACTGAGATTGACTGAGTAGTGCAGAGAACTGATTGACCAGAGAACAGGAGATGGGTAGAAATGTTTCCCTGAGCCACTCTACATTCAGAGGGATTGTGGAGGAATGTGTGGGACATAAAAATGTGGGGCAAGATATCACCAGAAGCCTCCGCTCCTATAGCCATGCTACCCTGGAAAGGGGGGCTTCAGCAGCAGGGCAGCAGCCAGGGTAGCAACACCTTCCTGCCTCAGCTGGCAAAAAAAGGACAGGTAGCCCACAATTTTCATAATTATGAGTTTTCTTTTGTCCTTTTGAATTTTTTTTGCAACCGTAGTTATCCTCTTTTATTGTTACCTCGATTTTTAAAAATCATTTATTCATACATATACAGGTATATATATTGTTATGTCAGCAATTTTTAACTGAATTGTAGCTGTGACTCCTTGATTTTTGCATTGCAGGGGTGACCTTGGAATCCCTTCCAACTCTAAAATTATGTGATCCTTTGACTTTTAACTGAATTTCCCTCCTTGCAGAGCCTGTGTTTATTGGTGCCTATGCTATTCCCGACACCTACAACCATGATGATGATAAGGTGTACTTCTTTTTCCGGGAGACTGCAGTGGAAGCTGGACAGTGGGAGAGAAGGCGCATCTATACCCGGGTGGCACGGGTCTGCAAGGTCAGTGAGGGGAGTCAACTGGACAACCCAGCTGTGATTCAAAGAATCAGCTCAGCCTATAGGAACCATTGCTTGCTGGTTTGAATATTTAGTGTTTGCCATTATGATCATGCTTTTAACAGGCCAGAAAGGGATACTGAGCGCTACCTCCCCACCCCAGTGGGATGACCTGCTTTTTGTCTGAATGTGAATCCTTCTCAGAGTGACACTGGTACCCAGATGCTGGGTACATAAAATCTTTTGTTCCTCCTCTTATGATGGGAGTTGGGAACCTCTGGATTTCTAGATGTTGATGGACTCCAACTCACACAACTCACTCTTGAACTTGGTAACATCGAATTTGTAAGATTGCATATATATCTCAAATATTGATTTGAGTCTGGTACATATATTCTTTGACTTTGTATTATTTTGTGTTATAGTACACATTGCTTTGAGATATTTAGTGTGCAATATACTTTCATTTTGCATACAGAGTTTGTGCTTGATGAAGACTCCAACTCACATCAGCCCCAGGCAGTATAGTCAATGGTCAGGGATGGTGGAAGTTGTAGTCTGGAGAGCCAGAGGCTTCCCATCCCTGTTCTGCAGCTTCCAATGTGGATAATTTTCCTTCTCCCTGTGTCTTGGAACATGGTACTCATCTGATAAGCATTCTTTTCATCAGGCAGAACAACCACCTTGAAATCAGAAGGTGTGCATTGAGAACCAGCCTGAGGTTGCAGCCAGGTTACGGTTGCAATCCCATGTTGACTTGGGACTCCATAGGATTTCCTTCTGCATTGAAGTAGGGGGAAATGGCCCTTTGGGTGTTCCACTTCTGCCAGAAGGGCTGGGCAATTCTAATCATCCGAAGTTTTAAGACACGCCAGTTGTGTGACCATGATAGGGTTGATTCCAGCTTGGGATAGGGACATAAGCTTTCCATAAATGGATGAGATTATAGTCCTGACTGGCTCCTCTTTGTGGCTGGCAGAATGATGTTGGTGGGAAGCACAGCCTCATCAATCGTTGGAGCACATTCCTAAAAGCCCGGCTGGTTTGCTCCATTCCAGGTCTGCAGGGCACCGAAACGCACTTTGATCAGCTGGGTAAGTTTGCTTTGCGTTCTCTCATTCTTTCCTCTGGTAATCAGTGATTACTATTATTGGTGGGAGTGACTTGCATCCTGCAGTACTGGTTCAGCATTGTTTTTCCATGTCTTCCTCTCTGCCCTACCTTGAACCTTGCTTGAGTGAGTGGGTGAATCTGTGGGAAGGAAGTTCCTCCATTTTACTTTCTCAATGGTTGGATGGCCATCATCATATGTATTGGGGTGAGGACATTATTTCTTAATCCACACATGCTTAATTTGAAAGCTCTTTTCCACCAAACCTGCACTTTTCACTCTGAGGTGAGCAGACCAATACTTGTGATTGTACTTCTTTCTGGGGAGGGACTCTTTTCCAATGTGCAGTCCACTGTGATCAGAAATCAGAAATGGGAAATGTGGCCACTGCTGCAAGAGCACTGAGGGTTCATTAATACACAACAATATTTTACCAGACATTAAGTACTCAGTTGATGATACCCTATTTTCAACAGCAAAAACAAAGCACACCACAGTCACTACCCAACCCATACCCTTATTATTTAATACAAGACATAGCACAGTTTATAATTGATGCTTTATTTTCTGATTATCTACCATTTAATAGTTGTGTGTAGGTATGCATGCATTCCCCTTTAAGCAAAATAGTTTGGGAAGACACACTAGTTTCTAGTTTATCCAGGGTATAGAATTCAACTTATCTTGGGCTAAGACTCTTGGCACAGAATTTTAATTTTTCTAGTGCAGAGGATACACCATTCTGGTCATAACTAATACAGCAGGATTTGATGTGTTCTGCCCACCAGTTCCCCCCGACTCTGTCTTAACAGCTGCTGAAGTACCTGCCTAGGTGGTGTTAGGGTTTTTGGAGCTGAAGCTGCAATTGCCATAAGAATGGAGGCATTGTTACGATTAGAGCTCTCCCTTGTGTTCAGTCTTCAAGATGGTTCTAGCAGCCAACCACAGACCTCCTCATCTCATCTCATGTGTTTCCCGCCCCAATGTTTCTTTCCAGAGGATGTATTCCTCCTTCACACGCGTAATGCACAGAACCCTCTCGTTTATGGCCTCTTCACAGTGTCAAGGTGAGTGTTATGATGAACAACCCACATCAGGAAATTGACTCATTGTTTGTGCAAGCACCAGGTTTACTTCAGCATTGAGAAAGGCTAACATATCATTTAAACACAGTGCTTGTGCACAGATACCTTATGCAATGAGTTTCCTTGGCTCTGAATTGGAGGCATGAAAAGGCACTACCAGACAATTGCTCTCCCCAAGTCCAAATACTTGCAAAATGTAGTGCACCTTGTGCTAAGCCACTCATAGACCTGGGGGAGGTGGGATGGGTTTTTGTGCAGTATTCCATTACGAAACACAACACTCCACAAAGCAAAGATCAACATGGAGGACAGTTAGTGAGAACAAAGTGCTTCTCTGAATCAATGCTGGAATGCAGGAAGTGTTAAAAGAACATCATTTGAAGGGAAACTAATTATTTAAAGATAGACCTTTCTGTGATGATTTAATGCAGAGGTAGGGAACCTGAGGTCCTCCAAATCCTTGAATAAAGTGCCTATTTTCTAAAGCAGAAACCTTTCAACGTAACAGTTTTTCAGGTGCGCACAATGCACGTATCATATAGCCACAGCATCAGTAGAGTATGATTCTAGGATTTGCCAGTTACCTTTCCCCCCTCTTCTTTCCCAGTGGCATTTTTAGTGGTTCTGCTGTGTGTGTTTACTCTTTGGCAGCCATTCGGGCTGCTTTCAATGGACCCTTTGCACATAAGGAAGGCTTGGACTATCAGTGGGTGGAATTCAGGGGACGGATCCCCTACCCCCGCCCTGGAACGGTACGTCTTTAAAACACAAAAAATTCAGTTGGGGATGGGGAGTTCAGAATCTGATTCAGTTTGCATTTAAAGGTGAGCCTAACTAACTTGCACTTTCTGGAACAATAAAAACAAAACAGCCTTCCTTCAGCACTTGCAGTTTTCCACATTTTGCAAAGTGTGCTTAGAATTCCTATAGTAGTGAAAATGACATACACAAATGCATTGTTAGTTAGGGAAAGTTGCTTTGCAAAAAGATGTAAAGTAGGAAAATTGCATAGGAACGTTAGTATAAATTTGTACTAAAATGCTGATGAATTGTCACGAAGACTTTTTTGCCAGCCCATAAATAGGGAGGTTGGAAAGAACTAGGAGACAGCCACATATTGGTAGGCTCTAAGGTACCCCCATTGCTTTCCTTATTTTGCTGCTACAGAACAAGAAGGCTACTTATTGTGGAACTTGAATCCTGTACTGTCTTGTATCCTTTCCCTCTTTTTATGTCCTCATTCTTTCTCTGCCAGTGTCCCAGTGAAACATATGACCCACTCCTCCAGTCAACAAAGGATTTCCCTGATGAAGTGATTGGCTTCATGCGCACCCACCATCTGATGTGGGACCCTGTCTATCCACTCCACTGGAAGCCTGTTCTGATGAGAGCCAATGTAGCCTTCCAGATCAAGCAGATGCTGGTGGACAGAGTGGAGACAGAGGCTGGACCTGTTGATGTCCTCTTCCTTGGAACAGGTAGAGGATGCTAGCTAAAGATGTCCACCTCTCTTTGTGACACACTACATCACAGTGGTCTTTTTTCCATGGGCCCTTCATGTGTCCTTTCCAGCTCAGCAGGCAAAGGAAGGCGAGGGATGGTAGTGCCCAAACGTCATGATGTCATGATGAAGGAAGAGAGGTTGTCACAGTAATTTAGGAGTTTGCCCAGTCAAAATGCTTTAAGATAATCTGACAACTTTATATTTTGAAATGGTCCCTGATGTTATTCTGGAAAGCTGTTAACAAAGAACTGCCCGTCCCTAAGAATCTCACCTCAGTAGATACTGCATTAGATCAGATAGGAGCTCCAGAGGTTGAGAGGGAAGGATTTGAGGTACCAGGCTAAAGAGCTTCAAGGTTGTGATCCTAAACATCCTAAGCAACTTGTTGGAAGTATAGCCATCAAATTGGATGGATTGACTTCAGAGCAAAGAAGAGTTTTAGAATGGCCTAACAAGAAACTGAAAGTGAGAGTTTTTGCTAACTGTTACATTACAATTATTTGTCCACTTGAGACTTAGGGTGCAATTAGATATGGTGGCATGATTCAACCCAAATCATGCAAAATGTCTACAAAACAGCAGGGCCTGGAGAGGGGAATTTTTAAATGGATACTACAGGATAGGATTGTGGTGATGGAAGCCACTTCTTTCCACTGCCTGTGTTTGTGGCCTTGAACCTCTTTCCCTCACCATTTTTCTCCCCATGAGGGTTGCTTCCTATTGTAGATCCCCACTTGGAGAAACATAGCTGGAGAGAAGCAAATGTAGGAAGGAGGTGATGGATGAGGAGGAAGATCCATTTCACCCCTCCCCACCCATGTCATGCTGATCTCTTTCTGCTCTTTAAGGGGAAAGAGCAGTGCGCCAGTACTGGCTGGCACCAGCCCATGAGTGGGCATTCTTGGTACACTGCCATTCTATTTATTGCAAAGCCTTGTTGCAGTTTTTGTCAGTGTTTTTATTTATTAACATGAGTATAATCTGAAATAAGAAGTGACCCTTCTGATTGCTAATTGAAGCATAATTTTCCTACTAGCAGTGCTTTCTTATAGGAGGGGAAAACGGTGCCGGTACTGTGTACCCTTGAGTATCCCCAGAAAAAAGCACTGCCTACCAGTAAAAATCTGATTCTCTACGAAGTATTGAAAGATGCACATTTTAAACAAATATAAAAATGTAAAGTAGGATTCCAGAAACTACAGGCTGTCATTTTGGATAGGGATCACTGAAAACATCAGCTTGCTACATTGCAGCTATCAAAACAATGCTAGAAATTATTAGCAAAGAGATGAAATATAACAAAGAAAATATCATAATAGCTCTATATAAATATGCTTGATGAGTCCACATCTTTAGCACAGCATGCAACTAATCTGATCATGATATCCCAAGAAAGACTTATCACAGCCAAAAAAATTGTATAGAAATAACACATTATTATTGCTATGGAATACCTTCCATATGAAAATCTTCCATACAAAAGATTATGGAAGAAAGTTGTGGGATATCGTCAGTGTTCAGCAGTGTTGTGCATTGAAAAACTATTATTATTTATTAATCATGTATCACATATTACCAAAGCATCTAATTCAGTATTGTTTACACTGATTGACAGCAGCTCTCCAGGGCTTCAGTCAGAGGACATTCCAAGCCTTGACAGGAGATGCCAGGGATTAATAGAATTGTGGAATTGTAGCATTAGAAGCTTGGACCTTCTGCATGCAAAGCTGTGTAGCACTCATGGTGTTCTGAAGCCTCTGCTGCATGCTGAGAGTAATACAGGAACAATGGGTGCATCATTTCTAACATCCTGTTCTTCATACCTTGGGGTATCCAACACTGGCTTCTTTCAGAGATAGTTTACTGGACTTGCTCAAATAAAATGCTTTGACTAACTTTGACCTAACCAATTCCGTGCAGCAAGAACTGGTGTAGTTACCCCGTGATATGTTCTTACATCTTATTCTGCAGATGATGGCAAAGTACTAAAAGTGGGGATTGCTGGCATAGGAGGCCAAGACCCTCAGGAAATTAGCTTGGAAGAGATCAGTGTTTCAAAGGTACTGTGGAAATCTCATTGATCCGTAAAAGCCTTCTTGTTTATGGATCCACCAAGAAAGTGCCATGTTGCCAGACGTAACTTATGATGAATTTTTGCTAATTGAAATTAGAGACTTTGTCTATTGTGGGGAATGGTGGTTGCACCAATCAACATTCAGGATGTTGTGCTTTCCTTTTCTAATTGGAATCTTGGTGCAGAGCACCTTTTACCATCCTGGTGCCTTCAAGGTATATTTGGATTCCTTTGCCCATCAGTCCCAGAGAGCACAGCTTATTGAGATAAAACTTCTTTGGCTCCCCTTCAGCACATCTGGCTGGGGCTGATGAGAGTTGTACTTCAAAATATCTGGAAGGCATCAAGCTTGAAAAAGGTCGAAATAGCGCAGTAGCCAACTCCTGGCAGTTTTCCCTGGAAGCCAAGAAAGTTGATTTTTCCCTTCAGTATTGACTTCACTTGACCTTGAATGGATGACTTTGAACTAAAGGTTATGGCCTGCATATAGAAAGATGGAATATACATTTTTAAAAATAATGATCATAAGATACATGACTGCTGATGAAAATGGAAGGCATAGATCTAGCGTCCCTTCCTTGCAACGTATACTACAGAAGCAGCCAACACGATGCCCTCTGGGTGTTGTTGGGCTACAGGTCCCATAATTTCTGACCGTTAGCTATGCTGACTGGGGTTGATGGCACCTGTGCATTTCCCAGCTCCTTAATCAACTGTCCTAGGGCTTGGCTGTCTCTTGAGAGCCTACAGCAGCTTCTTACTTTTGGTGCATCAACCTAGAATTCTATTTGCTCTGCATTTAACTGGAGTGTTACAGGGCAGTGGAGAAATGGGAAGTAAACACACAGGGGGCAAGAAAGGCCCAAGCACACAACATATCTGGAGGGTGAAGACTGTTTTTGTGCTGGCAAAGTGTAAAACAATGGAGAACAAATTAGCCTGCTACTTTTCTGAACTCAACCTTCTGAATGCCAGTTTGATGCAAATCACAATTGGGACGAGAGCGTGGTTGCACTCAAGTCCTGCTTGGTGGTTTCCTGTAAGCATCTGGTTGGCCACTGTGAGGACAGAATGCTGGATTAGATTGGCCTCTGGCCTGATCCAGTAGGGTTGCTCTTCTTAGATTTTTTAGTAGCATACAAGAATGTCAGGAAGACAGCAGGCTTAGTTTATGAACACGCCAGTCTATAGCTGGGGTGGAATTTTGGGGATGCTAATACTGAATTCAGAATAGAAGTTTGCTGTGCTTGTTCAAACTTCTCCTGTCCTCTCTTTCTTGTAGATGTCTTCAGCCATCTTAGACATGCAGTTTTCTCCTAAGAGAGTAAGTCTGTATTTGTTAATCTACCAGTAGCATTTTTCTATAGGACAGCCTTCCGCAACCTGGTGTTTGGACTACAGTTCCCATCAGCCCCAGCATGCATGGCCAATGGCCAAGGAATAGAAGATAGCACAAAACATCTGGAGGGCACCAGGTTACAGAAGGCTGCTCCAGAGTACGTACTTCAGGGCAGGCTTCTCTCAACATTTACTAAATATGTTATGATTTTGAATCTTCCTTCCTGCTCCCATAAGATGTTTGTGTCCCCATACTCATGGGAGTCTGTCAGCTTTCATGACTTAATGGAAAGGGAAACAAAAGTTGATGCCTCTTTCTATTCTTGGTTCTGTGAGCAGCAGGAGGTGTTTGTGAGCACTACAAATGACCTGGTCCGGCTCTCCCTGTATCGCTGTGAACACTATGGCAAAACCTGCACAGAATGCTGCCTGGCTAGAGATCCCTACTGCACCTGGGATGGCAGGTCCTGCAGGCCCTACTTGCTCACCAAAAAAAGGTGAGTTCCCACTTTGTCCTTCTCTCCCTTCTTTAGCGTGCCCTCTCTGTCCTCCATACACTTCCTAGTACACTTTAGTTGGCATAGTTGGGATGGGGATCACCATCTAAACATGAGCATGTGCTATGGCTGTGTATACTGGATGACCTGTCTGGAGTTCTCTTTAGATCATATGACTTGAGCATCAAACATTTAAATTGGACTGTCTGTAAATCCCAACCTTCCTAACCCAACCAGCATCCAAGCTTAGGTCCCTTACTTCATTCTACATAGGGCTCCAATCCCAGCCACTTTCTTGCCTAGGCACCTTCTGGCTGTTGGGAAAGTAGAACACTGGCCATTAGCTTGAGCCATTCTGTGGGAAAGTTATGTATCTTTTCTTTGCCAGATGGTCATCAGATCACTGTAGGAAAAAGGTGCACGGGGGGGGGGGGAATGCAGAAATAGAGCACCTGTGACACTCCAGATCCAATCAGCCCCAGCCAGCACAGAAATAGTCAGAAATGATGGGAGTTAGAGTCTACCAACTTCTGGAGGGCCACTGGTTAGCTATCCTTACTATATAAGGCGACATGCTCAGCACTTCACCTTGCTGGAATGGAGAAGGAATGGTGAAGATGCACTGCCTCCTGGGCAAAGCAACACAAAAACAACTAGAGATTAAGACTGAAGAACTGGGGCCGCCACCACTCCATTCCCGAGCCATACTATCCCTACATGTCATTTTCGCATGCACTGCCTGTTAGGCCAAGCCCATCAGTCTCTTAAGAGAATCCAGATGTTCCTGAACATCTCTGAAACCTGGCTAAGCATATGCACTAACTGTCTTCCTTGCAGGCGAGCCCAGTGCCAAAATTTGCTGGAGGCCAATCCGATCAGCCAGTGCCAGGACACTGCAAAAGGTGAGTCAAAGGGCACTCTACTGGGCACACCAATGAGCTGCTAAGGCCACACCAAGCAGCAAGAGCCCACCACTGTTCAGTCTTGGGGGAAATGTAAAAAACAACAGCATCCCTTGCGCCAAAGCAGGCTTTAGTGTACCTCAGCCTTAGTTCTTGCCAAAAGTTTATGCAGCCTCCTCCTGATCACTCTCAGTGCTGCCAGGGTGATTTACCCACAAAACACATGCTTAAGTGGAGGTGGTTTAAACACAGAGCCCAAGAAAGACCACCTGGGAAGTGGCACTCATCTCATTCAAAGTGCCATGTTGATTTACATTGAGTTTTGCTGCTGTCAGGAGCCATTAGTGATTAATTTAGCCACAGCTGCTCAAAAGCTGGACATATTGAGGTGCTCACCTGAGTTTCCATAAACACTGTCAGCTCTGGATTTAGACACAGACGTTAATGTAAACCCAACATTTGGTTCTGGTTTGTGCAGGCTCCAACATACGGGATTCATGTTACTTTGCAAGGGATCCTTATCCTGCACCTTTAATACAGGCCCTTACTCTTAGCCTCTGTAGGTGTAAAGTAACACATCTATCATTGCACACTTCCATTGTAGTGACTTCCACTTTGGACTTGGCTAATGCTTCACTCTAAATTACCCACCTGCAAAAACTGCAGATAAGTAACTCCCTCTGTTTTGCACTCTCAGAAGGGAAATAAGTTTCTCTAAACCCATACATACAATGCCATCACCTTTACATTTTCTTTTCCCAAGTAGTAGCTGGATAGTAGTTAAAATAAATATTTCAAATGAAATTCAAAGTGGTACCTAGTATCTGAAACAAAACGCATACACAACACACTGGAAGTTTGCAGTGGGATTACTTCTTCCTACTATATTAACAATTTCTGTATTTGCTCATCAAATTTGCAGATGACACCAAACTGGGAGGGGTAGCTAATGCCACAAAAGACAGAATCAGAATTCAAAATGATCTTAACAGATTGGAGAACTGGGCGCAAGCTAACAAAATGAATTTCACTAGGGACAAATGTAAGGTTCTACACTTAGGCTGGAAGAACCAGATGCACATATGTAGGCTGGGGGGCACCTGGCTTACTAGCAGTAAATGTGAAAAGGATCTAGGGGTCTTGGTGGACCACAAGCTTAACATGAGTCAACAGGGGTGCCAACTTGAATAAAATATTGTGGGGGCCCTGTTAACCCCCACTCCACATAATTGTTCACATGATGGAGCACACACACCATTTGAATGAGAATGCCAATCAAATTTGTGGGGGCCAAAGACCCATGGCCCCTGGGAGTTGGCTCCTATGTGAATCAATAGTGTGATGCAGCAGCAAAGGCTGCATCAACAGAAGTATAGTGTCTAGATCAAGGGAAGTAATAGTACCACTCTATTCTGCCTTGGTCAGACCACACTTGGAATACTGTGTCCAATTCTGGGCACCACAATTCAAGAAGGATGTTGACAAGCTGGAACATGTGCAGAGGAGGGCAAGCAAGATGATCTAGGGTCTGGAAAGTAAGCCTTAGGAGGAGCACTTGAAGGAGCTGGGTATGTTGAGTCTGGAAAAGAGGGGGCTGAGAGGAGATGTGATAGTCATATTCAAATATCTTAAGGGCTGTCACATAGAAGAGGAAGCATGCTTGTTTTCTCCTGCTGTTGCGGGTAGGTCATGAACCAATGGCTTCAAGTTTCAAGAAAGGAGATTTCAATTAAACACCAGGAAGGACTTTCTGACAGTAAGAGCTGTTCAGCAGTGGAACAGACTCCCACAAGAGGTGGTGGACTCTCCTTTCTTGGAGGTTTTTAAGCAGAGGTTGGATGGCCCCTTGTCATAGATGCTTTAGGTGAGATTCCTGCATTGCAGAGGGTTGGACTAGATGACCCTTGGGTCCCCTCCAACTCTAAGATTCTTTGATTCTATGATTTAGTGCAAAACGCAAAAAAACAAAAAAAACCTCCTTGATCAGTGATTCCCAAGAGCAACTATGTGTAACTGTGGTTATGACCATATGCAACTGTCAGAGACTGTATTTGCTGTAGTTAAGAGCAAAGTTTGTAGCAGAGCCCCAGTGAAAATTGAAGGGGGGAGGTTATCTGCTTCCTTCTCCAGTTGTGGCCATCCTGTTGGTGTAAACACATTTCAAGGGGCTCCTGACCATCAAGAGCAGCTCTGAGGCAGAGACAGGCAGTGCTTCAATGGTAAGAAGGTGAGATATCCCCATTTGGCAAGCTGAACTCAGCTGGTGGGTCTTAGGATCTAAGCCAATTGATATTAACTGTGGAGGAGACATACAACCCCACTGTTTATACAGGTGTTTAAACTCAGGAGAGCACATACACCCTCCAGCTAAACTGCACGAAGGCACTTCACCACCTCCTCCTCTTAACTTCTGAGGGGGAAGAGGCCATTGAACAATTAGTCAACTCTTTTGAGAAGGTAATAAACGTCTTCAACTTCCTTGCAGGAAAGCATTTAATGATTACCAGAGCTTAAACATTAAATGTTAAGTTCAAGTCCCCAGCACAAATAGTGGGTAGGGGGACTGGGGCTTTACAAAGCACATGGTAGCTGTGCTTGTCCACAAGATAAAACTTGGAATCCACATTCAGGCAAATCCTTTGCAAGGACCAGTCAAAATGCCTCCAAAACGTGGAAAGCTGCCCAGTTCTCTAGAACTCTTCATCAGACAAGAAGTTGCACAAAGCAGGGGGTTGAGAAGGTAGAAACGTGCGGTTGGATATCGTAGCCATGAGGTCTGCATGTACAAGATGTGCACAGTATTGTGTACTATAGCCAACACAGATTGTTGCTGAGGGCGGGGGGAATGAATGCAAAGAACTGCTGAATAAATCAAGACAGTCCCACAGGGTTCAGGGAGCAACTAATTAGTGCTCAGTCTGCTAAAAAGATAGTATTTTGCCCAACACAAGGGGCAATGACCCTGTTTATCACTTCCCACAATACCAAGGGGCCGGTGTTGAATGCTACTGCACACAGAACTCAGGAAAAGAACAAGAGGTCTCATGAGGTTTTGCAAATGGCCTTCACCAGTATTTAGAATTCTGAGTCTGGAAGCATTCGCCAGTCATGAATACTACATAACTTACAAGATCCCAGGAATGCTGAATACCAACAGTCAAGAAGTTGTTGATACTGCAAATATCTAATCCTCTATACATGTGGGAAGGCTCTTTTCATATACCATAACTCACTAATGGAAGAGGCGAGATATTTGTTGAGTTTCTGAGCAAGTCATTATAATGAGGGCTAATTCAAGCACAGAGCTCACAGAGACTTTGGTTTATCCAGGTGGGTATAATATAGTGTTATCCAACTTATAAATGCCCTGCAAGTGCTCTTTGAAAACCTACTTTTAAGTCACTGTAAACTGTCATCAAAACGACAGTTTTAGTATGTAACTTTGGGAATACATAAGACATGTGTGTGTGTGTGTGTGTGTGTGTATCTGGCATTATGTATTTAAAACACCCATGTGTTATTTATTTAATATTTGAAATAGTCTTGAGTTTCCACTTTTATTTTGATTTTTTTTAAAGTAGTTGTTTATCTCTGTGCTTCAGAAAATTAAATAATCATTTGAAGAAAACTAACTGCTATGTGAAGGGGAAAGGGGTTCTTGTGCTGTCTGACTGTAGCCATTTTGAGTCTTCTATTTGTATTTACAGTCATACCTTGGAAGTTGAACAGAATCCTTTCCAGAAGTCCGTTTTGACTTCCAAAACATTTGAAAACCAAAGCGCAACTTCTGGTTGACTGCAGGAAGCTGCTGCAGCCAATCGGAAGCCGCGGAAGCCCTGTTGGACATTCAGCTTCCAAAATAATGTTTGAAAACTGCAACAGTCAGGAGCCGAAACATTCAAGAACTAGGCTGTTCGACTTCCAAGATACGACTGTACACTGCAGAAAGTAAATCAGGTATAGCTTTCCCTAACAGAGGCATAATGGCACCAACTAGTACAATATATAAAATATAGGAAGCGGCACTATGCAGTCAGTTTGTTGGTCTAACTCTGCATGATTTATAGTGATTGGCAGTGCCTCTGCTGGTTTCATGGCCAGGGTCTTTCCCTACCAGGAGATGCCAGGGACTGAACATGGGGCTCTGCATGTGCAAATCATCTGCTTGGCCCACTGAGCTACAACACTTTCTCTCAGGAAAGCTACAGAAAGGAGATGGAGGGTGGTGGACTGCATTCTAGAGAACCTGCATGGCTCTTCCAAAAACCCATTTCTAAGAGTAATGACCACAGAACTGGCGGGGGGTAGGTGTGCTGGGACTGACATGTTAAGGTTTGGAGGCGTAGAGAGAACTGCTTGCCTTTTTGCTACAGGCTTTTCATCTGAGAGGACGCAGGTGGCGCTGTGGGTTAAAGCCTCAGCGCCTAGGACTTGCCGATCGAAAGGTCGGCAGTTCGAATCCCTGCGGCGGGGTGCGCTCCCGCTGCTCGGTCCCAGCGCCTGCCAACCTAGCAGTTCGAAAGCACCTCCGGGTGCAAGTAGATAAATAGGGACCGCTTACCAGCGGGAAGGTAAACGGCGTTTCCGTGTGCAGCTCTGGCTCGCCAGATGCAGCGATGTCACGCTGGCCACGTGACCCGGAAGTGTCTCCGGACAGCGCTGGCCCCTGGCCTCTTAAGTGAGATGGGCGCACAACCCCAGAGTCTGTCAAGACTGGCCCGTACGGGCAGGGGTACCTTTACCTTTACCTTTACCTTTCATCTGAGAGCGTGTTCCACAAAAAGCTTGTGTAGAGGGTAAGACAGTTCCCCTCTCCTTCTAGTCAACCAACCCCATCTTTGTCCTTTTCACACAGGAATCTCTATGGCTGAAGAAAAGGTGGTGTTTGGTGTACAGAACAACTCAACTTTTCTTGAGTGCCTTCCACGTTCCCCGCAGACGGCTATCCGTTGGCTTGTGCAGCGCAGCAATGCACCAGTCCTAGAGGAGGTATAGCAGTGGGGAAGGAGACGTGGTAGTGGGGTTGTTTCTTTGGCCCCTGGGGAGCCATGGGAACAAAGGATTTCATTGCTGTGCAGGGGAAGGAGAAAGCATGTGTTTAAATAATTTATTTTAGACATTTATTTATATACCACTTACTCATCGGCATTGCTAAGAGCTGCCTTTCTTCTGGCCAGACTGCTAAACAAGCAGATATTGTCTGCTTTCTTTGCAGATTGGGAGCATGGGCCGCTTTTCAATCCTAGAGCAAGGGCTGCTGATTAATCAGTTGACCCAGGAGGATGCTGGGATCTACCAGTGCCAAGGGACGGAGCACTCCTTCTCCCAAACCCTCACCTACTACAGCCTGCGCATCATTGGGCACCAGGCCATGGAGGCTTTCACCACCAGGCGGAGCAAGAGCACAGAAGAAGCAGGAGGCCCATACGGCACCATCCCTGCATCAGCGCCAGAGCTGCAGCTGCATTACAAAGGGTACTCATGGGCCATGGGTGCCCCTGGCACTAATTTGGATGAGCTTTGCGATGCTCTCCAGCGGAGGAAAAGGCGGAGACAGAAAGGATGGAGCCCAAAGTGGCAGCAGCATCCTTTAGAAAGCAAGAGAGGCAGAGTCCGTCGGCAGCCTGCGCCCCCGTAATGTTATGCAAGGAACCCAAACGGACTCAGCAGGCACTCTCTGGAGACCTTTTGCAGCCAAGAGCCCTTCGCAGACACATCCACTGCATTTACGGCCTCCAGATCCCACTCACTACATAGGCCAAGAAAGGCCAGTGAGTCCTTTCTGAAGCTGAAGCTCTGGGTTTTTGCCTTCTTCCTCCCCTTGGCTACCAGAGGAAGGGATATACTTGCAAAGTGTGCAAAGTGTCTACAAGGCAGCCTGAGGAGTGCAGTGGGATCGCCTTTTCCAGCCTATGTCATGCGGGATGGACTGACCAGCCTGGTTTGCCTTGTGATACGACTCCTCTGTAAAGATTGGACAAGAGAGCTTTACGCTCTTTACATATCATATAACACATATTTTGTAGTTCTCTTCACTTTGTTTTCCTAATAAATTGTGTCCATTAAAGACACTGGGGGTACAGTTTCTGAGAGACCTTTTATGCACCTGCCAATTGCATGATGAGTATTTGCAACTCCATCTATGATAAGTGATATACACCCCAGGGGTAAAATTAGGAATTGGGTGGGGTGGGAGCTGTGTTATGATCAAATACAAAAGTGTGAGAATCAGGGCCCTTCCATGCCTGGCCAGTGTTAGGCAGGGTGATACACTTGAATGATGAGTTGTGTTTCCCGAAGACTTGGGGCCACTTCACCCTTCATGCAGTGACAAATGGGTATTCATGACAAGAAAAGGCAGCTCAACCTCACTCACTGCTGTCTGTATCTACCCAGCTGCAAGTGTGCAATTGTCTCATATAAACGTTAAGGCCTTAAAACATATTTGCAAATGTAGGTGATGCAGCCTTCTGTTTCTGACAGTGAGCAGAGGTCTGCTCTAGCCAAGAACCATTTAGCAGTGATCTGCCTCATCCCTATGTCTTGTTTTAACATCCAGCCACTGTCCTTGCTGGCCTTTTTCTAAACTGGTTTTTGTTGGGGTTTTATAGCTCATGGGCAGAAAATGCTTTGCACACAAAAGAACTTGGGTTCCATTGCCCATTTAAGAATGGATAATACACAGCTAAAGAGGACTATTTAACTGAAATTAAAAATGTTGGCATTAACATGGTCACCAGACTGCAGGTTGTGATAAGGGCAGATGAAGTGAGTGGGAGGGCGGGGGAGGTGACCCCCTGCATTTTTGGCATTTCTACATGGTGACAGGTCATGTGCCAGCTCCTTATCTGCTTCAGCAACAGACAAAGCCACCTTACACAGAGTAAAGATATCTGTCCATTTAGCTCAGTATTATCTGCAATGACGGACAGCAGCTCCCCAGGGTTTCAGGTGCGGGTCTTTCTCAAACCTTCCCAGAGAAGCCAATGACTGAACCTGGGAACTTCTGCATACAAAGCATGAGATGTAGCCACTGAGCTATTGCCCCTCACTGGAACATTTTAAATAAAGAGACACCAATTTTCAAATTTTGAGGTAATTACCGAGCAGCTTCTATTAAACATAATTAATGTTACAGACAGTGCTCAAGTGGGAGTTTCATTTCATATTAGACCAGACTCAATTATGACTAGATATTTAACGGCCGGTTTTGTTGGGACATAACTGCAGTGCTCAATGTTTGGCACTCTTGTACTCACCTCTCCTTCTGATCCGTCGGCCGAAACCCTTTTCACAGTATCTGCCAGAAAAAAACTGAACCAAAATGTAAAATAATGCAATGACGACATCAAAATTGAGGAGCTTTTGATTGAATTGTTGATGTTAAGAAACTACGGAATCCCTGGGTAATTGGATGTACAGATATAATAAATGGACAGCATTTTGTAGAGGACCATCACATTGAATGTCACAACTTCCCAAATATTCAATTTCACCTCAGCCTATCACATTTTGAGTTTACATAGCAGAACAGGAACTGGTTAGCAGTACCTACCAGTGCCTACATCAGTAGTGGAAAACAGGATTGATTACCTTCAACTGTTCTGCAAAAAGGGTTCGCTGGGCAGGCACACATGTAGGGATGTGAGTGTACAGCCTCAGTGTGGGTCTCCCAACAGGGTGCAAGCTGCCTTAGGCTAAAACTGTATCACCTCATGAGTAAGGATCAAGTGCCCAGGTTGGCACTAAATAACAACTCCCATCCAGAACAGAAAAACATAGAAGTATTGTTATATGTTCTGCTTCAGATAGTTTCTAACCAGAAATGGAGCCACTTGAAGCACTTGTGAAAATTGGCTTCCATTGACCTGGAACTGGGTTTCAAACTCCATTCCAGTGCTTCCCTAAAAAATCTCTTTAGCTGCATCCCTCTGTGCCATGTAGGGTGGGGGAGGCACAACTGTGCATGTTTGCTAAACTCAGAATAGACCCATTGAAATCTATGGAGTTAAAGTTACTTTAGCCCATGGATTGCAATGAGCCTACTCTGAGTATGACTTAGTTGGATATCATCCTTGGAAACCATCAAGAGGGAAGCAGAAAGAGAAAGTTGTGATATGGAATCTCTAGTTAGTATCTGACATAGTGACATCTGAAATACAGATGTTAGGTTGTCAGAGCATTTAACAACAGACCATCCTAGCAGTAAATAGGAGAATTCACAGTTCAGGTCTCTCCATTGTATAAGATGGGTGGAGAACTTCTGGGCTGGCTAGATCTTAACCTTCCCACCCCCAGGTAGGCCAAATCTGCCAGGTAGGCAGCTACATCACCATGACTGCAGAGATACAGCACTTTGACTTCCTGAGTGTCAGGGAAGGCAAGTCTTAAAAACCATCATTTCCCTCCCATATAGTAAATTATTTAGCAGCTGAAGCTTTTGTGTTAAAGAAAACACGCAGAGTAGAAGCAACTATATGAAGATCCCTTATGTAAGAAGTGGCTGAGAGGCCTGAACTTTCTGGTCCTTGTAATAGTAAAGTGTATTCTCACCAGAACCCACTACAAAACAGCATTTGTAGCTTATAGCAAATACAGTTTGTGGTTTGGATATTCTTATGGGGTTTAGGCCTATCACAAATATCAACTGTGCCTCAAGGCTTTTTTGCGTAAAAGCATGTTTCAACAAATACTTAAGGGGCACCCTGTGCAAAAATCTGATAGTCCCCTTAGTAGAAAAACTGGGTTGAAACTGGGTGAAAGCAAATATCCACCTTCTTGATAGGCAGGCTGTCCCATCATTCAGACTTCTGTCGAAAAGTGCTTGGCTGATCCAAGTGTTGTTTATTACCGAAATGAACTTTTGCCCCTTCAGGTACCAAATAACCATCACCTACCTGCTGTACAGACAGCTGCCCTGATACAGCTAAACCTAGTTATTATGATTTACATACCTTGAAAATCAACGAAGCAAGTTAGTTACATGTAGCAAGTCACACTGCTTTCAAGGGACATGGTAGCAACTGATTTTAGCCATATGGCAGCCAGCGTATATTTATGCTTGAAAACAAACACCAAATTCATTCCAGACCAAAATCATTGGACTGTTGTAATGTTTGAAGTTTATTTTTTAAAAAAGAGAGAGAATTGATAGGCATTATACCAACTTACAATTTATTATTTTTTTAAAAAAATGACATGAAACACAAGTAAAAATAAATACATCATATAAACAACAAAATTGTTCAATGTCTCTGTTCTCGGGTAAGCGCATCCCATTGGACAGAGAGATGAGGGAAGCACATGACCCATGCGTGCAACCAGCCGACCAACTGACGCTGCTACAGAAATGCCATTTCCCCACCCCCCCAATCACAAAAGACAGGCCACAAACTAAAGGCGGAACAGAAACAAACCAAGAAAACCATTGGATTCACTCAGCTCCCCTGTACAAATGGATTCAATGGAGGGACAGAGAACGCAAGCTGGGAAACTAATAATATAGGAACCCCAAGAAGCAATGCAGCTGTGGGCAGCTGTTAGTGGTCTTGTTTCAATACAGAGCAAAATAAGAAGAAAAAAGATCCCTCCTCCTCTGCTAGCTTCTCCCATTCTTTGCTGATCCTCCCTGAACTGGCAGCACCCTCCCACCTCTCCTGGAAATCTGCTTTCTTGTTTTGAGTTACCAGGAGCAGACATTCCCACAAAGACTAAACGGCCTTTCACTTGTAAATCAACAGGCTTGACTTAATCTGGTTTTGACGTTAAAGGGGGGGGAATGCAAGAGGTTTTGTTATTATTTTTAATCTATCAATGTTTAATTTCTCTGTTTAGTGGGTCCACAGACAATTTCCCCCCAGTTTAGTAACTGTACATCTATGGTAGCTAAAACAAGATTTCAGCACAAATACATGTATAATTTTATTGACTTGCCATATCTTCCCATGACCATTTGCACTGCTGTCATTTGATCCCCTAATTCTGATAAAAAATATGAGCCGGTTTTCTTTACAACTAGCAATATGTCCGTCATGGTGAGAGAGGCAGAGAGGATGCCCATATATTTGCAGGGACTCCTGGCGGATGCAGTCAGATTTTGTCTCCTCAAAACTCTGCCTGAAATTGCAGCCCATTTAACTTTGTCCTATAGGAGCCAATGGGCTATTTTGAACACAACACTAACCCACATTTCAGTGTATGGGTTGTGAACCTGGGGCCCTCAGCCTAATTTCTGGTGGGCTGAGGGAAGGGAAGGGATAGTGGGGGGGCAGGGGAGCCAAAACAGATGGAATGAAAAGAGCCATCTGGCAGCTATTGCTTTATACCTCTAGCAAGAGCAGTTGGTTGCTCCCCTGGCCTCACCCCCCATTCGCTCTGGCCTACCCAAGTTTGGCATATGACCCCCAACAAATTACTCCTGAGGGAATGTGGCCCTTAGCAGACAAAAAGGGGTTCCCCACCCCTGCTTCAGGGCAATGACAATGCAACTGGGTGATCCTTGGGCTCACGTTATTCCCCTGGCATGCCTGCTTTCACTTCCATTTCAAATTAACTACAGCTTTCCCTGTAGATCAAACTCAAGACAAATAAACCATAGTTGTTGAGACAAGTCAACTTCAAACCACAGTTTAAGAAGTTGCCTTTTCCTAACATAATTAAGGTAAATTAGTTTACCTTTCACTTATAATGCCGAAACTGTGGTTTAATCTAATACAGAAGCAGAAGTTTCCAATGTCCTTATGGCTGTGCCAAAGTAGAAGGAAGTGCACGAACCCAAGGCCTGATGTGTTTTGTCCTCATCCCTCTTAACTATGGGTTAGTGTTATTGCAAACAAAGTGATTGAACATCAAGTCTGCTCTCACCTGACAAATCCCATTCAAGTTCCATCTCTTGGTCATATGAAAGTGTGACAAAGAGACAGCACCGAGAAATTAGTATACATGCATATACACACACATATAACCCTTACCATGGTTGTGGTTTAAGTCCCTCAGTTCTATGCCCACAACAATTTAAAGCCATCCATCACAGGCAGTATGTGTCCAAACAAAATCGTGATCAGTTTAAAATTGTGGGCTGCCCGAAGCTGGAGCAAAATGGAGAGTGTACCATCAAGGTCCAGGAAACATCACAGTTTAAGGTCACCTCTTTCCCCATAGCATTTATTAAAGGGGTCAAGTTCCATTCTGTATCACTCAAGACTTAATAGTGTTGCTCTAAAGCTGTTGAAGAAATGCTACAGTATATGTAAATCACCTTCCAATGAACAATGTGGCCTAAAAAGGACAGTGCAGAGGCTCCTGGGATATGCACCTAGGGTCTGTATTAGCATCTGTAAAAAACTGAACACCCCAAGTTTCCTTCCTCAATTCCTTTGTTGTCTGAAATTTTGCAGTGCAAGTCACACAGGGCCAAGCAGAGTCAACCAGGGTTAGCCTCAGGAACACAACCAAGAACCAGCAAGAGAAAGAAACGTTATTGGAGATATGGGAGACAGGGACTGCCCAGGTCCTGTGGGTGGATTCAGAGATCTCTCTACAGCACAAAACTATAGACGCTGCTTTTGAGTGGACACTACATTCCTGGGGATTACAGCTGCATCAATGAAGGGACCTTTCTGATATTCTGCTAGGTTAAGTCACTAAGCCATTCTGACCCAGCTCTTGTCTCAAGCATTCTCTGCCCTTCACAGACAAGGCACAGCAGCTTTCCCTCTGTTGTCGGAAGCCACAGCTTCATAGGGGACGCTGAACACCTGGGACATTTGAAGTATTTTGAGAAGGAGGCTGCACTGTGCCCTCTAGGAGCAACAAGGACGCAGAGTGGAAGAGTGTTCACTTCATTCCCGTTGGCAAGGGAATTCTCTCTCAGCAAGCGCTGGGGAATGAAAGTTTCAATCACTTGGAGACAAAACCAGTATAACGCCCTACAGGTGGGAAAGAGACCCAGCTCAGGCACTTGCTGAAGTAGAGGCATCTGTCCCAACAAAGTACTTCTCTCCAAAGGTTACAGAAAGTGGTTGGTCTAACAGAAGGTATTAGGGGAGACAGGGAGGTGAAGTGGAGTTTGTCAGTCGTGCAAATACGTTCTCAAGCATTCCGCTAACATTAGAAGATTAGTTAAGAGAGAGAGAGAGAGAGAGAGAGAGAGAGAGAGAGAGAGATGTGCATAGACAGACAGACGTAACATTTTTATAGCTTTCTTAACCAAGTACAAAAGCCAGTTTTTCAAAATAAGGTATTTTAAAACCTAAATAATCCATGTGATGCAACACTGCCATCCAGTGGCCAGAGTAGTAAATTACAGGTGTACACACCATTTTCTACAGCTAATAGCTACCTCCCATTCCTATTTAAAAGGTGGTTACAAGGCCTAGTTTACTTAATCCCAGATGTATCTATTCCCTCTATTACAGTGAGGATGAGCTAAAAACCTGCCTAGTCCAGTGACCCCTCCTGAGCCCTTTGTACATTCTTCAAAAGGAACAAGAGAATCAGAAGGAAGCACTGTTTGAAGTAATGGACAGAGCGTATCAGCCTGTCCTGTCAAAATTTGTTACTCAGTTGAAATGAGGACAGGAGCTGGCAAGATATCTCAGGTTATCATTAGCTATGCTGCCCCAAACCAACACACTGAAGACTGAGCCTGCCTGAAGCCTAAAGTAATGACATCCTTCTCCAAAAATGGCTTAGGCTTCAGCAGCTCTAAAACCTTGCTGCTCAAGCAAGAACCCACCTTGCCTACCATCCGGTCCCCAAGTCCACTTATCGAGGGTTGCAAAAGACAGCTGAGTGAGTTTACAGTACAATCAGTGTCATCATATTTTGTATGAGGTGGACACATACAAATCACAAAAGGGCATGACTCACAGACGTACCATGGCCAAGTCTTTGGAGAAACGCGAATGGACACCATCAGTTAATTTGCTTTGTTATTTTTGTGGGGGGGTTGTGTTTGTTTGTTTTTTATTCCCATGGTGCATCCAAAGACAAGTTGTCCAGAAGTTTGCTCAGAACCCCTCGGTTTTCAACTCCTAGGATATGTTAAAGAAGAAAGCACTATTTTAATGTTTTTATTTTAAAATAATTAAAAGTAATTTGCATAGCTAACTGTAAATCTAAGGCTTCTACGAATGGTGAAGTCAGGTCTGACAGACAGTGTCCCATAAACAGAGAAAAGACAGGAAGCCCATCATTTCATGCTTTTTACGGTTCATACAAGCGCGCGCGCACACACACACATACAGAGAGAGCTTTCAGAACCAATATGTGGATCACCTAGCCACTACCTCTTGAACTGTAGGTCTTGGCAGACCTCAAATAGTGTGGACAAAGGCTGAATTCTCAAATTCTGTAGGATGGAGAGGTTTCCACATGAGGGGGCAGTTTTAACCACCTAACAAGGGTAAGATGAGAATGGGGTTTCATTTACCACTATCCTGAAAAGGCTTCCTTAGCACAGGGGGCTGGCAACCCTCTCGTTCATTCCCTGCCATGGACATGCAGTGCTTGCCCTCTTTCCCCTGGAATGGCACTTCTTTAAAAGCCTGAAGAGAGTACCTGGTTCCACTTTATAAGAGAGACTCTGGGTGCCATTCCACTGTCTCTGTTATATGTATCCCACCCCCCAGCAGAAAGACAGACACTGGTCTTTCTGCCTAAACCGTGGAACTCACTCCCTTCATTAAGCCTGCTATTAGAGCTCACAGCTTCTCCTTATACACCCTTGTGGCAACATATAAACGGAGCAAGCATGTACCAGAGCCTAGTCACAGTGTAGAGGACATGCCTCTCCAATGGCTTGAATACTTTCTTACTCACAATCCACATAAGTGGTGGGATCCTGCTTGCGTAACCAACCTCTCCAACAAACGTGGAGGGCATGTTTAACTGTTACTTAGTACAAGGGAGAATGCTAGACACCAAGCAGGGTTCCAGCTGACACTGAAGTAACCACCTGCAGTGTTGCTGCATGTTCAGAGGGACAAGGAATACAGGGGCTGTTAGATGTTTTATCAGCTGAACAAGTGTTGGAAGCAGACTGGGGGGGGGGGTGCTGTCTCTTGGTCCTGCACACTGCCTCTGCTTTGATCAAGCAGCTTATTCACCACCCCCAATTCTTCCCCATGCAGACCATCCTGCTTTCAGTAGAGGCCATTGTTTACAGCAAGGAAAAAGCAGAAAAGGAAAGAGAATCCCAAAATAAATAGTTTGTTTTCGTTAAATAAATTAACAAATCTGTTCTGCAGAAGGAGAAGGTCAGTCGGATCAGTGTCAACCATTAACACAGACAGCAGCAAGGTTCTCGAGCGCATCCCTTTCGTAAGACGTTCGACTTACTGTGGTCAACAGGAGCCTGACTGCTAAGCTTTCTTCTACTCGCTCCTCGGTAGTGGGTGGGGTGGCAGAGGGAGAGTAACCACTACACAAAGCTAGAGAGGGACGTAGGAAAATCCTCGCAATTCCTCCACTGAGCACTACCTCACTAAAAGACTGGTACAAGTCCTAACCCAACCCTGCTGAAGAAGCCAGTGTGAAGCTGAGCCGACAAAGGTCCCTGCCTTCAAATGGATCTCATGGGGAAGGCAGCAGGAGAGCTGCACCCCATCACCGCTTCTCCCTTACTCCCGATACCACCTGATGAGGGCCTGGTGAAGACCACCAGACTCACCTGTCTTCAGCTTTCAGATGGATGAAAGACAAAACTGGTTTTCACATAGACCCTGCCCCACCCACACCCTCCCACCTACACATTACATATTGCCTGCTCCTTCCAAACCCGCCTCCCTCCCTCCATTAACAATGCTATTCATCATCATGTCTCCTAGGGTACAAACTCACCCCCTATTTACTATGGGGTACTGAACTTTCACAGATAAGGCAGTTCGTGTTTGAGAGTTATTCCACAGACAGAGAGAGAGAGAGAAAACAACAAACCAGTGTCTCCAGCCTAACAAAGGGCACTGAAACGTAATGGCAGGTCTCCCTTTTGGACAACTCAGAGCGCAGGAGGGAAAGTCAAGGAGGCACTCCTATGGTTTACAGTATTACTTCCCTCCTGCAACTCTCTTGCTTCCCCACTCTTGGGTGGGTGTCCATTCAATACAGTTCCCCATACAATGCAGATCTCGGACAACTAAAAACGCCACCTTCCTTTCCAGTCTCCTCCACCTCTGCTGTGTCCTGGATGGAAACCCTTGGCCCCAGAAAGGTCCAGTGAGGATTTTGTTTTTTGTTTATTTATTTTTGCCTGCCGGCCGAGTTGAGCTCTAACAAGAGACTAGGCCCCTTACTTCCCCGTGATCTCTATTACATCGTCATCTTTGTCCTCATCCTCGTTGGAGCTGCAGCCCACCTCAGAGACCTCGTGGGTGTCAAACGGAGGCACCTGGGACCGAAGGAGGCTCCCAGCTGGATATCCTGAATGAGGGGACATGAAGCCAGGATAGGCAGACGCCATGCTCCTGGGAAGGCTGCTGGGCAAGACTGGGGATGGAAAAGGAGCAAACATCCTGGGCTCAGGCAGGAGTGACTGCGTGAAGGGCAGCGAGTAGTTGGAGAGCATCCCCGTCATGGAGGGGTTTAACATGAAAGAGGGGACGCTGGCGGTGGCTGAGGTAGCAGCAGAGGAACTAGCAGTGCCGGCTGTCAGCAGAGGGTCAGTAGTCACAGGAAACACCAGGTGGGGGTCTGAGAGCAAGCTAGGCAGCTGGTAATAGGAGGAGCCTGTGCTCATGTACAAGGAGTTGCCTGCTTGGGGAGGAAATGGGTGGGCTAGGTTGTGGTTTAAGGGAACAGAGGGCATGGTGAACCCACCAGAGACAGGGTACCCACTTTCATATGGCTGGACTGCTGTGGGCAGCGGCCGCTTCTTCTGCTGCCGATGGGCCTGCTCCTCCGGGCCGGAAGGCGACGTGGACTTGCGCTTGTTGCCTCTTAAGTCCAGCACGGAGTGGTTGTCACCGTGGTGGCTGGTGGCCGGCAGGGCTGAAGAGGACGAGGGAGCTGTACCACGAGTCCCTGCTCGCTGCTGCTCAGTTCCACGAGCTGCTAATGGGGCTGTGTTGTCTTTCCGGGCTGGGTGTCCGGGTGCCGCGTTAGTGCTAGGGGAGTTGTGTCTGGACTCACGGGCAGCAGCCGCCTCCGCATACTGTTGCAGTTCGCTGATGATTTCGGGGCTGTCGGGGGAGATCGGCCGAGTGAGCTCCTCTGTGTTGGGAAGCTTGGGCGAGGAGGCATTATGCCGGCCGTTGCTTGTGGATTCCAGAGATGGCCCTTGGGATCCTGTGAACGACAGAGGCACATCAGTAGATAAGACCAGGGAAGTAACAAGAGGCAGAACTAGGGTGCTGGAAAAGATGGCCTGAGTCTGCCCTCTGCTTAAGATCAACCTGGGGAGCTCTACTCTGCCCATCTTTTGCAAGAGTCTGAGAGGCACTTGAGAGACAGGCTTCTAGCATTGGCTACAAGACTAGGCAGTAGTTTCCCCATCGCAATTTGCCAGGCCCCTTCTCGTTTTTAGATCAACACTTTTAAAAAATGTTTGCTTTTTAAGATGTGATCTTAACCTGCTAATTAGCTGCATTTGTTATCTGAATACCTAATGTCTGTATTTTGTTTTAGCTCTTATTATTTCTTTATTTTAGGCGAAGAGCTGTGGCTCAGTAGTAGAGCACCTGTTTTTTCATGCAAAGGGTTCCAAGTTCAATCCCTGGTGTCTCCATGCAGGGCTGGGAGAGACCCTGTTTGAAACCCTGGAGAGCTGCTGCCAGCCAGAGTAGGGAATACTGACCTAGATAAACAAATGAGGGATAGCTCAGCTGGTAGAGCATAATCTTAGGATTGTGGGTTCAAGCCTCGTGTTGGGCAAAAGATCCCTGCATTGCAGCAGGTTAGACTAGATGATCCCAGTGCTCCCTTTCAGCTCTGCAATTCTATGAATTGTCCGACTGAGTTTAAGGCAGCTTCCTATGCTGACATTGTAAGTTATTTCCGAGAGTTTGTTAAACCAAAAGAGAGGGTTATGAATAAGTAAATTAAAACCTCCAAAGGATATCCCTAAAGAAAATCCTTGCCAGAATAAGCATCTTACCCGAGGCAACCATGCGGTGATCATCACTGCCCTTTGGCTTGCCAGTGGTGCGAATAGCAAAGATTCGTCCATCGCTGGTCCGGATATATGTCCCTAAATGAGAGATGGGTGGAAGTTGTCAGAAGTAAGCCAGAAGAAAACTTATGACCAGCTGAATAGGGCGCCCTTATGTTCAACATTACAGAGAATCGCCTTCACTTTCTGCATTGCCTACACATGCTAGACAATGCAAGTAAAGTTTTGAAAGAAAAGCTTTGCTCATCAACTTCCTACAAAGACACAGCATCAACACTCTCTTATTTCCTTGTTCAAATTCTAGGATAAAATTGTGAAGCTGACAATTAAGACCTCCTGAGTGATATCACCATGTGTTAGACTAAACAGTCAATCACAAACAAAGGTCATGAGGAGCAAACTCTGCGTGTGCCTGACCCTGGTCAGTTTGAATGAGAGATAAGGGGTTTCTGAACTAGGCTTCAAAGGCATTTATTGCAGTAGTAGATTCCCTAACACCTCTGTAGTGACACAGTTTGCCTCCTCTTCTTGCCTATCTATACAAAAACATAGCAGCCCCCTCACCTATCTCAATTCATAAAAGAAAAACTGAGAAATGGATACACATTTTCTTTGCCCAAGAAAGACAGGGTTTTTTTATTTACCTTTAGTTCCACGGATAATGTGGATGCTCTCTCCAGCACTGATCCTTGCCTGCACGTCAGTGGAAGTGTTTGTACCTGGGATCACTATATCTGAAGTGGAGCAAACAGTACATATGTGACACATTGTGTACATTTACAAAGGAAAATTCAGCCAGAAAACAAGTGAATAAATGCTTCCAAGCATCTGCCTCAGTTTTTGGACTGCAGCTCCCAATAGCCCCAGCTCACACAGGGCCACCAGTTAAACAAAAGCTGAAATGCACTCTGTAAAATGTGAAAGCAGCATTTATTTACTTTTCAAAATAAGTGTATGAGAAAAAACATTTACTTCTGGGAATGAATACTTATATACTTATACCTTTGTTATTCAGCTGGTGTGTTGAGATCCACAAGCGAGTCACACCAAGCGAGACTCACCTAAGGTATGTTGCAGCCGTGGCATCACTATCATTTTCTCTCTCTTTCCAGATATTTTGTTTTGTTTTTAAGAGGAAGGTTGGAAAGCACACAGACCTCTAGTACCTTTAATGGCTGTGCAAAAGATGGAATTTTCAAAAGGCAAATATTTTCTCTCGCTTGCATGACAAGCAGCATCTACCGAAATTCCATCTCCTGTGCAGCTATTGAAGGTACAGGAGCCCTGATATTCCTAGGGCAAAAATAAGAGATGGACATGCAGGTATAACTAATCAAAAGCAGGCATATTATAAGGCAGGTCCTGGCCTTGAAAGGTTAACGACAGCTGCCTTATATGGTCAGTTTTAACATCAGAGGGCTAGCAACACATTTCACTTTAACGACTCCCCTTTGCAGCAACTTCCATTTCCAATAAAGCTGGAAAGCAACTGACCTGTTGTGGTGACAATCTTCTGTACGAGGACACCAGCTCGCTGCAAGTAATTGATGGGAAAGTTGATGCCAGGATTGGAAACTGATGCTGATCCCATACTGCCCAACGGCACATGGCGCGGCATCATAGGAATGGGAGTGGACTGAACGGGACGTACGCTTGCCACCGGCCTCTCTTCACCTTTGAGGCTTGGTCGCCTATGGGGGGGAAAGAAAGGAAGGAATCAGCACTTCACAGAAGCACAGAGTTGGAAGGGGCTCAATAGCTTCTTACTACAACATGGAACCATCCACTCCATTGTCCACCTAATGCCCTATCACCAGGGATATGGCTACCCAGATTTTTTGGACTACAATTCCCATCCTTCCTAACTGCTGGCTATGCTGGCTGGAGTTGATGGGAGTTTGAGTTCATTGTCATCTGGAGGATCAAAGTACCCCCCCCCAAAATAATAATAATAATCAATGTGTGACACCATCATCACTTTCATAATCCACATGCAGAGAAAAGGGGCCTGAAGAGGAAATAATTCCAGATTATGGAGTAACATGAGTATATATGACATAGGCTGAGTCCCCAACCACATATTAAATTCCACAATTTCTGGGGCGCTTCATAGGCAGTTTTGGTATTTGACTTGGTGCAAAAAATGCAACAAGAAATCAGTATCAAAGTATCCTGAAAATCTCAGGGGGAAAGTGTACCTTATTGCTCAATCCATATGATGTATACGTACTTTGAATACTGTACTGACTGTCCCATCACTACACTTGATCTTAGCCAAAAGGCCGAGAAGCGATTGACTGACTGTCCCATCACAACAGAATGCTGTTTAATTTGATTTTCCCCAGTCATCACTAATTGTTCAGAGTTACCGGTTAACTTCTTTGCCCCATGTTCTAAGAGCCAGAAAACGATTGCCAAGAAGCAGGGGCTGGGGCAGATCAGAAGATGCCATTCGCCTTGAACGTTACATACAGAAAGGAAAGGGTTTACCTACCAGTTCCTCTGACTGAAGGCGGGTATGTTTGTCAGGCTCTGGTCAGTGGCTGGGTAATACTGAGCGTAGGATGGACGGGTGTATGGGACGGATGCACGTTTCTCTTCCTCGTAGCTCTTCTTGGCTGCTTTCTTCTCTGCCTTGGTGAGCTTGTGTTCTTTACGGTCAATCAGCAGCGACTCATGCTCAAAAGGCTCCTGTGGTAACAACAATGGGAAGTATCATTTTAAGAACTCTTTTTTTAAATCAAAAGTACCACAAAAACACAGGGTGAAAGAATGGCAGCTATCCTACCCTCCTGTTATAGGATACCACTAACCTATCCAAAAGGTAAAAGTAAAGGACCCCTGACAGTTAAGTCCAGTCACAGATGACTCTGGGGTTGTGGCGCTCATCTCGCTTTACAGGCCAAGGGAGCTGGCATTTGTCTGCAGACAGTTTTTCCGGGTCATGTGGCCAGCATGACTAAGCCGCTTCTGGCGAAACAAGAGCAGCGCACGGAAACGCCATTTACCTTCCTGCCAGAGCAGTACCTATTTATCTACTTGCACTTTGACGTGTTTTCGAACTGCTAGGTTGGCAGGAGCAGGGACCGAGCAATAGGAGCTCACCCCGTAGCGGGGATTCAAACCGTCGACCTTCTGATCGGCAAGCCCAAGGCTCAGTGGTTTAGACCACAGCGCCACCCGTGTCCCTTTCGTAACCTATCCATCTTCGTATGAAAAAACTGGGAGCCAATAGGGTTTATTTTATATAACTGGTATTTTACCCTCCCTGCAAAGGCTAGGAGTATTTGGTTGGGTCTTGGAAAGACTGCAACTGCTTTGCTCTTCCTCTGGTTATTCTGCTGCTGCTCTACGTGGTTTGGCTTAGTACATCATCCAAACCCAGGCTTGGTGTTTTGCTCTCTCCAGATGAATTATGAGCTGTAACACCACAGGAGAAGTATGTTATTAGCATGTGATGCTAGCCTAGCAGCTAAAATCATGTACCAGTACTTCAAATTACAGTAGCACCTCTTGTTACGTAAACTTCAGGATGTGAAAGCGGCAAACCCAGAAGTATTTGACTGGGTTTCGCCATGTGCAGAAGTGGTCCTCAGGTTGCGGAAACCTCGGGATCCAACCGGACCTCCAGAACGGTTCCCATCTGCAACCAGAGGTATCACTGTATAGTAAATTAAGGCTTGGCACAGCTTGTCTCCTCAAAGAGTGTGTAATATCAATTGCATTACTGTGAAATGCTGCCTCTGATTGTCAGGTGCTGGTTATTTAAAAGGACCAAGTCCTTGTTATAGCAAGGAGAAAGAGGTTCAAGTTATCTGCAGGAAACACAGGAGATGCCTCGGTTATAGCCAAGTTCAGATTACACACTAAGCCAACCCATAACTTATATCAGCACAACACAGCAGCAAAATGACCAGGAAGGAGCAAAGCAGCTACTACCTCCTCTCCAGGAACCTGCAATTGGATTTATTTGTGCTATGCCATAGTTTGGCTTAGCGTTACATGGGAACAAGATTACATCAACAGCAGGCTTTCTCAAGATGAGAACCATGTGGCTTTGACACCTTGAAGTTATTGACAAGCAGATGGGTCAGGGTTGCAAAATAAAGATTAGGGAAATAGTGGGTTTTCCCCTTCCCTCCTAACCTTGGTGATGAGGTGAGGGTACTTGAGACAGGCCAGCTGCAAGACAGATTCCATGATCTTGTTTGGGCTGAATGAATGCTGGACAGCTTCGGGTTCCTCTTCCACAAAGTGTAGCAAATTCTCCACCTCTCTCCGGGTAAAGTTCAACACCGGATTCAAGTCATCCACAACACGATCTAAATAAAACATAAAGAAGGTAAAGGGACCCCTGACCATTAGGTCCTGTTGCGGACGACTCTGGGGTTGCAGTGCTCATTGTGCTTTATTGGCCGAGGGAGCCGGCATACAGCTTCCGGGCCATGTGGCCAGCATGACTAAGCTGCTTCTGGCGAACCAGAGCAGTGCACAGAAACGCCGTTTACCTTCCCTCTAGAGCGGTACCTATTTATCTACTTGCACTTTGACATGCTTTCGAACTGCTGGGTTGGCAGGAGCTGGGACCGAGCAACGGGAGCTCAGCCCATCGCGGGGATTTGAACTGCCGACCTTCTGATCAGCAATCCCTAGGCTCTGTGGTTTAACCCACAGCGCCACCCGCGTCCCATAAATAAAACATACATAGATCCAAAATGAGGAAGAACTGCTGCTCTTGTTGCATTTGGACCTCCAATAACATTCCTTGCGTGGTGACATACGTAAGGGCAGGCACTTGCAAACACAAGAAGAAAGAAGAAAACCAGGAAGCAACCGAAAACCCATTTCAGAGGCTAAAAGACAGGGGTGATTTGGTGGAGACATGTGAAGATTTGACCCACCTGACATCCCTTGTTTGGAGATCTGGCGGTCATATATTTTCTTCTCCAGGGTGTAATCGGAAACTAATCGATAAATGTGGCAAGGCTTCTTCTGCCCATAACGATACACCCGACATACTGCCTGGGCATCATGGCATGGATTCCAGGAGGCATCAAATACTATCACCCTGTTTGCACCGATCAGATTCACACCCAAACATCCAGCTCTAAAAATATATAAAATATTCATTCATTTGTTACCATTATTTATATCCTGCATTTCAGGATGCAAATCTTTCATCTTCTTTTTGAAAATAATAAAATTATTTGATTTTACAAGTGTAGAGTTATAACAATACCAAATAAATATCAACATTGAAGGATTTCTCTGAATCTCTAGACTTCCCTCCATCCCCTCCTTGGGTCTTACTGTCAACATTTTCAACTGCATATTGTATAACTCATTTTTTAAATCTGTCCATAATGTCCACCGTACTTGTTTACATTACAAGTGTTATTTAAACCCTGCTAATGTTTTCATCTGCTTACAGTGGTCTCCTAAATAAATTACCCGTATTTTTCGCACTATAAGATGCACCAGACCACAAGACGCACCTAGTTTTTGGAGGAGGAAAACAAGAAAAAAATATTCTGAATCCCAGAAGCCAGAACAGCAAGAGGGATCGCTGCGCAGTGAAAGCAGCAATCCCTGTTGCTGTTCTGGCTTCAGCGATAGCTGCGCAGCCTGCATTCGCCCCATAAGACGCACACACATTTCCCCTTATTTTTTGGGAGGGAAAAAGTGAGTCTTATAGAGCAAAAAATACGGTATATATTTTTCCTATACAGGATGCAAATCTTTCTAATGCAGCTTACAAGCTACAATGATACAAAAATCATTAATAAATATCCCAATCAAACTATCAAAACGTAAGTCATCCAGGAAGCTCCCTGCAGAGCTGCTGCTGGTAAATGTCCCCTTGCAGAGAAGGAGGTCACACACACACACACACACACACATTCTATTCTGCCTGGGAATCATATCTTAAGTGGGGGCTGTTGCTTTTGCTCAAAATCCTGGTATAAAATGTTAATTGGATGTTAGCAATAACTTCTGAAGATAACTATGGAATGATTAGTGCAAACCTCCACAGGTTTCTAAAAGGTCTTAAGGCCATCTTTTCAACTGGATCAAATGCCAAGGATTCTTGGTGGCAAATACCTCATTAGACGCAACTTACCGTGTGGAAAGAAGGAAGAGTGAAACCGAAGTGTTGCTGGGGTCGTTGAACTGGTTTATCAGCCGCTCCCTCTCGGAGGCTGAAGTACTACCATCCAGACCTACCCAGTGGAAAATGCATACAAAATGTGTGTTTTTAAATAAAAATAAAAATCCCACAACATCCATTAAAATAAAACAATTATGGGCAATTGCAAGGTTTTGCTTGTTTGATAATATCCATGTGACATTGACATAGGAGGGGGAAAATGCTCAAGCATCAAAATAAACTACTTCTATCCAAAACCAAACAAATGCCTGCAAGCAGTTCGTCTGAAAATGAAGGTGGATCCATGCACATCTCCATAGGAAACAACAGAAAAGGTTGCAGACAAACTAGAGAAAATGGATACATTTTCAGGAAGATCAGCCCAGCTGTAAACCGTTAGTACTCCAGATGATGGAAGGACACGCTGTACTTACGATAATAATTCACATTTCGGACCCAATTATGGGTTCCTTGTGATTCCAAGCCTGGGAGAGAAGGCACTGGTCTCTTTGCCAAGAAATCCTCAATGACAGACAACGTGGAAAGGCTTTGGCTGCAAGAGACAAAGAACTCCACTCAGAAGAGCAAATGAAAGATTTTTAAAAATCCACAGTATAATTTGAATAGAAAAAAGGAGATCCTATTTACAAGTGCAAAAGCTAGTCTGCACTGGCACCTTACAATACACAATGTTCTATTTCACATAATTTAGCACACTTCTCATCTGCAACACATGCATGAGGCACAGGCAGGAATCCAAGGCTCTTTATTTTTTAAATATATTTGAAAGAATGATGAAAATAGAAAATGTTATGCTATCAATTGAGGACAGAACAAACAATGGATGGATTCAGACTTTCAGCACAATCCTAACAAAGTCTACTCAGAAATAAGTTCTGCTGAATACCGCAGGGACTTGTTCCAAGGGCAAGTGGGGTTAGGACTGCAGCCATAGTTGGCTAACAAGTTCAAGGGAGTCATCTCTAGGAATAAGTGAGCCTGGACCCAACCCAGTGGATTTGCCATATCAAAAAGCAGATTTACATTAAATACTTCTCTTTTTGGTCAAAGGCAGCTTACAATAAAATCAGTATTACAATTATCCTGCAGAACGACCAAAACATAAAGGTAAAGGTAAAGGTACCCCTGCCCGTACGGGCCAGTCTTGACAGACTCTGGGGTTGTGCGCCCATCTCACTCAAGAGGCCAGGGGCCAGCGCTGTCCGGAGACACTTCCGGGTCACATGGCCAGCGTGACAAAGCTGCATCTGGCGAGCCAGAGCCGCACACGGAAACGCCGTTTACCTTCCCGCTGGTAAGCGGTCCCTATTTATCTACTTGCACCCGGAGGTGCTTTCGAACTGCTAGGTTGGCAGGCGCTGGGACCGAGCAGCGGGAGCGCACCCCGCCGCAGGGATTCGAACCGCCGACCTTTCGATCGGCAAGTCCTAGGCGCTGAGGCTTTAACCCACAGCGCTACCTGCGTCCCCCGTAAAGGTAAAGGTACCCCTGCCCGTACGGGCCAGTCTTGACAGACTCTGGGGTTGTGCGCCCATCTCACTCAAGAGGCCAGGGGCCAGCGCTTGAATCTAAATCTTACTACCCGAAATCTAACAAGCTTGTTGAACTTCAGAAGAGAAGCTTCATCATTTTATGAAAAACATAAAAAAGCAGGAATCCCTGGATAAAGGATGGGATGGATGGGATGCCACAACTGAGAAGGCCCATTATACTTCAGACATCAAGAGCTTTTGCAATAGGGCCCCCTCGGAACACTGGGAGGAACATATGAGAATGGTGTTTCTAACAAATAACTAGGCATAGGTGATTTAGGGATGTAAATGGTAACATCAGCACATCGAATTATGCCTCAAAACCAAGTAACAACCAGCGTAGCTCTTTAAAGGACAGCAGTAATGTGGTCACTTTCCTAGGCCCCAGAATGGCCAGGGGGCTGTAAGCGTTCTTCACTGGCCGCCATGAATTTGTGAAGAAAACATTGTTGTTGTTGTTTAGTCGTTTAATCGTGTCCGACTCTTCGTGACCCCATGGACCAGAGCACGCCAGGCACTCCTGTCTTCCACTGCCTCCCGCAGTTTGGTCAGACTCATGTTTGTAGCTTCAAGAACACTGTCTAACCATCTCATCCTCTGTCGTCCCCTTCTTCTTGTGCCCTCAATCTTTCCCAACATCAGGGTCTTTTCCAGGGAGTCTTTTCTTCTCATGAGGTGGCCAAAGTATTGGAGCCTCAGCTTCAGGATCTGTCCGTCCAGTGAGCACTCAGGGCTGATTTCCTTAAGAATGGATACGTTTGATCTTCTTGCAGTCCATGGGACTCTCAAGAGTCTCCTCCAGAACCATAATTCAAAAGCATCAATTCTTCGGCAATCAGCCTTCTTTATGGTCCAGCTCTCGCTTCCATACATCACTACTGGGAAAACCATGGCTTTTACAATACGGACCTTTGTTGGCAAGGTGATGTCTCTGCTTTTTAAGATGTTGTCTACGTTTGCCATTGCCTTTCTCCCAAGGAGCAGGTGTCTTTTAATTTCGTGGCTGCGGACTTTGTTGCCCAGGATTACTGAGAAACCTGCTTTAAGGTCTGTTTTTTATAAACAGCTGGATTGGAGTCAATAGTATTTAGTCACATTTAGCAAGAATCTACAGCAGGAACAAGATCTAAAGTACTGTAATTGCCCCGTACCTGAAGACTAATAATTTGTCTCCAAGTTTCACACTCTCGTCCACAAGATGAAACAGCAACACCATCTTAGGTGAATTTTGCAAAACTCCTGTCTGGTAATCACAAAGGATGTCTTTCGCCTGTGGGTAAAATGGGAACATTCAGTACCATCGTGAACAGAGTTTGCTGCTGTATCCCAGTTCACCAATTCACTACTTAATACTCCCTAACCTCCTAAAAGACATGTGAAAAACACACTTTTTATTCAGAAACAAATCTTTCACACAACATTATGTCACAAGTCATTCGAAAAGAGGCAAAACATAATAACTGATCCCGTGACAGATAATTTAATATCCACCCTGGTCTTTCATACCTGGGGATTATTAGCATGAGATACCCCAACTAAAGTGGTGACTCACAGCAGAGACAGACAGACGCATGTATACTGTTATGTATGATTTCAGAACCAAGTACATATTGGATTGGATTAAGCATTTGAGAAGCAGCACATTGGCCGATTATTCCAGGAAACATTGGCAAAATTACCAGAACCAAACAGTGCGCAGTATCCTAAAAAAGCCTGTCCCAACCTAAGAATCCTTCTTTATGCTTGAGGAAAAGGGAGGGAGGAATCAGTCACATTGGAAGTTTTGATGCTGGTACTCACCCACTCATATGTTACAACCTGATTGGCTCTTTCCTGAAAGGGATTGAAGCCAATGCCCTGAATGTATTTGCTGTTGGTCGCTTCCCCAATTGGTGATGCCAAAGCATTGTTCTCCGTTTTGACTTTCATTCCCTGTGACTGGCAGCGTGAATTGGTACTGGCCGTGCCAAGGTCATCCACATCCAGGTCCTGCTCATTGGCCAAATTCTCTTTTTGTAATGCTTCATATAGCACGTCAGGATGATTCCAGATCTGAAAGGAAATGGCAGGTTACTTTGCAACTATTTAGCCTAAAATACTTCAGAAATTCCATTTATTAATGTCTAGGTGGTGACTATTTACTTTATTTCTAGCCATATGTTGCTCTAATCAAGGGGCTGAGAATGGGAAACAGCAATTCCACGAAAAGTACGTGGAATTGCAGCCCGGGATCTTCTGCTTGCAAAGCAAGATGCTTGACTACTGAGCTTCTCAAAAGGAAGTGTGTCACACATCTTCTCACGCTACTAATTAGTCTGTGGTCAGACAAAGAACTATAATCAAGACACTTCAAGCCAAACCACCATAACACAAATCATTCTCACTCAGGAAATGTTCCGTACTTCCCAGTAAGAGCTTGGTCTTAAAAGAGGACAGCTGTGCTATTCAGTATCACCACAATGCTATAGAACACCAATACATGTGTATAGATTTCCTGCCCTTTCCATGGACTCCACACAAACCATCTGTCTCTTTCCTATTTAGACATACCTTACAACAGACACAGAAAGCCTTGAGTGGATTCAGTCCCAGCCAGCCACTGTTGCCTGCATCACGAAACCGGTTCATGAACTCAGTGTAAAGAGCCCGCTGGATCTTTGACAAACGTACTAAGATGACATGCTCTTCCTTGTAGGGAAGCTGAACTTTCAGGACATTGTGCCCTCGCCTACAAAATCAGCCAAGAAAAAGAAGGTCAGGAGAGGGAGTGCTCAGACTGGAATCTCTGCAGTGAACCTAAGAACAAAATGTGACTTTCCTGTTATGCTACTGAGGAGGGAAAGCACAGATCACCTAACTTTGTGTGTGATTTATTAACGATAATGACAGGATCTCAAGCATGAGAAACATACTTGTAATTTCCAGGGGGGTTACCCATGTTAAGTCTCTACTTGCCACAATGCTGTACTTCCACTGCTGGGAGATAATATGCCTCTGAGTACCAGTGACTGGAAATCGCAAGTGGAGAAAAGCACTGTTGCGCTCAGGTTCTGTTCCCTGGTTTCCCACAGGTGTCTGGTTGGCCACTGTGAGAACAGGGTGCTGGACTAGATGGGCCACTGGCCTGATCCAGCAGGACCTTTCTTAGGTTATTTAGAGTCCTGTGGCATCACAAAGACTTCAAAATTCATCATGGTAGAAGCTGGGGGTTCCTAGCCTAGGCACTGTACCTGCCACCCTCCTCCCAAAAAGCTTCTCTGTGGCCCTAAGTGCCCTCCCAAATTTGTCATTTTAAGAAAATGTTTTAATTAGCTTTTTTAAAAATATTGCCTGTTCCTATGTATTTCTTACTGCGATGTCATGATGCCAGAAGTCCCCTCCACTTTTTTAAAAATAAGAATTACTTTGAAATGTGTTTAAACATATTATATTAATTATATTATATTATATTATATTATATTATATTATATTATATTATATTATATTATATTATATTATATTATTATTATATTATATTATATTATATTATATTATATTATATTATATTATAATTATGATTACTCCCATAGGTCCCCTGTTGTGATGTACTGCTGCCAAAAGGTAATTTGTGTCCCTTCAAGCTCCCGCCACAATTTCTAATTTTTAAAAAATGCTGAACATTCCAGCAAGTTCCCTGCTGTGATTCTATAATGCAAAAAAGGGGTGTTGACACACACCCTCACAAACAAAAATGTTATTTTTAAAAAAATCTTTATAATTATTCACCATTGCCACTTTTACTCTTTGGTCACATCCATTTTGACATGCAGCATGGGTCAATCCTCTGCTCAAAAAGGGTTAGGCCCCCCTGAAATGAGCATTCACGGACTACAACTGCATCGGGTGCAATAGACTGTAAGCCATAAAAGCTTATGGCATAATAAATTTGTACTTCTCGAGGGAACCACAAGATGCTTTGTTGTTTAAGCTCATTGATGGAAGTGGACAATTGTTTTTCTTAGGCCACTGCAAGATTTGAGCCGTGCCTCTGGGTTTGTTACCAAGGAAGTATAACTTCCCAATTGGAAATTTGAGTAAATATTTAATCTATAGTAATATACAACTCAAACTGAACTTGCAACTGTCAGATCTTTGTAAATTACGTTCATAGGCTTGGATGGAAAGTGTTACACAAGCAGGCTGCTATTCACAACATTGCACCAAGATTTAATAGCATGTACATCAAAATGAGATTGCTGGAGCAGCCTTCCCTGTGTGGCACATTGCACCTTATTACATAAAACTTAAAAGTGGAAACCTCAAGAATCATGTCTCAACTCACAAATGAAATTCAACAATTTGACAAAATACCAACTCAAGAAACAATGGTCAACCTTCAAAATAATTCGTTTCTAACTCTGACATAGCATCATTTCTCTGATGATGGTAGGTTCTGACCCAGCAGACATAATAATAATAATAATAATAATAATAATAATAATAATTTCTACCCTGCCCATCTGGGCAGCTTCCAACAGAAGATTAAAATACAGTAATCTATTAAACATTAAAAGCTTCCCTAAACTCTTTAGCTGATCATGATAGGTTTCTGTTTTCAGATCCAAAAGTCCAATTTACTGAACTGACTAGCAGTACTCAACGATGTGGCTCAGCACAAAGTTCAAAAGAATTGTTGGAAAAAACCTAAGGTGCTGGCAATCTGATGTGGCCTCACCTTTGTACAAAGCCCTCCAGCAGGCTGTGCAGGACGTGACTGCGATACCTCATGAGGCGAACATCCTGAGGGGTGCTATCGATACACTGTCCATTCAGGATGGGGCGCTCAAACATGTTACTGAACTCCTGCCGGGTACCAAGAAAGTCAGGACGGACAAAGTCCACCATACACCAATACTCAATTAGGTTGTTCTGCAGAGGGTAGCCAGTGAGTACCACCCGTCGCCGAGATCGGATGCTCTTCAAGGCCTGAGAGGTGCTAGCATGGCAATTCTTTATCCGATGTCCCTCATCACAGATGACCACATCTGGCCCAGGGCGGGACAAAGCTTTCTCGATTCCTGAATGGAAAAAAAGCAACACAGGAAGCTGTTGTTCACAATTCTTGATTTAATGCAAAAAAATGTAAAAATCCAGTAACGGAAAATGTGTGGGTCAGAAAACATGAATGGACTGTAGTGATAGCCATTCCAATCTGACGGAGGACACTGGTGACAGAAGGACACTGAAACCTACTTCAGTGGCTTAGGCGATGATTACCACGGCTCTTGTTTAAAATTCCCAGTGAGACACTTCACAGAACACATGTCCATTCAATCCATGTTAGAGATAAATATAATAGGGCCTCTGTTTCTAAACAATTTTTGGTTAATAATTTTCCTGTGTCCACATATTAGTAAAAATAACTATCTAAGGATTGCATCTCTTAAAATGGAAGTAAAATTAAGAGTTTTAAAAGACAAAAGTCTCTGAACCTTTTAAAAGCTCCTGCTGACGATCCTCTTCATCCAAATCTATAATTACAGGGCCAGTCTGCTTTTTGCTTTTTTTCCTTCTGCCTGTGGCAAAGGATTTCTTCAATGAAAGGAGACGATACATCTCATAACCCATCAGCAACACGCCACCATCAGTCACCCAATCAGTTACCACTTTGGCACGAGCTGCTGTGGTCCTGTAGAGAAAAACAAAATAAAACGTACCAATACGAGCGTGGCGAAACCCAGAAGAATACACTTCCAGGTTTGCTGCATTCATAACCTGAAAGTTACGTATCCAGAGGGTCCCCTGTAATGTGTGGCACCTACGTTTTGTAACTCCCTGTCTACTGACTTCAGACAGACACCTTCACTGTACTCTTTTCAGTGCCTGCTTAAAACATTTTGTTTAGAAATGCCTATCTGAACACACAGGTGTTGATGTCTTTTAATTGCTTTTTAGTCCAATATTAAATTTCATCATCTTTTAAATGGTTTTAATTACTTATTTTTAACTTTGCTATTGATAATTAAAAATTTCCTTGTAAGCTGCTTAGAGGTTTTACTACAATCAAGCAAAATATACATTATGTTAACTAAAATAATGTGCCTATAAGCCCTATGGTGATGGTTTAATGAAAGGTGCTTTTCTGATTTTACCTGTTATATTTACTGTTACATTAATTTTTATCAGCCATTTTGCATACGGAGGTTTATTTAAGCAGTTTTGTTCACTTATACAAGCTGCTTTGAGGACCTTCAAGGGTCAAAAGGCAGGGTATAAACAGCAGCAACAGCTCTACACAACACCTGTGTAAGTGTATTAATTGCACTTACTTGTGTTCATCATTCAAGATATGGACTTTGAAGGTACGAGGCTGAATCTCTTTTGGATCATAGTCAGCAGGAAGGGCTTCTGGTGCTGGAAGCCACATGTTGAACTCTGCTAGCCAGTTTTGAAGAGTGTTTACCTGTAAGAAAAGAGGGTGATGGGAAGTATGAGACACACCAGTAAGGATTCTGAAGCTAAGACCACAGAACACTGAGCATTCAAGGACAAAATGAGCTTTTCAGGTTCAAGTTCATGCAAGTATTTATTCACATGTAACACTCAAGTGGTTTTTAAAGGATGTAACAAATACAAGTCTTCTCAAGTAAGAGAGTGTGTGTGTAAGAGAGAAAGAGGGAGAGAGAGAGAGGGAGGGAGGGAGTTGTGACGGTAAACAGGGAGGGGACAGCTAAGGAAGACCACATAGTACCTCCTCCATCTGCTCCTCAGTGCAAGAACTGAGCCTCTCTATGTAATCCTAAAATGGGTATAATTAAGTGGTGGGAAATGGAAGCCAAGAGACATCAGAGCTTGCTCTCAGTTTTGAAGGGCCCTCCCTCCTCCCTCCAACACCCACACAAACAGAACCAACACACTCTTCTGCTCAGTCTACTTACGGGTACAATGGCTAGGACAGTCTTCGCCTCAATGTGCCGGAAAAGTACATCCAAAAAAGAGATGACTTGGAGGGTCTTGCCCAGCCCCATGCTATGAGCTAAGATACAGCCAAACCCACTGCTGGTTTTAAATCTTTCCAAGGATTCCACCAGATTATCATACAGGAAGCGGATACCACCAATCTAGAAAGAGTAACAAACAATGTCAAAGAGATTATGGGTGGGAATGCAACAAACTGCTAGGCTGTATATGCATTTCGTCACATACATATGCAACACTACAAGGGCTGAGATTTATCAGTGCATGTTACACCAAAGTACAGCTTCTGAAAAGAAAGTTGCTGAAGTCCTTTTTATGTCCAGACTGAAGATCTCCAGTACCTGGTGTGGTTTTACAGCTCGTGCAAGTTGAGGAGCCAGGTAAATGTCTTCTTCATTTGGTGGGTGGTTGATGTTGACAATTACTTGTCCTGAAGCATCTAACTGGTTTAGAGCATCGTTCACGTGAGCGCCACTGCTCTCTTCAGAAGCATCTTCATCCCCTTCATTGCCAGAGTCACTGCTGTCTACAATCTGAAGGGATTCATCTTCTCCTGAACTTAATTCTATCACTTCTGTAAGACAACCAGACGTGGGAGATTAGCACCTCCATCGTATTTTTATCTCATTTGTAATGTTCATATTGAACTATCTATTCCTGTGCCTTCATTTCCTCTTCTCTCTAGAATAGAAAACTAAGCAAAGTAATAAATTATGAAGGTTAAAAAAATGTAACTAATCATGCTAACAAACTTAGTGCAGGCATACCCAATAAATGAATATTAAACTATCTTGCAATTCTTTCATTTTGCTCTACTTTCAACTAGAGTGAGATAAATGAGAAAAAAGAAAGAAAATGAAGACACATGAGCACTGCTTTCATGAAATAATTACAGAGTACGTGGAGAGATCAAGTAAAAGACAAAGTGTAATTTTCATGTCAGTGATTTTACAGATGCAAAAATCAGAAATAGATATCCATCTACAAGTCAATCTATTCATTGATATATTGTGGTGCTGTGCAATTTGAAGTTGGTCTCCTCTCTACTGCCACACAGGCCTGGATCAGAATCTTTGACTTTTGGCTCTTGTTTAATTTCACCCCTGCTGGATTGCTTCCCACTTGATTCAAACAAAAGCAGTTCGATGAAAGACATCAATTTAAGGTTATGATTTCTTGGTTATTCACAACAACCAAGTTTAGGTCTCAGAAAAGCAAAAGACCTATTGAGGCAATGCCAGTTTGATACTGAATGGAACAATTTGCCTGCAATAAGAAACTATGTCCCTGGTATGACTGTTTTTCAACTAGCCTCCAATACAATGCTGGTTTATCTACATGATATAGTGATTCTAAAATATAGACCAGGCTTCCTCAACCTCGGCCCTCCAGATGTTTTGAGACTACAATTCCCATCATCCCTGACCACTGGTCCTGCTAGCTAGGGATCATGGGAGTTGTAGGCCAAAAACATCTGGAGGGCCGAGGCTGAGGAAGCCTGACATAGACCTTTCTTGAGTGCATGACGAAATGTGCTACTTTCAGCAATATTTGATGGTTGCTTTAAGAGAACTTCCTTCCATAACTGCATGTTCATGTGGTGATGGTAGTACAGAAACAGTGGCCCATGCACTGTTGTTTTGCTCTTCATAGAGAGACATATGTAAAGAATTAATTACCCCAGCACTATTATCTCAACTGAGGCATTCAGCTGAGATTCAGCTGGTTTTTCCTTGCAAATCAGGATAATAATAATAATAATAATAATAATAATAATAATAATAATAAATTTTATTTATATCCCGCCCTCCCCAGCCGAAGCCGGGCTCAGGGCGGCAACAACACTAAAACAGTACAACATTATAAAAACATTATAAAAAGTAATTAAAATCAAAATTGATGGCAACCATAAACTAAAGTTTTGTAAAGATTGCCAAAGGAGGGAGTCAGGCTGCGCCCTGACCAAAGGCCAGGTGGAACAGCTCTGCCTTGCAGGCCCTGCGGAAAGATGTCAAGTCCTGCAGGGCCCTTGTCTCTTGTGACAGAGCGTTCCACCAGGTTGGAGCCGCAGCCGAAAAAGCCCTGGCTCTAGTTGAGGCCAGCCTAACCTCTCTGTGGCCTGGGACCTTCAAGGTGTTTTTATTTGAAGACCGTAAGTTCCTCTGTGGGGCATACCAGGAGAGGCGGTCCCGTAGGTACAAGGGTCCTAGGCCATATAGGGCTTTGAAGGTTAAAACCAGCACCTTAAACCTGATCCTGTACTCCACCGGGAGCCAGTGCAGCTGGTATAGCACCGGATGAATGTGATCTCTAAGCGAAGACCCCATAAGGAGTCTCGCTGCAGCATTCTGCACCCGCTGGAGTTTCTGGGTCAGTCTCAAGGGCAGCCCCACGTAGAGCGAGTTACAATAATCCAGTCTGGAGGTGACCGTCACGTGGATCACAGTGGCTAGGTCAGGGCGAGAGAGGTAAGGAGCCAACTGCTTAGCTTGGCGGAGATGAGGGTAAGCTAGTGACAGCAAAAATTATATCTAATGACATTAAGATAAGGGCCACAACTATGCAGTTTTCAACTGATTTTTAATTTTAATTTTGTTTAGAAATCGTACCTGTTTCATTTGTATTTATATATATTTGTACTTTATAAACAAATTGCAATGGCTGGTGCTTTTAAATTTACTATGTAAATTTTACCTGTTAAATTGTGTTCATGTTTGCATTTTTGTACACAAATTGCAATAACTAGTGGCTTATGCAAATAAATATGGACCTACATACATTATGCAACTATCAACTCTATAATATATTAAATATATTCATCTATAAACTAGTCTGGATTCAAACTACCCATGGGTGGCACTCTATTTACAGAGAGCTCTGCTGGAGGAGATGAGGGATATTCACCAATTCCCCCTTCTCAGCGTCCTCACACACACCCAGCTTTTTAGAGGGCTGAGAGACTCTCTGGAACAGCATTAGAGGTGGGGCTGGGGCTGCATGGAGACAGGGGATACGAAACTGTTGTTGGGCACAGTGAGAGAATGTCAAGTGATTACTATCTGTTCTTACCATCTTTAATGCTATGGAGTCTTCCTTTGGAGTCATCCTCACTGCCACTGCTGGTGCTGTCTAAGCAGATGACGTCTTCAGATAATACTTGAGGGGAAAGCTGAGCAACCTCTGCAGTTCTTAAAGCAATCTCCTCTAAACCAAAACAGTAAACAATAATAAATAATGCTAAACAACCCAGAGTGAGGAAATGAAACAAAAAACACCCACCTCATTTACTTACCTAAACACTACTGACTTAACTGTTTGTTTGTTTTTTGCTTACCCAAATTAGATCTGATATACAAATTTGTTCTGAAATTAACACTGCTTTGTTTAACTTATAGGTAGATCGCTTAATATTGTTTTTTTTTTAAAAAAACCGAATAAAATGTTTTTCTGCAATTCCAGAAAACCTTTTTTAAAAGGTAAAATTCTAAGTATGGTTACTCAAAATATTCTATGGTGCTTACTCCCAGGTAAGTGTGCAAAGTACTGTGGCCTTAAAAACAACATTAAGCCGTTATTTAAGAACAAGAACAGGCAATTGCATAAGAAACTGCTAAAATCTTAAGAAGTAGTAAACAAAAAAAGGATGTTAATTACTTTACCACTCTTTCCTTCTTCTCAGCATAACCTGAACTCACTCTGAATAGCTCAGCATTAGATGGTACCACAGGTCATTACTTTGACCACAGAGATTACAAATTCACTTACATTAAAGATGATGGTAATGAGCCCATCTTTTATTAACAGTAAGCCTTACTTAACATGAAAAATAGTTGTATAACATTTGACAGGTATACAACCACGCTAAGAAACCACAAGGAATGATGTACTGCAGCCATTCCCACGGTACTTGTGTAGGCGTTAAAATATCAAAGTAAAAAAGTAAAAAGATAAAGGACCCCTGGACGGTTAAGTCCAGTCAAACTTGACTATGGGGTCAAGGCTGAGGGAGGCAGTATTGGTCCACAGACAGCTTTCCGGGTCATGTGGCCAGCATGACGAAACTGCTTCTGGCACAACGGAACACCGTGACGGAAGCCAGAGAGCACAGAAATGCAGTACCTATTTATCTACTTGCACTAGCATGCTTTCAAACTGCTAGGTTGGCAAAACTGGGACGGAGCAACGGGAGCTCACCCCATCGCAGGGATTCGAACTGCCGACCTTCCAATCGGCAAGCCCAAGAGGCTCAGTGGTTTAGACCACAACGCCACCCACATCCCTAGGACTAAGGTGACTTAGATTCAAATTCAGCCATCAAGCACAATGGGTGTTCGAAGGCCAGCCAAGCCTATGTTCACAGGGTGAGGATAAAGGGAGGGGGGTAGAAACCATGTATGCCACACTGTAATTGCCTTGGAAGGAAGGAAGGTGAGATATAAATGCAAAGAGTTTATCTAAGCCTTCTTTGGAAGTTTAGCAAGTTTAGCTTGGGGGGAGGACTGAAGATAGTACTTGTCCTCAGGTAGGTTTTTGGTTCAGAAGTAGTCACCATCATCACTCTTTACCTGGGAGAAACTCTAAGGGTACTGTGGGGATGCTGGCTTGATACTCCTTCCTTTGCTGCTCAAGTCGCTTCCTTCTTTCCAACTCCTCCTGCTGGGCTGCTTTTGTCACAGCTTCCAACTGGTCCTCCCGCAGTAGCTTCCTGAATGCACAAACAGAGAACATATTACTCCTAAACAAAGTTTCTCTATGCAGCTTCTGTTAGCTTCGTTTTGCCAACTGGAATTAAAAACAACAACTGGTGCACAGCTTTTTCAGAAGGAAAGTTACAGGAAGGCCCAAGAACACCACAGGTGTCTCTATTTCAATAGAGACAATTCACTTACAGCTGCAGGGCAAGTGTTTAATTTTATACTAGGAAGGGGCTGGCATTGAAGAGATTAATATATCTGATTCTGAAAGTTTTAATTGAAAGGTTGAGGGAAATAAGTTGCTGGTAAGTATGTGCTGTACTCAGTGGCGTAGCGTGGGGAGTGTAGGGGGCCCCGGCCGCACTGGGCACAACATCTGGGGGTTAGGGTTAGGGGGCGCAAATTACTTGCCTTGCCCCAGGTGCTGACAACCCATGCTACGCCACTGGCTGTACTACAGCAGCTTGAAGCAAAGTATGCATGCAAGTTAGAATATACAGGAAATGGGTCACATTCACATGTCTTCAAGTTGCAAAGAGGTAGAAAACATTTTGTTTTAAAAATAAAAGGCTAATATAAATACCCCAAGTGGTTTGACATTTGAAGTATGGCATGGCTTCACAGGGGGCACACTGCTAAACAGGGAGGGGGGAGATCCCTTTGCTATAAATAAAGTTATCTAAAACAGAGAGAAGTAGCTTAGGACCTATGTGGTGTAACTGGTATATATAGCTACATACTTTTGCTGGCCTGGTAACTCATCTATGAGCTTGTCATTCCAGAAGAAAAGGCAGAGGGAAATTTTGGTGTTGCCGGATATGGGCCACAGTCCTAATGCTCTCTACTATCAAGATTATTACATTGGTACTTGGTTTTAGAACAGCTTAGTTTATGAACAACTTGGAAATAGAACACTGCAAACCTGGAAGTAGGTGTTCTGGTTTGTGAACTTTGCCTTGGAAGCGGAACATGTTCTGCTTCTAATCAGAGGCTTCCTGTTGAGTCTGTTGGCTGTTGAGTGTCAAGCACCCAGGCAACACAGAGGTGATATTTGGAGCTTTTGTTTTTGCTATTTTTTGCGTTTTTGTTTGTGTGGCTTTTTTGTTTTTTTGACAGTGACTTGTTCTTTGTTTTATGGGACTGACTTGTGACTGTGGCTTGGGACTTGTTTTTGTGACTGTGTGAAACCCAGTGCAGCTATTGATTGATTGATTGATTGATTGATTGTATGACTGCAGAAATAGATAAAAGCCCCCCCATCCAAACAATGACTATCATCAGTGCATGTAAGAAGAATTTTTTTAAAAATTGTTATCCTCTTACATACTGTCTTATTTGTTTTATAGTACAGTACATTGATTATTGCTTTCATTTTATGAATCAATGGTTAGATAGTAAAATTCATGTTAAATTGCTGTTTTAGGGGTTGTTTTTAAAAGTCTGGAATGGATTAATCCATTTTGCATTACTTTCTATGGGAAAGCACACCTTCGTTTTAGAACGCTTTGGTTTTGGAACAGACTTCCGGAGCGGATTAAGTTTGGGAACCAAGGTACCACTCTATATTGCTGTGGATAACACACCTGCCAGAAAAAAGAATCTCAAAATAATTTTTAAAAGCATGTAATACTAATTAAAGCTCCAAAAGTGCTGTTGGTTCAAAGGAAAGAGCATCAGATTGTGCCACTCTTTCATGGGATTCTGCAAGAACAGTCTCAAGGAATCAACCATCAATGATCACTTTATCTATATGCCTTCTAAATTTGCCTTTCAATATTTTCCTTGTAATAACCACCAAACCTGCGATCTTCCCCTTCAGTAGTATCATTTCATTTCCATTTTAGCATATGTCTACAGCTCTTGAACACACTATCCTAAATTGGGTTCAAGGGACAGTAATAAACAACACTGATAATGGCAATCTGTTAATTATTACGATACTTAAATCCTGTACACATTTTTTAAAAATGCTGTTCACCTTATGTTCCTCCTCATGTGAGAAGGTTTCTGAGCCCTCTTCTTTTTGGTGTCCTCAGAGGCCAGGCTCTTGTGCTGATTCTGCAACAGTTTCTCTGCCTGTTCACTCTGAGATGAGGTAGTTGAAGTAGAGCGTTGCCATTCCCCATCTTCACCATGTTGAAGATGATCACTGCCAAACACCGCTTCATGGGACTGGTCTGAAAGAAAGAAAGTTAGAGTAAGTTGTACAAAATCAACTATTTCTTTCTTTCTCTTTCTTTCTTTCCTTCCACATGTGCTAATTCAAACCAAGAAGTCAAGTAACTTCTTGATCTTTATCAGTCCTTAAGATGCTGAAAACCCCAAGTTTCTAAACTTATTTTGTAGACACCCTCACTCACAAAAGAAATTGAGTTCTGGCAATAGGTTAGACATTTCTGACAGCTTCCACATGGTCCAATGCCACTTGAGCAAAATGATACATATGTACCTATGCGTGTGTTGTTTGTATGTATATAAATACACACACACTACACATGGGAACTGATGCAATTACTATGCCACAGTTACCTCTTAAATAACCATGATATCCTGCCTGCTGAGGTTTTTTTCTTCCTTTTTCTTTATTTTATAAACACATACTGCTGGAATGGTGTGGAGTTGAACTATGTTAGGAGTGGGGAACCTCTGGTCTGTGGGTCAAGCATGGCCTGCTAAGCCATTTCTGGGAAGCCACGCAACATCATGTGTCAGGTACTAAATAGGGCAGGACATCAAAGGAACAATCAGAGGTTTAAGTGAGCTCCCAATTTGTTCCTTTGCTGGAGCAAGGCTTGCTCCCATCCATCCATCAGCTGATGGGCCATAGGAGAGAGGCTTCTTCAAGGAATAGGAAGCAGTTTCCTGAATGGAACCAGAGGTTCAAAGAACAGCCCCTTGAAAGCCCCTTTCCAAGCAGCCTTGCATTACTCTTTAACACTCCAGTTTTCAGAGGTTTAACAAGCTGCATGGAAGTCAACACACAAAAGAATGTGAGTTTAAGGAGCAGGTGTCACTATGACATCAAGTGACTGACCACCCACCTGCCAATTCGGGCTTGCCAGGGTTTGGGGAGACTAAGGTCTGGACAGAAAAGTTCCTCACCCTTAAACTATGTGGAAGCAGCTCCACTTCCATAAATGTTACATTTGAATGGTCACATGTGGACAACTGTCATGTGTTAAAATAGCAGGACAGAGGCTCACTGCATGCTGAAAATCTGTTTCATAAGCCAAAAAACTGGTTGATTTGGACTCTCAGATCGTACCTAAGGACTCAGAACCCCTTCATATCATGGCAAAGCATTTTAAATGAAATGATCTAAGTGCAAACAGCACCTATTTGCTCTATAATTTTACATTCCTACAAGGAACAAGTGCAGCTGAACCAAACCTGACCTCTCCTCTCCTCTCCTCTCCTCTCCTCTCCTCTCCTCTCCTCTCCTCTCCTCTCCTCTCCTCTCCTCTCTGCTCTTCTCTCTCTCTCTCTCTCTCTCTCTCTCACACACACACACACACACACACACACAGAAACACATACAGAGGAAGCAAAAGCTAGGTCATTCCTTGAACTTGATACATTTTCTAGTACAGACACCGCCTTTAGGGAAGCATGCGGCAACATAAATGTCACAACAAACAAGCCCACAGATTGCACTCATTTACCCCAAGGAATCCCAGTACTGGGAAGAGAGTCTAATTTCTTGGAAGTTATCAGACTAGAACTCTGCTACCCATGTTAAATAACATTTCTCTGGAATATTAAGTCAAAAAGTATGGTAATATTATACAAAGTTATTTTACACCCATGGCTTTTCCCTTTCATTCACAATTATATAACTAGATCAAAAGATTGGATAAAATAGGGCAACAGGAAGCAGCAATAGCAGCACACATGACCGTATTCTGCAGGATGAGTCATTAAACCAATGACTTCCCCAGAGTCAAAAACAAAGCCATAGTTCATGCAGAATTCTGAAGGGCTGAAGAATCCAATATTAGAAGCAGACAGCTACAGCTAACACACATTCCCTTCACATATTTTATTTAATGAGTATTTTCAGAAATCAGAAATACCGGTAGGTAAAACCCTGGGACCCAGTAAAATATTTGTCTTGGTAGTTCTGATCCCTTCTCCTGACCGTGATGAAATAATAGCAATAAAAACCAAAAGGCTATACAGTGGTACCTCGGATTAAGAACTTAATTCGTTCTGGAGGTCCATTCTTAACCCGAAACTGTTCTTAACCTGAGGTACCACTTTAGCTAATGGGGCCTCCCGCTGCCACCACCACACAATTTCTGTTCTCATCCTGAAGCAAAGTTCTTAATCCGAGGTACTATTTCTGGGTTAGCGGGGTCTGTAACCTGAAGCATTGGTAACCCGAGGTACCACTGTACCTACTTCCCACATGCACATCTCTTCTCTTCTGTGCAACCCCGCTACCCATGGTCTACCAATTTCCTGTTCACCTGGAGTGGGATGAGGGAACAATTGCCTTCTGTGATAGTAACCTAACCAATGGGCAGCCACAACTTCTACAAACACACAAACTTCAAAACTTTTCAACTTAGATCTCCTATCATTTTGTCCTTCCCAATATACTGCTTTTCCATCATTTTGCCCTCTATGGGGTGAATGCTTATTAGGGCAAAAGTAACCTCTACCTGACAGTGGATCAGATACAACATGTCAGGTGCATATGTGCATCTTTAACTACTTATCTCAGCTTTATGCCTAAAAATAGGTCCTGGGTAAGGGTTGGTTCAGACGTCCAGAAGAATGAAATGACAGAATGCTACTTCAGATTGCAGGCACAGGGAAATCAATTTTTTAAAAATAACTTCTCAAGGTAAACATTACAAATAACACAAAGCTCCTTGCAACTAGAACAGCAAGAAATGGGCCATTTCTCTCACTGCTATCTGCAAGCTTGAGGGGAGAGAGAGTTGTTTTGTGCTTCTAAGGAGTTCTTTATATTGAAGAACATTTAAACATAGTGCTGACTGTAGTTTAAAGTGGTACAGCCTACATTATACTACTACATTCTACTGTATAGGCCAAACCATGTAATTCTAGCCCCTCCTGCAGCACCTTGGTTGGTCAAGGCAGCAGTGCCAGGTATGCTTTAGACTCTATCAATGAAAGAACTGTCTGTGCTGTCAGTGAGTCCCACTTGCAAAGGAACAATTGGGAACCAACTTCAAGCTCCCAGTGGTTCCTTTGTAGCCATATCCTTACTTGCCCTTCCATCAGGTGTGGGGTGGATGGTTGTGGTTTGGGGAAAATGGCATTGTCAGCCAAACGGTGACCTATGCCTGGCCTAATTAGACCCGTGGACCAGAGGTTGCCACCCCTGCTCTGGAGTGTGTCTCAGAATCCTCTGCAACTCAAAATTTGTTTTTTATTTATTTACATCACTTGTATAAGACCTAATCAATCACACCCTCCGGGAGGTTAACAAGAAAAGTTAAAAACCATTTAAAAATAAATAAAAACTTACACCAACAATAAACAGAATAAAGCCAGGCTCAGTATAAATCTAACTAAATCTAGCAAAAAGCAAAACATATGAGAGCTAAAGAAAAAAGCCAAGCCTATTAAAATGCCTGGGGAATTTTTTAAGAGGCTTCATGTCCTGCTGAAAAGTCCATTATGCAGACCCTAGGAAAGATGCTCTGAGGAGGTCATTCCATATCTGGGAGGACGCTGTTGAAAAGGTCTCTGGTATCCACCTGCCATACTTCAGTTGGCAGGGGCACCCTGAGACGAATTTCACAGCCAACAGCTCAAACTGCAAAGGGTTTTCAACTTCTTTTCTAACCCTCCAGTACTGCTTTAAATATCTCACTTGAAAAACATACCTGTCCACATCCATGCCATCAAAAAAGAAATTAGGCTGGTAGAGCACTGAGTGTAACAGATTTCTTGTCTATGGTTCACACAGTCCACTTTGGCTATAATACCATTAGCTATTTTAAAACAGCAGCCCCTACATGTCACAATACCTAAGGTACTGGATGGACACACACATAAGGGGCAGTAACATACTATGTCTTAAACAGGGATCAATAATAACTCAACTCCTGACTCAGATGTGTGCCCCATATGAATTAGTGAAAAAGAGGAGTGGCAAAAGCAGAGACAACCATGGCATGCATTTTAAGACAATCAAGTGTGGGATTCCACAGTGAGAGGAATCCGGCCCCAAACAGGGAATTTAGAATATTTATTAGCACAAATAGAGAGGTATTTTGTTGTCTGTATTACACCAACTGAGATAAGGCATTCTAACCTCCTGCACAACCAAAAAATAAAAATGTGTGCACAAAGTGAAAGGAAATTTCCCTAGAAGCTGCTCACCTCACTGTTGTTTAAAGAAGCTGCCATCAGAGGAAATTTGCTCTACACCATTAAATGAAGAAGTTGGGGGTTACCAGAAGGAGAAAAATACATTTCCTACAACATCTCCTGCAATATGCAAATGTATGAAAATCCCTGTATTGAACAAAACGCAGACTAGAAATTAGGAGAACTTGAATTGCTCCAGTGACAAATTCTTTGCAAAAACAAGAAGAAAAGAGAAACCCAATTCACGACTGACCAAAGATGTGAAAACAACGCAAGTGTGACTCTTCTAGGTTCTATCTGCACAAACAAAATAATCAGATAAATTCACCTCTCACTAAGGATGGGAAGGGAGAAGTCCCTGTGCCAGACCCTAGGAGTGCCAAGTCTGAAAACCTCTGAAGCTTTTATCAAGGCAGCTAATTAAAGAGCAGTCTCAAGCCTTCTGGCAGTTCTGTAGCTTTAGGTCCCTCCCACTCTGGAAAGGCCTAACAAAGAACTAATTACATAATGATTACATAAGATGACACACCTACAAAGTCCAAATGCACTGACAGAGCTACTCTTTCTGAGTATCATAGAAGGCAATAGGACCCAGATAGATGTATTACTCCTCTGTACATGGAATCAGAGCACCATCCTCAACAACCCCTCATACAGAAAAGGAGTTCTAGGATTCAGAACGAGTACAGTGGTGCCTCGGGTTACAGACGCTTCAGGTTACAGATGCCACTAACCCAGAAATAGTACCTCGGGTTAAGAACTTTACTTCAGGATGAGAACAGAAATTGCTTGGCGGCGGCAGCAGGAGGCCCCATTAGCTAAAGTGGTACCTCAGGTTAAGAACAGTTTCAGGTTAAGAACGGACCTCCAGAATGAATTAAGTTCTTAACCGGAGGTACCACTGTACACTGCTTTTGCCTACACTTATCATCTCACTGTCACTTCATTTCCTTTTTGCCAATTATTGTCTTCTCATTTTCATTCTCACTCTTGTCACACTTCCACTTGCTTCCACAACTGTCAGAGACATTGTCTGCTAATGCTACTTTTTATGACTCTGATTCCCACACAGAAGAGCAGCATGTGCATTTTTCAAGAACTTAGCCAAGAATGAATCCAAGGGAAAATAATAGCTAAAGTAAGATGGTGAGGGAAGAGGCAACACCAAAAAAAAGCAGGAAGCCCACATTTAAAAAGCAGCAGCAGCAGCATACACTCAGAAAATCTGGAACATCTAAAGGCCAACCTCAGTGACAGGCAATTTATCTTCTAACTCCAAGATTATGCAAGCCAACGAAGGCACCAAATACTCACGAGCTCTTATTCTGGCCTCGCTGCTGTACACAGTAAAGAGGCCTGAATTACATAAACACTAAAGAGCACTTATATAAGCTTTTATGAACGTGTCTCTAAATGACAACACTCACAAACCAAAAGGAGAAACCAGGTAGCTGATCTTACTAAGTGTTAATCATATATACACAGTATGGACCAGGGCAACAGAAAAGAACATTATCCTCATCGTTTTTAGCCAGCACTACACCTTTTTGACTCAGCAGTAGGAAACATGTTTAACAATCTGCAAAACTAATTTTTATTCTCAGCCACAGGACAAACATTCTGGGATATTGTTGAATGCAGTGTGGTTAATTACTTGTCTGCAAAGCGATCTGAAAGCCACATGTGGCAGGAGAGAGATAAATGGGGGGGGCGACATTATTCTGCTACCCTACTAAAAGAAACAAAAACACTACAACCTTTCCTACTACTATCTAAAATCTAAGCTCTCCCCCCCCCCCAAATAAAACCATGTCACACATACATGTCTGAATTGGGTAATTAAGTCATCAGTTAAATACCAGAAGTCTGGAAATTTCCACTTTCAAATTTACAGCAATTAATTTGCAAACTGACATTTCTGCTTCAGTCATCTCACTCCTCTACTAACAGAGATAGGGTCACAGTGACCTAGAATATTTTTCAAGGCCTTCTCTGCTAGGGAATTTCAACAAGTGATTACTTTCATCAGATACACAGGAAGAATAAGAAACTGTACTTTCTGGCTGTTAGGTAGTTTTCCAATTACCCAGGCTAATTCCCCCACCCCCCAAAAGAGCAAAGTGCTATGAAAGGACCTGTTTTGCCTGAAGCACTTTCCAACTTCTCTCATATTAGAAGTCACAAACATTCAAGTTGGGGCTTACTACCCTCTACAAATAGAGTATTTCTTCCAAGTGCTAAAATAGTGCACCTAAACTAGAAACATTCTGGCTCCTGTAGCCACATGTTGTAGATGCCTCCTTTGCTGCATTAGTGCAGATGCTATTATTATTTCTCTAGATCAACTAATATTCAGGGTCTGAAGAAAGGAGACCGAATTGTGAGGGGGGAGGTATTTTGTATTATGCAATGGTTACATAAGCTTTCATTTTCAGTAGGCAGTTGTTACAAGTCATAGTATTTGTTTTATAGTAGATTTTTCAGGGTGGTTAAAGGCAAAGAAAGGCCTCTTGGTGGCTTTGGAAATGTGCGGCACTAAGATGGGAAAAAGACCCTCTATTGCACACTCACATTTTGCTCCCAAACCAAGGAATCTGACACTTGACAACTGAGAGAGCTGCATGAAAGATAACATCAAGCAGTCCCTCCGTTATCAAGCGCCCATCTTCACATTTTCATGGCGAAAATTGGGTAATGTGACTTCGAAATCACTAAATCCCAGCATTATTCTTTAAACTACTTGCAGTTTTTAGGTGGAATTCAAGCTGCAATTTATTTGATGTTCTGTCTGCACAAGCATATCAACTTGCCAGGTGGCATGGTCACCCCTCCCCCTTGCTGTTCTGAGGGCTCTCCCAACCCCAAAATTCAGGGGGGCACAGAGCGGGGGAAGAGGGGAAAACCCCATTGTGCAAGTAGAAGTCATCATATAGAGTTTTCACTGATATGTCTGTTAGGTGAATCCTGCCCTTTGTTAAGGGCAAAGATTACAATATTACAGCTTTGCAGTTAACCATTCACATAATGTTTCTTTGTGGGGAGGTATGCTTTCAGGACACGCTACTTAAGTCCCTCTGTTATGTACCCATGCCCAGCCCATATTGTTACAATCACCATATGTAAGCATCTATAAATTACTCTATGTGGTAAGCCGTTTTTGCAGTGTGGAAAAATGTAGCCAGTAATTAAGCTTTGAGCTGCTACAAAAAACGACACAGGAGCCACCACATTGGAACATGCTATTGTATGGAACAATCTTCAAATAACATGCATAACCTTTCAACTGTAGCCAGAGTTGTGATAAACAATGCCTCAAAGGCAGATGAAAACAGGGAGGTTTTCGTGATTGATGAAATATTTGTAGTTAATGTTATCATTGAATGTTATCATTAGCATTTTACGCTTCTGACAGTTTGAGAAACTAAGGCACTATGGCCAACTGATATCTTTTAAGACCACAAAGCCAGCATAAAGTTTGAAGAACCATGACTTCGCTTCCACCCCACCCCACTTTATATTAAAAACACCAGATCAAGCTTTCTTTTCCCCTTTCTTCTTTTCTTTACAGGTTGCTTCCCAAGGGGATGCGAATGAGTGAGGGAAAGAAATAACTAACTTAATTGCCGTTTTCTTTTTCAAGATCAGTGAGAATTCCTCTGAAGTTAAGCAAGAAAGGCTAGTTTCAGAGGAAGATAATGAACATAACAAGTAGCAGACCCCCCCAAAACAATAATGAATGTTTTCCTAGATCAAGGTTTTCACTGTGCAAGTTAAACAAAACAAAACAAAACAAAACAAAACAAAACAAAAACAGTGTTTGAAACAACCTGGGTTACTTTTCCAAAAAGCAACAACAGAAAAACAAATGAACACCATAACGGCATTCATGTCTTTTTCTGCACTGTCTTCTCGCTTCCATCAGGAACATAATGTTTTTCTTAATTTATCAAGTGAGTTTCTTTAAACTCTGCAATTTCAGGATGATTCCAGCAAAGAAATATTTAAGGCAACAATTCACTACTTCACCACATGGTGGAACAACAAAAGTTTGCAACACAATTTGCAGATCCCGAAGCAAGGTACCAGATTTGTTGTCCAGGCCAGCTAACTAAATGAATATCCCTTATTCTGCTGTACCGCAGTCCCACAAAATATAGTGGGTGTTCAAACTACTAGACACCACAGCCAAGTAGTCCTCTTTTTAAAAGGAAATTGATAGCAGAAGATAGTGAGGCGTGGTGTTAACACATAATCTAAGTGTTAACACCACGACTCACTATCTTCTGCTATCAATTTCATAAAGCTGTAAAGTGAACCTGATTAATCAATAAAGATTATTAAAATCAAGTGATGAGGAAAGATTTATTGGAAGTATTGAGCAGTGCAGACATAGAGCTGAGGTCAAATTCAAAGCCTACCAGACTTACGACTTTGTGCAAATTACCTGGCCTATCTGCACAGCAGATTTCACATAATAAAATGGAGTTAATAAGCGCTCTGTAAGGTATAGCCCAGGGGTAGGCAACCTAAGGCCCGGGGGCCGGATACAGCTCAATCGCCTTCTCAATCCAGCCCGCAGACAGTCCGGGAATCAGTGTTTTTACATGAGTAGAATGTGTGCTTTTATTTAAAATGCATCTCTGGTTTATTTGTGGGGCCTGCCTGGTGTTTTTACATGAGTAGAATGTGTGTTTTTATTTAAAATGCATCTCTGGTTTATTTGTGAGGCATAGGAATTTGTTCATCATTATTTTTCAAAATATAGTCCGGCCCCCACATAGGCTGAGTGATGGTGGACCAGCCCACGGCTGAAAAAGGTTGCTGACCCTGGTATAGTCATATAAGGCAACAGAAGACCTCCTCAAAAGAAGCAACAATTTTTATTACACTGTGATAATACATACAAATTAGATAGTTTGATTATAATTTTCATATGCTGGTTCAATGTAAATCATTAAGTGCAGACCACTATTTTCATGTTGATTTATCACTACATTAATGAATACTTTTAAAAGTCCATTGTAGTTTAAATTTAGTGTCATATATGGACGTGAGAGGTGGTTTAAAACTAAACTCATTATTCTACATGCATTAGAGGGGATGCTCAGGGTTTTGCTCATGAAAATTTTTCCAAAAAAGTGTGTCTAAAAAACTTTTCAGTTAGACAGTAAAATAAAGCCGCAGAATCGAAAGCTACTTCTTACTGCAGAAGAAATGCTCAGTCAAGTCCTTGCAGCTCAGCATGGTCTGTTAGACTGTTGTGTTATGCAAAGATGAGACAGCAGTAATTAGTACTGTACTCCAGTGGCTCCAGTTTTAATCTTTTTTTACAATCTAATTAAATTTCTCATTCCCAGAAATCATGGGCCTTCAACATTTATAAATTTCCTAGATCCTGAGGTTCTTCATTCCCTTTATCAAGACTGATCTCAAAATGTCTTACTCCTGAAAGTATCTTTCCTTTCTTAAATAGTAATTTGTAATTTAAATTTGCAATTTCCACTTGGACCCATAAACCAGTTAGAAATTTGTTGCATTCTCACCACTGGATTGTCTGTACTTTTTTAAACCATTCATAGAAAGATAAAACAGAGCCCAGCAAAAATACACATACACGTGATTACTCTTATCAGTTTCAAAATAAAGTCCATATAACATCACTCCTATGAGGAGTTTAAAAAATACTTTATGCCTACCTCCTCTTTTATGAGTTTACTGGGAAGAAATCAGTTTTCTGAACTAGAAAGGTAAACTAGGTAAACAAGAAAGGCTGAACTAGGTAAACAGGAACAATGGATAAAGTTACAAAATAAATACCAGTGAGCATATACAACTAAATGAGATGTTTCAAACAAGACTTTTTCATAACAGAATTTCAGAACTTTTTGTCTCCCATATAAAACCTATTTGTAAGAAGGCAAACCTAATTCTCAGAATTCCAGGGATGAACAAAAAAGTTTCTCAGAAGCGCAGTGTGTGCATACATAATGCACATACACTTCCACTATCCTGTCCTAGGAAATACAGAACCAGTAAGAACTCTCAGAACTACAGAAGTATGCAGACTCAGATAGAGAGAAAACACATTAAATAACACATGCAAAATATGCCACATCCTTGCTCAGGAAAGCAACAAGTGCAAAGAGGCTGCAATATGAAATAATAATCCCACCAAAACAAATACAAGAGTTAATTGGTTGTTTTACTAGAATCCTCAGACTTAAAAAGTAGTAAATAGCCTTATACAGTGTTCAAGATTATACAGTCAGCCTCTCATGCAAATCAAGACACTCAACTTCCACCAAATTATTGACTGCTGAATAAATAATGAATCTCAATGTATTGTTTTACAAAATATTATATTCCAACCACTCTCTCACAACACCCCTGGAACACATCCGATTTCTAAAAACAATGAATTGTTTGTGAAATCAACTGAAGAGGAGAAGTAGATGGAAATGAGACTTCCATGTCTTACCTGGGAAGTGCTGAGACTCATCCAAAAGGAGCATTTTGCTCAGTGTACACGGCTGACTGCAACGCAACCTTCTTTAACAGCTGGTTCTGTAACTTCAGCAGAAGATAATATGGCAAACTGTCAACCACTATGAGCTATTCTAGCCCCAGACCAAATGCCTGAAGTCAATGAAAATAATTTATCATCTCTGCTTGGAATACCATAATCACACAAAAAATCATAATGTGCCTTTTGCTAAAGTAGCAGAGAAAAGAGAGGAAACAGACTAAACAATGCCATGGTATTCGGATATTCTAATCAACAGCACTTAGCAATCTACCCTACAAACCTGTATTGAGCACATCCAGTGAATATAGATCCTGTAACTTGGCTGTGACTGAGAAGGGTCACTTACATAACCAATTAAATATGCCTAGGTTTTAGTCTATATAGCACTGGCACTTATTTTCTTTCCCAGCTCAGGTCCACAAAGCCATGAGTACAAAAAAAAAGCCAGCAAGTACTTGGGGACCAATCACAGAAGCTATTCTGTCCTATTGACTGAAACTAGCATATGTGCTAAATTAGAGGAGGTACCCAACACTACTCCTGAAAAACAGTACAGTCTGTAAAACAAAAAGAAACCATGTACGTTTTGGGAGGTCTCTGCTCTCTGGGGTGGCTGCTACAACAAAAGTTGCACGCCGTTTTCATCTGATATCATTTACTCAGCCCGCAATCCATTTGAACTACTGGAAGAGAGCAGGAATAAAATGAAATCCTTACATAACTATTCAAACTCAACTGGGGCCCCACACAAGGGGAATTCTAACAGGCAACAGGAAACAAAGAGCAAGAGCTCCAGAAATTAACACCAGGGCTAAGAGGGTGGGGGTAAGTTAGCATATCAACATACTGGGAGCCATTAAAAAGAGAATCATGGCAAGTTTAATTTTATTAACAGCAACACAAGGTGATGCTAACCCAACACAATTCCATATGTGTGAAAACCAACCAATATGTGATCTCTGTAGCCTAAATAGTGGCAGCAACGACCTATTGGCTTTAGCTGAAAAAATTAATTTATTTATGTGGAGTTGCTGAGGCCAACAACAATCAAAGAACAGTGGAGAGGTCTGAGGCTGATGGGAGTTGTAGTCCAAAACATATGGAAGGTACCAAGTAGGGGAAGGCTGTTTTCTAAAATACACTCCCACTACATAATGCTTCATTTCATAGTAGGCTTATTAAAAGCTATTCCTCTATAGTACATCTCACGACAAAATATTTATTTATTTTCCTTTTTTAATCCTATCCCAGGTATTTTCCCTCTGCTTTTAGTGACAGTACTGTCAGTACCGATCCAAGATCTCTTAATGAGTAGACAGATGAAAGCTCTTTTCGCACCAGATTTTCCTGGCACATAAAAAGCCTTTTAAAATATCTGTGTTGCTTTCCAAGCAAGGCTCTCTCTTCTCACAAATTATGGAAAACCAAGGATGCTCAAGAAGGGGCTTGGCTCCAAGGGCTTGAGTATACAGTCATACCTCGGGTTACAGACAATTCAGGTTGCATTTTTTTGGGGGGGGGGGGGGTTTACGGACCTGCCGAAACCCGGAAGTACTGGAACAGGTTACTTCTGGGTTTCAGCGGTCGTGCATGCAGAAGCGCCAAATCGCAACCCATACGTGCGCAGACGCGCCGCTGCGGGTTGCGAACGTGCATCCCACACGGATCATGTTCGCAACCCGAGCGTCCACTGTACACATTTTTGTGTACACACGGAACCCTTAGAACTGAACCCCAGCATAAGACATGATCTTCCTGTAGCCATCCGTCTGGACGCAAATTTAAAAAGCAGCACAAAAGAAAATGGATACAAAAAATGAAGACAAGATATGAAGTTGGCACACACCAAAGAAATAAGAATGTCTACTGATTTCAGAAGGCTTTGGTTCCAGCCCATTAAAACACATGCAATATGACCACACGATTTACCTCTGCTATACTCTTTTATTTCTCAGACTGCTTCAGGCTGCAGTCTTTTATTTCCCAGACTGCGACTCTCTTAGGAAGTATCCATAAGCAACCCAAGAATAATAAACTCAGGAGTACATAATAGGGGGGGGGGGGGCTTTGTTGAGTCAACAATGTGTTGAGTCAGCAATATCCTTGCTTTAAGCTAGAGAGCACTTACTACAACTGATAACTTTATAGACTATGTAGGGTTCTAGATGTCAAATTTCAGCAATCAAATGTTTTGATTTAATAGTATAATACTGGTCAAAAGTTGTCTTAGAAGTATGATAAATGCACATATGGTCCTTGATTTTATTTAATTAAAAAACTCCAATCCAAAATTATAAAATAAGGAGACAATAGCTCTTATTAAATATTTTAATCAAAACCAGGATGTTATTTTCAGTCACAGTCTCTCCTCCTAAATTAAGCTGATAAGCACTTTCACTCAAAAGTGTGCATTTTCCAGTAAAAAAACCAACAAACCTTTGTGAGCTTAAATTACACTTCTTTTTCTTTTTAAATTAGTTTTTTATTACAATATGGTGCCCTCCAGGTGTTGCTGGACAACGGTTCCCATCATCCCTGCCATGTTGGCTGGGGCTGATGGGAATTGGAGTTCAACAACATTAGGAGGGCAGCATGGTGGCTACTCCTGCTGTGTTTGTGAGGCACTTGTTTCAGTTAAATGTGTTTGGGGTTTTAGTTTTACACTGCTGAATGAAAATAAATAGTGTGCAACTGCAATTAAAGATAGGTTAGTAGAAACGAATAAATCACTGCAAGAATAATAGAACAAGAAATAACAAATTAATTTCAAAAGGAAAAAAAGTTTTCTTCATAATGGTGTTTCTGATCAAAGTGTAACAGAAATTGGAAACAAACAGAAGATATAAGAGAGATATTTTTCACATCCACAGAGGACACAATGTATTTTTTTGTTAATTTGAACTCGCAGGCTTTTACAGTGTATATATATTACATTTTTATGCTCAAGAACAATTACCAACAAGAAATGGAGGCGGTGACTACCTGCATACACAGGGGAGGAGGAGAGAGAAGGATGAGTGCTCTAGAATAGCAACATATGTACTTTAAATTCCATTATACAAGGCAAAAAAAAAAAAAGGAAAAGCAAGCAGCTGGTTACACCACCATGACAGAACAGCAAGGCTACAGAACCCGTCAGCAGATCTGAGGCAAAGAGAACTTTGGCATCATTGCCTCCAAGCAAATGCAAGTCATTTCTCCAGGTTATATAACATTGTCTAATGCTGCCAGAAGTTGTTCCGCTTTCTCAAACAAGTAATTTATGCCCAAAAAAATCACAAGGAGACAAGTGAGGAGAGGCAACACCACCATCAAGATTTTTATGACCTTTCTCCTCCTCAGCCCCAACCTGAAATAAATCCTTATAGATTTTTAAAAAGAAAAGACGGCAAGTGTTGTCTGTCTGTGAAACCCTGAGGGGGCCGAGATGAAAGTTCTAGTCTCCCTTCCCACACCAGCATTCAAGCCACACCCCAACTATGATAACTTAGGTAACAATAGATAACAGTTTCACAGCACTAATTAAAATTCTAGAATTAGCAAAATAGGCTCCTAGCCACCTCCAACTCATATGATGCCCCCTATATTCCTGCAAGTTTGGCTAAGGACTTTGGTGCCCTTTTCCAGACATCCCTGCCACAATAAACTCTTCTGAGAAGCAAGCTTACAAACTCATCCCTAGCAGATAGAATCAAAAAGAAACAAGCAGTTTAAGTACAAAGCGTTCTCCACAAAACACAGAGTAGAGTGTTTTTTTCGGGGGGGGGGGGGGGGAAACCAAAACAAAAATGTTGTCACTTTGCTGGTACAGAACAACCAGTTCAAATAGCCAAGAGCCTACAGCAGAATTTACCAATATCCTCACTGGTTCTTAATTCTCACAGAACTACTGTGTTTATGTACTTCTTGTTTCTGGTCCAATCACTTTCATTTCTACTAGTTTAACTGTGGAGCTTAAATGCTAAAAATGATGTGGTTTATTTTACAAAACCAAAATTATACAATAAAGCACATACAAGCACTAAGGTGTTTGAGGTTTTTTTTAAAAAAAGGTAAAGGACCCCTGGACAGTTAAGTCCAGTCAAAGTGACTATGGGGTGTGGCGCTCACCTCGCTGCAGGCTGAGGGAGCTAGCGTTGTCCATAGACAGCTTTCTAGGTCATTTGGCAAGCATGACTAAACCACCACTGGCACACAAAGGACTGTGACGAGTGCCAGAGCACACAGAAATGCCATTTACTTTCCCGCTGCAGTGGTACCTATTTATCTACTTGCACTGATATGCTTTCAAAATTACTACGTTAGCAGAAGCAGGGACAAAGCAACAGGAGCTCACCCCGCTGTGCGGATTCAAACAGCCGACCTTCCGATCAGCAAGCCCAAGAGGCTCAGTGGTTTAGACCACAGTGCCACATTCACATTAACCAAGGCATTGTTGACATCTGTCTGTCTCAAGAGACAATGGAAGAATATGCCTTTGGGGATAAAGTCAAACCGTTGGAGAGTTACAGCGCCTGCTGTGGCTGTGGAGACCAATATGGGAGAGACATACTGTGTTGCATCTGGGGCAGATTAAGGTGCCCAGTCTCACTGGCGCAGATGCACCATGGCATTTACCGTATTTTCTGCTCTATAAGACTCACTTTGTCCATCCTAAAAAGTAATGGGAAATGTGTGTGCGTCTTATGGAGCGAATGCAGGCTGCGCAGCTATCCCAGAATCCAGAACAGGAAGAGGGATTGCTGCTTTCGCTGCGCAGCAATCCCTCTTGCTGTTCTGGCTTCTGAGATTCAGAATATTTTTTTTCTTGTCTGGTGCGTCTTATAGAGCGAAAAATATGGTATTCTCTCTGCGTTCCTCCCAGTGATCATTCCTCCTCTGACCATTGCTGTGGATACATGACCTGACTCCTGTTTCCAGGCACAGAGGTCGTCTGCAAGGGATTCCTACACAGTGGATTTAATGCTGGCAGCCTTCATATCACACTTGCAGACATCTTTGGCAGACCAACAGGCCTGGTGCCTGAAGCTAGCTCCCTGTACTACACATCCATGGGGATCCTGCTATCTTTCATTGTGTGGAAACTGACCAAGACAGCTTAGACCAGGGGTTCCCACACTTTTTTCAAAGAGGGCCAGATTTGATGAAGTGAACTTGCGTGCGGGCTGGCCAAAGTTGTTCAGCTTTCTTTACAATTTTACGCATATACTGCCACAGGGGCTGGATTAAATCAATCGGCAGGCAGGATTAGGCCCTGAAACGGACTTTAGACATGCTTGGCTTAGACATTGCTGAGAGAGAAGTGTGAAAATGATGGGAATGTGGGCTTGGTAAAACACCTCTGTCTGAGACTCTGTCCTTGCCATGTGATGCCCAAAATCTTCCTGACACAGCACATATGGGGGACATTGAGATGTCGCTCCTGGCAACTGTAAGTTGCCCACAACTCCCTTCCATAAAGCAGCATGTTCAACACACAAGTCTGGTAGACCTTCATTTGGGCATTGGACATTAGCATCGCATTCTCCCATACCCTTTTGGAGAGGCGAACCATTGCCATAGCTGCCTTACCAATACACTTGTCCAGCTCAGCATCAATGGAAAGGTTGCTGGTTATGGTGGAGCCAAGGTAGACAGAATCATCTACCACCCCAAGCATATGGTCACCAATGCTGATGCTTTCAGTACGTCTGCTGGGATTCAGTCCTGTCCTAGGGCTTCACCACATGTTTAAGAGTTCTTAAGCTCATCAGGGGAGAGAGGAACATCCAGCTCCTCCAAGACAAGCCGAGTCTGAATGCAGGCAATTGCTGTGCCAGAGACCATTTCCCCCCACAAGTACGGTTCTTGACAGTGCTATGCTCATTGCTTCACCTGCTTGCTGCAATTTGTGATGATCTCTACAGACAAAGTTTTCAACAGTGCAGTTTTTCTGACTGTTGCTCCAATGGCTTTCTTCATGCCTTCGTATATTTTACCAGTAGTCATTGGCACATTGTCTGGCAATCTGCTGGGCAACACTCCTTGCCTTTCTTGGTGCAGCAAGTGTCTCTGCGCAGCGCACACACTTGTAACTCACAAGGCAAATGCTAAGTTATGCAAAGGTTACTCAGGGAGATGAACTTTGCACCGTGCTTTCCCAGAAGGAAAGGATATGACAAAATCCTTACAAGGTGATCTACTTAAAAATCAGAGAGCTGAAGAAAATGAGCCACCCACCAGTCAGCAATACCCACTTTGTTGTATAACACATAGAACTGTAAAAGTGTATTAATGTTTAGGAATAATGTACTGCACAAACAAAACAAACGTATTTTAAAATATTTCACAAAGCCTTATAATTTTTATAAATCTTCCATGCTACAGAAAAATCTTACCTACTCCTCATCTAAAAATAAAAGCAATACAATTTACAAGTAGTTTGACTGCAAAGTAACTAATTTCCCTCTTTTCTTTTTACCAGTTTCTAGTTAAGCACTTAAAACATACAAAAGAGCTGAAAAGGACATAATGCAAAGACTTAGGGCAGGATATAAGCCGCCATGAAGACTATCACAGAAGAAATCACCATCCCATTCACTGAAATGCAATTTCTGGTAATTGAGAAACAGTTGAGAAATGAGGGATAATACTCCAGGCGAAAGGGCTCACCATCAGATGAAATTATAAACTGTTGGTAATCATAACTTTTATAAGCAGCGCAGAACAGAATTAATAGCTCTGCCACTTAAGCTAGCCCACTAATTAGAAAAAGAGCACATCATATTGACTACGTACAAGACCGGGGGGGGGGGGGCGGACTATTTACTTGAAGTAGGAGAAGTTGATTTAGTTGGGACAGCTCATTAATCAAGGGCCTCATTAACAGAGATTAGAATGCAGCCCAGGTCTAAAACATAAAGGAACTGGAAAAAATGTTATCAGAGTTACAGTTACTGCACTGCAATGAAGATAGGGTCGCCATATTTCAAACAGTGAAAATCCAGACAGAAAAGTTGTTGAGGTATGGCAACCCTTCACGAAGATGGCATAAAACTGTACTTGGAAACATGTGTTTGTAGTTTCGGGGTCCTTCTGGGTTCACCGATGGCCCTTTATGCCCAGGCTGTGATCAGAAGTCCCTCTGCTCAGCTGGAAGTGGCTCACCAGAATGTGGTGGCCAAGCTGTTAACCTCTGATCTTTAAAGTACTTTGGGCTATATTCAACTAACATTTGCTCAGAACAGAGCAGTTGAAATTAATGATCATAACTTAGGTCCATTAATTTCAGTGGGTCTACTTTCATTAAAAGTTAGCTGAATACAACCCTATATGGTTCAGGAACCAGGGCATCTGAAGGACAACTTTCTCCCATTTGAACCTGACCAGATATTAAGATAATCTACAGAGGATCTCCTCTCAGTTCCAAATTCCATGTTTTAAGGAAACAAGGAGATGGGTCTGCAGTTAGTCCAAAACAGAAGAGAAAAAAGACCTAGCAATGAGCTCCAATTTAGAGCTACTTCAGGAAGGAATGATGAGAGAGGGGCTTTTCTAATAACAGAGGATACTGATTCCTAGAGTTGAATTTGTTGCAAGCAGATGCAACTGCAGGAGTTCAGTTAGCTGCTGTAATGAGAGGAAAATTTTAGAAAAATGAGATAGGGGAGAAGCACAGACAAGAGAAACTGCTGCTGGCCAAGACTCCATTTTGAAGTGAGTGCTCTTGCTTTTCCAGATGTACAACTACTCCTTCCCTCTCCCTCAACACACACGCCATGAACAGAAACCATTTAAAAAGCAAGCACAAAGCAGCACAGGAGGAAAAGCTAAGAAGAGGCATCTGAATGCACCTTGAGCAACAGGTAAAAATGGAGGACTTGCCTTCCTCTTTTTCTCTAGTCTTGAGTCAGGACTGTGCATGTGACATGATTCTGCAGGAGTGCAGAAAAAAAACACAGAATGTAGTATAGGGTGCAACACTTGAAGACTAAATTAAGCCAATCTAATAGCATAAATAATTGAATCATATGCAATCATAGAATTGTAGAGTTGGAAAGGACCGTGAGTGTCATCTAGTCCAACCTCCTTCAATGGACGTATGGATTATCCATAACTGCTAGTCACAGTATTAAACTGAACCGGAATACAAGATACTGAAGACAACAAAAAGCTATCCCTTTCATTGTGAGGTTTTGCTAATGCAGGGGGTGGGCCAGTACTGGAAACAATGAATACAGATCAAAATGGGCCTTTGATCCAAGCTTCTTCCTGTGCTCTTATGTCCTAACAACTATGGCCCAGTTCACGTGTAATCGTAAACTACAACACTAATTTGCCACACAGAGAAGGACACGAGGCAGGAATTACATGCTATACTTAGCTTGTATGGGGTTGTAATTTCTTTGGACAGAAACAAACCATGAGCCCTCATTAGCCTAAGCTTGCATGTAACAAGCCAGGCTCTAGTTTCTTCCTGGCTTGTATTTTTCCCTGTATGGCATAGTCAAGAGCGGCAAAGAGCAAAATTCAAGTTAAACCAAATAAACAATGTCCTAACTGTATTCAAACTAGCTCTACATGTGGGTAACCCCTGCTGAAATATCAGGAACCTGGATAAAGTTTCCAGCAGTTTTGGGTGGGGCATCAGTACTCTGCATAGCTGCTGCAATTTCCCTTAATTACCAACACAGAGTTGATTATACAGAACAGTCAAGATTGTAAAACTATGCAAATAAGAGGAAATAATGCACAGACTGAGTAGATCTGTAAAATTTAGGCCACAAGGGACAGCTTTCCTTGGCACAGAATGTTAATATATGTAGCAAAGTACACACAGCTGTAGTTTTAGCCTCGTGCCCTTTCATTCAAATTTGAGGTCCGGAGAAGCCAAATATTTCACAAAAAAGGTGCAACTGATGCCCTCACAACAGACATGCCTCAGACACATAGTAACAATACACACAACATTCTTCTCAAAATGGATTGCCAGACGGGGGCTTCACCAGCAGCTGCAGAGCTAAATAACTCTGCCCTGCTCACCCAGATTTGGATACAGTTTTAGCTACAGCAATGCAAGTTGCCAATTTAGGACTGGGCTGTCACATTATATAACCTACTGACTTAAATGTTCAAAAACTGGTACAAATGTTCAAAGACCTGTACTCGCATAAATTCCACAGTGAACAAATCTGCCTCTTATATAAAACCTAATGATTTATTCACCAGATTTAAGAGTGCCGGGAAGCACATACAAAAAAGCATTCATTGACTCCCTTGCCCATTACTCACCATTCTCATCAAGTAAATCCTCTTCATCATCCCCATCATTGTCCTCCTCCATTGCTTCATCCTCCTCTTCCTCCTCCTCCTCTTCCATATCCTCCTGCTCCAAGTCCGGGTCCACGTCCGGATCACTCCCTGAGATTGACTCGTCCGACATGATTCCCAATAGCACTCCTTGTGCATTACCTGCTCATGATCTGTGTTAAGGCAGCCCTACAAAAAGAGCAAGGAAAAACATGAGGAAATTAAAACCAAGCACAATAGATTGCATAGTATGCTATAGCTGAACCCCAGTTTGTTGTAAGCTTTCCAGACTCTACGGTCGCTAACTGGACTTTTTGTGAGCACTGATAGCCATTAACATCAGAGGAAGAAGATATTAAAGGAGAATAAGGAGTACAGTGGCTTCATCCAAACTGTATGATATAGGTTACAGCTGAGAATGCTAATGGTATAACCTGGAGAAATGACTTGCATTTACTTGGAGGCAATGATGCCTAAGTTCTCTTTGCCTCAGAACTGCTGCTGGTGGTGTAACCAGCTGCTTGCTTTTCCATTTTTTTGCCCCGTATAAGGGAATTTAGAGTACAAACATGTTGCTATTCTAGAGCACTCATCCTTCTCTCTCCTCCTTCCCTGTGTATGCAGGTAGTCACCCCTTCCATTTTTTATTGGTACAGTGGTACCTCGGGTTACATACACTTCAGGTTACATATGCTTCAGGTTACAGACTCCGCTAACCCAGAAATAGTGCTTCAGGATGAGAACAGAAATTGTGCTCCGGTGGCCCCATTAGCTAAAGTGGTGCTTCAGGTTAAGAACAGTTTCAGGTTAAGAACAGACCTCCGGAACGAATTAAGTACTTAATCTGAGATACCCCTGTAATTGTTCTTGAGCATAAAAAATGTAATATACATAGTGTAGAAGTCTGTGAGTTCAAATTAACAAAGAAATACACTGTGTTCTCTGTGGATGTGAAAATTATCTCTTTTGTATCTTCTGTTTGTTTCCAATTTCTGTTACCCTTTGATTAGAAACACGGAAGAGGCCCCCCACCCTTTCTTCTTCTTGATCTCTCATTGGCATTTCATATCACTGTATCCTCCTGGATCGGCTCTGGGGATGGGGACACTGTATTACAGTGGTTCCTTTCCTAGCTTCGGGACTGGAACTGGGAGAGTAGTATTATTGGGGAGAGTGCCTTTTTGGGATGCCACAGGAAGCTATATTATGTCCAGTGCTATTCAATATCTACATGAAGCCATTGGGAGCGGTCATTAGGAGTTTTGGGGCAAGGCGCCACCCATATGCTGATGATCCACAACTCTTATTTCTCCATAAAATACAAAAGTTAAAATACTAAAAGAGATTAAAATTACCTCAACTTTATTTTAATATATAAACATCAAAACACCCCTCAAAATAGTAACCATTACGACTTTGTATATTTGGGGCAAAATAAGAAGCAGAAAGTTCACATATTCTGAATATATCAAAATCTGGAGTTCACAAACGTGTCCTGGTTGCTTGTCACTTCTCTATCCACAAGATCTCCTATTCTAATCAGAGTAAGTAGATAAATGGAGGCACAAAGAGTAAGAAAAAGCAGGGAGAAAAACACAGGAGACAGAGGAGCCAGTTACAAAACAACTCTTAAAAAGCTGCAGTGCTAAATTCTGATGTTTATGGTTCTTAAAAGCTGCTTATTTGTTTTTTTAAATTGGCCTTCCAAAAATCTGCCTTCCAAGTGGAAGAAGATGAGAGAGTCTATTTTTTGAACATAAATAACCAGGTTGAGTCTAGATCTTCAATTGTACATAAAGATGTCATCTCCTACAAAATCCACACAGCTGAGTCAACCAACCCACCTGGGTTTAAACATCTTTTCAAAAAGTGCAAACAGCCCTCTTCAGTTTAGAGGTGGCATACTATCTGGGTACAGCAAAACACATAATGCTTCCAAAACAGGTAGCAAGGACAAAGTGACAACAAACCATCATTTATTAACAAACTCCTAATAAATGTCTCATGGTTTCAGCCTATTTATTATAAAGCACAATAGCTGAAAATAAGGATTTCAACAGGCAAATGTAATGCTACTGCATGGTTTCAGATAAAATCTTTAATTGCAAACTAGATTAGACTTTCACACTGACAAGTTTCATACCAATAAGATTTAAGTAAACACTTGTAAGGTTATCAGCTACAACCTGAAGAACCTTGGCAAAAAAAATACATTCTAAAAACTAACTAAATCCCACTGATTTTAAGGGAATGTACATTAGCTTACATTAATACAATGCTCTATGGACTAGTTCACAGTTTGCTTATTAATATGCTGTGACAACCAACTCCTCAACTACAAGGCTAAATAAAAAGTTAAGTAACAGTTAAGTAACTTCTTTGAGGGTTTCGTCATGTAATCAGCCCTTCACGTCTGCACCCTCATCCCAGTTCCTAGTAGCTAGCCTATTTCAGTTGCATAAGCAGTGCTTCTCTGGAGGGCTTCCAGCTAGCCTGGCAAACTTCAAATATACAACACTAACACTGCACCACAGGCAGGTAAGAATTACAGACATTAGCCTGCCCTCATTTCTCACACAAGATTGACCCAGTTCAGAACCATTTATCAAGGAGAATTACATAATATGTCCAGCTAACACCCACATCTCAGGTTTTATGGGTAGGCTATTCCAACCTACCCTACCCCACACATTCAGCATTTAACTGCTGTAGGTAGTGCTCTTTTCAAATTGATGAACAATTACCTTCAAATGAATAGTCATAATCAGTCTAGACTTCCCAACTGTCTCTTACTAAAACCATCTTGTCATCTACCTAGTATAGCGGGACACACACAGCAAGCTGGCATTTTTCAGAAGGAAATGGAAGAGGGGTTTATATGCATTTATACAGACACCAAGAAATCAGTAGCATCCTCAGAATTTAATGACGAATATCGTGTGATGTGGAATAACTTCTAAAAATTATAAAGTTATGAGAAAAAGAACCAGGTACAAGGTGAAGAATTGGGTAAATAAATTCTACTTTCTTCCATAGGAAAAGGAGATAATATCTTATTTGTTATTTGTTGAGAGGCAAAGGTCTAGTATTTAAACATCAGTTTCATGTCTATGATGGCATCTATCAGCATACTATTATGTATCATTCTGGGGTGGTTTTAGTTTATCAATTGAAAAATTGTAACTAAAGACGAGTACTATGAACAGAGCTTACTTCTGCATAAATATGGATGTGAATTTCTTTTGGCTTGGCCAGCCTCACTTTATACAACAGTCCTGCCTCCAACTAGCAACATACTGATTGGCACTTGAAGCATTTTGCTCTTCTATCTCATTACCAACACTAGGATGCAATCCAACGCCAAGTTAAGCACACCTATTCTTAAATTAAATAGGCTTAGCTATGTCCAACTCTGCATAGAATCAGGTTGCACAGCCCCTTAAGATAATCAAACTGCTAATTTTGCAACCATTAGAATTTAATAAATCTCAGTGCTTTCTTTGGAAACAACTTCGAGCAACAGAAAACAGTAGTACTAAGTATCCAAAGAAGAAAAGTAAACTAAATAGACAACAATGGCCTGCCACAGTGATGCTGAACAACACTAGTGACTTAGAAGGAGCAGACAGCAAATTCATTTTATCAGCCAATGATGAAGAAAGGGGAATAACCATAAATACTGCACAAGGAAGTATTATAATACAAAATTGTTTTGAAAGAATAACTTAATAGCACTGGACTGCTATTGAACAAAAAATTATTACCGCAAAGCAAAATATGCAAATAGATACAAAATGTGGGCAAAGTGGTAATGTTCTCGCACAATGAAGGATCTAGATTGGGGTAGTCAACCTTTTTATACCTACTGCCCACTAATGCATCTTTCTTGATGGTCAAATTTCCTTACCGCCCACCAGCACTCGATGGAAGGAGGATTCAGCTTGTGCCGTAGAACCCCCTACTGCCCACCTAGGATCCTGAAATGCCCACTAGTGGGCGGTAAGGACCAGGTTGACAATCCCTGATCTAGATGTTACAAAAGGTAGTCCACTGGCTTTGCATTTACACACACATCCAATACATAACACTGGAGGTAACAGTGCCATTCTGCACAGCATTAATTAGGTCTTTGTTGGAACATCAACTCTACATTGGTTGCTATATTAAGGATTAAATAATAGTAACAACTAGGGTTCTTTTAAATGTTTGTGGGATCTGTTGTGAACTGCCCTGAGATTTTCAGCTGAAGGGCAGTTTACTCTTAAATACTGTTAGTATTTATTTATTTAAAAAATATCACAACCACCAAAAAAAACGGAGAATATTGCACTAATGTCTGTGGAGGATCTGGAAGGTAACAGAGAAGGATAAAGAACTGGTATGGTTATCTTAGGAGAAATGTTATGGGGTGGTGAACATGATAATAGTTTTTGTGCATTTAAATTCTACCAAAAAGAGATCAACTAGGGAAGAGAGTAGGTAGGATAAGAAATAAAATATTTCCTAGGAATAAGACTCAATACCTTTTGTGTCCAGACAGAACAGTCTGGGTAACAAATAAAATGTTGTTTGACCAATAAAATTCCTAGTAACACAATCACCCCAATCACTTCTGCATTTTGTAATGGGTGAACACACTAATAAAATAATAATAATTAATAATAATAATAATAATAATAATAATAATAATAATAATAATTTTATATCCTGCCCATCTGGCTGGGTTTCCCATACTCCCAATAAATAATTTTAGCCTTTATATATTATTTAGGTTATAATGCATTACAAGTGACAAGAGTCCTTGCTCAAACTTTGGCAGTAAGTAACATTTTAAAATGAGGGACGCAGGTGGTGCTGTGGGTTAAAGCCTCAGCGCCTAGGACTTGCCGATCGAAAGGTCGGCGGTTCGAATCCCTGCGGCGGGGTGCGCTCCCGCTGCTCGGTCCCAGCGCCTGCCAACCTAGCAGTTCGAAAGCACCTCCGGGTGCAAGTAGATAAATAGGGACCGCTTACCAGCGGGAAGGTAAACGGCGTTTCCGTGTGCGGCTCTGGCTCGCCAGATGTAGCTTTGTCACGCTGGCCACGTGACCCGGAAGTGTCTCCGGACAGCGCTGGCCCCTGGCCTCTTAAGTGAGATGGGCGCACAACCCCAGAGTCTGTCAAGACTGGCCCGTACGGGCAGGGGTACCTTTACCTTTACCTTAACATTTTAAAATGCTACCAGCCTTCATGCAAGTCAATAGAGCAAGACACTTCTGCATACAACTGATTGCAGATTTGGCCTGGGAGCAATTCACCATAAGTAGATTGCCTTTTGCTGCAAAACATCTGAGTATTCTCTCATTAAGAATCATTGCATGTGCTTCATTCAACTATGCCTAACATAGCAAGGGATGGGGTTAAATCCTATATGGTTAGCGTATATTTTCTTCAGAGGCTACTAAGATTGGTAGTCAAGCTGTACTTTACACTTACTGTACATCCATTTCCTCATCAAACATGTAATTTGAGTTAAAATTGGTGTGCACAAGATTGCCGTCTAAAACCTTCACTAATCTCTTCTTCGTCATCTGCAACTTTCTAAAAATGAATTGCCTAATGATTCTCTTTTCTCTAAACATTTCAGAAGAAAAACTTGAAATCTCTCTTTTCATTAAGGCAAGAGCTTCAAGACCACCAGACAGTGCTTTTCTACAAAGAGTTTATTAAATACCGGTACAATGGTACCTCGGGTTAAGTACTTAATTCATTCCGGAGGTCCGTACTTAACCTGAAGCACCACTTTAGCTAATGGGGCCTCCTGCTGCTGCCGCGCCGCCAGAGCACGATTTCTGTTCTCATCCTGAAGCAAAGTTCTTAACCTGAAGCACTATTTCTAGGTTAGCGGAGTGTATAACCTGAAGCGTATGTAACCTGAAGCGTATGTAACACAAGGTACCACTGTATGTTCTTCTGTGCAGAAAGAAATATGGCTTAAGGTATTATTCTATAAATCAGTAGCTACTGGAATACTTCATTGAGACTAAGAAAGCGACTCTTAATCAGACCTCCCTTGATGAAACAATGCTCATTGGTGAAGGCATTGTTGTAAACATCTCCTTACTGAGGAAATGAATTATTTTAAGATGGGGAAGGGCAACCTTTGTCTATCAAGGGCTGCGTTCCATTAGAAATAATCCACTGGAGGTCTCTGCATGCTGCTAGTGGGCAGGGCCAACCAGGAAGTGGGTGGCACCACTTCCTTTCCCCTCTGTTGATCCCCTTTCTCCTTATTGCTCTCTTGCCCTCATATTGAAAGCTAAACCAAAAAGTAACAAGAAGGCAGGCTTAAGCAACTCTAGAGTAGTTTTATACCTTAGGTACAAATTTAGTACATAGTATCTTTTTTTGGTCCTTCAAATCAGGTATTAATGGAAGCCTAAGGCAACTTTAAGGAGCATAATTGAAAGACACACTGCAAAACATTGTGTGGAGTAGATTACTGTAGTAGTCATTAAAATACTCTTGATAAATGAAACAGAAGGTATAAAAGAATGTGCACTACCGTATCAGGAAAGAAATAAAAAATGCTTTTTAGATGTACAAGTCCTGCATGATGTGGAACTTTCAGACTGAACCTCCAGAGAAAACCTTATGCAGACAAATATTTAGTTCAGAACACACACTTTGGCTTTGCCCTACCGCTTCTGCCTTCCTGTCAACACATCTAACAACAATACTCTTTTATAGTAGCCTATGAAGCACAGAACATTTTGAATGGGCACATTCAGCAACAGGATTTAATCTGATTCTCATAAAATATAACAGCAGGCTAATAAACCTGTCAAGAGATGTATCTGGCATGCTTCCCTTAAAGACAAAATTAGCGTTTTAAAGGAACCAACATTCTATATTTTTAAGAAGGCTCTAAACCAGCAGTTTTGATCTAGGTCATACTCTGTATTATGCTCCTGAATCATGGTAAACTGTAATTCATCCAATAGTGCTATAAGAGCAGATGTAGTCCTCTCATCACAATCAGGAACTTTGCTGTCCAAATTATTCCCATCCCCCTCCATATCCAGCACAAACACATTGCCTTTGCCTTTAAAGCTATCTACTGCATTCCCTAACCTTATCTTCTTGTTTTCAGTATTTCCTGGTATATTCCAGCCTATGACTTTTGTTCCTTAAACTCTTAATACTCATAGCTGTCTCTTGGTGTCTTAAGAACTCTAACATCCTTCCTTGCTTGGTTCTACTAACTCAAAAGAGCAGTACACAATGCATCTATTGCACTGGGAGGCTGTTTGGTTGAGGAATTGTCTGGTTTTGGAGTTGGGATGATCATTCCACAGCTCAAGTGCCACTACCAAAAAGGTCCTCCTCTTGGTAGCCACCTCACTTCATTTGGCAGGAGCACCCAGAGTAGGGCTTCTGGAGAGGATCCTAAGGTCCAAGTAGATCATGGGTTGGGGAACCTGAGGCTGAATGCCTGTCTGTCATGGATGCTTTAGTTGAGATTCCTGCATTACAGAGGGTTGGATTAGATGACCATTGGGCTCTTTCCAACTCTACTATTCTATGAAACTCTAATCTATTGTCTCTACTTGGCCCATGAGGTCATTTCCCCCAAACCATGCCCACCTGCCATCATATGTGACTTCAAATGTGGGGCAGGTAGAGGCAGGGGTGGATCAGCTGTAAAACCAAGTTCCCCATGGGGAACTCAATCATGCAGTCAATCCCTGGAGAAGACACATTTTAAGTCACCATCCAATAGCTGATGAACAGTGACTTTAACCCTACTGGATTGGCTGTGCGCCCAAGTTCCAACTGATCCCTGAGGAAAACAGCTTTACCAACCATATGCTTGGTGCAAAGCCCCTGTAAGGCAGTTCTCAAATGCCCAACAACAAGCTGGCTGTAAGTCACTTGGGAAGCACTAATGTTAGGGGATTGATGTGTGGGTTGTTCACCTGTCAAAGTTGGCCCATGGGGGGCAGTACAGACAGTGATCTGGCTCACTAAGCAAAAAAGGTTCCCCGCCTTGGCAGTAGATATATATGGCTAGGCATATTAAAGATACTGGAGTCCCAGTGCTCAACAGGGGATTGCCAAAATCAGGTTACAATCTCCTTCATTGACACACTGTGGTCAATTCTAAGCTAAACAGAGCATTATTTTTAAAACTTCTTTATTATTTTAGATTCTAAAGAAAATTTAAAAAATAGTTATATAAGATGGTACATAGCAAGGTGATAATTAACATGCCTACTTGTCCGGCAAGAGCAGTGTTAGTCTATGGAAGACAAATAGATGGGTAATTTATTCCACTGGTAAAGAGGAAAACTCCTTTCAGCAGCCTCCTGACTCAGAATGATACAGGGAACTGGAAACTGGATGAGGTTTACTTTGAGCTAGGAATCCAGGATTTTTACAAATGACCTGTTTTCACTGCTATGGCCCAGAATTGAAGTACGAGAAGTCACAATAAAGGGAGTGACTCTGAGCAAGTGTAGGCTGCGTTTGTTGCACTGAGAGTCCCTAACAGCCTTTCAGGGATCTAGGTTTACAAAGAAGCAAGTCCATTTTTCCAGAGACAAAAGTGCTTGTTAACAGTAGTGAATAAATTCAAATTCTGATCAGACAAAGAAACTAAACAGAAATTAGACACATAATTTCATCCAATTGCTTTATTTCTATTACACTTTCAAAAAAAGGCAGTACTGGTATGCAAGTGATGCTCTGTCAACAAGAGCATGTGCAATGTTCATGTGCCTATAAACATTACAGAAACGTTTGCCAAAGTTAAAGGGTTGACTGACTTAAGTTAGTAGTTTTTTCTTTAGCACAAGTTTAGAGACTGTTATCTTCTCACTGGCCCTGTTCTAAGTCTTTTAACAGAATCCTAATATTAATGACTTTGACCAAACTGCGGGAAGCAGTGGAAGACAGAAGTGCCTGGCGTGCTCTGGTCCATGGGGTCACAAAGAGTCGGGCACGACTAAACGACAACAACAATATTAATGACAATATGTGACCATAAAGAAAAGTGTGAGTTTCAGTGGGTGACATCCAATATCACATGAGTGGTGTTGCATGATGTGATTTTGAAGCCCACCAATATTTGAAGCAGATTTGGGAGTGCACATGGGAGAGGGAGAATCGGTTCTAACAATGGTGTCCATTCTTCTAGCAAGTACACACTTGCATTGCACCCAGTATGTCACTCCTAGACCATATCAACACATGAGCCTACAAGGTAAGGTAGACATGCGGAAGACCTGCAGACTGCAGCATGTACACCATGAAGAATCCTCCTAACTTCCCCAAACTTGGTTCATCTCATTAGTCCACATGGAGAAAAATCAATTTTAGATAACCTGCCACTACTCATATGCAAGTACTTAGAAAAGGAAACCTGAGGCTCGAGAGGTTTAGCATCATTTAGGGAGATGACAACATCTGGAAAAGTATTTCAAAATTCCTGGGAATCACCAATAAGTTTTAGGCCACAAACTTGAAGAGAGCTGGGGGGATAAAAATCCCTAAGGAACCAACACAAAATTTCAGAAGCCCAGGAAACTAAGTTTCTTTCATTTCTGAGGTTATATTAAAGCAGTACTCATACACATTTACTAGGGAGTAAAATACTTGCCTCCCAAAGGAAACAAAACCCAACTACAAATAAAACAAAGATTGAGTTGGCCTAAAAGATCTCTGCCCACCTGTGCAGAGAAGTGCCATGCTAATTAAGAAAGAAAATATTTTTGGCTCAATATCTTTATTCCCATGCCTTATTGTAACTTAGCCTGTAATTAAGTCTAAGAATGTGCTCCTGAAACAACATCATATTGTTCCCTGTTTACCTCTGCTGTCACTTCCCTTCCTCTGTTGTTTCCCCTGTGTTGAATTTTAGTTTAGACACTCCTTGGGGCAAGGATCTGTCCTCTTCCACTTTGTAAAATGCCATACACACCAATGGTGCTATATAAACAACAGCAATCCTTCCACCTGTAGTGAAACGTCATTAAGCCAAAGAGTGGGAAGAAATGGAAAAGTAAGGCAAGTTCATATACTCTATGGGGTATGGAAATGTAGATATACACACTGACACAAAAGGTGGTAACAGTTCCAGAGAAGGCTCATATAAGATAAAATAACTGGTAATTCCACATTTTGCTTCCCTTTTGGTTCTCTTTCATAAATATCTCTCTCACACAGAAACAAACATATGAAAGCAGCATGCTGTTACTTTACTGACCTCTGTTTTGATTAACTAGTTAGGGAATTAAGAGTCAAATCAATTGCTTCTGCAGCTCAAGAGCTTTGCAGAAAACAATACCTTAATCTTGTTTCTGCAAAATGTAATATATACACCAAGCTTATATCTAGGCATTCTCTTTACATTTCTAACTTTAGCTTTTCCACTTCTCAGTTCTACCTCTTGAACAACTCAATGTCATCTGGCCATTTTTCCTCATTTGTTTCCAGTACCTTCTCTGGCTTACCTACTTACTTATTTTCATGACTTCTAAGATAATCAAGATGTGATGTCCTAACATCCTGACATACATCTCTTACAATTTCTTTAACTAATACTAAATCATTAAAGATGGAGATTCTACTCCTCCCATCTAAGCCCATGCTTATCTGCCTCTGACAAAGACAATTACCACAAGCACTCATAGCACAAGCATCTAATAAAATTAATCCCATCTCTTTCATTCTCCAATCACATTCAGGCTATTGCCAGGTTCTCACACTTCATCAACACCATCATCTCAAAGATGTACCTTTCCATTTAATGCTAGAAAACAGAACCCTAATTAAACAAACAACCTAAACAACTCTGTCTTAAGTTCTATATAGAAAAGTTATTCAGTCAAATTATTACGACAGTAATTCCTCTCTACTTCTGTCTCTCTCCACAAATTATTCAGTCTTATAATTATTACCCTTACGAAGAGTTGTCCCTTCACAGAAGCTTGTGTATCTCCTGTGCAGGTGAGACACACACACAAAAAAAGTATTTCAACTGAGACAAAGATATGGATACACAAGGCAATTGTGTTTCCCCCCCCTTCCACACTACCAACCCAAAGCAGCTGTGTCTACAGAAATTCATCTTTTGTCAGACTCCTTTGCTACATCCCCCCAAATACACTCACTTTTTAAAGGCCTGCCCCCTCCCTGCCCTTTCTGTGTAGGTTGCGACCCCTAGAGGCAGAAAGCATGCTTCTGTACAACACCTACTGTACAGTACATGCTTAGAGGTAGTAAGTTACAGCTTTAGGAAATTTTCTTTTCAAAGAGCAATGACACAAATGTGATAAGTAAGCAATATAGCACAAAATAAAATTAAAGCAAGTGAGAACTAGCCACATTTAGATCAAGTGGGAGTGAAAGAAGTCAGGAAATCTAAAACAGGGCAGAGATCAAAAGACAGACTGCCAGGTGCCATCCCACTTTGAAGTTTTCAAAGTTTTACCAAATTCCAACCTCTCTTTGCTAGTCACCACAACTGGTAAAAAAAGTAAAACAGAGGATCTGATTCAAAGTTAATGTTGTAGCTAAGTCCGTCTTAAAAAAAGGGCATTTCTAATACCAATTTTCCACACTGTATAACATTATGCAAACGGATTAGTACTTTCTTTTAAAATTCCAAGCTTTTCTGTAAGAGTTTGCCCAATTTTTATATTTTTTAACACACACCCCACTCTCACAGTTAAGAACACTGCATTCCCGGAGTAATATGCATGATTTCCCACTTTCTTTTTTTCTCCCGTTGTTACAACACCTAGCGCCACTTCCCTGAGCATCCCTGAAAAGTCTCCATAGCTCGCTGCCTTCATCTCCAGAGAGCCGGAGAGCCCCACCTCATTGTTCGGGGAAAACACTCTTCACGTGTACTAACTCGGGTGCTTTTGTCCAGATGCACGCGCACACCCCTTTGGTGCTAATCTCGGACCCCCCTTCCCTCCCCCACCCCATGCCGGCCTCCCCGCCCCCGAGCCTCGGCTGAGCCAGAGCGGTAGCCGCGTATTCCCGGGGCGCCGCCGCCTGGCCTGCTTCCCTTCCCCCTTCCCGAGCCTGGCTCTGCCGAGGAGAGCGGGGAGGGGCTTTGCCTCCCGCCCCTGGGCCCATCCGCTCCCCCGGCGCCTCCATTTGTGTGCGCTCCCTCCATCCCTCCATGCAGGCATCCCTGTCCGTGACTCCAGCCGGCGGCCGGCTCTCACCTCCTGGTGGGGCTGCGGGCCAGGCCGCGGAGGGAGCGGGGGCTGAGGCGCTCGGCGCGCTCTCGGTGGCGCGCCGGCCCCCGTTCACCCGCGTCGTTGTCGCCGCCTCCGCCTCCTTCTCCTCGCTCCTCTCTCCCTCCGCTTGGGGTCCGCAACGGTAAAGCGTCCCCTCAGCTGGAGCCACCCAGAGGATCCCCCGGGCAGCAACAGGCGCTCCCGCAGCAAAGGTTCCGCGAGGTGCAGAAAGGTTCCCACGTCCCTCGCAGCGGGAGGGCGAAATAAAACCGGGGAGGGGGGCGAGCAACAGGAACTCGTCCGTTACCAATCCCCCAAGGGCGATGAGGGCACGTCGAAGAGCTGTCGCCGGCAGTGCTCGTGTTTGCAAGCCGGAGGCAGCTCTAGTAGGCCTGGAGAGAAGCACGAGATGTTTAGCGCCGTCTAAACCATCGTGTCGAAACCAAGACGTGAAACCTCACTCGGTTGTCCCAGGGCCAGTCTCGCGGACTTGACGTCAGCTTTTTTGGCCACGAAAAGGACAGGTGGTTGAGCCATGTTAGCCCGTCAGAAGAAGAATCCAAAAAAATCAACGGTGGGGTAACCACTTTGGAAACGTGGGAAATAGAAAAGTTGGCTATGGTCAACAGAAATAAAAAAAAAACACTAGAGGCCAACCAACATGTTACAAAGTAGCGAGCAACGTTTTCAGCAAAAATCCGAAAGAAAGGAAATGTACTGTTGGGATGCAAGGAGTGTCAAGCAGTGAAAACAGATTTCAGGTCGCTCTGATGGCTATTGAGGCAAAGGATAATAGTTGTGTTTCCTTTTAAAAACACACATTGGAAACCATATTTGGAGAACCGCTGCCTCTTTCCACATGAACCTGCCTGCCGACTGCATTTGTCTTCAGAGGCCTTGCCCATCCTCTGCCATGAGGAGTGGTGCTCAACTGGGACATGGGACAGGGCCTTCTCAGTTGCAGCACCCCAGCCGTGGAATTCTCACTCAAGTGAAAATAATTTGCCCATTCACTGATTTCCCCCCCTGATCCATTTCTTTTATTCCACTGGGATTTTTGCTGGTTTTAATTCCTACCTGCTTGTGTATCTGTGGTTATCTTGTTTTAATGCTCTGTTTTTAAAAACGCAACAAAAACAAAACAAAGAGAGGTAAAATATACCTCTGCGGTGCTGGTGTAATAGCTGCTGTGTCCACTGCACTCAGCCAAGCGGAGATGTAGGACACACTCAGCACAGAAAATACAAAAATGGAAGAAAACAGCAGTCACATTCATAATGTCCCTGAAAATGTGCTACCAATCAGGGACCATATTTCTGACAATACCCACATGCAATGCAAGCCTTTCACTGTCTAATTAATGTATGTGCTCAATAATATATATAAAAAACATAACACCCCTTCCCCCGGTGCTTCAAGTCTACTCAAAGTAGGTGCCCTTACAGCTGCTTTAAAAAGGCTGTAGGGGATCTGATATCTAATCGGGGTTGGTGTGTGTTGTGCGACAAGCATACAGAGTGCAATGAGACTGGGGGGGGGGAGGCCCAGTTAATTTCATTGTACACAGGTTGTACATTGACAATAATGGTATTATTATTATTATTATTATTATTATTCACTCCTTTGGGGCCCTATTTCTGCATAGTTTCACAAATTCTCCACTCTCCAACAGTTTGACTTCACCCCCAAAGGCACACTCCTCCATTGTCTCCCAAGACACATGGACGTCAGCCAATAATAATACAGTGGTACCTCAGGTTACATACGCTTCAGGTTACATACTCTTCAGTTTACAGACTCTGCTAACCCAGAAATAGTGCTTCAGGTTAAGAACTTTGCTTCAGGGTAAGAACAGAAATCGTGCTCTGGCGGTCGTGGCAGCAGCAGGAGGCCCCATTAGCTAAAGTGGTGCTTCAGGTTAAGAACAGTTTCAGGTTAAGTACGGACCTCTGGAACGAATTAAATACTTAACCCACTGTACTTAGTTCTTTGGTTGTGCTTTTTCTAAGCCATCAAAACACTTCTCAGAAAACCTCGCAAAAACCTTATAAGGTTCAGTTAGTATATTTGCTAAAGCTAAACAAGTATCTTTACAATTTACACCTGAAGTGTGAATATGGATCTTAGATACAGAAGTTCCACTTGAAAATGTAAGGGAGTTTATTAATTCAGATTTTAAGGAAAGTTAGTAGGAAATGTAAATACAGATGGCTTGATTATAAATAAAGGCATTTGTTTAGCTTGAGAAAATATGCTCTCTTACATAAAACTACATTTCAAACCCTATAAATATCCCCATCATTATAGCAATGACATAAGACACTCCTGTGCATTTAGTCAATAGGGGGTTTGCACATCTAACCCTCTGCATCTGTTTTCCTCTCCCCTGTGGTTCTGCAATCCCTACTCATGCAGAAGGTATCGAATTGCATTCACATAGTGAGGTTTTATTAAAGAGAATAAGATGGTGGTTGTCACATTGGATTTTCACATCAAAATAGTGACCTCCTAAAGAAAAAAAGACTGATAGGTCTGATAGGTTTTTCACACATTGATCTTGAAGGGATTTTGTAACTATATCCCTAGTTACTAGACCTTCAAATTAGATTATGCTTCATGAGAAATCCACTGGAGATAATGTCTGTCAAGACTGTTGTTTAAAGTGTTACATAAATGTACAGTGTGTATGAATGTACAATTTACTGTGTTGTTATTCAGTCTGCACCAACTCAACCTGAATGGTTTGTCTGCAGTTTGTTCCCTCCTCCAGGTATTTGGCTGTTTGAACTTTGCAGTTTGTTTAGGCACAAGCAGAAAGGCTCTGGATGATAGGTGTCAACCAATGAATTATGGTCCTGCTGTGCCTGGGTGGTGACAAGCTTCAGTATAATTTAGAAGAGTTTGTTGGAGGGATCTGTGAGTTTTTGAGGACACTCCCAGCTCATGGACTCGTAACCAGTGCTGCTGCAGATCACCCTTTTGGAATACACCCAAGACAAGGGTGTCATCCCCTTTTGTTGTTTTTGTGTTGATTGGTAATGTGTCTGGGGGAGGAAATTATTTTTTTTTTAAAAAAAATATGCATTTTTACAACTGTTGTAAATAAATAATACATTGTCAATCACACATCCATTTCCTAAGGACTTCCCAGTCCACCTCTCTGTCGCATCCTATGTAAACCCTGATCAGCTGCATATCCTGATCTCCCACCCATTTTTATCTCAAATCTTCCTTTATTTGATATTATCTGCTGCTTATATATTTACTCCCACTTGCAGGTTGAATTGAATATCCTTCTAAGATAGTCTCCAAAACACTTCCACTCTTTTCTTAACTGTGTCTCATCTTTATTTCTTATTCTTGTGGTAATAGTTGCTAATTCTGTTTGGTCTATCAATTTATTCTACCAGATTTCTTTTGCAGGTACCTCTTTTTCTTTCCATTTTTTTGCACAGACTATTATATATCTGCAGTGGTCACATATAAAAAGATGTTGAATGCCTTCTTTGGTAAATCATCACTTATTATCCCTAGTAGGAAGACGTCTGGTCTTTTGGGAAATGTGAGTTTAATTATTTTTTTTAATTCCATGTGGATCATTTCCCAGTACTCTCTAGTGTATTTACACAACCACCACATATGCATCAGGGTTCCTTCAACCCTGATGCATATGTGGACCCTTTTCTATACATTTTCAACAATTAGTTAGGTGTCCGGTACCACCAGTACATCATCTGTAGGTTTTCCTTAATAAGATAACATGCTGAGAAATTAATGGTTTCCCCCCATAGTTTCTCCCAAGCAGTCATTTTTATATTGTAACCAATATCTATAGCCCATTTAATCACTGTCGTCTTAACCATCTTGTCTTTACACTCCCATTCCAATAATAGTTTATATATTTGGGAGGGAATTAGGGAGGGAATGATTATGGGTGCTACCTGATGACAACTGAGAGCTCCAGGGGTGAGTAGTATGTTATTTTGTCCCACCTTTGAGTTTAATTTGGGGAGGCAGCAGCTGAAGTGAGAATACTGCTACCACCAATAAATACATGCTTGTATATTTTGTAGGTAGGCTGGTTATCTCGTTTTTCTGTATTTTGGAAATGCTATTATGGGGGACGCGGGGGACGCTGTGGTGTAAATCACAGCCTTGGGCTTGCCGATCAGAAGGTTGGCGGTTCGAATCCTCGCGACAGGTGAGCTCCCGTTGCTCAGTCCCTGCTCCTGCCAACCTAGCAGTTCAAAAGCACGTCAAAGTGCAAGTAGGTAAATAGGTACTGCCCCAGCAGGAAGGTAAACAGCGTTTCCGTGCACTGCTCTGGTTCGCCAGAAGTGGCTTAGTCATGTTGGCCACATGACCCAGAAAAACTGTCTGCGGACAAACATCGACTCCCTTGGCCAGTACAGTGCAGTACATTGGCTCCCTTGGCCCCGTTCGCATCCTGAGTAGAACGTAACACGCGACTGCGCGCGTCGCATTTCGCTGCTTCCGCGCCTGCGGGTGATGTCATTTTGAGTGCCTGCACGAGCGGTGAAACCCGGAAGTAACGCGTTCCGTTACTTCCTGGTCACCGCGGAGCGTTACCTGAAAACGCTCAACCTGAAGCATATTTAACCCGAGGTATGATTGTAAAGCAAGATGAGCGCCGCAATCCCAGAGTTTTCGTGACTGGACTTAGCTGTCAGGGGTCCTTTACCTTTCAGCTTTAGTAGTTATTATGGTTCCATATGTTAATATGGACTTTAACAGGATATCTTATCTAATAGTTCTTTGTGGCTCTAAAATGTGGAGTTTTTATTGTATTTGGCTTTTAGTTATATTTGTAGGACGCTCCTAACCACTCAGATGTTTATTCTGTTGATGAAGTGGTGGTATATAAATTACTTAAATAAATGAAATGAAATGATTCTCCCAGAAACATGCTGCACTGCCACACACTGTGTGCTTCCTTAAGTAACAGTGAGAAGCAGAAAGGGATTAATGGAAACAGTTGCTCTGGTACTTGTGCTGTGGGACAACATTCTAATAATCCCAAAGTGTGAATGTTCAGTGGATAATTGCTGCCCAGCAAACAAATATCCACCAGGTTTTAAGCTACTTATGCTCCTTATCTGCTTCAGGGTACATTGCCCCAGCACATTTAATACTTGCCCTTAAGGAAAAAAATACTATGTACGTAAATACTCCTTTGACCAGTGGTCCTGCAGCAAGAGGCTATACGAAGCACAGCTTAGGTGAAATAGCATCCAAAAGAGGATGGCTGCTGTAATAATCACTAAAAGGATCCTTCCTTTGTCTTGATAGATATACATGTTACTCTGACAGCGGTTTTTATATGCCTGTCAACTACAATATGAGTCAGTATTCAAGACAATATCAATTATAGGCATTAGAGGATGTGAAGGTCATTAAACACAAATCATCTCCCTGTCTGTTAAGCTGTTTAAAAAATGCCAGAAAATGCAGCTGGTGAATTTTGAGCTATCACTGTCTGGTTCTATGCACGTTTACGCAGAAGTAAGTTCCAATGATTTCATTGTGAATTGTTCCCAAGTAATTGTATTTAACAATTGCAGGTTCAGAGTCAGTGGTAATTTACAAGCTAGAATTCAGCCACATTTTCATTTCTGTAAATCATTTCAAATAACTATATGTGAAACTATAAAGTGTCATTCAAGAGAGGAAATTTAAATCACCTGTTCCAAATAAAGCTAATCATTGAAGTATCCTCCGGCAGAGAAGTTGTATGAATGCTGTAAAATTATTGACAAAAATGCACATTTGAAATGCTGGAAGTTTGTTTCCACCCAATAATTTTTATTAAAGTTTGAAAGAAATTATACATAGGTTAATATCTTTTTATCTTTTTTTTTTTTTAAAAAAAAAAAACCTAATCTACCGGTAAATAAAAACACAAACCAAAAGGAGCAAAAGAAATACTGGAAGTTATCTGAAGGCTGAAAGGAAATACAGTGGTACCTCGGGTTATGTACTTAATTCATTCCGAAGGTCCGTTCTTAACCTGAAACTGTTCTTAACCTGAAGGACCACTTTAGCTAATGGGGCTTCTTGCTGCTGCTGCGCTGCCGCACAATTTCTGTTCTAATCCTGAAGCAAAGTTCTTAACCCAAGGCACTATTTCTTGGTTAGTGGAGTCTGTAACCTGAAGCGTATGTAACCCGAGGTACCACTGTAGTGAGAACTGCAAATGCCAATTTACATCACTGGGCTTCATTGAAATAAATGCAAGCTATAAATAAAGCAAAAAATGGCTCCAGGGAAGGTATGGAATGGGTCAATATGATAGAGCCCAGAGATAGAAAGAAATGATGAGGAGTAGCAGTGGCAGAGCTTGAGAGAGTGAGAGCTTGAGAGACTGACATCATGATCCATGTTAGTCAAATTTCAGACCTGGGAGTAAAATGATGGCTCCTGGGGTTGCAGTGGCAGGCCTGGGACTGAAATGGGGCCACTAGACAGGGCCTGTTATTCCAGTCCTAGAGCCATCATTGGAGTTCCATGTCATAACATCATAAGAACCCTGCTGGATCACTCTCAGGGGCAGGGGAGAATTGCTGTCTCCCCCCACTCAACTTCTTTCCCCGGAATGCCCTGGCTTTCACCAAACTCAGTAAGAGCCAGGGCATTCTGCACTGAACTCGGTAAGAGCTAGGGGGCAGGGAAGACAAGTGGCAGCACCACGCTCCAGAATAGCCACCCTCTTGCAGTGGCAGTAGTGGTAGAATGGACAGAGTGCCACCTCTTGCACTTCTGCTGCCTGGAGTGGGTGCTTCACCCTGTTTTATGGGAAGTCCAGCCCTGATCAGACCAAAGTCCATCTACTCTAGCATCTGGTTCTCACAACCTCACTCTCACTGGTTGTGCTTTCCAGCAACTGGTGTTTAGAGGCATATTGCTATCAATTAAGAGGTAGCACACAGCCATTGTGGCTAGTAGTTACTGATAACCTTATCTGCTATTAGGCTGATGGAAATTTTAGTTCAGAAACATCTGGCGGGTGAGAGGTTCCCCACCCTTGATGCAACATCTTGTCTTAAGAAGAGTCTGGAGAATTAGAAAACTTACCACGTTTTGGTGATGTTCTGACTGGTACAAGTACAGTATAGCTATTGCCCAGCTACGGAGTTTTATCCTGGTAATACCCTTCATTAGGGCTATATCTAGGGTGATGTTCCGCTCCTCAGGATAGTGAACATAGTTACAGAAGTGCTTACTTCCCTCTAGAGGCGTTATGGGGAACAGTAACTGTGAGCAGAGCTACTTGCAAGAGAGGGAGAGAGAGATGGGCCTTGCTATGTTGAACAGTAAGCTGGGGTCCTCCTCCGTATGAATAATAGACATGTTGACAAAAAACCATGCTGCCCTTTCACACAGATTCACTTGCAGGGTCTTCCTCTCCTGCTAGCAGGGCAGGTTTCAAGGAAGGACTGCAACTGGCTGGGTGAAGCAATTAATTTTTTCATTGTAAGTTTTTAAACTGTTTAAAATTATTGTAACCCACCCTGGGACCTTAGGGTGAAGGGTGGGATAAGAAGAAGAAGAAGAAGAAGAAGAAGAAGAAGAAGAAGAAGAAGAAGAAGATGATGTTGGGGGGGGGGGTTAGCTGAAGTGCAGACTGGAATTACCATACTGATTATTAGTTAAGCTTTGAGGCTCCAATACTTTGGCAACCTCATGGAAGAGAGACTCCCTGGAAAAGACCCTGATGTTGGGAAAGATTGAGGGCACAAGGAGAAGGGGACAACAGAGGACGAGATGGTTGGACAGTGTTCTCGAAGCTACTAAAATAAGTTTGACCAAACTGTGGGAGGCAGTGGAAGACAGGAGTGCCTGGCGTGCTCTGGTCCATGGGGTCACGCAGTGGCGTAGCATGGGGGGGTGCAGGAGGGGGCCGGCCGCACCGGGCGCAACATCTGGGGGTTAGGGTTAGGGGGCGCAAATCCACGGGTTAGAGGGCGCAAATCCACGGGTTAGGGGGCGCAAATCCACGGGTTAGAGGGCGCAAATCCACGGGTTAGGGGGCGCAAATCCACGGGTTAGGGGGCGCAAATCCACGGGTTAGGGGGCGCAATTTACTTGCCTTGCCCCGGGTGCTGACAACCCATGCTATGCCAGTGGGGTCACGAAGAGTCAGACATGACTAAACGACAACAAAATTAAGCTTTGACCATTGGCCTTTTGGGGAAAGCCCATCACTCTGTGAGGGAAGGGTTGTTGTTGAGCGGAATAACATCTGCTTGACATGCAGAAGGACCCAGGTTCAATCCCCAGTATCTCCCGAAAGTGCTCTGAGAGACCCTACCTGAAACCCTGTAAAACTGCTGCCAGTCATTATAGATGATACTATTGGTCCTAGATGGACCAATGGTCTGACTCAGTACAAGGAACTTTCCTATGCAACACAGTGCAATTGTATATTCTCGTCCTATGGTCCTTCGCCATTTGTGCATTTTGCTTGCCTCAGTTTCTAGTCCTGCTTCTAACCATGGAAACCTAGCTTTCATTCAAAATATACTGAACCTGCCGCCACGACTCCATCAATGAGTGCATTCATTTGTTCCATCAGATGCAGAGCATCCTTTTCATTTATCCACCGTGCTCCAAAAGTCATAGAACCAATTCCACCTTAGAAAGAGGGTTAATTACATTTGCTTTGTAGTATTTGCAAGGGCGATTTCCAATGCTAACGCTTATTAGATTATGCCTTTGAGGTTTCAGGTGACTTGTGGATGAGCACATTTTCATATTTCTTACCAGTAATAATTTATATAAAAGATTGTTTTACTCATCACTTTAACTCATTGATTTCTTTAACCTCTAGCAATCTGGTAGATTAATGCTTTATTATGTGCTTCTAGGTGTATTTATTTACACCCCAAATTTTTTCACCATTGCCAAAGGCTAATATAATCAACATTTAATTGAAAATATATGCCGTAAGGCTACAGTCCTGTCCATACTTAGCTGGGACTCAATGGGACTGAGTTTTAAGTAGATAAACTACAGGAATGCACTGTGAAACAGCTAAAATATGAAGGGTATACAATCCATTTAGAAGGTTTCTTATGCAAAGCCCCATTTAAATGAGTGGGGATTCCACAGTTGGACTAACTGTGTGTAGTTATACACACTTAAGTCCCATAAAAAAAATTATGGGTAGGGCTAGGAGAGAACCCAGTCTGAAATTTTGGAGAGCCTTAGCCAGTCAGTGCAGACAGTACTGAGCTAGATAGACCAATGGTAGAACTCAAGTTACATATGCTTCAGGTTACAGACGCTTCAGGTTACAGACTCCGCTAACCCAGAAATAGTGCTTCAGGTTAAGAACTTTGCTTCAGGTTGAGAACAGAAATCATACTCCGGCGGCACGGCGGCAGCAGGAGGTCCCATTAGCTAAAGTGCTACTTCAGGTTAAGAACAGTTTCAGGTTAAGTACAGAACTCTGGAACGAATTAAGTACTTAGCCCGAGGTACCACTGTAAAGAAGATTCCTATATTACAAATACATAATATAAATACTTATCTGCAACTCACCTACACCACAAAATATTTTATTATTATTATTATTATTATTATTATTATTATTATTATTATTATACCGCCCTATACCTGGGGGTCTCGGGGCGGTTCACAGAATAAAATCAAGATATAAAACCACAAAATACATTCTAAAAATAAAAACAACAACCCAATAGACACCCCCCGTGTAATTCCTTGTAGGCAGGTTCCAGATATTGCATATTAAAACAGCTTTATCTCAAACTATAGGCTAGACCTACTTAAGGGGGCACATGTCTTAAAGGTTTGTAAGCAGTCGAGGCTCAGGGTTTCTCCCTCCCCCCCCAAATTAATTGCAATCCCAAGGACTTTGCCAAAAGCAGGCATAAATCTACAGGAGCATGACTGCTGCATCCCAGTTACCTTAAATTGGACAAAATGAAGAACTTAACACAAAGCACATTGTTAAACTATGGAATTTGCTCCCACGAGAGGTAGTGATAGCCACCAACTTGAATTGCTTTGAAAGAGGATTAGACAAATTCATGGAGGTTATCAATGCCTACTCACCTTGACGGCTACGTTCTACGAGTGTCAGAGGCTGTAAAACCTCCGAATTCCAGTTGCTGGGAATCACATGCGAGGAGAGTGCTGTTATACCATTAGGTCCAGTCGTGGCCGACTCTGGGGTTGCAGCGCTCATCTCGCTTTATTGCCCGAGAGAGCCGGCGTACAGCTTCCGGGTCATGTGGCCAGCATGACTAAGCCGCTTCTGCTGAACCAGAGCAGCACACGGAAACACCGTTTACCTTCCCACTGGAGCAATACCTATTTATCTACTTGTACTTTGACGTGTTTTCGAACTGCTAGGTTGGCAGGAGCAGGGACCGAGCAACCGGAGCTCACCCCGTCACGGGGATTCAAACCGCCGACCTTCTGATCGGTAAGGTCCTGCTTAATGTTTTTTGTTTAGCCACTTTGAGAACAGGATGCTGCCCTAGGTGGGTCATTGGCCTAAATTAGCAGGATCTTCCCATGTTGTTGTGGCGATGAAGTGGCAAAGAGAGGAATATGGGATGAAACCGAGAACAGTTCAAGGATGGGGATGAAATTATGTTGGAGGTACTGTATATAGAGTGAAATGGAGGAAGGTGACACCATGCATTCGATGTAAAAGCCAGGTGTGCATAGCAACGAGAATGAGATCTATGGTCTAGTTAGTTTTAAGCACAAGGGTTGTGGGCAAGCATGGTTTTAAAATGGGATAGACATTGCGCTCAGATCCTGCTTGTGGGCTTCTCATGGGCATCTGGTTGTTCACTGTGAGAACAGGATGTTGGACTTGGTGGGCCACAGGCCTGATCCAGCAGACTCTTCTTAAGTTTTTATTGCATTAAAATAAACAATATTTTCCAGTGATCTTGCACGGTTCTTAATGAACCAGTGCAGACAAAGAACTTGAGTGATTGTTGAAAGCCTCTAGCATAGAAGTAAGCACTGCAAACTATGGCAGTCATAAAAATAAGAGGAATAATTGTTCTGTAAATCAGTTTTAAACCTACCCAGACATGCTCAAGTTCTCTCATCCAAGCTCCTCAAGAGAACATAATAGAAATAGAAAACATCTAGAGAATAGAAATATGAATGAAAGTCTTAGGTCATTTTTATACGCTAAGAGGCTGAAAAGATGCAAACTAATTAATTCAGAAGGGACATCAAGAGGAGCAGGCATGGCAGATAATAAATGAATGGCACTGGAAAGACAAATTGAGTTCTTTTCCTTCGTTTAACCTTTGCATTAATCAAGAGCATAAGGCAGATTCAAAACCAACAATGTGCAAAGTAATAAAAGGAAGTTTTAATGGTGTATTTTATAGTTAACCTGTGGGTCAAATTGGCATATGACATATCAGGGGAAAGTGTTAGTTCAGTATATTGCAGAACTGCTAAAACAAGTTACAGGAAAAAATACCGTATTTTTCGCCCTATAGGACACTTTTCCCCCTCAAAAAATGAAGGGGAAATGTGTGTGTGTCCTATGGGGCGAATGCAGGCTTTCGCTGAAGCCTAGAGAGCGAGGGGGTCGGTGCGCACTGACCCCTCTCGCTCTCCAGGCTTTGGGAAGCTCTCCGCAAGCTGTGGGAGAGCTGTGCGACACACAGCTCTTCCACGGCTAGCGGAGTGCTTGCCTGCACCCAGAAGCTTGGGGCACGCTGAGCTCAGCACGACCCAGGCTTCGGGCTTCGCACAGCTCTCCGCTAGCCGTGGGAGAGCTGCACGAAGTCGCGCAGCTGTCCCACGGCTTGCGGATAGCAGCCTGTTCTGGGGGCTGGGATGGGGGGAAGCTCGGGCTTCCCCGCCCCAGCCCCGCACCTGGGGAAAAATATTTTTTTTTCTTTATTCCCCCCCCAAAAAAAAACTAGGTGCGCCCTATGGGCCGGTGCACCCTATGGGGCGAAAAATACCTTGTATTTTAAAACAAACATAGGGAATGCTGCCTGCACTGGAAGAAAACTCATTCTACGGACAATAGCCATATTCACAATAAAGATGTTACATAAGGTAAGCATTGGTACATTTCAGTTTAAGCTCTCCTTGGTTCTTTGATGATAAACCTATCTGGCCATTTCCCTTCTGCTGTAGAAATCCACTTTGGGACAGTTACATTGTCCTTCATAGTAGAACAGTGTCTTGTGGGTCACCCCTAAAACCTGTTGTATTCAGTGTGATTAGTTAAATTTAGGACTGTAATCTTAGTATTTGTGCTCATGGGCCCAAAAAGATTGGTGAGACCTGGTGCATAACAGTTGACTATTCTTCTGGGTCAAACTTTGCTTTGAGCTCATAGTCACATGAGTTGTGTTCTGGCCTTATTGTCAGCTCACATCTCATGGGACTGGAATAAAAAAGTAGTCCAGTAGCACCTTAGAGACCAACTAAGTTTTTTCTGGGAATAAGATTTCGTGTGCATGCACACTTCTTCAGATACACACAAAAGCTTATACCCAGAACAAACTTAGTTTGTCTCTAAGGTGCTACTGGACTTTTATTTATTTATTTCGACTGCATTAGACCAACATGGCTACCTACCTGAATCTAATCTCATTGGACCCTTCATTCTCTGCAATGTTCCTCTCAAGCAAAAGGCTCTGTCTTGGCTTCCACTTGCCTACTGAATACAGGATCCTTGGCTGAGTCACGTCTCCACAGCATATATTATATTTGTGCACTGGCCTGGACTTCTTATTGAGAAAAATATCCTGAACAAATGACCTCAGCTTGTTTGTAGCACAAGGTATGGGACAGGACAAACGTAATGCCTATGCTGGATGAGTCTTTCAGGCTGAAATATACTGTCCAGCAAATCTGAAGTTTATTTTACCTTTTCTTGCTCTTTGTTTTCAGGGGAATGCCATTTAAGAATAGTAGAGCATGTGGCAGAATCTGTTTCCTGTTTTGTAGGCTCAACACAAAAAGAAAGAAAGACAGGCATTTCACCAGTTGGCTTTGAGTTCAGGACAAACCTCTCCATCCTTTGATATTCATGAATCTGTATCACAAAAGAACAGCTAGCAAAAGTGTGCTCTGAATACAGGGCTTTATGATATGCACCCACTGGGATATTCTCCTGTTCTCTTCCCCCTTTCCCTCATTGTTAAATGCATGTGTGGCATTAGTGGGGAAATCCACCTGGAACACTTCAGTGCCCAAAGTTTACAAAAAAAAAAAAAATCTAATCTCCAGCATAATCCTTTAAAAATTCATTGTGCACTAATGTGTCTTTCGGGATCTATACAACCTATCCTGCAGTATCTTAATTTTCAAAGGCTTCTTGTGAAAACCAAAGAAAGAAATATGCTTACAAGAGAATATCTGGCTGCTTTGTGACATCAGAATGGAATCTGGTGATAAAACACATGTTTGAAGAAGGCAAGGTGGTTGTAACAGAAGAAAAACCAAATGAAACAAAGCCATCTGCCACCAGAAGAAAACGAGTTGCCGTCTTCTCTTAATGCTGAACCAGCTTCATCAGCGTTAATCAACAGGTTTTCCTCTAAAGGTAAAGTGTTCTGTGAAATACAGCCTTCTGCAAACTTATGGGAAATATGTTTGCTACTGGGTATAGTCTCAGTAAGGAGTCATAGTGAAACTTAGGTGTTTATCTGACAAGTGCACCTGTATTATGTGTTTTCAAATGCCTGTTTGATGGAGCCACACACCTTACATTTTTAGGCATAAACTTGAAATCCCTGGGCATCTTTGATCTCTCTTAAAGGTGTAGAATAGCCCTAGGGACACAGGAAGCTGCCTTATACTAAGTCAGACCATTGGTTAATTTAGCTCAGTACTGTCTACACTGACGAGCAGTGACTCTTGAGAATTTTAGGCAGGAGTCTCTTCTCAGGCCAGTGATGCTGGAAATTGTGCAGCTAGAAAAAGTACTCTACTGCATCTCAGGAAATGTGCGATCTGTATGAACATTTAGAACAGTGGGAGCGTCTAGAGATTTCTGATTTGGGAGACAAATGGTTGCATGTTCTCCTTCCCAAAATAATTTAATCTTCCTCTTTTGATAACTCCTTTGATAATATCTATTTAACTTAACACCTGTTAATCTGATTGCACCTCTAGTCCAGTGTATGGCCTTTATGCTATTGTTTTTGCTTTATTTTGGATTCTTCTTCCATGTTCTGTTGTAGTGATTTTTTCCAGAACAGAAAATTTTGTGCTCCTTCCCATTTTGCACTCATCTCTTTGATTCTATCACTCATACTTCATTCTTTCCTATTGTTTCTGGTCTACTTTTCTGCTCAGTCTTCATCTTTTCTTAGGTAAGGTGTTGCAGTGGGTGATGGCATCTCGGCTCCAGGTTTTCCTTCAGAAAACTGAATCTATTATCTACTTCAATCTGGATACCAGCCTGATATGCTCATAACACTTATCCCAAGAAGGGTGTAGACTAAGTACACACTTTACATCTAAAGCACATGACTTCTTCACCCAAATACTACTGGGAAATGTAGTTTACATCTCATGGAATTAGAATTCCCACTACTGTTAACAAACTATAATTCTTAGGATTATTTACTAGAAGTCATGTGTTTTTAAATGTGCCTAAATTTTATGGTGTGCAGGCTGCCCTAGACCAGGTCAGATGAGACCTAACAAACTGAAACAATCCAAGCAGTATAGGGGTTCCTTCTGGCAGCAGGAAGTATTCCAGTTTGGATGACTGGTGTTGGGAGGGGTTGCACACCTTCTGAAAATGCAGGGTCACAGCTGGGGGATGCTCTGGACCTGGCCTTAGACCTAGCCTTAGTTGTATACAAGAGTGCCTTTGCACATGGAATGACTCTCTGAGCACACTATATCGGGGTGATTTTAGGGGAACAGCAAAGATGGGGCTTCTGATGACTTGAATTCTAGAACAGATTATGCTGCTGTTTTTAACTGCTGTATCTATTCTTTTAGTTTAGTTTGCATTTTAGGGGTAGTATTTTAAATTGGTTTGTTGTAATATGCTGTTTTTATAAATAAACGCCGAAAATACAATAATAATGATAATTCTGTATCTGACGTATAGTATATAGTATTCAACATCTGACAGGTTGCATGCAATAGCAGTTTACATTTGACAGTGTCTGATGGTTTTCTACAGAAATGAACAAATGTTGTATTAACTTCCATCAGTCATTTAACTAAAAGTCAAATGTTGACGGTAGATTCTGATTCCAAACTGTAGGAACTACAGAATGAAGTAAGCCCATAGGCTTACTACATACATAGACCCGAATTAGTATACCGGTTATCATACACGTGCGCAATAAATATTTCATGCACTAAAAATAGTATCTAACCTCTCTCAGGAAGTTAATTCTAGTCAAACCTGGAACAAATAATACTTATAGCCACTTAAAAGTCCAGTTCAATGAAATCTATGTCATGGATTGCTGTCTCGTTCTATGTGCACTTACTTGAGAATAGGTCCCACTGAACTCTGTAACAGGGAGAGAGAAGTGGTTCAGATAGCAGCTGTAATTTTGTTTTATAACGATTACATACTATGCAAACCTAACCGTGTCTACTCAGAGGTAAAGGTAAAGGTACCCCTGCCCGTACGGGCCAGTCTTGCCAGACTCTGGGGTTGTGCGCCCATCTCACTCAAGAGGCCAGGGGCCAGCGCTGTCCGGAGACACTTCCGGGTCACGTGGCCAGCGTGACAAAGCTGCTCTGGTGAGCCAGAGCCGCACACGGAAACGCCGTTTACCTTCCCGCTGGTAAGCGGTCCCTATTTATCTACTTGCACCCGAGGGTGCTTTCGAACTGCTAGGTTGGCAGGCGCTGGGACCGAGCAGTGGGAGCGCACCCCGCCGCAGGGATTCGAACCGCCGACCTTTCGATCGGCAAGTCCTAGGCGCTGAGGCTTTAACCCACAGCGCCACCTGCGTCCCCTACTCAGAGGTAAGTCATATTTAATTCAATGGGGTTTACACCCACATAAGTGGGGTTAGGACTGCAATCTTAGACAGAATAACATACAGTGAAATGCTGTGGATTTTTGTTGAGCAGCAAGAAAGTTCAATGGGTCTTACTATATTTTTGTATTAATTATCTCAGAGGAAATTGCTTTCTATATATTTGATGCTGTGAATGAAAATAAAAGCGAGGCACTGGAGAGGGTGAATGTAATTGTTATTTATTTGTAGAGAGAGTGTTTTATTTAATGTTTCTGTATTATTGACTCTGAAAAATCAATAAAACACTAAATTACAAAAAAAGAAAAAAAGGTTGCAAATATGGACACAACAGTTAAATTTGATGGCGATGGTCAGGTTTGGCTGACTCGCAATGTAGATTATTCACCAAATGGTTAATATTGTGATTGCAGTATTGATATGTATTGGTGTTTATTGCTGAAGGATTTTGTTCTTTGTTTATGTACTGTCAGCCATGTTGACTACTATCTTATAATGGCAACACCAATACTATGATGTTTGAAATGTCCAGAAAAACAAATGGGACCATGAATAATGGGTTGTTCCTTCTAATTTGTAACTTGTATGGTTCTTGGAAGAGCACTTGTGAAGTTCTGAATGCAAAGCAGTATTCTGTGCAAAAGTGTATTCATATTTTGAAAAGGAACAGCCATAGGTATATACTATATTCTTATTTGCTATTTCTCTGCAACGTTACCAGCACTTAAAGCTGCAATTTTGTATATACTTATGGATATAGGATATATGAGACATATGCACTGTAAACCTATTAATTTCAATGGAATCAGGTATACCTAAATCCATATAGGATTGGGCTATTATTTGGAGCAACTGCTTTTCTCTATGTTAGAACCTGCATTGGAACTTACAAAAAAGAGAATTTGAGTGCACGTCTTCTCATAACACAGGTCTTATGACTATGGATGAACGTAAACTAGAATCCAAGATTTAAAAAGTTGTACAGTTTGAAACAATGCAAAACACATTTATTAGTGTGTAAGTGCCGTAAGACCACAATGGGACCTTCAAGTAAACATATTTAGGAAATGGCCACTAGCTTCCCAATGTCTGCTTTGTATATTATTTAGTTCAGAGACAGACAGAGTTTAGCTGCCTTGGATCTACTCAGTTAGTTCCAAACTCCAATATCTACCAACCGGGTCCAGGCACAAAAGATACATAGTGTTAAAGAACAGGGTGTCTGTGAGCACATTCTGAGCCCGATAATTGGTTTTCAGTACCAGAAGTGAACTCAGCTCTGTCAGTTCACCCCAAAATAAAACCCTAGTTAACCCTCTTCATTTCAGCAACGATTTAGAAGGGAAAACGCAATTTTGTCGTTGCTAACCTTAAACAACCTATTGCAAATCAGCCAGAGATCTACCAGTAGATCCCAAACTACCTTCTGCCCATCCGTCATTTAGCACATGGTGGGTTGGCCTTGGATTTAATGCATTCAGGTGAGCGTTACAGCAGGTGTGGAGCCAGTGCCCGTCTCTTTCCTCCGCATCTCTTCGCTAAGGCAGAAGCGCTTTTAAAGCAGAATAACGTTGCACTTGGTTTCCCAGCGCCTGAACGTTTTCATCTAGCTTCTGACAAATTTTCAACTGCGGTGACTCTTGATAACTCCTTCAGCAGCTGCACTTCCAGCTCCCGTTTTCTATTTCAAAATTATTTCCTCGACGGCAGTAAGGGCAAGCAATCTGTAAACAGCGCGCCTTCACCGGCTGCTCCCTCAAACACGCAGCGAGCGGCCTACCGGCGAGAGATGCAGAGATGCGCTATTATGGGAACAGTAGACTGCAACTCCCAAAGTGCTTTGCGAGAGGATGGGAGCGGGCTTTGGGCTCGGCGGCGCACGCGCAGGTAGCCCGGACTACATTTCCCTGTCGCCAGAGCGCGCGCCGTCCCGTCCCCCCCCTCCGGCGTGCGTGCGTGCGAGCGAGCCGATGAGCGCGTGGGAGAGGGCGGGGGGTGACGGAGCTCTAGCGCGGTGACGAGCAAAGTGTGTGCCCGCCATAGTGATAGCAGCCGCCGGGCCGCGGTGCGTGGGGGGCCGGGAGGAGGCCGAGAGGAGCAGCAGCGACGCCGGACAGGTACGGCGCGCGGGGGGCCGGGCTGAGGGGGAAAAGGGCAGGCCGGCAAGCCGAGGCCGGTGACAGGCGCAGGCCGGGGTGGGGGCCGCCTCGGCAGCCCGACTGGGCGGACGGCGCGGAGGCTGCCTCCTAGCCCCGGCAGCGAGGCTCCCATGTGTTCCTGGCTCCCTCTCGCCGGTGCCAAGGACCGGGAGGTGGGGAGGGAGCCGGGCGGGCGGAAGGCGGCTCGGGCCCTTCTCCGCGTTGCCCTCCCGGGCCGGGAGCAGAGGGAGAGGAGACGGCGCTGGCTCTCGCTTTATCTCCCCGTGTGAAGAAGGGAAGGGAGTTTGAGGGGGTCGCGTGCGAGGGGGAAGTGCCCATATGGGGGATACGTAGCGATATACCTAAGCCATGGGTTGCGGTCGTGGGCATGTTTTCCCTAAGCCGCGGTGCGACCGAGTTCCGAGTCAACGCGCGCAGGGCTGCCCTGGTAGGCGAGCAACTCACTTTTCTCTCGTCTCCACGCGGATCGCCCTGCATCTTTCGGCTTCTCCCCTCCCCCTCCCCCCGAAAGTGCTGGAGGCGGAGAAGAGGGGTAAGGGCGATGCTGGGGGGTCAAAGACCAACATGTGTTGCAAAGTAGAGGGTAGTTTCTTCCTCTGCCCCCGCCTCCCTTCCTCATTTACTTGCCTGGCTTCTGGTCCTAGCTGATCCTGCCAGCGCGAGCATACCTTTTCTGTTTTGTTCCCAACCCGCTTTTTCTTCTCCTCCTCTTTGGCCCTCAGCTGTCACCTCTCAGGGTGGGGGAGGGACGCTGGCGCCGTGGCAGCTTTTATATAAACTCTCGAGGGAGGTTTTGTCTGCCCGAAGCTTATTCTCTTCCCCCCACGTGAACCACCTTTCTCTTTGCGACACCAATTGTAGGGCTTAGTTTGAGTTGGGAAACTGTTTTCGATGCCAGAATTCAGCTCTGCGAAGTTGTTCGTGTCTTTGTGCGTGTGAATAATTCTTCCCCCCCAGACAAATGGGAAGCTACTACTACCCCTGCTGCATACACGTTGGAGTGGGGAAGAAATTTTAGATTGGTTTGAGTTGTAGTATATTTAATTTTAGAACTTAGCCCCAGATATTGAATAATACAAGGATCACCTGTGATGCTTCTCTCTTGGAATATACTATTTACTGATACACCTGCCCTTATGGGCAGTGTGTTCTGTGGTAGGGTGACAGTGGCTTGCATATTACAGGGACCTCTGAGGGAGTGAAAATCTACCTTGCAGCCCTTGCATTTGGTTTCTTATATTGGTAGAAGCCAGGCCATCCAGTATCAGGTGTTGTGGGCAGTGTTAGAAACTCGGATATATAAGTTAATTGCCAAATGGCTCCTTAAACCTAGGTTACAGTCACCACAATGGTATGTCTAGGTGTCACCCCCTCCAGCTGAGTTGTTACTGTTATTAATATTGCTTTCATTCTATACTGCTTTATATTTTAAAGAAAAAATCTGCAAGCTGTTTGCAACACATTAAAACATCAAATAAAACAATACAGAATAAAACAAATTTAAGCGTCAAGTATAATATTTCAGATCCTTCTCTAAGTAACATTTTACTTGCCCCATATTTATTTACCTACTTATTTTATATAGCTGCACCACAGCAGGAAGATAGTGTTGTGTAGTGGTGGTTAGTCAATAGGACTTGGAAGATCAGGGTTCAAATCCCCACTCAGTCATAAAGCTCACTGGGTGACCTTGTCCCAGTCCCAATCTCTTAACCTACCTCACAGCGTTGTTGTAGGGATTAACTGGGGAGGGGGAAGCACTCCTTGGAGACAAAGGTAGGCTATAAAGGCAGTAAATGAACTCTTCTGCTTAAGATAGTTGGAGGGGCCAGCCAGATGGAGATGTTTAGTCACTAACCTGGCATCGAGATTTCAGCGTGGTCACAATTTGACCTGTGCTAGTTGCAAAATGGTTGTGGGCAGGGAAGTGGGTAGATCTGGCATTGCTCTCCTGTAGTGAGGAGATATGTGTCTTCCCTTGTAACTACATCCTGAAGCACAGCCCTCTTTCTTTGTTCCATGAAGCTCAATGTGAACTGTTAAAACTTCCCCAGTAAGCCTTATCTGCATAGCCCCATCTAAACACCTGTCAGGTTTGCATAGGGAAAGGGTAATCAGACATGCATCTTCTCCACTCTCCCATTCCATCCATGCCCATGGTGGCTGGGTCATACAGTGTCATGGGCGGGTAGCAAGATTTGACTTGATCACAACATAATACTTCTCAGGCCTTTACATTTCCCCATGTAAACACATGACAATCATTCAATTATACAATGATTAATAATAATAGCAGCTGCTGGAGGGCAGGAGCACATCAGATTAGGATTACTGTGGCAGGTGAGAGGGGTTAATGCTTGCCCCTATTTTTAACAACTTGTCCCCTGAAGCTATTTGCTCTACAGAGAGAAACCAAAGGTAGTATTGGATACGTTTTCCCTCAAAGTAGGAAAATAGCAGGTTTGTATGTGTGATTTTAATTGGTGAAATGATGGTGGTGGGATGATTGTGGTGCAAGGGCAGGGGCTAGACCTGATCTGTTCCTGTCTGTTTGCTCCTTCCTTATCAGCTGCTATTAATTACAGAATATACTGATCACATACCTATTCTTGTTTGGCCTTCCATTGTAATTGTATTTCTGATATTAAAAACACTTTGTTTATTTTTGGATCTTCACAGTAATCTTGCAAAGTACGGTAGATTACTGTAAATGTTTTTTTTTCCCTTTTCTAAATAAGGAACTGAGGTTGAACAATAGTTATATTGATAATCAACCAAGTTTTACTAAGAGTAGACCTGCTGAAATTAATGGGCCTAGTGTAGTTATGTTCATTAATTTCCATTGGTGTGCTCTGAGTAAAACTTAGCTGAATCTCATCCATATAGTACACTATCACCTAGTGAATCCATGATGAAGATTTGATCCAGGTCTTGTTGGCCGCTCTCCCAGGTTGCCACTGAACCATACTGGGGTGGCTAATTTTTTTATATATATATATATTTTGGCAGAGGACAGCATTTCGCCATTGCTGATTTTTTTGGGGGGGCGGGGAGCCACAAGCCAAAAGTGGTTGGGGATTTAGGTTTTTTTGAAAAAAGATTATGACGATAATTTTGGACTAAAATGAAATAGCTGTAAGCTATGGTTGAGGAAAAGGAATGACTATAAGTATTTATTCCAAGGTTGGGAAGGAGGGCAGAAACACTCTGCTGCTGGCAAGGCAAAGCTGCTAACAGCAAAAGCAATGTAAGGAAGTTAATATATTAGCAGGATATATTTTTTTAAAAAAACCACTTGTAATGTTATGGAGAATGTTTAAATAAGGAAGTAATTAGAGAGTCTTTTTGTTGACATCCACAAATGAAAATAACACAAAGGTACCAGGGAAGGGAGTGAAGGGAAGTCAGGGGAATCAATGAATCCCAAAATATGGATTAATATTAAGAGTAAATATAGATGTTTTGTTTTTTCTTTTTCAATGTAATGATTGTTTATTAAGAAAATTAATAAAAACTTTTTTTAAAAAAAAGCTGCTAACAGTCATTCATTCTCTCTCTTGCATGCACACACAGGCGTATGTAGGTACATACTTGCATTTGCATATGTAACACACACAGAGAGGCACACTTAGTTGAAGCTGTGTTCCTTTGGCTTTCTGTATGGGAAAGATGAGCGGGATGTGGGTGGTGCTATGGTCTAAACCACAGAGCCTAGGGCTTGCCCATTAGAAGGTCGGTGGTTCGAATCCCCGCGATGGGGTGAGCTGCCGTTGCTCGGTTCCTGCTCTTGCCAACCTAGCAGTTCAAAAGCACATCAAAGTGCAAGTAGATAAATAGGTACCACTCTGGCGGGAAGGTAAACAGCGTTTTTCTGCGCTGCTCTGGTTTGCCAGAAGCAGCTTAGTCATGCTGGCCACATGACCCGGAAGCTGTCTACGGACAAACTCCGGCTCCCTCAGCCTATAGAGTGCGATGAGTGCACAACCCCAAAGTTGTCCCCGACTGGACCTAACGGTCAGGGGTACCTTTACCTTTACATTTTATGGGAAAGATGAAGGAAGCCTTTGGGAACAGCCAGTGTTAGAAATTAGCCAGGCACCAGACACAGGTCCAAATGCAACCTCTGGATGCCAGGTTTGCATCTGGGGAAAGCAAAAGGTCACTTAGAGAAGGGTCTGAAGTATTTTCCTTGAAACTTGAATTTGTTTTATTCTGGATTGTTGTAATTGATGTTTTAATGTGTTGTAAACTGCTTAGAGATTTGTTCTTTAAAATATAAAGCAGTGTAGAAACGAAATGAATAATAATAATCTCCGAGGGGGGGGTGCCTAAATATTTCATTGTGGCAACTGTAACCTAGGTTTAAAGGTCCATTCGGTGATTAGATTATATAGCTGAGTTTCTAACACTGGGAACAGCTGCCTCAGGGCACCCTGAGGCAGTGGTTTCCAACTGTCTGTTTTCTTCACCCTGTGCCTTGTTTCAAGACACTCAGTAAGACTTCTCTTGTTCCTAGTGTAGCTACCCTGCTGATAATTGCCAGCTCTTAGGTAAGTGGCAATTCCATTGGAAACTGCACAAGTAGCCCCATAGAATGCTTTCAAGCAAAACTGTTTCTTTAGAAAAGGAAGATTCAACTTCTTCATTGCTTAAAACAATAACTTCTTTAGTGTGGGGATGCTTGCAATTTCATCTAATTAGGTCACATAAATGGACCTAAACACCTCCCACTCATTGCAGTGTATTAAATGTACTGTACAAACATTGGGGTTTCTCCTGCAGCTGTGAACATTAGCTGTGACTATACTTCATTTGATATTGGAAAACTTGCTGGTCTAGAGAGTTTACAGATTAACAAAAGACACCTGTTACCTGTATAATACTTTGGACAAAACATTGCCTTGGCATGGAATTAATCCTTTGATCTCAGGGGTGAGTGGATATATGTGTGTGTTGATTATTGTTGTGTGCTGCCTTTGAGCTCACATTCCCTTGCCAAGTTTTTTTTTTACAGCTGTATTTGAAGCTAATCTATAAAATTGCATATTATAATAATGCAAACTATGTAACCAAATAAATAATTCATCAAGTATATGGATTGATCCTGTTGTCATTGGCCCTTCCTGTTTTTAGAAAGCAACTTGCTTAGCCCACGGGTTGCAGGGGGAATGAATTGGCAGAACACAGAAGCAAATACTATAGTGTGCCTTGCACTGTTCAGTGTTCAAAATCTTTCAGATTAAGATTCTTGTCTTCCCTCCTCCCCAGTCTTTCCCCAAATGACTCATCAGATATCTAGATATTTGTGAGTCTTGGGTTGTGTATTCTTACTGCTACTTTCTGATGTACTGCCAATATATTCACAGCTGTCTTCTGCTTTTGCACTTAGAATAATGTCTGATAAAGTGGGAAGAGGGATCTGTTTGTGGATGGGAAAAGCTCTAAAAAGTGCAGATTGCTTTTCAGGAAACAGTATATCAGTGAGATAGAAAGCTATGCATTGAGTGTGGTTTCTCCACCACTGTGGACTCAAGGCTCACTGAGAATGTATAGGATATACTTACATTTCCCAGTATAAATAAGAACAGCACAGTGAAAATGTTACTGTTAAGCAGAAGGTACAGTAAGTAAGACTGATCACCTGAAAATGACAACCGAAAGTGAGCCAAATAAATTTGGTGTGGGCTGGGGAGCAATGAGGAATTGTACTGAATATCTTCAAGTATACCAAAGCAGGTATACTTACAAAATATGAAAAGTCCAGGAAGTTTGAAAACAGGAAAAGAACAGTCCTAAAAGTAGGATCCAGGATTATTTACTCCACTGAAAAGTGTAGTTTCATAGGCTTGGGAAAGTGGCCAGTTGACTTTGCCATCTGCCAAATGAATACATGTTGTATGTGATCACAGCTGAATACTGTTGGATTCTTCAGCAGACTAGGAAAATATTACTGAATCTGTCCTGATTTTAGACAGTTGTGTGCCTCATATTATGGGCAGAATCCAGCACTTCATGTAGACTTCCAGTCATGCAGCAAATATTTACCTTCTCTCATCCCAAGCACCCTTAAAATCTTCCCACTGTACTTCAGGTGTGCAGGTGTGTGAGGAGTCAGCAGGGTTCTAGCTGAAGAGTCTGCACAGATTTGTTTGGAAGAGGGCGATTCTTAAGATATCTTGATACAATACATTTTTACAGCCCCAGGGGTCAACAGTCTGTGGATCATAGTCTAAACAGTTGGCTTAATTTTATGTATTTGGTGATGGTGAGGAGAAGCAGAAATGGACAGAGCAATGGAAGGAAAAGCAGGGTATTAGTTAGACTTCTAGGAAATCTGATGTGTTCCTCCTCTGGCAACCTGCTCTGTGGCAACCTACTTTGTGGAGAGTAGGGGTGGAAGAATTAAAAAGTTTGGATGTAGTGAGCATGAAACACTTGCTGGGTCTGATTTTCCAGGAACGGACACAGCTGGCATAAAGTGCTTGATCAAGAAGCACACTCAAGCTGTCTGCTTGATTCTGAAAGTGGGAGTGCATTCTCATCCAAAACAAGTTGAACATTCAATTCTGGCTTGGTGGAACCCTCACCACCCCCCCACCAGCAGTATTTTTGTTCTGTCTGGGTTTTCATGGTGCTATTAGTAACACCAGGAGTCCTTTGTAATAAAGCCCCTCTAGGTTTCGGTAGGGGACGTGGGTGGTGCTGTGGGTGAAACCACAGAGCCTAGGGCTTGCCGATCAGAAGGTTGGTGGTTCAAATCCCCGCAATGGGGTGAGCTCCCGTTGTTCGGTCCCTTCTCCTGCCAATCTAGCAGTTCGAAAGCATGGAGTGCAAATAAATAAATAGATACCACTCCGGCGGGAAGGTAAATTGTGTTTCTGTGCGCTGCTCTGGTTCTCCAGAAGCAGCTTAGTCATGCTGGCCACATGACCTGGAAGCTGTATGCCGGCTCCCTAGGCCAATAAAGCGAGATGAATGCCACAACCCCAGAGTTGTCCGCGACTGGACCTAACGGGGTCCCGTTACCTTTAGGTTTTGGTAGCCCTTTCTGTGTGGCACTTGTCAGAAGAAGCTCAGTAGCTGTGTGATGGGCTGCTGTTTCCAATGGAGTTGGTCTGCAATTTTATGAGAGTTCATTTGAGAGAGGCCTTCGTGAATAACTGCAAGCCTAATATGGCAGCTTTTTTAAAAAAATTAATACTTAGTTAAGACTGACTTAAAGGCTCAAGTTTTATTGTAATAAACTCCCTTACTATAATCTATTCTCTTCTATGGGTCCACAGTTTCACTTGCTGACATCACCACCATGGCAAATGTTTCCAGCCTCTGATGAATGTGATGAGTTCCAGCTTTCCTCTCTGCTTCCAAGCTAGGGAAGATTTGGGTGGTGCTTTGGTGACTCTGAAAGCCCATTATTTATTTTGTATTTATTAATAATTACTTAATAATTAACAATAACTATCTTTATTTTATTAAATTAATATACCACCCTCCATCAGCAGATCACATGGAGGTTTGTAGTATAAAAACCCAGAAATACATAATATAATAACAAACAAACAATCATAACAAAGAAAACAATACGTGCCCCACTATAAAAGACCATAGATTGTTTAATTAGCCAAAGGCCGGGGAGAAGAGGAATGTTTTCTCCTGGTGTCTATAACTGTAGGGGCAAATTTGACTCCCTCCCCAGCTCCAAAATTGGGAGGAAGGTTGGAGATAATTGAGTATGTTTCTTAGGAAAATGGGGTGGCGGAGGAATGGTGGTTTACACATATTAAACGTAACTAGAGTATGTATTTAGAAAAGAGTGAAGATGATTTTGGTGCTATGAGTGCCATGAATATAGGAAGTCAAGCCATAGGCCCATCTCTTTCAGTATTGTTTATACTGACTGGCATTGGCTCTAGGGTTTCAGACAGCACATTACCAGACCTACCTAGAGATGCCAGGATTTGAACTAAGGACCCTCTGATGTTTTACCACTTTGCCACAGCCCTTCCTCATAGAAGCATGGTGACAAACTGATGAACCCTAACCTTCCTCTCTTGAGGTAGTAAGGGAAGCTGGGGGTGGGAGGATATTATTATTATTATTATTATTATTATTATTATTATTATTATTTGCCATTGCTGTTCCAAGTGCCTTGCAAGGAAGTGACGAATCAGCAAGATGCAGTCCTTTTCTAGCTTGAAGCTGCTGTGGGGAATAGGGGTCATCCTCACAATTGCACTGGGCTTCTGATGTCCTTGGCAGGGAAAATCACTATATTCTGTCTCCAGCTCCAAGCTGGAGGTGAATGCTGGGGTTTGTTTTTACAGGAAGAGTCCCCTCGCCCCACCTGCTTTCCAAAATTGGAACTAAAGACGAAAGCAGGAAATGTTCTCTGTATTTTGGCAGCACAATGAAAGGTGGCACAATGGGTCAGTTCTTCTGGCTGTTAAGCAGAAGTTTGGTGGTTCAAGCCCACCCAAGGATGGCCGTGAGCAGGATTCCTGCTCTGAAGGGCGTTGGACTAGATGACCTTGGTGTTCCCTTCCAGCTGTACAATTCTATTATATTTTTATGTGTGCTGGAAGCCGCTCAGAGTGGCTGGGGCAACCTAGCCAGATGGGTGAGGTACAGTGGTACCTCGGGTTACATACGCTTCAGGTTACAGACTCCGCTAACCCAAAAATAGTACCTTGGGTTAAGAACTTTGCTTCAGGATGAGAACAGAAATCGCGCGGTGGCACAGCAGCAGGAGGCCCCATTAGCTAAAGTGGTGCTTCAGGTTAAGAACAGTTTCAGGTTAAGAACGGACCTCTGGAATGAATTAAGTACGTAACCAGAGGTACCATTGTATAATTAATAAAATTATTGTCATTTAATTCTAAGATTTGGGAAAGTCACAGAGTCACGGTCACTGCCTATTTTTGACTGGACGCCAAAGCCAGCCTAATGTTGTGGATCTCTGTCCTGCTCTTCTTTGGAAAGCTCAGAGAGGTTTACTTGTATCTGCCAAGATACACTGTTCATCCAGACATTTATTAGGTCCGCTCAGACTTAATTTAAATGATGCTTCAGTACTGAATACTCCCAGGTGATTCACATTGCCCTTAAAAGACACCACAATTGGCCTTTCTTGAACAGTGTTTGAGTCTTCAAAGAAACAGAACATTGAACCATTTTACAAGTCCAGTTTCTGTCCTTAACTCAAGGGTCCTTTTGAACTCTTTGTCCGTCATTATACAATGTGTCATCTGCCTAGAGTTGTACACTTTTATTTGCCAGGGGCAGGGAAATTGTGAAAATCACTTCATCTACCCAGCTTAATTTAATTGTTCCTAGTAGGAAGTAGACCCCATTAATTTCAGTGCAATTTGCTTAGGGCTGCAGCATTCGTGTGTAAAAAAATGCTTTTGAAAACTCAGATTTTTAAATTTTTGTTTGAGAAGTAATGCCTTTGAGAGCTGATCTACTTTCCAGTTGGTACTGATTTCCTCCCTTCAACCTTTAGGGTGAGTCATGACTTCATGTTCTGAACTTGTGGATTCCAAGGCTGAGCTTACTGCTTTGCTGGAGCAGTGGGAAAAAGAGCATGGCAGTGGGCAAGATATTGTTCCTATCCTTACTCGGTAAGTACAGTTATTCAGAAGTGCAGTTACACAAGCAATGCTATACTCAGTCCTGCTTGCAACCTGCCTACCCAGTGAGGCTTTTCTGAAACAAGGAGGGGCAGAGTGTCATGAAAAAATTATGGCAGAAAAACAAGGACTTCGAGAGTCCTTAGTTGCAAGTGTCTAGCAATTTTTTTATGATACTTCCCAACATAGAAACCCAACAAATATTAAAGGAGAGCAGATGTTAACATAAATGCTTTCTTTACTGTCTTCTGGGTTCTTGTGTTGGTGGCTGCCTTGTGAGGGCAGACATCACCCATTTATTCCAAGGCAGCATAGACCTTGTTTCAGCAGGGTGTAGCACTTCAGAGTCTCATTTATTTCCTTTGCTGAATTACTGCTGTGTGTCTCAGTCATCTGCAGTACAATTGGAACGTGGGTGGGTGAGTGGTTTTTGAAGTTCTTTAGCAGTGTTCATTCTGAGGGGGATTTAAGTGGCTCATGTTTCTTCACCCCCTTTCTAGAATGTCAGAATTGATTGAGAAGGAGACAGAAGAGTACCGCAAGCGAGATCCGGATCCATTTGATGATAGGCACCCTGGTAAGATGCATTGAGAGCATACAGATCCACTGTGACTTCATTCTTGCTCATGTTGTAAACGAGAGAGAGGGTGGGAAGGCCAAGACCGCAGAGATGTAGCTCCACAAAGTTGTATCTGCTAGGACGGCACTCAGATTTCTTCCCAATGCTTGACACATTTCAACAATTCCTTTCAGAATTTGCCCTTCCATCTACTTTAGAAATAATGCATATAAAGGGGGGGGGAAATGTGGGCATACCTCACACAGTGAAAACCCATAGTCACGTTTTTGTGCTGACACTTGCTGAGCTTCTGAATCCTTTTTAGCGGCTCAGTCTGTAAGTAGTGTAGCAAAGTCGTGGGGAACCTTTGCATGCACCCACAGCTCATCAAACACTGCTGGTGGTCAAGGATGATGGAAGTTATAGTTCAACAGCATCTGGATGGCTGCATGTTCCTCACTTTCGGTTTAGTGGTTTCTTAGGCCAGTGATATATATTTAAACAAATTAGGAATAAATTGAAAGCAGACTTAAATTTATTGTGAGAGGCCTGGAATGAAAAATGAGAGACTCAGCTGTCGCAGAGCAAATAGAAGGCAGTTTTCCAGCTCATTTAAACCTTCCTACTTATATCTTGTTAAGGTTGATCAAACAAAATTTACAGATGTGCACATACCAGATACCATGAAGATAATTTGAAAGAAATGTGAGGGATTCTACTTTATACTGGAATGGCACACAGGTCAAGGCAATGATACACCATATGAGGTGGGACTGCCTAGCCTTATCTTGCTTTTGGATCAGTGTTACCAAGCGGATTAAGTTAGTGTTGCAATCTTCTCTTCCTTTTTCTGTGTATGCTGTCCTTGGGGTTTATTGGGTGGTCAGCAAGTTGGATTAGGAGGTGAGATTTAATATGTTGAGATTTTTTTTTTATTAGGTCTAGACATTTCAGTTCTTGGATATTTTAATAGAAAGAATGACAGTTAGTGCAGTAATAATGTATTACTGTTTCTAGTTCAGTTTTCTAAATACGTGTCATTTGCCTTGACTATCTTTTTTGGCTTGATCGTTTATAAATCTGTGAACTATGTGCTTTGCATTAAACATAAGGTTTGTTTTCTACATATAAAACATTTTAAAAAATGTTACTCAGAATGCATTTAGAGAAAAGATACATGTGAAGCATCCTTTCACTTCTAGCTAGAAAATTTAGCCATGCCTTTTAATCTGCATGCTACATACTTTGCTATTTAGTATTGCTAGTCTTGTTTGGAAGACAAGCTGATATTGTTGTCCATCTCTTTCTAGGTCGGGCAGATCCAAAATGTATGCTTGGCCACTTGCTGAGGATACTCTTCAAGAACGACGATTTCATGAATGCAGTGGGTTTGCCCTTTATATTTTTCCATAGATTTGCACATCAGGACTGCTAGGAACTTTTCATTATTCTTTTACTCAGTCATATTTTTGCCTTGAGTTAGGGGTACCAGAGTGATCATTTTCTTTTAGCTTTGCTGTGTGCTTAATTAGGAATGTACTTTCCAAGAACCAATATAAAACCGATATAAAATCTTTCTAAGCCTGACTTGTACAAGTTACAACAGCAAGAGTATAAAGGAGAGCCTTCTGTTTGTTAACTTAATATGCATACCTGCAGCAGCTTCTTAAAAACAAAACAAAAGCAAAACGGTCTTTGTGCCTTGTCTGGCTCTTCCAGGAAAGTGTAGATTCAATTTGGCTGTTGGAATTCCTGCAGACTGTGTGGTCTGAGAGGATTTGTAGACAATGGCAAATACATTTAAAATTTATTTTTTTAAAAGCTAGCTAGGGATGATGGGAGTAGTAGTCCAAAACCAGCTAGAGACTCAAGTTTGGGAAACCCTGTTCTAGGAGGTGGTGCTGGGGGCTTCAGAGAAAAGGAGGAATTGATGAAAAAGGCCTCCATCAATGGGAGCCAACAATGGATCGTTGTTGCTTCCATTCACAGAAGGGTAATTCAGGCTCTAAGCCATAATAAATTGGCTTCATTCAGAATAAGGGAGGAAATATTTAATATTTCTTGCAGTCCAATACGGCATGCTTATGCAACTTATTTTTCTTATATGGATCATTTTTTAATAGACAGTACTATTTAATTCTCTTTATCTCTTTTCAGCTGGTGAATGCTTATGTGATGACAAGCAGAGAACCACCTTTGAATACCGCTGCATGTCGACTCCTTTTGGACATCATGCCTGGGCTGGAAACTGCTGTCGTCTTTCAGGAAAAGGTCTCAGATATAAGATGATGCTCACATAGCCTTCCTGTTGACCATTTTAGCAGTCTTCACTCTCTCTGCTATTTCTAGAGACTTAGGTAGTCAGCAACTATGTTTCAAAGGAGTGAGAAATCAAAAATCCGTTTTAGGGCGCCTTAGAGTCATTATGCCAGCTGTGTAAATTAGTTCACAAAAGACAGCGTATAAATTTCACGAAAGTTACCAGCCTAAATTTTTTTTTAATAGCCTTCTTGTCAATACAGATGTGAATTTCAAATGGTACTTTCAGTCTCTCTGTCTCTCTCTCTCTCTCTCAAAAACAAAACAAAAAAACAGGTTTTCCATGTTCTTTGGGTCTTTTACGATAAGGAAGCAACTCTGAAAACTTGATCATGAGTTGAGGCTTACAGTTGTCTTCTGGACTGTTTGCAGGTCTCCCACGAGAAACAGTCTCAAACTTCCAAATACAATCCCCAACTGCAATATGTAGTGGGTAGCGGGAAGTGGATGATACTTGCATGAAATTCCCGAGCTTATGTGACCAGGATCCAAAGAAGTGATATGTGGTTAGAGAAAAAACTTTCTTTGCTGCATTTGCTGCAGCAGTTTGTGCTTCATGAAGGAGCAAATGGCTGTTCAGTTGAAAAAGTGACTTGCCCCTCACCAGTAAGTCATCCCACAGCAAGAATAACAAAAGGCTGCTAGTATATGCATATTAGCACTACTTCAGACCTTGATTATACAGTTCCATTGCTTAGTGGACCTTAGCTTTTGTAAGTGTATAATAATAGTGTATTCTGCTGTACACTCATATAATTACAGTGTGATCCTTGTGAAGTCAACAGAAGTGCTTCAGGATTACTGTGGAAAATAATCCACAGTAGGTGTTCTAGTTGGAAAATGCTGGCTTACACTTTGGAAAATATAGGAGGACTTCAGATATTCCCCAATTCTTGATAAATTTTATTTTTTTCCCTTTGTATATGGCTGTGGAGAGGAGAATTTATCTGCTAATATCTGTCCTTCTCCCCATCCCCACTAACTCTAGGAAGGCATAGTTGAGAATCTCTTCAAGTGGGCACGAGAGGCTGATCAACCTCTGAGGACATTTGCAACTGGATTGCTGGGAGGGGCCATGGAGAACCAAGACATAGCTGCTAACTACAGAGATGAGAATTCTCAATTGGTAATACTCATGGCAAATCCGTCACACCCATTGTTAAAAGCAAGCACTTGCAAAGCATAATTGAATTCTAAGACTTTTGGGGGGCTCATTCCTCACAGATGTGATTTCAGAAGTTGCAGTGAATGATGGAAAACTGGAGGGGAATTTGCATGGTTCTGCTTTATAGGAAATTGCCATACTGTACTTGTCCTTTGCAAATGGAGGAAATAGATTCATATCGGAGTATTGATTCTTAATGTTTCTGCTCTCGGTAGCATATCTCATGCTTATCTGCCCTGTAGCTGGAAATGTGCTTGGTGTGGTGTGTTCATTTCAAAACCTGGAGCAAATGGAGTGATTTATTGTAAAAGTTTGGTTAGGTTTGTATACTGTCTGTCCACCAAATGTTGCCTAAGGCACTTTGCAGCAATAGCACAAAAATCAAACACCTATACAGTGGTGCCCCGCAAGACGAACGCCTCGCAAGACGGAAAACCCGCTAGACGAAAGGGTTTTCCGTTTTGGAGGCGCTTCGCAAAACGAATTTCCCTATGGGGTTGCTTCGCAAGAAGAAAGCCCATAGGGAAATCTCCGGGGACCTCTTTTAAATGCTGGCGGTGGGGAGCAAAGCCTTCCCCCCCCCCTCCGGCCTTCAGAAGAGGTCCAGGAAGGCCGGCGGGGGCCGAAAGGCTTTGCTCCCCACCGCCAGCATTTTAAAAGCAGTCCGGGATAGCAGGGAAGCGCTTCCCGCTATCCCGGATGGCTTTTGAAGGCAGGCGGGGGGGGAGCAAAGACTTTTGCCCCCCGCCCGCCTTCAGAAGAGGTCCAGGACCTCTTCTGAAGGCGGGCGGGGGGCAAAACTCTTTGCTCCCCCATGCCTGCCTTCCCGGGAGAGGGGAGAAACGCAGCGCTGCGTTTCTCCGCTCTCCCGGGAAGGCAGGCAGGGGGGACAAAGACTTCCCCCCCCCCGGCCTTCAGAAGAGGTCCAGGATCTCTTCTGAAGTCGGGCAGGGGGCAAAAGTCTTTGTCCCCCCTGCCTGCCTTCCCGGGGGCTTTTAAATCGCCCCGGGACAGCGGAGAATTCCTCCGCTGTCCCGGGGTGATTTTAAAATGCTGGCGGGCGGCAGCGCTGCCGCCCGCCAGCATTTTAAGATTGCCCCGGACAGCGGAGAAGTCTCCGCTGTCCTGGGAAGGCAGGCGGGGGGGAAACAAAGACTTTCGCCCCCCGCCGGCCTTCAGAAGAGGTCGGGGGACAGACTGTCCCCGGACCTGGTCTGAAGGCGGTTTCCATAGGAACGCATTAATTGATTTTTAATGCATTCCTATGGGAAACCGTGCTTCGCAAGACGAAAAACTCGCAAGACGAAAAGACTTGCGGAACGAATTAATTTCGTCTTGCGAGGCACCACTGTACAAAATAATAATAAAAAACATAAAAACCAGAGCAGAGGAAACACTTCAGTACAATCTGTAGAACAGCGAGCTAAAAGGGATGTCACGAACAGACAGGAACAAATGGGGAGTTGCCTTTAGAATATATGTTTTATTGTTGTAAGTCTCTTTGAGACCTACACAGTGAAAAGCGGGATATAATTTTTAAAGCTAACAAAACAAATTGAAATACTGATTTCACATGTTAGCCGTGCAGATCGTTGGTCATAGATGTATTTGCCTGTAATCACCAAAGATCACCAGGTCTTTCTTCCCATGTCCATTTCCCCCTGCACTCCTACAGTAGACAGAAAATGAAAATGAACTGTCTTTGCATGGAAATTGCTTTAAACACAAAAACTATTTTTTTAAAAACCCAAACCCTCCCTGCCTCCTTGCCTTTGGTCCTTTTTTTTGTGGGAGAAGGGCACATGGACTGTTTCTCAATCAGAAGCCAGGGTAAAAACGCCTTGTATTTCTCCTTCCCTGGTCTCCTGCAGGCTACTTGACTTGAATCTGCTTATCTGAAAGTGCTGCATCCTTTTCTTTTTGCAACAGGTGGCGTTTGTGCTTCAGCGCTTGAGAGAGCTGCAGGTGAATGAAGTGAACACGAAACACGAAAACAAGCGGCCCAGTCCTCGGAAAGTACCCTCAGACTCTCTGCTGCCTCTGGATGAAGAAGCTGTGGACATGGATTATGGGGAGATGGCTGTGGATGGCGAACAGGAGGAAGTTACAGGGGATATGGAAATCTCATTTAACCTTGACTCAAATCACAAGACTAGTAGTCGGGTGAACTCTGCCACAAAAAAATCAGGGAAGCAACATGAAAGAGAGAATTTCCGGAAAGCAAAACAAAAACTCGGCTTCTCTTCGGAGCCAGAAAGGATGTTTGTTGAACTGTCTAACAGCAGCTGGTCAGAGATGTCTCCTTGGGTGATTGGCACGAACTATACCTTATACCCTTTGACCTCCGCTATAGAGCAAAGGTTAATTCTGCAGTATTTGACTCCCTTAGGGGAGTATCAAGAGGTAGGTATACAAAGGCAAGGAAACAAGCAATGTCTGGATGGGCTCCTTTTATGATCCAATTAAATTGTGGTAATGGGGGACGGTTTGGAATGATGATGATTAAAATTTGTATATCGTCCTTCATCTGAAGATCACAGGGCAGTTCAGAATTCAAAAATTCAAAATGAGAATACAAAAAACCAAAAACAGACCAATCACCCCCTCCCACAAATACATTTAAAAGGCCATAGAGTGTTTAATCAGTCAAAGGCCAGGTTATAGAGAAATGATTTCACCTGGCACCTAAAGATATGTAATGAAGGTAGCAGCCAAACCTTCCTGGGGAGAATATGCCGTAGATGGGGAGCCGCCACAGAAAAGGTTGCCACCCTCCAGACCTTGTGAGGGAGGCACATGAAGAAGGGCTTCAGATGGCGGGCTTAATTTGCTTAAATTTAATTGCTTGAAGATGTGTCCAGAGCAGGGGTCAGCAAACCTTTTCAGCCGTGGGCTGGTCCACCGTCCCTCAGACCATGTGATGGGCCGGACTATATTTTGAAAAAAAATAATGAACAAATTCCTATGCCCCACAAATAACCCAGAGATGCATTTTAAATAAAAGCACACATTCTACTCATGTAAAAACACGCTGATTCCTGGACCGTCTGTGGGCCGGATTGAGAAGGTGATTGGGCCACATCCAGCCCACAGGCCTTAGGTTGCCTACCCCTGGTCCAGAGCATCACACAAAGAGCATGTAAATGAGATAAATGAGATCTTGGAATTGTTTTCTCAGGGTTTTTTTGGTGACTCTTTGAGTTGAGAGAAGGAGATGTTCCTCTGTAGACAGTGGTGGGAAACCTCTGTCTCCAGGGACTGAATGTGATCCTCCAGGCTTCTTTGTCTGGTCCTTGAGACTTTTCCAGGCCATGCTTCTTCCGCAGGCAACACCCTTTGATAGGCCTGCTCTGTATTGTCCTTAAGTGCTGTTGCCTGGGTGGAATGTGTCCTTGAACTCTGCTGGATAGGGAGAATGTGTGTGTGTGTAGAACAGAGGTTGGCAACCTTATCCGAGGATGGGCCGGTCGACGTTCCGTCTGTCAGAGGATGGGTAGGAGCATGTGCGCACTTCCGGGTCTGAGGAGCACCTGTGCACGTGCGCACACACTATTTCCGGCGCTCCTCCAACCCGGAAGTACACTGGAAATAGCGTGTATGCATGCACAGGGGCACTTCTCTGTCCTCCACGTGTGTGCACATGCTATTTCTGGCGCACATCCGGGTTGGAGGAGTGCCCATGTGCATGTGCACAGGTGCCATCAACCCAGAGGTCAGTTGCTGTGCCGATAAGAGCAGGTGGGGGGTGGCAGGGATCGCCATGGGCCGGTTAGACAAACCTCATGGACCGCTACCGGCCCATGGGGCTTAGGTTGCCGACCCCTGGTGTAGAAGCATCTTCCTTTGGCATGGCTGGAGTGTAGCCCCCTGTACAAAGGTCAGAGCTGCATTCATTGCTCTACCCAGGGGTATATGGTCCCTGGAAGGTGGTCCATGAGGGAATGGGGCTCTCAGACTGAAAAAGGTTCCCCACCCCTGCAATTTAATAATTCGAACATATGAATGAGAGTTAACTATTTAAAAGAAGTGCTGAAAAGATGCATTTATTAAATTTCTTTACTGCCTTTCCTTCAGTGGTGCAATGCACATTTGACAGGAGGCTCTTCTTGTCTCCCTTTCTTGGACAACCACCTTCATCTAAAATTGTTGAGAAGGAACTTGTTAGCTGAGCCGTAAGAAATACAAGGTAGTGTTGGTCACTTGACAGAGATGGATCTTGACTGTTGTCAGTATTCGCTTGCCTTTAAACTTAAGGGGAAGGGAAATGATTCTGTCAAAAGTGCTCCCCACACAATTTTTTCAACAGTGAACTAATATATTACTTTTCTCAGCTGCTTCCCATCTTTATGCAACTTGGATCAAGAGACCTAATGATGTTCTATATTGATTTGAAACGGACCAATGATGTACTGCTCACCTTTGAAGCCCTGAAGGTAAAATGACAGCAGAGCAAATTGCTTGTTAACAAGTGGTGATTCTGTGCCAATTATTTTTTTCTGTGTCAGTTATTGAAGTATATAATTTTGGACCTGATGTCTAGTTAAGTAGTGCCAAAGTTGCATTCAACTTTGAGTTTGTGTGTTTTTGCTCTTAAGTTTGATTGAGGCAACCTTCATCTGCTCTTTTCCTAACAGGGTCAACGGTTATCTGTTTTATTAAGTATATTTCCTCTGACTTCTTTGGTCTATTTATTTTATTTATTTAAAACATGTCTATACTGCCTTTTATTCAAAAATTTCAAGTCGGTTCACAACAATGTGAATATTCCTTAAAATCACTGTGTTTAAGGCTACATTTATATAGATTTTTTTTAAAAAAATTAAAAACCTAGAATTCAGATTTAGCTTTGATTCTAATCGTGATGCTGCTGTGCTTACTTGAATGCATTTCTTAACTTCTCAGCGCTTCATATCCTCAGCCTTTCACATTCTCTCATCAAAGTGTTTCTTCAAGACAAAATAAATTTGCAGTGTTAATATTCTCCCTTTGGTCTTGGAAGCAAACCAGTCCAGAGTCTTTTTGTAGGCCAAGAAAGGCTTCAAATTTGAGTGATGCAGTCCCAGATAAATTTGCTATCCAGCTGCTTTGAATAAGTCAGCTGTTTCCTTGGTACTGCACCCAGAGTTTCATGTTATGTTGTTGTCTCCTGCTGCTTGTGTTGTTCCACTAAATTTAACGGGACATAAAAAGGTTTTCTCCCAAGTTCTGCTACTGCTGCTGCCTTGAGATGAAACTGCAGAACATTGGTGCTATTTTGCACTTTAAATCCTTTGCAAGAGAGAAGATACATTTTCCTTGCTCAGAATTGCCTTGTGTTTTACCTTTGAAATGCATAGACATGCAAAACAAACTTTTGTGTTCCTAAATTGTAGGAAAATATCTGATGGCTACTTTACAGAGTTGATAAAGCTATTAATAGGCGATTGAGTTAAAAGATGTTCTTGTTATACCAAGGCCACCTTTTTGCTCTCAGGCAGGTGCAGTCCAAGAAGGCAATATCCTCCTTCCTTTACCACTCTGTGCAAATTGCAGAGAAGAGCATTTCACTGGTATCAAAGAACTCCAAGGGTTTGTTAGTGGATTTCTATATTGACTTTGGGTTTCTGTTCGCAGTATTTGGCATCGCTGCTGCTCCACAACAAGTTTGCAACAGAGTTTGTTGCTCATGGAGGAGTGCAGAAGCTGCTGGAGATTCCTCGTCCTTCCATGGCAGCTACAGGTGTCTCCATGTGCTTATATTATTTGTCTTACAATCAGGATGCCATGGAAAGGGTAAGATTCCATTCTGCTAACAGAAATTGTAGGTATTTAAAATACAGTGGGCTGCATAGGGTAGGGGGAAACAGTAAAATTTGGGTGACTTCCCTTGTGCAAGCCAATTTCCGAAAACCTGGAAATAAGTGTTCTGGTTTTTGAACATTTTTGGAAGCCGAACATCCAGTGTGGCTTTCGCTTGAGTGCAGGAAGCTCCTGCAGCCAAACGGAAGCCGTGCCTCGGTTTTCTAACATTTCAGAAGTCAAATGGATTTCTGGAACGGATTATGTTTGACAACCAAGGTATGACTGTACCAAACTTTTTTGAGCTTGGTACATCTAGCACTTCGAAAGGAATTTGAAAGTGATTGCAAAGATCTTTGCTATCCTTCCCAATTGACATCATAAACATGTTGCATGTGCTTCTGAATTTTGTCACAACCATTTCCCCAACGTTCTTAGCTTCAAGCATACTTCACACACGTTCTTCTTAAACGCCTGGATTGATTTTGTTAGTTACCTGCTTTATGTTTTAACTCTGATCTATTAATCATTAGTTGCTTATCCCAACCACCATCTTAAGCAAGAATGCAAAAAGTTTTTTAAGTGTGACTGCAGCTGAGACTGCAAGTGTGACTGAATTATTAGATAGTCTGTTGCTTACTGTGCGGGGCATTGTTGAGGGTTAAAACAGAAATTACATGTTGTTTCATCAACGTAAGTGAGGATTGTCCTTGCATCTTCTTGTTCTTAGGTCTGCATGCATCCCCACGTGTTATCAGATGTTGTGAACTACACCTTGTGGTTGATGGAATGCTCTCATGCCTCGGGCTGCTGCCATGCTACCATGTTCTTCTCTATCTGTTTTTCATTCCGTGCGGTCTTGGAGCTCTTCGATAGGCATGATGGCTTACGGCGCCTTGTTAACTTGGTAAGTGTTACAGCAGTTTCATATTTTCAGGTGTTTTCTCAGAACATCTTAAAGTGGGGTTGGGGTGCCACCGCCAAATCTTCTGCGCCTCAGCTGGTCCTGCAAGGCCAGAGGTGGGGAACTGGATGCGGATGGTGGGCCAGAAGTCTTACCTCCCTGTGAGTCATCTCTAATAGGTTGGAGGGGCTGTCAATCACCTGACATCAGTAGGAGCAGGTGACAAGTTCAGAGGGATTCCCTCTCAGTGCCCATCAGATGACTTCATCCCGGTGAACCTCAATTTGCAGCCAATCCCAGCCATGTTTTTACATGCCCCATACCTGACGTCACATACAATGTCAAGTGTTGGGCAGATGGGTGTGGTTTGAGCAAAATAGTCTCATTTAGGAACCTTCCTGGACCTAAGTAGGCCTGCGGGTTGGCAGTTCCTCACTGCTGGTATATAAGGTATTTCCTTTCTTTCATCATTTATAGAATATTCTGCTTCTCTGCAATAGATTGAATGGCTGAGATGGCAGGAAGACTGCACAAGGCTAGCTTCATAACCTGTTTAGAAATCTGCTTAAGAACCCTTGTTGTAAACTAGAATTCCTCTTTTCTACAAAGCCTTAAAGCAAGGCTATTTGAAAGTGAAATGAAACTTGACAAAGCTTCTCTTCCTGGCCATGTGGGCAGAAGAGAGGGTGGGTGCTGAGTCTTAGGCTTTGGTCACACTTGTGAACTCTCACTCCCAAGCGTTAAATCATGTTTTAGCATTGTGTGTGAAGATGGCCGCAGTGTGACTGTTACCAGCACCAGCATGCTTTGGGACATCTATATTTCCCCTATATTTCCCCTTCTTTCTATCCATGCTTCTCTTCACTGGCTATAACTTATCCTCCTAATCTTGTCATTGGGTGAGCATGCAATACTTTGTATTGTACATTGGTTTAACTTTTTCTTGTTTTTACATGTTTGGATTTTATTTTGTTAACTCACTTTGATACCTTTTTGGTATAAAGTAACTAACAAATATAAATACAGTGGTACCTTGGGTTACATACGCTTCAGGTTAGATACGCTTCAGGTTACAGACTCCGCTAACCCAGAAATAGTGCTTCAGGATAAGAACAAAAATTGTGCTCCGGCGGTGCAGCGGCAGCAGGAGGCCCCATTAGCTAAAGTGGTGCTTCAGGTTAAGAACAGTTTCAGGTTAAGAACGGACCTCCGGAACGAATAAAGTACTTAACCCGAGGTACCACTGTAGTAATTAAAAACAACTTAATATATGTAACATTTCCGAGATCCCCAGGCAGTTAATTAATAGTAGTGGTAAAGGTAAGAGTAATCTTTACTGCTGTCTTAAGAGTCCTAATTAGAGAGAACTATGGTCTGTGGAGATAAAATGAACAGATTATTGAGGTAGTTTCTTCTTTAGCAATTAAAGTAGAGAGTTTGGTTTACTGCACTGCATGTAAAGGACAAAGCCAGTAAAAATGGAATAACGCTCCTTCCCTTGTGCTTCTCCATTTTCCTGATTCAGTCTTTCCAGGTATGTTACATAATATTTTTTAAAAAGTGAACAGTGATTCTTTAATTGCAAATGAACAAACTGGCTCTATTTATGAGAGTTGCTTTGTCAGGTTGCCTATATGTATTGAAAGCTCTGGCAGTTAATGCAGCTTCTTGGCACAAGTTTTCTTTGGCTGATCTAATTCTTTTATTAGAGTGAAAAAATAAGGCAATAAGCCTTTAGGCGTGGGAAATACCATAATGGCAAATGTGTTTCTTTTCCCTTGTAGATTAGCACTCTTGATATCTTAAACCTGCAAACCCAAGGTGCACTACTAAGCGACGATGAGATTTTTGCCAGCCGCCAGACTGGGAAGCACACTTGCATGGCCATGCGCAGGTATTTTGAGGCTCATCTTGCCATCAAAGTGGAACAGGTGAAGCAGTCACTCCAGCGCACTGAAGGTGGCATCCTGGTCCATCCGCAGCCTCCATATAAGGTGAGTAGTGTGTTTTGTAGAGGAATAGGAACTTTTTGATTCTGTCACCCTTTAGATATTCTTGCAAAAAAATGTCAAAAAAGTCATGTTAATCAAATCTGATAAACTGACTGTGCTGAATGACTTGTGCTGTCCATGTTTTGGTAGCTTTCTGGAATGATTTCTGACAGTTCTTTGTGGAGCTGATTTTAAATGGATGTAGGGAGCACATTATGCTAGTTCTTGCTCAGCCACACTGCCCTTAATTTTTTTTTTTTTTGAGGGCCCCTCCCCATTCCTCTTGTGGAAATCACTTTCATGGGTGGCTCCTTTGTTCCCCCTCCCCCTTTATGATTTTCTGCCATCTGCTGTTTAGGCAAGCATTCCAGCACCATCCATAGTTTTTATTCCAGGATTTTAATCTGCTGTACTGTATTTTAGTACATTTTTAGATCGTTCGGCTTTAGTGTTTGTGTTCAGAATTTTTTGTGCATTTATTTATTTAGCAGAATGGTAAATCTCAAATATTTTAAACTGATAGATACTAAGCCTGAAGCCCTGTCTTCAGGATTGCTTTCTCCTGCATGAGCCTTGAGATCAGCAGATGAAGCTTTGTTCTGTGTCCCAACTGTGCGAGGTTAGATCCTCAAGGTGTGAGCGGGGCAGGACTTTACTTGCAGCGTCACCACAATTCTGGATCTCCCTTTTCCGAAGGCCACTATTGGGTTTAAGGAGCATACTTTTTCTAAAGTCTCATAAGTAATTGATGATGCTAAAAGACTTCTTGAATGCTACCTTCTCCTTTCAGGCTTGTTCCTACACACACGAACAGATTGTAGAGATGATGGAGTTCCTAATAGAATATGGGCCGGGACAACTCTATTGGGATCCAGCAGAGGTCTTCCTCAAGCTGTCTTGTGTGCAGCTCATGCTCCAACTTATTTCAATAGCATGCAACTGGAAGACCTACTATGCTAGGTGAGAGAATTGAATATGGTAACTCACTGCTTGCTTGCATAGTCATTTGCTCCAGGCGAGTGTCTGCCCCATGCACGCTCTTCTAGCCTGGAATGACTGCTCGTGTAATGGATTTGTGTTATTTTGTGTAGCTGATCTTTGCCTTAAAAGGGTTCCACAACCGCTTGCTTTCGTTTTCTAGGAATGACACAGTGCGTTACGCTCTGGATGTTCTGGCCATCCTTACTGTGGTTCCTAAAATCCAGTTGCAGTTAGCAGAGGCGGTAGATACGGTGGATGAGGGAGGAACTTCTATTTCCATTGTGGGTATGTAGAACTTGACCTTTTCAGTCGCTTTCCATCCTTAACTTTATAAATCTCTTCACTGGTTGCTGAAATTTTCAGTAAGCTTTACGCTGCCTCCTACACTAGGCAGGAGGCACTAGATGCCTTTGAATGCCATTTGCTGGGAATCATGGATGGAGAGGGCGCTGTTGCTCAGGTCCTGCTTTGGGGCTATGTGTGGACATCTGGTTGACCGCTCTGAGACCAGAGTGCTGGAGCAGGTAGGCTATAGGCCTCATCCAGCAGGGCTGTTCGTAGGTTCTTATATACTGATGTCTCCTATTTGGATAGACTACTGATTCAGTGTCCTTTTTTGTTAGGTATCAGCATCATCCTGGGGCTTGCCGAAGGAGAATTCTTTATCCACGATGCAGAAATCCAGAAGTCAGCCCTTCAGATTATTATTAACTGTGTGTGCGGTCCAGATAACCGCATCTCCAGCATTGGCAAATTCATCTCTGGCACCCCACGCCGGATGCTCCCCCAGGCACCCAGGAGCGGCGAGCACACCCTGGCCAAGATGTGGAACGTAGTGCAGTCCAACAACGGCATCAAAGTGCTGCTGTCTCTGCTGTCTGTGAAAATGCCCATTACAGATGCGGACCAGATCCGAGCGTTGGCCTGCAAAGCCTTGGTTGGGTTGTCCCGGAGCAGTACGGTCCGGCAGATCATCAGCAAGTTGCCTCTCTTCAGCAGCTGCCAGATCCAGCAGCTGATGAAGGAGCCTGTGCTCCAGGATAAGCGCAGCGAGCACGTCAAGTTTTGCAAGTATGCCGCTGAGCTGATTGAGCGGGTCTCTGGGAAACCTTTGCTGATTGGGACAGATGTCTCCTTGGCTCGACTTCAGAAAGCAGACGTCGTGGCTCAGTCGAGGATTTCGTTTCCCGAGAAGGAGCTGCTGCTTTTGATCAGGAACCATCTCATCTCTAAAGGGCTGGGAGAAACTGCTACCATCCTTACCAAGGAGGCGGATCTACCCATGACGGCTGCTTCTCATTCCTCCGCCTTCACCCCTGTTCCTGCTGCCGCCTCTCCTGTGCCTCTGCCTCGTACCCCTCGTATAGCGAATGGCATTTCTGCCCGGTTGACTAACCACCCTTCTGTAGTTCCTGCTGCTTCCTCTGTCCATGCCCAGCCAAGGCAGACTGCCTGCCAGGGCTTGCTTGCTCTCCCGGGGCCATCTCAGGCCACCAGCTCTCCAGTGATTGGCAGGATTAGCTTTGTTCGAGAGAGGCCGTCTCCCTGCAACGGCAGGAAAATCAGAGTGCTTCGGCAAAAATCAGACCATGGCGCCTACAGCCAGAGCCCAGCTATCAAAAAGCAGTTGGACAGGCACCTCCCTTCCCCTCCCACACTGGACAGTATAATCACAGAGTACCTTAGGGAACAGCATGCTCGCTGCAAGAACCCTGTGGCCACTTGCCCTCCTTTCTCTCTTTTTACACCCCACCAGTGTCCTGAGCCAAAACAGAGGCGCCAAGCGCCAACTAACTTTACCTCGCGGCTGTCACGCAGGGCGGCCTTTCCAAAGTACGGCGGGGTGGATGGTGGGTGCTTTGATAGGCACCTTATATTCAGCAGGTAAGCAAGATGCTTTTTCTCAATTCCTTTGAATCTTTGGATCCAGCTTTCCAAAAGGTATACTTGAGTACCCATATGCATTTTGGACAAAACCTGTGGCTTTGTATCCCATTCCTTATTTTTCCATCTACTGACAGTTTTCTCCAGCATCTTCCATGTTCAGAGCATTCACAGATATTTCCATTCCCTTTAGATGGCAGTCATCACTTCCAGCCTAGCAATTTATCATATACAGTTTTAATCTCCGTTTGGTCATTTGCCAACCCTCCTCTCGCGTTTTTAACAGCTCGCTTTCTTACTCAGTTGCACTTTGATTTCCCAGGTTCCGTCCAATTTCTGTGTTCCGGGAAGCAAATGAAGATGAGAGTGGCTTCACGTGTTGTGCATTTTCTGCGCGGGAGCGATTCCTGATGCTGGGCACTTGCACGGGGCACCTGAAACTCTACAACGTCTTCAGTGGGCAGGAGGAGGCCAGCTATAAGTGCCACAACTCTGCCATCACACACCTTGAGCCTTCTAGGGTAAGGAACAGTAACATAACAGCGTGGGCCTCTGCATCACAACAACCTTGTGGTTCTAGGCTTCATGAATGATACAGGGGTTAGTCAAATCTCCCTTCAGAATCAGGATGCAGTGCTAAGCCAGGAAAGAACATAAACCTATCTTCTAATTTGGGATTGTTTATAAACAAGGCATGCTTCACTGGGTTTACCTGCATGACAAATGTGGTGACGTTGGCCGTTGGACTGCCAATATTGTTACCTACCCAAAACGTTGTTTGCAGCGTGGCACAATTAGCAGCTCTGATGGCTTTCTTTCTTCCCAAAACAAAATGGCAGGGAATTTCCCCCAACATCCTGCTAAATAAGAATACATCCACATACATAATAACAATACACTTCTCCTTCTTTGTTGTCTCCCCTAAACTGCAGGACGGCTCTTTACTGCTGACATCTGCATCTTGGAGCCAGCCTCTTTCTGCATTGTGGGGAATGAAGTCTGTCTTTGAAACCAAGTATGTACGCTCTTTATTGTGTTCTCATTACCCCGATAGACCAGACTATTAAAGGAGCAATCTGTTAAGTGACTATAATCCTATGGACTCGTTTGAATGCATATTAGGCAGATGACAGATAGGTAAAGATTGCCCTAGGAGTGAATATAGCTGGGTTTTATAGTAGCAGAGGAGTGACTATATTTTATGATTAGCTCAAGAACCAGTATATTCTGTATTATGTGATGCAGTATGTTAAAAGGTGCACAAAATGACTGTTGAGAAACATTGTTGCTTTGATCTCTTACTGAGTATTGAACATTTGATTCTCCTGTGCAGGCATTCCTTCACAGACGACCACTATGTAGAATTCAGCAAGCACTCTCAGGACAGGGTTATTGGCACAAAGGGGGACATTGCCCATGTAAGTATCACTTTTAAAATCTCCGAAGCCAATTTAATATTCTCTGTGTAAGCATGTTGTAGCCATTTGCATGCCAGAACCATATCTTATGGGAAGAACTTTGAAACATTGCATAGAGTAGGGATGAGGAACTCGTGGTGCTCCAAATGTTATGGGTCCACAGTTCCCATCAAACCTGATAGTTTGCAATGCTGGCTGGAACTGATGGAAGTTGTAGTCTTATCAACAGCTAAAGGACCACAGATTCATTATCCTTGGCGGTATAGGATGAGATTAATACTGAACAAGTTTGGTGAACTGAAATAAAAATGAAATTCAGTAGCCAAACCATAGCTATTACGTAACAGAAGTGCTGTGTAAATGAGTTAGAGAGGGCTAACTAAGCTCTGATCAAAACAAAATTAAATAAATAAATAAATAAATAAATTCCTTCCAGTAGCACCTTAGAGACCAACTAAGTTAGTTATTGGTATGAGCTTTCATGTGCATGCACACTTCTTCAGATACGAAACTCTGATGTTGCTTGAAAGAGATCTAGCAATTAGTTCAAATGTGCCATGGATAGATCTGGTGATGGAACTTGCTTCATGGAGGATGGATCAGATGACCTTTGACCTCATTGGCTCATTAATGTCCAGTGGTGAAACCTGGGCCCCTCCTTGGTGTTATGCCTTCCCTTCCTTTGGGGATCAATAATGCCTAGCCTAGTTGTAAAGGTAAAGGTACCCCTGCCCGTACGGGCCAGTCGTGTCCGACTCTAGGGTTGTGTGCCCATCTCACTTAAGAGGCGGGGGCCAGCGCTCTCCGGAGACACTTCCGGGTCACGTGGCCAGCGTGACGAAGCTGCTCTGGCGAGCCAGCACCAGCGCAGCACACGGAAACGCCGTTTACCTTCCCGCTATAAAGGGAGATCACCCCAAGTCCTAGGCACTGAGGTTTTACCCACAGCACCACCCGCGTCCCCTAGCCTAGTTGATTCATCATAAAGGACATTTTCTGGATTGTTTCCTAGGACACATTCACCTGGAAATTATTTTTCCCCCTCCCAATATATAATTTAATGTTTCCTCGTTGGTTTAAAAATAAATTGTTAGAGATTTTAAAGAGAATCTGTACTTTATTTTAGGATGAATGAAAATGAGCCAGTAATTTTACTTTTCTAGTATAACATATCAAATATTCTTTGTTCTGAGGAGTTAGAAGCAATCTGAAGGTGGCAGTGTCAAGCAGAGTTAATCTTGGGGACTGTCTTACTTTAGGAAGACAAATGTCATAAAGCATAAATCTATTCAAATTCTTCACAATTTTCCTTGCCCTTTTGTTGATTTCCCTATATATTTGCATTTAAACAAAGTATTATTTCTATGTTGCTCTGCTGTGTTCTTTATCTTAGCCTTCAAAAGAAATCTGATCTTACCTCATGATCCGGTCATCTGGGAGGCAACAGGCTAAAAAAATGTATTCTTAGCTTCGGCAAAGGGAAATTAGTGTTTAAAGGATCCCGTACATAAAATGTATCTGAGAGAAGGGTAAAAGAAACAAATTCAAATGTCCAGAGTATGGTTTGATTTCCAGTTAAGCATCTATATGAAAATAATTTTAAAGAAAACAAGTCTGCAAAAATCTTTTTAGCATATATGTCAGAATGGTAACTTTTCATTTTGTGAGGCCTTTTCCACCATGTGGTACATGGAATCCTTTATGGTAGTCTATTTCATTACCCATGATCGCTAATCTCAATTAGGGATTCCCCCCCCCCCCCCCGTAATGGATTGAGACTTTGCACAGTTTTCTGAGCAGCAGCCTTTACTTCTTGGTCTGTTTGCACATTCTCTGGCAATTAAGAAAGAAATTTCCATCGTAGATGAGCAGTAGTGGATGCGCTCCTTAGGTTACACTGCTCTAGAAACCTCATGCATTGCCAGTTTGGATAGCTTACGCGACTTGTGAAAGGTTGTTCTTGTTTGACTCGTTTAAAATTTGAAGCAGTCTCAGAAAACATTCCTGTATTGAAGCCGAATGTACAAATTGGCAGTATTACTATTTAGTATCAGCTGTAAGCAAAGTGCTGCACAGAGCGCAGAAGTAAAACGCAGCGAATCTGCAGCAATTTATGAAAAGCAGCTGAAATAAAAATTAAATTGTTTTCTTAAATTTACAGCACACTGACCCTGTAGCATGTTAAAAGACTAGCATATTTTTTATGGCATAGGCTTCTGTAGACTAGGATCCATCTTATAAAAGCTTATTCCGTATTCAATAGTCTTTAAGGGTGCTACAAAATTCTTAACTGATTTTGCCGTGACATGCTAACATGGCTACAACAATGGAACAACACAGGTTTGGTCCTTTGTCCAATAGGCCTGTTTCTTTAGTTATTAAGAAAAACAGTGTAGTGCCATTTTACAGTGTTTTTTTTTAATTCTTTTGCTGCTTTTTAAAAAGAGGATTGTGTAAATTTAAAAGACACTTGGTTGTTGAGAGTATCAAGGTATAGGAAAAATGATTTAATTCAAGAGCTAGGAAATAAATGCAGGGGACTCTTTGATACTTGTGAGGTTCCTGCTACTTGTTTTCCCTGATTGGTGACTGTGGGAATCTAGGAAGAGACAACCCTTTTTAGAATTCTTAAAATGTACTCCTAACATAGCAGTAGGTAGCAATGCAAATAATTCACCTACTGTTACATAAGCTTAGCAAATGAAGCATACCATCTGCCTCTTAACCTTACTGTAGGTAGGCTTTACGCAGTACAGTGGACCCTTGGGTTACGTTACCTTTGGGTAACGTAACCTTTGGGTTGTGAACGTGGCAAACCCGGAAGTGGGTTTGCCACCTGCACAGAAGCGCTCTACAGTGCTGTGCGCATGCGCAGAACAGGCGCCTCCAGTTACAAAGATTTTGGGATATGGCCGGGCCTCTGGAACAGATCCCGTTCGTAACTGGAGATACCACTGTAATGACCTTTGATTTCTCTCTAACCCATTAGTGTCCATAATGATTTTTGGGCATTGTCAGAATACAGAATGAATTCACTGAGCACTCCCACAGAGACTGATCATGAACTTGTAAATTCTTTTCATGGTGAATGAGCAAACTCAGGGCAGGTGGTTGTCTGCAAAAAATGATTTTGACACTATTGCACATACTTTTGTTCTCTTTAGATGCAAACGAATTGCAGATCTTGACTATTTTCTTTTCTTCTTTTTAATCCAAAAGATCTATGATATTCAGACTGGCAACAAGCTGTTAACTCTGTTTAATCCAGATCTTGCAAACAACTACAAGAAGAATTGTGCCACTTTTAACCCCACAGACGACCTTGTCTTAAATGATGGCGTCCTTTGGGATGTCCGCTCTGCACAGGCTATTCACAAGTTTGATAAATTCAACATGACCATCAGTGGTGTTTTTCATCCAAATGGGCTGGAAGTCATAGTCAACACAGAAATTGTATCCTTTGTGCCTGAGCTGTGACTCACACAATGATCTTAAGGAGCTTGGCGTGCTGAACAAATGATTGCAGAATGTGGTGTAATGTTTCTTGTTTTATCAGATGAAGTGCAATAATAGGATTCTTCAAGATAGGGCAGTAGCTTGGATTAGTATGTTTGTTGGCTACAAATATTGTAATGCCAATTTGGGCTCTCCTGTTCAAAGTGGCTAGGACAAAGCACTTTGCAAGGCAATATTGTAAAGTCGAATTCAGAGAGTCATTGTTGTCTGATTCTCAAATATTAATGAGGGTGGCAGTTCGGAATTGGGCCAGGGAGGAAGATTGGACAATCAGACCTAAGTGTAGGAGTAGACCAGCCTTCTGTAACCTAGTGCCATCATCCCTGATCTCATAATGCAGACCATTGGCCATGCAGGTTGGCACTGACGGGAGTTCTAGTCCAAAACAATGACACTTGCTTGGAGAAGGCTGGGCTAGAGGAAGTCCTAGATACTGGGAAGTCCTGCTTGATCTTGGTGGCAGCTTTGCCACTGGCGTTTTCTGTAACATCTACCAACAATATATTTGGCATTAAAAGGTAAAGGGACCCCTGACCATTAGGTCCATACGTGGCCGACTCTGGGGTTGCGGTGCTCATCTTGCTTTATTGGCCGAGGGAGCCAGCATACAGCTTCCGGGTCATGTGGCCAGCATGACTAAGCCACTTCTGGTGAATCAGAGCAGCGCACGGAAACGCCATTTACCTTCCTGCCAGAGCGGTACCTCTTTATCTACTTGCACTTTGACGTGCTTTCAAACTGCTAGGTTGGCAGGAGCAGGGACCAAGCAACGGGAGCTCACCCCGTCGTGGGGATTTTAACTGCTGACCTTCCAATTGGCAAGCTGAAGGCTCTGTGCTTTAACCCACAGTGCCACCCGCGCCCCATTATTCACATGCTAATTGCTGCTGCAGGTATTGCAACAGATGATTGCGTGGATTCTTCCCTAACATTCTCCAGTGGGACCTGCGAACTTTCCACTTGCTACACACAGTGCCAGCCTTGGATCAGTGCCGTGTCGTCTTCAACCATACTGGAACAGTCATGTATGGAGGTAAGATGCCCATTAGTAAGATGCCTGTTCCTATGTTACTTTGTGGTAGTTAACAAAAACATACACAGTCAAGGCATGCAGAATTGCATGTTTTGTCACTAAAAAAAAAAGGCTCCTGGCTCAGCTGTGTGAGTACAAAGTCTTCCTGCAGAGTTCCAAAGGTGGGCTGAAACTTTGCAGCGGTTTGACTGACTGGTTAGTTTCTGCTACTTGTAGAAATACAGAAGGGACCCTTGCTGGTTCCTGGGGGCCTTGCATATATGTTCTGTTTGGTTCCTCCTTCTCCTCATTTTCTAGCACTTTTTGCTGTTACCCTGATATCTCATTCCCTCTTCCAGATTATCCGTTTCCCCACTTGTTCCTTCCTCTTCCTTCCAATTCAGCCTTACTCACCTACTCAGTTTTCTTTGCTCTCAAGCCCATCCTTCCCAACTCAAAGCCTATGCATACTTATTCAACAGGTAGCTCAAATTCTTCAGAGAAAAATGCTACAATTTCTCTATCCTTTTTCTGAATATGCAAGTCCATTGGTCTATGGCAGCCTTCTTCAACTTGGTGCTCTCGAAATGTTTTGGATTACACTTTTCTTTAGCCCTAGCCACCATAGCCCAAGGGTCAGGGGCTATGGGATTCATAGTCCCAAACATCTGGAGGGCACCGGGTTGGGGAAGGCTGCTCTAGTTGGTTCCATTCTCCATGTTTCAGTGTCACATGTCCTTTGCATGCAGAAAGCACCAGCTTCAGTCTCCCACATCTCCAGGTTGGGCTGGCAATGCCACCTGCCTGTAACCATGGAGAGCTGCTGCCAATCAGTGTGTACAGTACTGAGCTAGATGGACTATTAGGCTGGCTCAGTAAAAGGCAGCTTCCTATGCTCCTAAAACAATTTTAGACCATCAGAAATGGCTTACTTAAACACCTTTCCCCCTTGATCAGCAATGTTGCAGGCCGACGATGAAGATGATCTTCTGGAAGAGAGGATGCGGAGTCCCTTTGGATCATCTTTCAGGACTTTCAATGCAACAGACTACAAACCAATTGGTAAAGATCATGCTTGCGCTTACCTGAATTTATATTGAGCAAAACTACGTACAGTGGTACCTCGGGTTACATACGCTTCAGGTTACATACGCTTCAGGTTACAGACTCTGCTAACCCAGAAATAGTACCTCGGGTTCCGGCGGCACGGCGGCAGTGGGAGGCCCCATTAGCTAAAGTGGTGCTTCCGGTTAAGAACAGTTTCAGGTTAAGAACGGACCTCCGGAACGAATTAAGTACTTAACCTGAGGTACCACTGTATATTATTTTCACTTTCTTTGCAGAAAGCTTCTAGCTTGCTTCCTGGAGAAATGACCATAGATATCATTACACCTCCTTTTAAGAATGCAGTTGTGGTTCAGCTTCACCAAAAAGGATTTCCTTGTGAACAGCTAGGGAAAGAAGGGGCTGCACCAAGAGGACCAGAACCCTCCTCCCCTGTCTATATATGTAAAACAAGGCAATGCTTTGAAATCATACTCATCATGGAGAGATTTATTAAAAGGTTACACTATGCCTGATATGTTTTTGCCTGTAGCTTTGAATGAATCACCCTGTTAGTGCAAGAAAAATGTTTTTGCTCTGAAGAAGGTGATAGACTGTTAGGCACATGGTTAGCTTAGTCAGAGCATAAGATTATTAATCTCAGAGTCGTGGAATTGAGCCCCATGTTGGGCAAAAGATTCCTGCGTTACAGAGTGTTGGACTAGATGACCCTCGTGGTCCCTTCCAACTTTACAATTTGATGATTTAATACATTTCTCAATTTTTTGAGGGTTTTTTTTGTTTCTTTTTTGGCTTTCAGCATCTTTTGTCTTGGCTAAATGTGGATTGAAACATGTGTTCTTTTCCAGCCACCATTGATGTGAAAAGGAACATATTTGACCTGTGTACAGACACAAAGGACTGTTACTTGGCGGTGATTGAGGTAAATGTCTTTTTCTTGCATTACAAGAACCAAACAAGGTAATCAAACAGCTGTTCAATTGTAAGGGTAGGTGTGTAACTGCGATGGAGAGATGATGATGATGATGATGATGGTGGTGGTGGTGGTGGTGTTGCTGAATTTGTCAGTCCAGCATGTTGGATGGAAGCTAACCTACCATACTTGGTATCTGGTTCCTGTTTCAGAACCAAGGAAGCATGGATGCCATGAACATGGATACTGTCTGCAGGCTCTACGAGGTGGGCAGGCAGCGTTTGGCAGAAGATGAGGAGGATGAGGAGGAAGACCAGGTAGCATATACAAAATGTCTCCCTTTGTTAAACTTTTTAGAAAAGCTTTGAAAATAGCTTTTAAGGGTGGTATCCAACTAACATCTTGGGAAGGAAACCCAGAACAGATTTGTAGGGTGGGGTGCAAGGAGTTGTGCGAGTGGGGATCCCTGGGCTGATGAAACACACACTGCGTAGCACTACACTGGGTGCAACCCTAAATCTTTATTGTATATTATTTATCTTACATGGTTTTGGTTTGTTATAACAGACAGCACACTAAAGCAATTTTGAGTTGAGTTCTGATGAGTGAAGTACCTTGTATTTGTTGAGCTACAAGCAGGAACAGATTTTTGGTGTCCCTTTTTTGCAGTAGTGATATTAGTTGTTTGTCTTCACTTTTTTTTTGTTAATTGCTTTTACTATGTTAATAAGTGATTGAATGAATCAGTCGCAGAATGCCTAAACTAAGCAACCAAATGGGTGGCTCTGTTCAGGAGGTGAATGAGAAAAGAGAGAGTTATTAATATGTCTTCTTGTGGTGATTTATGGATTTTCCTGGCACTCATGCAGCAGCTACATTTCCAACAATCAAATAGATGGACTTCCCTTGCAGTGGGCCAATGCATACTGTGGAAATGAATCCAGAGCTGCTTAAGAGATTCTGCTTTTTCCTTGTGTATTAGGACCATTGTTTCACAGATATACTCTATTGTAGTTAACTCTTAAAATGGCTAAAATACTGTTGCTGCTTAGGGTTGCAGAAAGTAATGTGACTTCCTAAGTTTGGTACATTTCTTTGTGCCAAACTGTCTGCCAAATGATTCTGTATGGTTGTTGGTTGGATTGTTTTTGCTTGTTTGTTCCAGGGTAGAAATACCATCAGTGTTTACAATAGAAACAAAGTCAAAGCTGCAGTCATGGCAGAGGAAAGTTGAAACCTTTTTCTTTTTGCTTAACTCAGAATAAAATTACTTTGCTTGGTTTCAAGGTATGTCATTTAGATTAGGATGCTCGGAAACTTTCCCATTGGGCAGTTATTTGCTCTTTTATTGTAAGGAGGGGTGGAATTAAATGTTTTGTCTGTTCTTGACCTCATATAATCCATTTAAGTGAATGCTTATTGTTACACCCACCCATCAGAAACTCCTACGTCCCCAGTCCTGATTTGAAAGTTGAACGTTTTCCTCAGGCAGCAGATAGCTTTACATTATAAGTTCAAATGTTGGTGTTTCAATTTGTTTTGAGTCTTGGGGAAATCAGCTCTGTGTCTCTCTTTATTAATTTTTCCAAGTACTAAGTTGTTGCTTTAAACCATGGTTGTTCAAGCAATGGAGCTATGAGATCAGAGCCAATGCTGGCTCCCCAGAGGTGCCTAGACCTGGTGGCACTTCTTTGCTTTACAGCAGTGATTTTTGCACCCTCGTCTGTTCATGCTTGCTTGCTTCCTGCAGAATAAATGGACAAAATGAGGTGTCAGATGCAATGAGTTGTCAAGCCTGGAAGAAAGTCTGTCCAGCTGTATAGAAGCCCCTCTCATTTGCTAGGGGCATGCTGGAGGGTAAGCCTAATAATAAAAATAAAGAATGATTTGAGCAAAACAGTGTTGTATGCAGGGAGTTGGAAGAGATGATCCTTAGGGTCCCTTCCAACTCTACAATTCTATGAGTCTATGATTATTTATAGGAAATTGGCAGGTTTGTGTATAAGCCCCCCCCCCCCCCCCCCGGCTAGGCTTTAGTAAACCCTGTTCTTACAAGTTGTAGTTACAATTTCAGCCCCACATATTTTCGGTACTTCTCCACTGCTGCTCTGCAAGGTATTCAGAGTTATTCTTAATTTTAAGACAGATGTTGTCTTTTGGAGCCAAAATGCTAAGAGTTATATCAGAGCTTAGTAGTTTCTGTTCCTGCTGTTTTGCTAGCTGTTTTGCTGTCTCCCGCTGCCAATGTAGAAAGCTTAGCTACTGCATTGCCTAGGGGTGATTATGTAGTGTAGAGCTAAACTGGAAAGGAAGAAGAGATAAGACATCACAAAATAGAGGAGCTGTGAGGTGTGTTCCCTGCCACTTCCTGTACAACTCTTTGGAGCTGTGCCAATTCTTCTAGCTCTTCATTTGCCATTTGGACTGCCAGGGATGAGAAATGGGGACTACCAGTGTTTCTGAAACTTGAAAAAAAGTGTTCTGTACTCTTCACGTGTTCAGGGCATTCTCAGCTGAGCCGAGTCTTAGCATCCAACTTGTTCTGTAGTGCAGCCCAGTTTGTGTGGTGCTCCCATGGTGTCAATAGTTGGTGTGGCCACTCTACCTCAGTGGTACATAGATCCAGCCACTCTTGCGTGTTAGTCTTGCTCAGCGTGCATAATGCAGTACAGTTAAGTGGCTTGACAACCATATGTCAGGAGTGCTCTGATGGTGTTTCCTCCTTGGCAGGGGGTTGGACTCGATGGCCCTTGTGGTCTCTTCCAACTCTATGGTTCTATGATTCTATGAGGCAGATTGGGGGCTTGTTGGCAAAAAGGGATGGGCCTATGCATGTGGCTTACCTGACTTCTGCCAATAAATCCTTCCTTTGAAGCATGACATGGTGACGTCTTAGGGCCTCACAGAGCTGTGATGAAAGTGATCAAGAAAAACCCAGGTCCTACCACCTTTCCTATAATAGCATGCTATGGGTTAAATGATTCTGAATGGCCCCATCCTTTTTATCATCTGCTAGAACGGAAAGGTAGCTAATGTAGGTAGCCTTGCAGAGAGATCCAAATTATTTATAAATGCAACTATTTGAGGAACTTGATATGGATAACTGCAGGTGAGTCTAAAATCCCTCTTAGTGCAGAGACCAGGTGGTCATCTTAAGCAAGAGATGTACTCACTTGTGACAAGCTGTTCCAGCCCATAATCATTTTCAGTGGACCGTAATTCAAGGCTTCTTTTCCTTTCACCCATGTCGTTCTCATTGGGAGAATTGAGGCATTGTGCTTGGTGTAGCACAATAGACTTTTGTGAGGGGTATAGTCATCTGAACTGTTAGATTATGGACCTTAATTGCTTGTTACTTGTAAGTGGATGTTTTCTTCTCTAGAATGGTGACTTTGAATACTTAAGACTTTGCCTTTCTGAAAGGAAAACAGTATAGCACCTCTAAAAGGTAGGCCTGAATATCCACAGCAGCGTGGTCCGCCACATGCAGCTCTTGAGGCCTTTTTTTAAAAAAAATAATTTTTATTAACTGGCCAATCACATCAAATTAAATCACATCACATAAATTACAAATTACAAAGCCAAATTTTTAAATTTTGTTGGGGGAACCCATACTTCAAGATCCAAAGGGGGATTCTTTGGCAGCCTCTGGCAACGTTTGACACCCCTTCCCACAACCCTCATGCTGCCTTCCCAAAGCTGGGAAGATGCTGTCCTATATCAGATGAAGCTATTTGTCTGTATAGCTCAGTGCAGTCTGTACAGGTTGGCAGTCACTCTCCAGGGTATCAGGATATTAACTTGCCTGCTGCTACCTGGTCCTTCTCTGGAGATGCTGCCTGGGACTGAACCTTCTCCAGGCACAACAGGCACACCCTGCCTTTGGGCTAAGGGTCACTCCCTGAATTTGCTGCCTAAAATAAAGGCAAAACGTGTGTTACATATTGAAACAACTTTTGCAACTTACAGTAGATAAGTGGTTACTGTTTTAACTGGCTAAAGCTGTAGAATGGCAATAACTGTGTTTTATCTCTTCACCCCAATTTGGCACCTATGACAAATTGTTTGCTGTGTTGCGTGTGTCTCATCTATCCATGTCTTCTGGGTCTGCATAGAAGCCTATGGTAAGAATCTTGCTCAATGTGTACTAATATGCCTAGTCAGTTCTGCGTCTTGCTTTCAATGACCCATGAGGAATTTGAATGTACACAGTGGTACCTCTGGTTGCGTATGGGATCCGTTCCAGAGACCCGTTCGCAACATGAAAAGAGTGCAACCCTCAGTGGCCTGTCTGCGCATGTGCAGGTTGCGATTCACCGCTTCTGCGCATGCACGCGACGTCATTTTTGCACTTCTGCGCATGCGCGAGCGGCGAAACCCAGAAGTAACCCATTCCGGAACTTCTGGGTCGCCATGGGACGTAACCTGAAAGAACGTAACATGAACAAAACATAACATGAGGTATGACTATACTTGGATTTTGAAAGCTAAAGGTAAAAAAAAAAGCCACTAAAATATTTTTGTCTGGAGCACATTCTATAATGATCAAAGAAGCAAATGAACTCAAACTTGGTGTGGGTTGAGGAAAGGATTAGGGATAAGGTAGAGTTGTGAAGGCTTGGGGGGAGAGGAACTGTTTCTCTCCCCCACCCATCCCCATTTTTTTCCTGGGTGTTCATGCCTCCACAATAAGGTTTGGGAAAGACACAGGAAGGAAAGTAACAATACTGTTTCTACTTTAGTACTGGAAAAGAAGTAAGACTATTCAGAGAGGGCATAGTTTTATATAATACATTTCCTCCTCACCTTTTAGGGCAGCCATTAAGATGAACCTACATTGTGATTAAATGAAGGATAACAAACTTTATATGAAATTGAATTCATTTATTGCAGATTGGAACGTATAACATAATAGTAAAAACACATTCTGTGAGGGAACTCCATTTATATTTTATGTATAGATATATACAGGCTGGTACACACAGATGTGTATGTATAGTTGTGAATGTGTGTAGAAGCAGAATAATTGGTTTTACTGGCTGCAGATGGTTTGGATGTAGCAATAAACCATGGTTTACAGTTACGTTCATGAATTTTGGGCTTACGTGCTCCCTCTCTCACCTCTCTTCCTCCAGTATAGTTGCAAGGCGATTGGAATTATTGTTTGTGTGGACTTACCTAATGTAGACCACAAATGAAGCCAGGTGAAATTGTGGTCAAATGTGTTGAGGAACCTCTGTTCCGTTGTTGTATGTTCCATCTGCTGTTAAGAATTTTATGTCTTCACTCGAGTTCTCAAGAGACCAAAAGGGTGGAAAATGATGCTTTATAAAATAAGAGTCACATTCTCATAAAAATAGTTTAGCTTTTCTGTGGCAGAGAACAGTTAAGCTATAGAAGGAATATAGACTCAGTATTACAGAATAATTTTAAGCCCCAGTTAATGGAAGGAAACATAAATTAGGATAAAGAAAGAGGTCATGGTAGAAAGGGAATTGATTTTCCTGAAACTTGGTATTTTTCAGGAGCTGATTGACTAGAGAAACTCTCGCGAGGTGACTTTATGTACATGCTATGGGTTGAATGCAGAGTTAGTCATACATAGTAGACTTGTTAAAACCAGTGAGACTTAAACAGCTATACTTTACAAACCTAAGTTTCATTGATTTCAGTGGGTTTACTCTATGTCTGGATCCAACTCTATGCTGCTGTAGGGTCTAGAAGAAGCGTAAAGGAACTATGAAGACTTCTTATTCAGATGTATTGTGCAGGAAGTGTTTGGGAGTGCTTGGGAGATGTAGTACTATACAACTACTAAGTGTTATTTTTTGCCTATTGATCAAAAGCCAGATTTTTATTTGTATGGTACAACTTGTAGTTTACCTGTAGGCCTAGGAAGATAAGTTTCTCTCTAAAGAGGCATCCCTCTCCTCTTCCAAGACATGGATTCTAAAACATTTTCTTCTACCAACCAGTACTGTTGGGATGCATTTCTAGTCTGAGGTGTTCCCGTTGGTTAATAATTTTGTGATTAGGACATGCTGTTTTTTGCATTGTGAGGTGGTCAGTTGTATGGAAACAAAGTATAGGAATATAATAGAATGGGGAGATCTGCTTTCTTTTTATCACCCGAGGTATGCTTTTCTTTATAAATGCATTCCTGATTCTCGTGTTCTTGATGATTCAGGATACAATATTACTGAATGGGAAGTCCTTGACTCAATCCTGTTTCTCTGCAAGCTGAAAAAGATGTTTTTCCACAGAGGGTGCCTGGCATATTCTTGACCAAACAAGGGTGTGTTTCACTGAGAAACTTGTAAGCTTGTTTAATCGGAATCTCCTTCCTTGTAACATCAGGAAGAACTTTCTGATTGTCAGAGCTGTTCAACATTGGAACTGTCTCCCTCAGGCATTTGTGGACTCTTCTTCTTTGGAGGTTTCTAAGCAGAGGCTGGATGGCCATCTGTCATGGATGCTTTAGCTGAGATTTCTGCATTGCAGGGGGTAGGACTAGATGACCCCTGGGGTCCCTTCCAACTCTACAGTTCCATGATTCTAGTGTGCATTTGTTGAAGGCTTGTGAGATTTGAATATATGCCATAAATGAAACTTAAAGAACTAATAATCACTATTTGCTGTCATTGATTGTACGTTACCGGATTGTGCTTAGAGTGTGAGTTTTGGAGTGCATAATACCTGTCACTTCAGCTTTGTCCGTTTGTCTGTATGCAGTCTTGAAGAAGGTGCGTGCTGAACAGGGTGAAACTTCAGGTGTGAATCTTTTAATTACAATAGCCAGCAACTAACACTTATTTTTCTTAGGTGATTGCAGGTTCAGGTGGATTGCAAACAAAGCAAGCAACCAGGAGACCCTTGCTTCCTGGGCTCTGGAGGCTCTCATTAGATCTCACAAGGCCATCTGAAACAACCTTTTTAAACACACACACACACACACAAATATGAGAATAACATGCAACGGCAGAAACAGTTTTTCAAGCTTTGCTTCCAGGGCTGTGGGATGGTCGCACAAGGCCTCTGGGGTGCTCCAGTGAAATTTTGTGGGGCCATCTCATGAGATCTTGGATGGCCCTGATCTTGAGAGATTTCAAATGGCGAGGGTGGCTCTGGGTGTCATTCTGACTTTGCACAATGTTGCCTTTGCATGTGGACCACCCAGAATGTACATTACGGGCCTACTATATTCTAACAAGTCCTGATGATCTTGTTGAGAAGAAGTGGCATTGGGAACCTAGTTCTAGGAACCCTTATCTCTGTTAGCAACTAATCTTAGCAAATGGGTGGCATTCAGTTTGTGTGCATGTGGATTGTCTTTTCTTCTCATCAGTGGGAACTAGCTGTGTGTGGAAAGCATAAGAAATTTGTCAGTGCTTGTCTCTAGTACAGTTACTTTCCTCATTAGGACATAACGGAGATCAAGAACAACAAAAACCACACTCAGGATCACCCTCTCATTCACAAAACCTCTCTCTCCTCATTGTTTCACCTTGAATGAGATTGATGTTATGTAGGGCAAAACCAGATTAAGCTCTTTATGTTCTTTGCCAAATATCCTCTTCTGTGTTGTCTTTTGCTGTGTTGCAAAGAACAGCTTTTAAAATATTGTACTGACTAGTTCAAGGTAGTCAGGCTTCTGTTGAATTGAGAAGCACATACAAAGGCCATGTGGTGCTAGCTAACAACCTTTTGCTCGCGTAACAATAAAAATACATTTTAAAAAAAACCTGAAGAGAGATGTTGTTCAGGAGGAGCCAGTGGCAGCACACGTATCCCTTTCAGTTTTTGTTTATTTTAATGGTTTTCTTGATATCTCTTCAGGAGGAGGAGGAACAGGAAGAAGATGATGACGAGGATGAGGATGACACAGATGACCTTGACGAGCTGGACACTGACCAGCTTCTAGAGGCTGATCTGGAGGAAGAGGAAAACAACGAGAATGCAGGAGAGGATGGAGAAAACGACTTCTCGCCTTCTGATGATGAGGAGCTGGCCAACCTGCTTGAAGAGGGAGATGAAGGAGAAGATGAAGACTCTGACGCTGATGAGGAAGTTGAGCTGATCCTCGGTGATAGTAAGTATACATAGGGAGAAATTAACTCTTTGGGGGATTCCAAAGGGTTAAAAGGTCCAGGGCAGACCAAAGATACCAATCTGATGAAGTGTGCATGCACATGGAAGCTTATACCCAGAACACACTTAGTTGGTCTCTAAGGTGCTACAGGTTAAAGGTAGTGTAAGCACTGCACTGCCTAGTGTGCAGGTCAGATTCCTTGGTCCCAGATTCCTGAATTAATTTTAGCTAACTCTTATAGGACAACAGCTCCACTTATGTGACAAGCCTGATAGCTGTGCATACAGGTTGTTACTTGGCAGCATGATGTTTGTAGCGTACATGTGCCTTAAACATTTTTACCTATGCTACTAAACTGGAACCAAGTCCAGGTTCCCAGGCACCTGCAAGTGGCTGTTTGAAGATGTGTGGTGTGGATGTGGCTCACACTTTATGTATTTGTTGGTGATCCCGCAGTAGCCAGGTTTGCCATGCAATTGTGAAGTTTCCCATTGCTTTCCTGAGAGTAGCAACTGTAAATCGTTGGTGAATGAGAATTGCTGAGATGCTCTAGCAATGGAGCTGTGGGAGAGCCTGGGGCATAGTTTTTCCAATAGTGTGTAGTTGTCAGTTAGTGGGACTTATTTCCATGTAAACATGCCACAGGCTCAAGCTGCAGTAATCCCCCAATCAATACTCCACGCAGCATGGCAGAAGCAAGTCAAATATAGCCAATGCTACCTTCCTTTAGCCTGCCTGTCACTGGCTTTGTAAAATTAAGCATGCAGCTACACAGAAGTTCCCAGAGGCTTGAAAGCAGCATGAGCCAGCAAGTTGTGTTGCTGCCTGACCGTCCTGTGTTTGAAGTTGCTGCATCCGCCCCATACTGCCCCCCTTCTCTCCCCCCCATCTTTTTTGATCTCCTGTTTCAAATGATGTCTCCAGCGCAGCTGACCTACTGCAGCTCCTTCTCTCTAAAAACATTTTCTTGAAGATCAACAAGGGATGGGGATTGAGAGGTGCAAGGGATGGAGCTTGAAAGTTGAGGGAAATAGGGTTATTTGGAAAGTGTCAGGAGCAGGTGTGTGAGAAGACGGTATTGGATTGGATAGTTTGTGCTTGGAGAACAAACTTGGTTCCATCTGTATGGAATGGTGGCAAGAGGGATTAATCTTACAGGGGAGCCATGCTAATGACCTGAAAACAGCCCCCCCCCCAAAGCCTCACAGATACTTGTGTCTGTCTGTTAAGGGGACAGATAACTGTTGCTCAGTGAAGTGGGTAGGCATTCAGTACATGCTCAGAGGTGGCTTATTTATTATTACATCCTGTATTCTGGGATTTAACGCTGGTAAAGTGAGACAAAAATTAAGTACACGGCAGGCATGGGCATCTGAAGGGAGTTAAATGCCTTTTCATGTGTGTGCTGAAGACATGGGTGGTGGTGGAGTGGTGGACCTGTACATTGCAGGGATGGAGTGTTTCTATTGCATAGAAAGAAGTTGCAACAGTGCTTTAAAAAGAGGGTGGGAGGGGGAAAAGGAGGAAAGGGAAGAGATGGATAGACATAGACAGTGTGAGAAGGTGATCAGGCTTCCTGGAAGCTGTGTCACCTGCCCTGGAATCCTCTTTCCTGCCCTTTGATTGCATGTTTTTCATTGCAGGCAGCAGTTCCTCAGTTCTGAGGGAAATGCAGTCTGCTCATTCTCAGAGGCACTTTGTGCATTACGTCACAAGAAAGTTAATCATTTATATTGGAGCAAAATTCTTAAATTTCACAACTGGTGTGCTTGTGTGTGTAATCTTGGAAATTTAAGGTAGTCTTGGTGGGGGCAAGCTATGGGTGGGGGGAGAGAGAGGCTTTCCTTCAGTGAAATCGCTGGAACCTTTGCTGTTAATTTCAGCAGAGGCAGGACATTGGATGCCTGGAAGGTGACGTGTTGCTGGGAGTGTTTGAGAAGACAACCCACTGTCCCAGTCTGGTCCCGTTTCCGTTCATCCAGAGCTAAAATGGTTTTGCTAGCAGACTCATGTGTGCTCTTCTCTTGTTTTGTTGTAGTGCCGCCCTGCTTCTCTGCAATCAGGCACATGAACCTGGGGGCAAGCACCCTGTCAGGTCTCCAGCGATTTTCTTGTTTATTTGTCAGTCCTCTATGTTCTTAATGGTGGTAGGTATTTTGTTCATATCCCACCAGGACATGTTGCAGAGCTCTAATTAAAAGATGGATTGTATCTAAAAAGATGCTGTGCAATTGTTGTACATTACTGGGGGAAATAAGCCCATTAGAGGGTTCTGGATTGCAGCTGAAAAAATAGCCTGTGCATTCCAGCAGAAGCTAGTGATGCCAGAAAGGGAGCATTACTGAAAGTATTTGTTTTTTAATAATTTCATTGCATGGTTTCCCTGCCTCTTCTCACATCTAGGCAGCTTCCTTCCAAAGTCTCACAATATGCAAACACAAATAAACAGCTCCACCTTCCTGTTGTCTCTGTTCTCATGCAGAACATGCGGTTCTGTGGATCTGCTTGTTCCATATCACAGGTCCTCCCAGTTGCTTCTGTCTAGCATCTGTCGTGCAAAATAAGTATTTGGCTGACATTGCTCTTCTGGGGACTTTTTAGTGTGAAGCATCACGAAAAACATGGGAGGTGGTGGTGGAGGATGCACTTGCAAGAAGGGGTGGTGATGGTGGGGAAATGTGGCATTGGTGGGGCATTTTGGGAGGAGTGTGTGGAAGCAGAGGGCAAGCATTGATAGCATGCAGGAATAGATTGGCATATTTACACTTCGAGAGGATAAGTATGTATTCTGCGTAGTAAGCAGATGACACACGCTAGAATGCTCACTTCATGCAGATGCCACTTGGTTGCTGAACGTTTAAAGGAATTTAAGTGCTCCTATTCATCTATTACCACACTCAAATGAAGATGTATTCACAGATCAGACATCATCTTTTTCCTTGGGATTGGTTTGCAGCCTGGTTGTCTTTTATGGGGGCGCACTAGCCAGCTAAACTGTTTGCTGTTTCTAGTCCTCATTTTGATGACTTTTATGCAGCATTAGCTGTGAGCTGGTTTTAAGTCCATTTCACACATGCCCTATCAATAACTGTTTATGTGTGGATTTGATTAGTTGGGTGGAATGGAAGAGAGGGAGAGAGTATGACAGAGAGAAAAATAACAATACATTGCATTCATTATTCAGATGGAGGAAAATCCTGGATTCTAAAAGTTTGTGATTGGATCTTGAACGCGCAGATCATGTAAGCTGCAAACACATTTACAGTGCAATCTTATCAATGTGTACTCAGGAAAAAAATGTAGTTGAGTTTAGTGGGGCTTTCGTCTAGGTAAGAATGTAAAGGAGATTTAGACTCTGATTTAAAAATGATTACTTAGAGCTATAACCGTTACATGGAAAAACTAGTAGAGAGAGGAAAAGGAGTCCAATAAACCCACATGGGATGGAACTAGGGATTAATGGTCCACAAAGGAGTTAAACGCTCACATTCAAAGGAATAGAGATGAAAGAGCAGCTCAGGTGGACCCCCTCCACAGCCATTCCAACCATGACATTAAAACGAGGCTTTTCCTTTAAAAAAAAAAAGCTGTGTAAATCTGGTGTGTGTGTTTGTGTGTTCCCATGTGTGCTTTATTGGTACCTCCTTCTCAGAGTTAGTGCCTTTCTATCTGCCTTGCAAAAAGACTCTTCTTTTCACCGACGCTCAAATCCCAGGGGCATCATCTCATGTAGACAATGGTGCACACTTCATTATTGTACCAGATTCCTGAACTGCTACTTTCAAATATCCCTTTGCAGAGTTCCCTCTGAAGAGCACCGTCGGCCAATATCCACTCCACATACCCTGAAAAAGACCTGCCCGGTCTTTTTTCTGCTGGCATTCTGGCAGGTGGTGGTTTTTGTTGATTTCAAGAAAGTGTGTCCTTGAAAATCTCATCAAGGACTCCGTTAGGAAAACTAGGGGTTAGGAATTGCTTGTGAATGTGCTTGCGTTTCTTCAGAGTTGTTTCAGTGGATCCTACTGATGAAGACAACTCTTCCATATCCTACACAGATTTTCTACAAGAGTTAGGAGAAAAGGCCACCTGAATGATCACTGAGTGTTTTCCCCCCTGTCCCTTGAGCTGTGGTGTGGTACCAATCAACTTACCAAGAAGCAAGTACTATTTTGGAGACAGTATTAACACAAATATTGCACATAATTCACGTCACCCAGTTGCCCTCTTGTAGAATTTACTGTATCCCAACAGCAGCTTCCCTTGTGGCTGGTTTACCTTATACTTACTATATGCTGGGTGAGGAAAGTCGCTCAAGAAAAGAGGTACTCGCTTCTGTTTTGAGCTGGGCCACTTGTGCTGATTCTGCCCTCCTTCTATTTGTGCAAAAAAGGGGGTGCACAGGAGCAGGGTTGTACAAAACATAAAGCCCCCAAGCTCATTCATTTGTCTCCCTTGTTTGAAGCAAAATAAAAAAATTCCTTCCAGTAGCACCTTAGAGACCAACTAAGTTGAGAGGGTGGGAAGGGGTATTACTCAGAAGGGTGGTGGGAATGGGTGATTGGCTGATAGGTGTGGTAAGCCTGTTGACCCTCCCCACCCTCTCACTATATATAAGGGTCTGGTGACTTCTGTTTCAGTGTATCTGAAGAGGGGTGCATGCACACGAAAGCTCATACCAATAACAAAATTAGTTGGTCTCTAAGGTGCTAGGGACGTAGGTGGCGCTGTGGGTTAAACCACAGAGCGTAGGACTTGCCGATCAGAAGGTGGGCGGTTCGAATCCCTGCGGCGGGGTGAGCTCCTGTTGCTCTGTCCCAGCTCCTGCCAACCTAGCAGTTTGAAAGCACACCAGTGCAAGTAGATAAATAGGTACTGCTCCGGCGGGAAGGTAAACGGCATTTCCGTGCGCTGCTCTGGTTCGTCAGAAGTGGCTTAGTCATGCTGGCCACATGACCCGGAAGCTGTACGCCGACTCCCTTGGCCTATAGAGCGTGATGAGCGCCGCAAGCCCAGAGTCAGCAACGACTGGACCTAATAGTCAGGGGTCCCTTTACCTTTACCTTTAAGGTGCTACTGGAAGGAATTTTTTTATTTTGTTTCGACTACGGCAGACCAACACGGCTACCTACCTGGAACTCTCCCTTGTTTGGAAGTCTTTAAAACTTCCATTGTATTTAAAAACAGTCCAAAACATTTCTTTTTAAGATATAATACAAATAAGCAGTTACTTCAGCTGTGTTTGTGGATGTGAAGGACAGCTGATTGTAAGGTGGCAACTGCTTGTCTAAATTGACTCTCCTTGGTAGTCATTCTCCTCTGGTTGCGTTGGTCAGTTAAATCCTGTCCTTGCCTTTCTCCCTAAATAGTATACACTTCAGCTTAGGAACAATATATTGTACCCATGCTGTGTCTCTGGAAACTCACCTTGTTTTAGTGCCCGTTGCATCTTTTACTCCCACTACAGAGGATTTTGGAGCTACATACTGATTCTCTAGAGTGTTTTCAGTAATTCCTGAAGGCATCTCACTCTGGTGGTAAGTATTCTCTTTATAATGAGGAGCTGTGCCTTGGCTTGTGGTGAAACAGTCCTGTTTTGCACATTGTTTATGGTTTCTAGATGGCATACCACTCTAAAGGGTGCCTGTGCATGGTCTTTCGTATTTGACTTGGAACAAGTTACCCTGCTTTGGTGTCTTTTTGACCTATCATACTTTGCCTTGCTCAAATAACCCATTTGTCCCCTTTCCAGCTGACAGCTCAGATAATTTGGATTTGGAAGATGACATAATCTTATCTCTGAATGAGTGAGGAGTGGCCACCCCACAGGATGTTGGCAGCAGGAAAGCTCCGTTCTCGGAAGCCAGGAGGCCAAATCCAGGAGGTGATACTGAGCAGCCGCTCATATCCTAATTCTTGGGAGACCCATCTAAAGAACTCTAGCCCTTCTGATCTTGCAGTGGACAGATGCAGGCTCCTGACACATCTGGAACCTTCCTACCAAGAGAGCCAGGGGCTTGACCTTTATTTTTCTCTGCCTTTTTATTTTTGGTTTTGAGGCTGAGACATGACTCTCCTCTCCACGGGGAGTTCCGAAGATATTTCACAATATATTTTCTTTGTATAAAGTTCTTTCCTAAAGAACAGAAATAGTTTTATATGAAACAAAAAAAGGATAAAAAACAAAACAGGCAGGTATTATAAAGAGGGTATGGATTTGTAATCTTCTAATGTTCAGTCACTATGACGAGTTTCTGGGGGATAAATAAGTTTAAAAAGGGCATTTTTACTGAAAAGTGTGGCAGGCAGGGTGGGATTGAATCATGGATTGTAAAAGCTGTAGGTGATTTTTATTTTGAACATAATTTTTTAATGGATGTGTTGCTACCTGCTGTGAAATGTTCGGGTTTTTGTTTTTTTTGTCTGAGGACTCCTGACAAAAGCCCTGCGAGTTCCTGCTATAGTAGCCATGGCAGAAGACTAGAGATCCTGTTCTGTCTTGCTCAGAATCTGCCATTGCTGGAGATGAAGGACTCTAGTTTACAAGCTCCTTGCCTCAGCCCCTTCCTACATATTTTTGTGTTTGGAATTTTAATTTTTTATTTTTTCCCCCTCTTTCCCTTTTGCCCTTGTGTGAAAACTACAAATCGAAGGCCTTTTTTTCTTTAATGTAAATTGTATTTATTAAAAAAATAAATAAAATCCAAGTCCTGTCTGTTTGTAGCTCTGAGCTGCTGTAGTATACGTTTGTTGCCTTTGCTGGCTCCTCAATCTGCCTTCAGTGCTACTTTGCACCTGAATGCAGGACCAAGGCAGGGTTATTGATATAACAAGTGTGACTTCACGTGCACGAATGTATCTGGGCATTCAAGAGAGTGATGCTATCAGTACTATTCACACAAGATTTTTAAGAACAATGGTCCATACGTTTATCCCAGGAGGATCATGTTCAGTGAAATCATGTGAGAGGTATCCCACACAGTTCTTCTGGGTTCTGATTCCTATATTATCATGCAATGATGGATTGCATCCCTGGGAAGGGAAAGGGAATACCTATTTTCATATGAAGTTGAGTTGCTTGTCTCTCTAGCTCAGGTGTGGGAAACCTTTGGGCATCCAGATGTTACTGAACTACAAATCCCAACAGTCTCAGCAAGCTTGGCCCAATGTGCAGGGGTGATGGGAGTTATATCTCAGCAGCAGCAGCTGCTGGAAGGCCAAAGGTTCCCCACACCCGGTTTAAACAAATAACCACAATACTAGTGGCAGATATATAGGCAACTTTATTTTGGTGAAGTGCACCTTTAAGCCCAGAGGTTGGATGCTACAAGGGAATTTAAAGGCCACTAATTGCTGATATTGCCTGTCACGAACCTATTTGTAATGAGGAGCACTGCAGGATGCAAAGCATCTGCTGGACCAGCCTTGGGTTTGCTACTCACCCTCTCCCAGCAATTGGAGTAAAATAGTCACTGAGATGGTTGCATTTATTAGAAACCCAGTTATGGAAATGGATTTAACTACCTTCTATCCTTTCTTCCTGTGCCTGCACTCCATTTATAACTGAGCAGATTGACTTACTGCATTGCGGGCCTTAGAAATAAAATTTAGACCACATAGGTGGTGGTAAAGGATGAAGTAATGTTCGCAATGGTCTTAGGTCAGTGCTTGTTAAAACTGCAATGGAATCATACCCTCACCACTACTCTCCTTTGGCTATGCATATGTTTCATGGGACTAGCGAGTCTGCATTTAGACTTCCATTTGCTTGTATCAGAACAATGGTCCCATCTTTTTCTGTTTCTTCCTACCACCTGGTTAAAATGTGTTTTTCATTTTTTTTTAGGAGTTTAGAAACAAAAATATATTACAAAGATAACTTTTGCAAATAGCATTTGTGAAGTGAATATTCTTCAGAATCTAGAAAAAGTTGGTGTTTTTGCACATATATATATTGATATATGATATTACTGTATCACACGTTGACTACTTTTCTGAAGAGATTTAGAAGCGCACAAACAAAATCCATCTATTTAAATGTTTTGGAGCAGATATGGAGAACCTTTGGCCTTCCGAAAGTTGCTGAAGGATGACTGGCCGTTAGCCAGGCTGGCTGGGGCTGATGAGTTGTGGTCCAGCAACATCTCGAGAGCCAGAGGTTCACCTACATCTATCTTAGAGCTGTTCAGAACTGTTTTCTGGACCCCTTGTGATTTTTAACCAATAGTAGACAAAAATTGCATACATAAATGGGACTTATCCTGCTCAATATACCCAGGTGTTCCCTTTTTACAGTAGAGTGGACAGGAGGCTACCACTGAACAACATTTACTAGCATCGTTTGCTGTGCAAGAGAGGGCTCTAATCATGTTAGTCACTTGGTTAGTGAGACTACTGGAAAATTGTATTTTAACAACTCACGATGTGGTTAAAAAGAATAAAGAACTAACACTAACAAATGAGATAGGGTGGGAGTTCATACAAGACCAACCTCTAAATCACAAGCTGGTATTTCTTGCAGGTAACCTTTCAGAGGCAAAATTTAAAAATTGTATTCATTGACAATTTACCTCTCTTGGACGCTTTAATACACATCCTAAAAATGTTTTAAACACCACATGGCTGGCTTAGAAATAATTATTTGCTAATCATTAGTGTTGTCTCTGCTTCCATAATTTCACTGCACAAGAGAACTGGTAATAGCTGGAGAATACAGAAGCAGAGAATGGCGAAGTCTCAGTATTTATGACCTTGGTCTGAACAGTGTTGCAACCACGGATGGGGCTGTGTAGGGTCATAGCAGTTAAGAGGATCAGCACCCCGTACACTTGTCAATCCAGAATGGGATACTACACTATATGGGATGCTACAACGTAACCTTATCAAGCTTACTTGTCTTCAAACCTTTCTAGCATCCTCCCTATCCATTATTTCAAAACATTCCACATTCCTTGAAAAGCAAGCTCTCGGAAAGAGAATTATGCAAGCTAAGTGAGTGTGCATACATCTATTTATTAATTGCATATTTTAGACACAAGTGGGCATACCCTGGTGCAGAATGTGGCGTAAACTCTTACCGCAGCATACACACACGCCTCCTTAGACTATCTCTTACAGTTCATGCTTTATCCTTTTTACCCGAGGATCACTTCACATAAAGCAGCTTTCCTATGTACATCCCCTGTGACAGCTCTGGCCTGCTGCATGTGTGTGGACACACTGCTAATTGCAATGATCTGCTCATGTGAGAAAGTGTTTGTGTATTTGCTACACATCACCAGGTATGTCAGGGCTGGGGAACTGGTGGCTCTCCAACGCCCATCAGCCCCAGCCACCATGGTCAGTGGTTAAGAATGAGGGGAGCTGCAGTTCAACAACATCTGGAGGGCCACAGTTTCTCCATCCCTGAGTGCCATTTTCTGTACCAAAATGGTTATGACCAAAAGAAATGCTATCTAGGGAGGTGGACCTCATAGAAGGAGGACCTCCTCATTCTCTGAGCTAATTAATCCCAGAGCAATGCCAGAAGATGAGTGCTCAAATAATAGGTCGGACAGAATTTGCCCACCTTGTCCTAAAAAGCAGTGCATCCACCTGCCTAACCTACTGTATATAACAAGCAGAACTGTATATAACTGCAATATAGGACACACGCTATAAGCAGGCAACTTGGTCAAGTTTTTATCATTTATTTTTGCCACTGGAGCTGATGAACATAATCATTTAGATTTTGTTATCAGATCCTACTCAACTGCCTGGTTATTTGTCTTCCTGAGTAGCCAATAGTTAGTACTGAACAGAAAATCTAAGAGTAGCCTTGAATCTACAATATAATCCAACAGGAAACACAGTTAACAGAGGAGTTGGGGGGGTGCACCCATGGTGCAGCCTATGTTTTATTGCACCAAGAGTTGAGGACTGCTAAAACTTTTTAGCTTCACAGAGCTGTTCTTTGGCTACAATCGTCTCAAAAGCTCTCATCCACCAAGAAAAGGTTGGTCCAATAATGGATACCATTACCTTTTCCACCTTTAAAAAAAATTTCTGGCATTAACTACCTAAACACAGAGAGAAGGAGCAAGCAGACTTCAACTATCAAAGAAATCAAAATAGCACAAAACTGGTATAATAGTGTTGAACAGCAGTAAAAGGAAGAACTGTCTGAAGTACGTTATTTGCTTTATCTATTGGAACCAGCCATTGGCAGACTACAGAAACCAGGACACTGCACAAAGTTAAAAATCCATCAGTGAACAAGGCTTTACTGACAACTTTCCATACATTTAAAAAATAAGAACACAGCAGACAGTGTCACATATTAAAACAAAATGGGATTAAAATGGTATTAAAATTAGAAACTAATTAAATTGTAGAATTTTTTGGAGGACTTTTGGAGCCTCGCTCAAAAAAATTGGCCTTAAAAGCAACCAGGCTGTGTGAGATACAAAGAAATATGGAATCAGCAAAGAGGGAGGAGAGAGGAGACAGAGAGTAAATACTAGGCAGTGTCTTTGACTATCACTATCACCATATGCTCTTCTTCTAACTTTCCCAATGTTCTTAGTGCGGACTGGAGGTACTGCTGAGAGAATTCACAAGGAGGGAAAGCATAAAGCATGCCTGTGCTGTCTTTACCCTTCGCCCCTCCCACAGGAAGGCTGATCACCCCAGCAGCCTGTTTTTGTTTCAAGTAAGAGACCAGATTCCTGAGAAGCCGTCTTTGCAAGCCAGGCTCTACCACAGGGACGGCCCCTTCAGTGCTTGCTCCTTGAGCAGTCTGGGTAGCCAGCAGCACAGCATAGCCATTAGGGCTTCCTTGCTTGATACGTCGAGTTACTTCATCCAGCTTGGGCTGGTCAAGCCGAAGTCTCTGGGCAATCTTGAGCTGCGTGAGCTTTCCACCAGACAAGTGGTCTTTCAGAAGCCCATTGATAACCCCCAAGTCGCCTTCAAGGATGTGCATAGATGTAGGGAAGCAGCTGTTTTTCAGGACAAGTAGCCCATTCCAGGCAAGCTGCAGCGTGTGGGCATAATCTGATAAGCTTTTTAATTTCTTTGTTTCAGATTTGGACTCTTCATGAGTCTTTGATTCAGCCTCAGCAGTTCGATGATTGCGTTCGCTGTCCCTTTTCTTAGGCTGAGGATCAGATGTTTCACGGTGAGGCTTCTCCTCTGATGCATGCCTGTTGTTCTGCAGGGAGTTATTCTGCTCTTTCTCTGTGGCAGACTCTGTGGTGTGGTTCTCCTTCCGAGCCCTCTCTGGACTGCGATCTAAAGCTGGCGCACCAGGTTTTGTCCTGCCTCTGTCCTCATAGGGCGAATGGGCAGTTCTCCCTCGGTCACTGGAAAGGCTACGGCGTTTACGCCTTTCCTCCCATGGTTTGAGCACGCTTCGGTCACTATCGCTGCCCCAACGTTCTCCACTTCGGCTGCGTGCCGACTGACTGTAGGTCTCCAAATTATTTCTGCGCTCTGCATTTTTGACAGGGCTGGTCCAATCAGCCTCTAAAAAGCCCCTTTCCCGGTCTGAGTAGAGGAGATGAGGAGGAGTCCTGTCTCTCACCCTTAAGTCTTGCTCTAGACTCCTGTGCCTGCTGTAGCCTTCAGGTAGCAATTCATAGGGTACAGGCAGTGGTGCAGGTTGATACTGCTGAGGGTAGCGTGCCTCCTCAGCTTTGGCAAAATCCACTCGAAGTCTCCTGTCTGGCCCACCCAAAGGGAAGCCCCTCATTTGTGCACAGGCAGCCTGGGCAGCGTCTAAACTTTCATATTGAATGTAGGCAAAACTGTCCCCTTTCACATAGTCAATAGTCCTAATGCTTCCAAAGCGATCAAATTCCCTAGCAAGGGCTGCTAGGGAAGTACTTGGACCAAGACCACCCACCCAAAGTCGGGTTGTGGGGTTGGCTTTCCCATAGCCAATTTTGATAGGGTTCCTGCCAACAACCCGGCCAGACATGGCAACCTTGGCTCGATGTGCCATGTCCAGGTTCTGGAACTTTAGAAAGGCATAAGCTCCACCTTGGCCCCTTGCAGGGCGCTTGATCACCACTTCCTCAATGATGCCGTATTTTTCAAAGGCACGCCTCAGTTCTACCTCAGAGACGCTGTGATCCAGATTGCCAATAAAGAGATTACGAGTCGCTCTTTGATCATCCTCCGGCATAAGATCCTCTTCAGCCACTATGGGATAGCCATAGGGACGGCCGCGCTCGTCGTACAGTCCATAGTAATCCAGCACTCTCTCCCGCTCCCGAGAGAGACCCAAGGCAACAGCTTCCAAGGCAAAGGCTGCAGCGGCAGCATGTCGTGGTCTGGGCTCTCTCAGCAAAGGGGTGGCAACAGGAGAAAGAGATCTCTGTTTATAAGGATAGACACCATGGATTGGGGGCAGGAAAGCCATGGGTTCAGGGGACGGGGTAGGTGGGGGCGTGCGGCTTCGTCTGCCCCCTCGCAGGTACACAGGCTCCACCTTGAGGGGGCGATCGTAGAGGAGAAGCTGCCGGGCTCTGGCATGCCTTCGAGCATCTCGGGCGTCCGCCGGGTGCCTGAAGTTGACATAGGCAACGCGGCCGAGCTCGGGGGTATGGGAGAGCTTGACGCTAATGTCACTGGCGCCGCCGCTAGCGAACCTCTGGAACTGGCGGAACAGACCATCCTCCAGAAGCTGGTCCGGGAGGGCCGGGCCCAGGCCGCTCACCAGCAGGGTCTTGTACTCGCTGGAGCCGGGGGGATCCCCGGCCAGCCCCACCCCGGCCGTCAGTCCGAGCCCCGGCGCCAAAAGCAGCGACGGCGCGGCCACAGCCGAAGGCCCGCCCAGCAGCAAAGATGGGGCGACCACGGCGGCCAGAGGCACTTTGGCCTTGGCGGCCCCCAGCGCCCGCGAAGAAGACGACGAGGACGAGGACGGGGGCGGCGGCGCCGCGGCGGAGGCTGCTTGGCTGCTGCTGCTGCTGCTCCTGGCGCTGGACGAGGCGGCGCCGCGGTGGTTGGAGTCGCCTCCGCCTCCGGGCCGCTCTTCCCCGCGGTGGCCGCGCGAGCTGGAGCTTCCCGCCGCCGATTTGTCCCGGCCGCTGCGCGACGAGGCGGAGGCGGAGGCGGACGACGACGACGAGGAGGCGCCCGAGCTCCGGTGCGGGCCCCGCCGGCTGCTGCTCCCGCCGCTGGCGCCGCTGCTCTCGCGCTCCCGCTCGCGGGGCCTCTTGGCCGAGGAGGCGCCCCGCGTCCCCCCGGACCCCGCCGGGCTGGAATCCCGCTCGCTCGCCCGCTTCATGGCTCCGGGGCCCGCGATTCAGGAGGCGCCTCTGGCGGCAGCTGCCATCTTGGACAAAAGGGAACGAGCGAAGGCGGCTCTGCCCAGTTGCCGCGCCGTGCGCGCCGACGACGTCATCAGCCCGCGACCCCGCCCCGAGCCAGCCGAGCGACGGGCCGCGTCCGTAATGGCTCCGGCTGGACGCCGCGGCCGCCGCCCGAAAGCCCCTCCTGCTCGCGCCCGCCAGAGGACGGGGAGGCGAGGAGCAAAGCCCCTCCGTGTTCCCGGCCGCCTTTCCCGCCTCCACGGCACTTACCTGCCGCTGAGCCTGAGGGAGGAGTAGAAAGTGCATAGTAGCAGGAAGGGCAGCGCTTTCCCCCTTCCTCTGCTCCTCTCCCTTTTCTTTAAGTAGAAGTAAAGCGGATGCCACTTTCCCTCTCTCGGTCAAAGCGCGCCGCCTCCGACGAGCGGCTGTTAGACCGAAGAAGGGAGCAACCGGCGATTGCGCACACGTGCAAAACAACTGATCTCTGAGCTTTGAAGGGCAAAAGTGCATTTACAAATAGCACTTGCATTACATGCCGTTAAAATAAAATGTGCTGGCAGAAGCTGCAAAAACAAGGAAATTTTTATATTGCTGCAACGGTAGTTAATATCCATGTTCCGTATGCAGAAAGTAGAAAAGATGCTGGCTGTTTTGCCACAGGATAAAGCTTGTTAGTTACGTAAAGGAGCCACGGTGTCTTTTTCATCTATTCAGACATAGTGTTAGAAACTGAGATATGAGAACCAGAAGCTAAATGGCACCTTAAACCTAGGTTATGGGTGCAACAATGAAATGTCTAGGCAGTTTTTAAATAACAAGAATACAAAGCTGAAAATAAATGAACTGCAGCTAAAATATGTTCATTTTTCACATGGTCTAGTCCTCCTGCCCACCCCCTTAATATTCTTTAAAGGGTTTCTTCTCCAGTCTTCAGAGTAGCTGGAAGTGGGGAGGCAGAGAAAGGTCCTCCTTTTCTTCCGCTCTGCAGTTCTAATCTGAAATCTTAGGCGCAGTACTGCACCCAGAGCTCAAAAACTGCTCACACTAATGAAATTCATTGTCGCAAAATGCACCTAGAACAATGGGAGTTTCAAACACTGGATATAGCCAAGGATAAGCTTTAAAAAGTCAAAATCCTTTCATTTTGTATTACCTTGATTAAAAATATATACTAAAATACTGCAGGCCCATTCAGAACCATGCTGTCCAGTTATTTTGTCCTAGCAGAGACCAGACATGTAGCACATAAAACAGTAAATGTGCATGAGATTGTGCTGTAACAAAAATTTAAATATATGCTGTACTTTTCAAAAACAGTCTTTTCTGCGGGGTGGGGGAGGTTATGCAGGTGGGTAATCTGTCAACAGTAACTGCCCTAAAATTCATGTTGTTTAAAACACGTAAGTTTTCTCAAGAGCAATATATTTTTCTCTATGATTTTTAGTCAACCTTTGGTGAGAATTGAGATTTTGGTAGCAGCCACCCGTATATGAAGGGTTTAGCTCACAGCTGCATTTTGTGTGGGTGGTCATTTAAAGGTGTCTCCATAAATGACCTGGTACAACACACTCTTTTATTACATTAGTATATATTAACTGCTTCTTTTACTTATGAACTGAAGTTGCCAAAAAGCTTTCCAAGAGCATGAGAGAACCCAAAATCAACCCCTACCCATTTTTTTTATTATTATTATTTCATGGATATACAGAAGCTACGTATTCCAGATCCAGCTGCTTTACATAGATGTAGCTGGTCAGGAATGTATTCAGTACAGTATTGACAACTGTAAATACAGAATCAAAATACAAGGAAGTTATCTTGCATAGATGGTGCCAGTTTAGCTCAGAGCTGTAGAAAAACAGCACTCAGACTGATTGTACAGCTGTACAGGATCAGGGGCTTAAATTTCTGAAAGCAAAGTACTGTTTAACAACTTCCGGTAGCACTAACTAGCTCTCAAATACTTTCAAGACCATGCAATAATCCAAAGACGAAATATAGCACACATGTTCACCTGGATGTGAAGTAGCAAAATGCAGAGATTTTACAAGGCATTAGTCAGGAGAGCATGTATCTCAGAAGCCACACTAGCCCATAGATAAGCATTTTATCAAAACATGGCCATTATTAGGGCTCACCCATTCTCACTCATCCCATTCCTAAAAGCATGGGTCCAAGAAGTTTTCTGCTTGTCCTGTGCCTAGAAAGCACAGGTCAAAGCAATTACTTGTTTCCCCCACAGCTTTCTCTGGAAAAACCTGCTGAATCAGAACAAATGCAATCTGTGGAAAACCTGATTGCTGTTTGTTCCGATTCATTGGTAAAAAGCAGGTTTTCCCAGGGGAAAGCGGCAGAGCAAATGGAAGTGTAGATGAGTCCTAAATCTCAAAGCACCAAGTACGAAGTAAGGATCTGTGTTGGCATCAGCCAGACTTGCATAAAACTCACACAAATCCTACTAATGCAACTGACAAGACTGGCTTTCTTAACTTTTATTTCAAAAATCCCATACATAAGTCGATGTCTTAAACATAAACTGGAGACAAAAGAAATAAAAACTTGAGACACGACGAGGCAGTTGAACCAGCATTGCGAGAACCGCTTCACTTTGACACTTGAAACCCAGTTAAATAAGTTACAAAAACAGCTTTCCAGAAAAGAAAAAAGAAAGATTAACATAATTTGTGTTTGATTTGCTAATGATCTAGAGGCCACTATGGTGGTCAGAGGTCTGTCCGTGAACTGGCTGCTTTTGGTGCATACTGAGGCATCAGTTCATTGATTTTCCGAATGTAATCTGACTTTTCTGCACAGCCTTTGCATGTTTCACCCCAGTCATCTAGAATCTTCTTCAGTTCTTTGACTCTCAGTTTCTTCAGGTCCACAGTGCTCAAGTCAATCTGTTTATCTGATAAAGAGAAGGGCATATTACTGTATGAAGCATTGTTAGTCCACAACTTTAACTGACCACAATTCAGAAACTTCAGGAGGACTTGTTCCCAGTTCAAGTATCATAGGAATGCAGCCTTAGACACAAAACATGGCTATCACATAGCTGAAATAGGACAAGTCATAGCACCTCCTAGAGACTGCTTTCATTAAGAGCACAAGTTTTCACAGATAATATCTATACTTGGGGAAGATAAGACACTGGAATGTATAGTAGGAGTCGGGAACAGAATGCAGTTAACAGGCTGTATCCTGAGAACTATTGCAGATGAACTCAGTGATGGGAGCTGGAAAATAAGAGGTCAAGCAATCACTGAGGTATTTTGGATTGAACTTCTTTCTGGAGGCAAGGGAAGTGGCCTAGTGGCCCTTGGCTCAGTGACTGATGTCAGAAGCAAGAGTGTGCTGCCCTTCATCTTTGACATCCCTAGGCAACAAGCGAACAGCCCCAACTGGACACAACAGCCAAAGCATACTTTCCCTTGCTCGAATATATTAGCAACTGTGGCTTGCTAAAATGAAATGAAAACACGTCTGTTGGTGGGAGCCGACAGATAAACCATAATTTGTCTGTTACATGGAACTTTGCTCAACCTTTTGAAATCTGATCAGTCCATTGTCACAGTTCAGCATCCTCACCATAAAACTACTGTCTATGAAAAATCCAACAGCTAGATAAATTAGATGATGATCCTCCATAGCAAGGCGGAAATCTGTGGCCTTCCAGATGTTGTTGGACTCTTATCAGTTCAAATATGGCTAATGGTCAGGAATGACAGAAGTTGTTGTCCAACATTTGGAGGGCTACAGATCCTCCATTCCTGCTCTATGACCTCCGTGTTCTTCTCAGCAATATTCATAACCAGCCCATAGTTCACAGCTATATTTGTATTGTATTTTCCTAGGAACCATGTTGAGTCTTCACTGTTTTAAAGCAGTTCTCTGGTACTGAATTCATTCTATTACCATTTTCCTTATCTTTGTATGATTGGGGGCAGGGGGAATGGAGAAAAAGTTTTATCTAACTGATATGCGTAAGATCTTGTCTTTTACTTGGAATTAAGTTGCACTTTCTCCAATGGAGCATACTGCCAGGCTAACTCAAGATGACAGGACAAGTCATTTCCTCTCTACCACAACACAGCCAGTAAATTTAGACTCTTGCTCTCTCTACATAAGGAAGATATCAAGGACCAAAGTAACGATCACTGGTAATCTGCTTATACTCACCATATTTCAGGTCACAGATCTGACTATCTTTCTTCTTCAGTTTCTCACAAACCTTGTCAACAGGGATGTGATTACTTAGGGGTTTTGACACCTCATTAGTTATTTTAGTGGCTGCATCACTGGTTGCTCCAATGTAATAGCACTAGAAGGTAATGAATAGAAAATGAGAGGTCAGGCAATGATTTTAAGATAATTTCTTCTTGGTTGAACCTTTTCAGAAGAATTTGTCTCACACAGGAAAGTGCTGGCTGTTAGCTTAATTAGGAACTTTTAGTACTCCAAGGAGTTGCTGCTTTTTCTTTACAGGAAATATGCAAGATCAATCACACCATTCAGAGCCTTTCTACCACCTAGATCTGGAATGGGAACATGTGGTCCTACAAATGTTGCTGGACTACAACTTCCATCATTTGTGACCAATTGCCATAGTGGTTGGTGCCAATGGGAGTTGTAGTCCAACAACATCTGGAGGTCCACAGGCTCCCCAATCTTGACTTGGAGAGATTTAACTTTGTCTTAGAGGCGGCATATGGATCAACATGACTTATTTGATTATGGGTCACCTGGCTTTTCCAGACTATTTTTTAATCTAAAAAGGATATATTTGTGAGGGCAGGCATCATAAACACAACTAGGTCTCCTGTCCTTACAATTCACACAAGAAGTTTATTTGGCCTCAGAACCCCAAGAGAAACACAGAACCATTCTAACCCAGCCCATCTCTGCTTCTGCCATCCCACTTCATTGTCTGCCACTTTAGACTCACTGAACATGGGACTGACCAAGCCCTTTTAACTATTTCCCCCTACATTTGCAGGTGAACTTTGACAGGTTCCAATCACTCAACATGATAACGATGCTGCATGATTCGCAGGTGGATGGTCCTGCCCACCTATAAAAATTGGCCCATGGGGCTGGGGGAGATAAAGATCTGGCCCGCCAGGGCCAAATGCTTCCCCACCCCTGCTCTATGGGGAGGGTGATCATCTGCTCTGTACACAGATGATCTCAGTTTCAATCTTTGGTGTCTCCAGGTAGAGCTGGAAATGCTCCTTGTGTGAAACCCTGAACTGCCACTACCAGTCAATGTAGACTTGGGAGTGGAGATGCCTAGTGGCTGGGTCCCTTCCTCTCCAAAGGTCAACTTGGACAGCTGGGCCACCCACCAGTCAATTACCTGATGCCAGCAAAGGGGTTTGCCGAATCCCTTTTATGGCTGTCAGCACCGATTGGTTATTAGTGCCAAGAGCTCTTTTTTTGAAGGAGACTGCATTAGGGAATTCCTGCTGGGAACTTCCTAGTGCAGCCAATCCCCCATGACAGTGGTCAACAAGGATCAATCAGGTGTACTTTAACCTTCCAAATGTTCTTTTGCAGCTACTATCTTTACATGCCCCACAGATAATGACACATATGATAAGCATTGGTTATAACAAAGACATCAAGCAGACATATTACACTCCATGGCTTGAGACTACTTGCAGTTAATTGCACAGTCCTGCCTTTGCCTCGTGTGTATGCTCGTTTCCAGAGCAACCCACTTTCTACTTTGTTGTGGGTTGATTTAATGAGCTACCGACTCACCATAAAAGTTATGTTCAAAGTGGACCTAATGGAAATCAGTTAGGTCCTGACTTGGCATTTGAAATGAGCAAAGAATGTATGAATCTAGTGAAGGGGCCGGATTCAAACTAACCAGTCCTGCTACTGGAAACCCACACAGACTTTTGCTAGTGCAATATGTCTCCCCCAGCCTTTCCTTCCAATTGGCTGTGTGTGTGTATCAGGAGAATCCCCAGAACAACACATTGGGGTCCAATGGAGGAAGAGGGGAGATTGTGCCATCAGGTAAGCAGAAGTGCTTACGCTAACAAAGTGCTCACCTTGGTCTGGATATTGGCATACACACCAAGGTTGACGTTTAAAATTAAAATTGACAAGACAAAAGAGCTGTTGGTTAAATAAAAATGTTTTCAGAGACTAGGCATAGAATGTATTTTCCCCAGGTCTATCAGCTCTTGGAAAAACCAGGTCCATGTTTGGAAGGCCTCTTGGAAAGAGCATTGCTCTCAGATGCCCAGGTGGTGACTACTGTTAGAGAAGGACTTCTGCACAGGCTTGTGTGGCAGCTGCACTCTTTAAAACAAAACAAAAAACAGGTCTACGCCTTGTTACATATGCCCCACTTACATCTAAGTTGGATGACTGCAACACACTTTTCTAAATTTATTAAATAAGAATTTCTTATAACAATCTCAGTGGTGCTTGCTTGAGTGCAATACTTTGTCAGCGCAATACAGGTGTCTTATAAGAAGCTGTGCATTTAGTATTGAGGGCCCAACTCTATGAAACAACCTCTTGGCTGAGATCAGATAGGCCTCTTCCCCACTAAACCTTCAGTGCTTAGTGAAGCCCTTTTTATTTCAGCCAGCACATTAAGCAAGTTTTTTATGCCTGATTTGAACTGATTGTATCTCTTCTGTATCATTATTGTAGGCCGCTTAGAAACTACAGTGTGAACCCATTTATAAATTGTTGGAAATAGATACAAACAGACAGGTGCATTCACTGTTTCCTCTTTGTTTTAAGTTATGTTTTTTAATCCAATTACGACCAGAACTTGACCAGCTCCAATGGACATTCCCTCCTTCAACTGTCACCTGGCATTTAAAAAAAAACTAAGCCTGTGCAGAGGGACTCTCGTTTTAATTAGCTGCACAAACTGCCTTTTCAGGTGAATAATGAGGTAAAAATGTTTAAATACATAACCCAGTTACAAATACTTACCAGACGGTTCTCTTTGCCTTTTGCTTCTTTACAGGATTTTAAAAGTTCTTTTTCAATACTGTTTGGTGTGAACTCAACATTCTTCTCCTTTAGGCTCTGGTAGAATCTTCCCAAGAATGAAACACACACTGTAAAGTGAAGGAGATATAATGCTGAAATGAACTTCTTCCCCGAAATTCTCCTCTCTTCTTTTTAGCTTACACAAAATGAATGAAGCATGGCAGATCGAAAGCCAACACACTTGTGTAGAAGATGAACTATTGGGCATATTTATGACAGCAGACTATCTTGTGAAGGGGCATGTTTCATACAATATGGCAGTCCAAATCCGTTCTTAGCTACAACAGGGGTGGCTACCCTTTTTCGCATTAATCTTTGGGCAGTGTTGGATGTGGCCACAGTTTTGCACACAACCTGTCTCCCCAGTTGATTCATGAAGACCAGCTGAGGGGGGGGGGAGTGTCATCACTTCTCTGGTTATCAAATATTTAATCCAATGACTGGGGTAGGAGCAATTTGCATTCTCAGTGGGATGCTAGATCTAGCCACCCCAATGTGATACCTTTTTTTGCTGCCACTGCCAAAATTAATGGAGAATTTGGGGGGTGGGGAGGTGGACGGTATCAGGCACCTGCACTGGGGCATCACCTCTGCCTTATAAGATGTTTTGCCTTGGCTGAGCCATATTCTCTTTGTTAAGATCAAAAGACTATAAGCTGAGATGTGCTTTGTTTCTGAAATGCAGAAATTCTAGGGAAAATAATGCAACCCAGAATGGTTGTGTGTTATCAACCATGAATTAGCAGCACTCTGCACATTATTAAAAACACTATTATTCCTTGTGTTCCAAGGATGAAACTTTGTATTGAAAACTGGTTCGTTCCAGAACCAAACTTTGGCTTCAGTCAAGTCATGAAACAAATATACATAAATAAAAGCAGCTCCTCAAGCTGCTGCTCATTCAGTTAAGGGTTGAACAATTAGAAATCCTGGAACAGAGTCTTCTGCATTAGTGTGTAACCAGGAACATAAGTACCGTAGAGGAGACCTTCAGCCTGTGGGTGTAACCATTTACTAAGTCATACAAGGGAGGACCCATACATGCCATTACAATTATAGAGACTATATCACACTGTAGATATAATTCACAGCATATATCCTACTTAGTATCAATCTGAAGGTCACGATTACAGAAAGGAATGAGGTAAGAGATTGTTTAGACAACTTATAACCCACATCTTAGGACTCCTGGGCAGGTCACAATAAAGCATAGCCTGTTTAAAACACATATCCAAAGGGGGGGAAGGGAACACATTAATATCAAACATAAAAAGCACAAATGCCCCAGAGTCTGAGAAGGCAGTCTGATTTCCACCTAGTGCCTGCGTGCCAGTAGTCTGTGGGAGCAAAGGAATTTCAGAAGGAAAGACATTCCTGAGCTAGGGTGCCACAACAGAAAAGGCCCCCACACACTAGTGTCAAGTGTAGAGTTCCCAGCAGCAGGAAGTTGAGGGGGGATTCCCTGGAAGCTCCCAACTCAGGGGCAGGAGCATACAGACCAAAACCTGGAACAATCGTTTTAACCTTCCTTCGCTAGCAGCAACAACAGATCAACCCCACTTCTTCGTTATGGAAGCAGGACCCTGACAACTACCATGAGCCCCCACTGCAGTAATGGTGACCTCAAAGCTACACCCAGACATGTGGGTCTATCCCTACTCCTTATATAAGCAGCTTCTGGGGAAACCCCTTTGGCATCTTCTCAATGGTTTTCACAGCGACAGAGCAGGCAGGACACTTGAACCCCCTCTCCCCTTCTTCTCCAAAGCTCCCGCAGCCACTCGCACTGATCATAGCCTTCTTGGTTCAAACAGACTCGCTGGCTGGCAGCTACAAGGGCAGCTCCTTCCCTATGGCAGCCTTGCGATGTGGGGGTCCAGCGTCCCTCCCGTTGAGAGGAAAGCGGCACCGGGCCGGGGAAAGAAGCGTGGAAGCAGCGGCTGAGGCAAGACTCGCCTCCGGTTTCCAAGCCAAGGGGAGGCCGTGTTCGTGAAGGGGAGGCGCCGTTGCCACCTGGCCACCCCAGCAGCGCGCGCGCTCCCTCCCTCCCTCCGCGAAGCCCCGGGGGCCCCTTCCGCCCTCCGCTGCCCAGACCATCCGCGCGGGGACGGCGACTCACCTTCGCAGTCTCCCTCCCGCAGAGCGTGGCTCTCCCCAGGGAGCAGGATCAAGGCCAGCGCCGCCCAGAGCCCGTTGGCTGCCCGCATCCTCCCTCTCACCGCCCGCCTCGGCCGCTCGCTCGGCTCGTACTGGGAAAAAGCCCCTCCACAGCCGGCACCTTGACGACGCGCTCGCCGCCCACCCGAAACCCGATTGGCTGCCCTGCCCCTCTTCCTGCTACGTACGAGGCTGCCATTGGAGCACTCCGTTGCAAGTCTCCACGCTCCCTTTCCCGGTTGGCCAGGCGGGCTTTCGGGACAGTAGAGTTGGCGGCCACCGATTGGACAAGTCGCCTCCGAATGAAACGAGGGAGTCGTCGCGCACTTTGAGCGCGAAGCGTGCCCAGCGGCGGAGCCCTAGCAGTTTACGGCAAAGGTGTAAGGAGGCGGAGATCGCCATATTTGTTTCGGGCACGATTTCGCGCCGTCACCACTGCCGGCCCGCCTCGGGCTGTGCTTCCCACGGCCCTTGAAGCGCTGAGGGGCAAGTGCACGTGTGGAAGGAAGGGCCCATCCCCGAACCGGAAGCTGGCGTTTGTTAGGAGCCAGTTCTTCTTCTTTGCGAACGAGCAGCCTCTTGGTTAGGAGAAGGTGGTATTGCAGCAATAGGGGCGCAAGTGGGACCGGAGCCCATCTGCGGGAGACCAGTGGCAGCTCCGGACCTCGCGGGTAAAGGATTAGGCCCGCTTTAAGTGGGCTGCCATTAATCCAAAGGATGCACAAGGGTCATGCAAACCGTGAGCTCAGGGTTTCAAAATCGGCCTGCCATGGCGAGAAGAACTTTATAGTAGCGACTGTAGAAACAGCAGCAATAAACATTGGTCTGAAATGGGAGATGCCCCACGTGCGTGGCAGCTGTGCCACTTCTAGAATATGTGTGTGTTGGGCAAGAGGGCACTCCCACTAATCTGGAAGATGCAAGGCCTGCAGAGCAGTCATTTTCAGGGGCACCTAGGAATGCATATTTGCTTGCCAAAGGCAATTTACAAGCGTATTTGAGAGACACTCATTTGGAGCGGGAGATTGGAGCCAAACGCTAGAAAGGGAAATATTTTAATATACAAATTATAAGCCTCACATGGTGGACACATAAAAATCCTTAGTGCAGTGTGGGACCTTTTAAGTAAAGTGTGCAACACACATTTTACATTACACAGGTATTTCTTTGCAACATACCTGCACTCCTTTTAGCTGGATTACGATTCAGAATTATCAAAGGAAGGTCACCAGCTCTATCCTCTCCCCACAGTATTTATTTGTGCTACACGTAATGTCCATGAAAGTAGAATGCATCACTACGCTGACAGGTAATTGCAGCAAAATGAGATTATGGAATAAACATAAAGTTTGCTTTTGCATTGGTATGTATACACATGAATAATTAGCACTATTTCCCATATTTGTTGGGGACGCAGGTGGCGCTGTGGGTTAAAGCCTCAGCGCCTAGGACTTGCCGATCGAAAGGTCGGCGGTTCGAATCCCTGCGGCGGGGTGCGCTCCCGCTGCTCGGTCCCAGCGCCTGCCAACCTAGCAGTTCGAAAGCACCTCCGGGTGCAAGTAGATAAATAGGGACCGCTTACCAGCGGGAAGGTAAACGGCGTTTCCGTGTGCGGCTCTGGCTCGCCAGAGCAGCGATGTCACGCTGGCCACGTGACCCGGAAGTGTCTCCGGACAGCGCTGGCCCCTGGCCTCTTGAGTGAGATGGGCGCACAACCCCAGAGTCTGGCAAGACTGGCCCGTACGGGCAGGGGTACCTTTACCTTTTACCCATATTTGTTATGTGTAGGTTTCCTATTTTCTCACCAGCTGTTGAAACCAACTTTTTGCTCACCCTGGAGGAACTGGCACAGCCCAACTTTAATGTAGAAGTTGGGGGGGGGGGGGGAAATAGGAATAGAATGCAGCTCCGTCTTGTGTACTTGAGGAGAATTGCCTTGTTTTTCCTTACCTGGAGTGGTTATTGCTGAATTTGGTCATGGCATGAGAGTTAAGCCTCTCCTGGCACAGAGTTCTGGTATGTGATGAAGATGCTGAATATTAAACAGCCTATCAGCTGATCATCTATAGGCATATCTGTGTTAAGAGTGATGAAAATGCACACCAACCATAATCAGAGTATTTATTTATTTTTAGCACAGAACTTATTTAAAACCAACAATTGGTTCCTTAAACTGTAAAATCCATTACATCTTAGATTAATTACAGAGTATCTAATTTCTGCAACCCATATTTAAACATTATTTTACTAGATACATTTTGGAAAAAAATATATATCCATATGTATATAGACACACTCAAGTCATTCACATGTGCTGACGAAAGTCTCTTCTCTATGCAACAGAATGAAAATGTAGAGATGCCTCTCTCTTTCCCCACAAAGAAGGAAAAGCGGAATGAGAAGTAGGGAGAGACACCCTCCTTTATCACTCACTGCATGTTTCCCCCATAGCCAAGAGTTGCTTTGGACAGCATCCACCAAAAACAGTACTTGGTTTCGGAGGCAGCCTCTTGTTCTTCTACGTCTTTAACCAAGCCTACCTCACCCTTTTATTTCAACCCTATAAAGTCCTCCACATTCTAGCCATTCTTATGCCCAATAGATTTCTGCTTGATATGGTCCATAGAAATGCTGAAGTTAGGATGAGATCCTGGAGATGTTGCAAGGTACTAGATAGAAATTGAGTGACTGAAGGTTCCTACACCTTTGAAAGACAAAAGGAGCACAATTCCACTAAATCTTAACAATTTGTACTATTTATATGGGCTATTCAATAGCAGGCAATTGTCTCACTTCCTTGTTGCTAAATGAGTTGGCTCCCAAGATTGCAGTTCTAACCTAAATATCTCAGCCAAATCCTTTTAATGTTAAGAATGGACCACTTACCTTGCATTCATTTTCTTAACTTAGCTAAGCACTGCCTCACTTTATTTTTGCTAAAGGACATATTTCCAGCTTACTTTACCTGCCTTTAAGGCTAACCTGTGGTGCTCCAGAAGTTGCTGGGATTCCCAACTCCCACACAAGCACAAAAAGAAAAAGTCAAGACTAAGGACTGATAGGAGTTATAGTTCAATGATATCTGGATGGCCAGTAGTTTGTCTAGTGGATAAAAAGCTTACCTTCATTCTGTGGGACGCTGCTCTGACAGACTAGAATAGTAACTTTCAAACTTGAGGCTTGCCTCCAAGTCTAATCACCCATCAGTGAACTCAGATTGAAATATCACATAGATCAAGGCAGATATATAGAGCTTGTGTTTACATGGTTCAAACTCCATCGCTTTGAAGATGTAGTCAGGCAAACAAGATGTGTATAACTTGTAATGCCCAGAGAATATGCATCTTCATACAGTGCAGGTTAATAGGAAATGCACTTAATGGTGCACATCCTGTCATAGTTGGTCTGGGTGCCTATATGCACAGATGGTAGATATTTAGATTTATCCTTTTTGCACACAGGAACCAATCAAAGGTCTATACTGTGGCTGATCTGTGCATGTAACCCTCTCCCCTTGCTACCCCCCCTACATAGAGAAGCTGACTGATGGATCAATTATTTCTGTTAACTGTAATAAGTTATCTTTATTGTAAGTATTCTAAATAGTATTTGGGTCTTGTTAGAAAACAACCCTCACCCCAGATTTCGTTATGAAAGAAACACATATATGGGGTGGCCAAAGTACTATTTCTTTAATGGGAAAAGTGTGTCCTGCACTGGAGTGGAAGAGCACACAGCCTCCAAGAACTCCTTGGGAAGAAGAGCAATTGAACAGAATGAAAAATGGTTGTGAAATGACATGGCAATACTGTGTGTGGTGGGGAGATGATGGGAGGTGAATCCCTGCTCATGTTTGGCCCTTTCGTTATATTTTATCTTTTTATTAATTGTTCATATTTTAACAGAATTACAATTATATATGATCAAATAAACTATACATTCAACAGCATTAAAATAGACAATATTCACATCAGTAGTAATATATTAATACAACAATATACTCAGAATCAGTATGTTGACATAAAAAAAACAAGGAAAAAATTAAGCAAGTATTTTAAGTTGCTGTTAAAGGGCTTAAAGAGTGCATACATGTTTGAACGGGAGAATGCTCAGCCTCAAGACAAGATTAGGGAACAAAATTAAAGGTTACAAAATGGCGTACAAAGGAGCTGTGCTGCTTGTTGCCAGTGATGTCACAGACACTGCAATAGGTACTTATACTTGCGTAACCACATTCTACATAGCACTCACTATTATATCAGGTGGAGGTAGGGGGAAGAGACAATACCATCTCAGCAACAAAATAATCATTGTTCTGAGTGCTGGGAAATGTGCTGAGTAGAGGAAAGATGTCTGATGGTGTGCGCATCTATCTGTATCTGGAAAGGACCTCACAATCCTCCTGAATAGGTTTTGGTGGAGATGGTCTGCTTCTGAATACCAGTCACTGGGAATTACAAGTGGAGAGAGCGCTGCTGCACTCAGGTCCAACTTGTGGGCTTCCCATGGGCATGTGGTTGGCCGCTGTGAGGGCAGGATGCTGGACTAGATGGGTCTTTGCCCTGACCCAGCAGGGTCTTAGGTTCGTAGGTAGAGTGTGTTCAACTTCCCTAAGACCACCCTGTTAGCAGATGTGCAGCAGGGTCTCCTACATTCAACATTGCACCCTCACTATACTCATCAGCTGGCTAAAGCTTAACAAAAAGACCTGAGCCCAGGAAGAAATCCAAATCCCCATATATTTGCTAAGTGATGGGTTGAGCTGCTGTTTTTGTTCCATTCCTATCTTTCATCCATTCAGTCTGACTCAAAAGGTATTAGGCATGCCTGTTTTCCATGTGTTGCACATGGTTTTCTGCTTCTGAATTTATCTGCAATAATTCTCGTTATGTGTGATGGGGCATTCCCTATTCTGGGCCTTACACTGTTTTTCCGTGAGTAGGAAAGTTGCTGCCAACACTCTAAATCCAGCTCCAGAAGCTGCTTCCTGGTGTGGTTACTGCTCAGATGTACGGCATGTTTCTGTTTTGATAGAAGAGGAGTCTAAAGGCAAAACCAATGCAGCTTGTGATTGGCAACAAAGGGGGGGGGCATGGCCAAGCTATTTCAATGAACTTGGACACACGGTGGTAATTGGCTGTCACAGAGTGCTAAAACATTAGAGAAAGCCAGTCAGAGAATCCATGAGTATTCTGCAGGGCCTTCAGTTCACTAGGTGTGAGATTATTCTACCTCTTTGGGTCCCATAAAACAAGATGAAAACCTTTTCTAGCGAGAAGCAAGTATCCCCTTTTCTTCTAGCAACAAGGTTTCATCATCTAGGGATTTACTGGTTACAATGCTTTTTTTTAAAAAAAGTGAAAATGGTACCCACAAATCTTGGGGAAAGTATTTTTAGTAAGGGATAATACTGCTGGGTAAAACACGGTTAGTTAATAACAGATGATCATATCAATTTCCCTATGAAGTAGATTGCAGCATTCTTCCCATTTTCCTGATTTTTCAATAGTTTCCCACCCCTAAACTTATTGGTGTGTAATTTCAATTGACAGCACCTGAACAGGAAATCTGTAGGAGATCAACATCATGAGAGTTTACTGAGCACCAGCTTTTATATGTAAGATACATTGTGGCATCTGAATAAATATCTCATGGGTACCTTGGAGCATCTGCTCAATGCTTTTTAATATCAAGTATTAATTTTTAATTCAACATCACAGCAGTTGAGTGAAGGGGGAAGGGAAGGGGGAAAAAATCCAAAACAAAACAGCAGATATTTACACCTAAAATTCACATCACTTATTTGTTGGTTCCAGAAACATGCTATCACAATATATACAATGAAATATCTTTAGGACTCTGGTACAAATATTTTGTTTTCCTTTTAAGGTTTCCTTTTCCTTACAGTTATGATAGGTTTTCCGAACATGAATACACAAAAAGAGAACTGGCTGGGGGAGGGATTGTGGTTGCCGTTGTTTTAAACAACAACAGATTGCCATAGGTTAAAAATACATTTACAGGGCAGAGTACCAGTCAGACATCACAATCTATACATTTTTTGCTCAATTTCCTGTACAAATACACAGCATTCGTGGGATATTTACATGTAACATGATGGGGAAACAAATTAAGCAACATGATATCACCTCCCTAAATTTCCTGCTCACTCGTTCTTCTTTAGGAAAGATATGATTTAGTCCCCTTTTACAGAGTAAAGGGGGGAAATGAGTGTGGGGATGTTTGTGAGGGAAAGAATCCCTATACCTTTGCTATGGCAACAAAATCCAATTATATTTCCTATTACAAACAGGAATTACTTCTTCCTATTTTTCAACCACCCATGTCTTTAAACCTTCCTTCTACTTCAGGCAAAGGACAAGAACACCATATTTTGGAGCAGTTTATACCTATTCCAAAGTACCATGATTGTATGTGCTACTTTGTTGTCCAAAGATATGTTTCCATTTTGCTTTTTATAGGTTGGCTTTCAAAGCCATGTCAGCACATATTCCCCCCTCTCAATGGGGCTTGTGCTGGTGGCCTGAATATCTAGTAAGTAATTTTAGCAATGCAGCATAGGATACCCAATTCAGCAACTGGAAATGCATCCTGATTTATCGGATGCTAAGTTCTTGCCAAGTGCAATACAGTGGAAACTCATTTTAAAATTGCATCCATGTACACACATAGAGAACTTCCTTTTAGAAAGCCACCAAAGCACACCAAACATTATGTAGAAATTGGAAAGCTTCAGTTACTACATCTAAATTTGCTTCCCTCAATGGAATCTGAAGGTTGAGTGTTATGAAAGTAGCTGATATTTGCTTACACCTGCCAATTCATTACCTTACTTGTAAAAACAACAACAACCTGCTTTCAGGTACCAACAGCAAACACCCTAGCCATACTGTGGGTTGCAATCCTCTAAGCAACCTACTATAAGGAGAAAATCCATAGGTTTGTACTGCTAGTCTCTAAAAAAGATGTTATGTCTTTTAAAAAAAAAACTTCCTGGAGCTCTAAGTGGGTAACATTTATGTTTGACATTCTAATCTTAACTGGAAGTATAGGACCTGCATTTAAATTGTGCCTGACAGGAGATACTTCTTTCTGATGGCACTGCAAAGCCACTTTGACTTAAGAGAGGGAAATGATGGTTGTGGATCAAAGGAAAGAGGCAATACAAATGTATTTTCTATCTAGTGCAAACTCAAAAATAAAACTAGGCAAGTTTTTAATGCCATGGTGTTTCGTTAAAATATAAGGACGGAGCTACTGTGTGTTTACATTGGACAGAGCTTGGGGGAAAATACATTAGCAGCTTACCTCAGAAAAAAGCCATTTCAGTCATACAAGGTACATACGGTATATTTTTTTTTGTTTCTTTATAATATATATAGTGACTGATTGAAGAGTGAAACCAGGAATTTGAGCTTCTGTATGTTTCTGTCACTGGCTGTTTTGGAAATTGAGTCAATCCTTTACATTTTCTGTGCTGATTTCTCATTTAGTATAAAACATTTCATAATGTGCTTCTGGGTATCACTACAAAAATTGTAAAAATAAACAGATTCATATATTTTTTTAGCCACCAGTGGGAAGGGCAGCAAAACTGGATCTTGATTAAATATAACTTTGCCATTATTAAGGTGTTGGGATGACATGGATTTAAAAAATGCTGACTAAAACCCTAACAACTTTCAAGTATTGTTATCTTGCATTATTCATTTGAATATGCAAATCCTTGCCATATTGCTTAATATGTGTTAATATTCCTTTTCATCCCATATTTTCCAGCACCATTCCCAAACTTAGCTACATTTCAAACTCATATACTTCATGGCAGCTTGCCCCACAGTTCCTTTGGTTAAAATGTTCAACTATGGCATGTTAATTGGCTGCACTGGTTCTTGAATATAAATATAAGCAACGCCCCATTCCCTAGGTTCCCTAACAGTCAATCATGATTTTACACACCATAGCACACCCTTAGTCGTCTCCTTTGTAAACATTTCAGAAACTTTTTATTAAAAAGGATAAAAATATCCCCCCCTCCATCCGCTTCTACAATTTTTACTTAGTGGACATTTTCTGAAGACCACTGTATTTCTATGACACTGGAACAAGTAACTGGAACTGATCTTGTCCAGTAGCAATGCAACAAGGAGAGGCTTTCTTTTCTGGGGTGAGGAGGATGGTACAACAACAGAGAGTAGTTTGGACTATGCAAGATCGTCAGCCTTAAAGCAACTGTCAGGCGTGTGCTCAAGCCTTCCTTTTATTCTAGCTTAGTTTCTGACATAAGATACTCCTCCTCAACTTCCTGGACTGGAATTAAAATGCTAATGCCAAAAACCAGAGGCATGGGGAGGCCAGGACTGGGCTATAAGTCCCATGGTTAGGCGTTTCCCTCATACTGTAGCATCAATAAATACAGATGAATAACAATGGAAAAAGCAGGAAATCAAAAAGTCTATGCCAAGCCAAGAAGAGTTTGTGTGAAATGTTGCCTTAAAATAGAAATGGCAGCCAGTCAGCACTGGTTAGATTGCTTCAGCACACCTGAGGCAATGCAAGGAGACCACTGCAAAATAAGTTTATATGCCTCAAGCCTGGAAGATCTCGTTTCTTCAGTGCCTTTAAAACTCTGTACCTTCTGGCTTCGCAGAATCCCTGAATTCAAAATTAGCATTCACTTACTACAGCAAATAAACACATTCCTAGTGCAACTGCTTCAAAACTTGTGCGCATCTCAAAACTGGAAGGAAAGCTTGTAAAAATTCCATGCCACATCCCCCCTCCCCTCAAAATCCTAATGCTTTTCAGTTTCTGCAAGTGTCTATAGCTAATATCACTTCCTGCTGTCTGATAAACTGTAGAAGGAATGAAGCACCCACTGCAAAAAAATAGACAAAACCCCAAAACACTAAAAATCTTAAAAGTATAAAATTAAATAAAAAGGAAAGCAGCAACTGCACATGCTGGCCCAATCTCTGGCTCCAGTCATTAACTCTCAGCAGCAGAGAATAAAGCAGTTCACTTTTCTCTTCTCTGAAGCCTCCTGTGGTACATCTGCCTTCTGGTTTCACAGACCTGGAATGATCATGCAAACCGTCTTCTCTCATCCTTCTGCCTACTGCTCACTGATGCCACGCTCCCACGCTACTCTGGCTTGCTCCTCTTTCACACCGCTAGTTGGCTGGGAAATTTTGCGATGTAGCGCCCGGTGTTTTTCATCCTCTTCCAAGATCATCCCCTCCTCGTTTTCCATGTTTGGAAGGCGGGAGTGATATGGTTTAGGGGGTAGAGCTGGAGGGTCCACAGCGTCCTGAGGAATGACTCCCGATGGGGCAGAGTGGCTTCGGCACGGCTGGGATTTGAGTGTTTCCAGGACATCAGGCTCTGAGAGACTATACCTGACGGGAAGGTAGGGTGTCTCTAAGTCTTCATCAGTATTCCACGCCTGGCTAGGGACAGAATCCATAGTGTCTGTTCGAGGAGGGGGCTCAGATGAATGCCCAAAGTTACTTTCACTTAACGAGGAGACGCCACTGCTTGCGCTGCCTGAGAGGGTAGAGTTGCTTCCATCCAGGCCAGACTGGGGGCTTGTGGGTGATGCAGGAATCGGATGAAGTGGTGACTGTTTAAAAAACGACACAGAACATTCATACGTATGTCAAAACATACAAAGAAATATTTCTGCACTTCCGTGGTTAATTCGTCCCACACCGATCACAGAACATTAATTACTGTTTTATAGATTTTGTGTTCAAATATAAACAAATATCATTGCTGTCAACGTTTCCCTTTTTTAAAGGGAAATTCCCTTATTCCGAATAGGATTCCTCGCAAGAAAAGGGAAGAGTTGACAGCTATGAAATACGTATTCTCTGCCTTCTCTAGCTTTCCAAACGGAAACACCCGCAGTGTAATAATACCCTGAGGTACAGGGAAATTAAACTGAACCAAAACAATCGCAATTGTGTGGTGGCTAACTCTTGCCTTCTTGATATTTACAACAATAAAGTGATCAGATAGGAAGGAGGGCAAGATTCATCTGCCTTTAATTATAGAAAGTGTAGGGTATTTAAGATGGTGCAGCTATCAAAATTTCCTCTTCTACACAATTGCTATCAATACATAGAAGTCCTGTTCTTTGCATCAGTCACTGTATCCAATACAGCCTATAGTTATGTATTTTTATATTGTAAATTGCCCTGCGATCCTCGGATGAAGGCTGGCATATAAAATAAACAAAATAAATAAAACACTCCCCTACATAGTATTGTCTGCTACCCTGGTATACTCAGATATTCCAAAATCAAAGCACTTACTAAGAATAAACATATACTTTCAAAGTTAATTTTAATTTGCAGCAACAATGCACTTTAGAACAGATTTTCAAGGCTTTACTTCAACCCCTATCCATATTGTGCAGCTGAGCTCTCTATCATTACAATTTCACATAGTAAGAGCAGGATGAATATTTTGAGTATTGGTGCATGTACATAGCAACAGATTTTACAGGTACCACGTGCCGCTCCATGTCCACTTTTAACTTTTAGTACTGGGGTTTGCAAGAGGCTACTTTTCTTCTCTCTTCTGCCCTTCTAAAACCTGTGCTGTGCTATAGTACTAAAGGGCTCAGGATTGAGGCTGGCTGCTGTTCTGTTACTGTATATAGCTGCCGGAGGTAAGGTGAACAGTGTGGGAAGACAACTTCAAGGAGCACATCCCGCCAATCAGAAGCTTTCCTCCGGAATGCAATAGCTGTTGGGGAATTAAGGAGGCCAATTCCTTCTGTTTTCATTTCCCCACCCTTACCTCCAGACACTTTAACTGCCCTCAACCATAGACCAACCTGCACATTCTGCCAGTTTCCTGAAATCCCTGAAAATGGGGTGGATGAGCAAATTTTCCTCAGAGTTTTCAAGCAGTAGCTGAGGCCTCCCAATGCTTCTTTAACTTAAAAAAAACAAACCCTTTTGAGTACTCATAGCAGTGAGAATTAAGGCCATATTTCTTTGGGGATGGACCATTCTCAAAGCAGCAAGAAGAGTGCTTTGAAAGTGCAATTCCTGCTGGCACAGATGTGGTTTCAAAGAGACCCATGCTTAAATAGGAAGAGCATTTTGAAAGTCAATCAGGGAAAGTGCTTTGAAAAGGCTCCCCTTGCTGCTTTCAGAGTACCCTAACTCTCAGGAAATGTGGGCTTACCACACACTGCTATAACAGCTTGAGCATCTTTTAACTGTTTTAAATAAGCAAGCAGGAGAAACACCCTTTCCCACCTCATCAAGTTTAGCAAGGTGATAAATCTCCCGGTAATATCACAGGGCGTACAGTAGAGTAAATCAGTATAAATAAACAAAGAGGTGGATTACAGAATTGCTCTCAGTATGCTGGCTGAATCAGAGGGTGGTTCTGCAATTTGAGATATAGTTTTACCTTACGTAGCGTCCGTGCAGGCAGTGCTGGGGGGGCATCATTAAGATGGTGATGGAAGGCATCAAAATGCAGCGAGTAGTGACCTTAAATGAGATAAATGGAAAAGGTTATCTGCGAGCAGTAAGTCAGAAATAGCATTTCCAACTCTTAAATGTCCTGTGATGCTAGTTAGACAGATATGTCCTGATAGTGCAGTGTCAGTTTCCTAGAAACCAATTATTTTACATGGTAAATTGTAACTCGATGTACACAACAACAAACAGCAAATGAAGGCAGCAACACAGTGTAACACACACAGTTATCATATCAAGGCTCCCGTGGCAAGACAACAGGCTCTTTAGCATTAAATATCTGAAACCTTAATTTATCTTCAATAACTGGAGCTCAATGTTTTATTTGTTAAACCTAGGCTGCAATCCCATACACGCTAACCTTGTAGTAAGTCCCACTGAACTCAATGTGACTTACTTCTGAGTAAACATGCATGGAATTGTACTGTACAGCTCTTAGCAAGACACTGGGCTAGTGTACATCACTCTTAAGCCCAATTCCAGTCCCAAAGCACATTTAGAGTACTGCTTTTTTTTGGTTTTTTAAAGATTTATGAAATCATCAGCCAAGAGAGTTGGTGTAGCCTTCTCTTCCTTTTACTCCTTCTTCATTTTTCAGAAGGCAAACAGGTGGCACTGTTTGCTTTCACATGGTTTAATTGGGCATTAGTGCAGGATTTCTTCTGCAGACCTACTGGCCATTTCCTTACCATGGGGCAGGCTTCGGGGAGGTACTGGAGGGGCCAGGATGCTCCCAACATGAGTAGACAGGAATGGCAAGGCCTCTCTGGTGCCGCTGTCCAGACTCCAGCTGCTTGGTGCTGCTGGAACAGCTGAAGGATGGAAACAGATTGAATTTGGGTAATGCTGTAATATTTGATGGGACTGAAGGCTGACTTTTTAAACTCACTGAATCAAGTGAGTTTTGGGACTGGCCCCAAACTGTTAGGTTATGTCCTGCTCTGAAGGCAGCGAGTGGTAAAAGAACTGTGCACTTCTTGATCACGAGAAAAATAGGAGTTGTACCTACCTGAAGTGTAGTTTTTCCATTTCCTAGTGAAAGGTCAGCAGAGTGGGGTGATGGCTCCACCTAGCGGTCACAAGGCAGACAGCAACATTTTGGGAGGTAGGACTCCCAGCATGCAGACTCGCCAAGCTTGACAGCCAGGAGTGTAAGAATAGAAAGAACAAAAAAACATGCTACTTCCTAATGTCAATGTGACTGTGCTAATGACAAGAATCCTGCAGCCAAACCAACTAGGGCAGGGTCTGCTGGCCTTTCATCAAGAAATGGAAAGCTACCTTTCAGGTAGGTACAACTGTACTTTTCCCCATTTCCAGTGAAAGGGTCAGCAGGACACACAGTAGCAAATCTTTCTAAGGAGAGAGTGCAGCTTCATAGCGGGAGGACCTGTTGCAGAGCCCTTCTGCCCAAAGCTGCGTCTGAGGGTGAGTAGGTATCCAGGCGGCAGTGCTTGAAGGTCCTGGGTGCTGCCCAAGTAGCTGCCCTGCAGGTCTCCTGTAGAAAAGCAGGAGAGGAAAACATAGCCCTGGCTGCTGTGGCTTTTGTGGAATGAGCCATGGTGTGCTGAAGACCACTGCACCTCTTAGGCCAGCGCTATACATGCCCTGATCCACCTAGAAAGCGTGGAAGAGGACATCTTCCTGCCTGCTGAGGGTGGGTGGAAGGATACAAACAGGGTTTCAGTTAGCCTATGGGCTTTCGTTCCACCAGTGTAAATCTTCAGGGTTCTGCAGACATCCAGGGAATGTCAGGCCTTTTCCAGAGGATGGAGTAGGGATGGACAGAAGGAGAGAAGAACCATCTCCTTCCGGAGATGGAATCTGCAGGAGACACTTGGGGGTCTCAGTCCTTAGCACTACTCTGCTTCTATAGAAGACACAGAGGTGTTTGGCAACAGAAAGAGCATTCAACTTGGAGACTCTGCAGGCTGAGGTGATTGCGATGAGGAAGACTATTTTCAAAGAAAGGAGCCACCTTGCTGAGAGGTTAAAAAAAAGAGGGTGTTGAAGCACAGAGAGAACCCTGTGAAGGTCCCAGGAGGGGAATCTATGGAAGGTCAGAGGGCATTTAAGAGATGCTCCCTGGGGAAAGTGTTTCAGGAGTGGGTGAGAGGAGAAGGAAGGGGAGTGCAGCCTTGAGAGAATGGAGGAGACCACCGCTGCCTGTTGTTTTAGCACACTGGGTTTCAGGCCTTTTCTCTGGTCATCTTGAAGGAATTCTAAGATGGTAGATACCAGGGTTATTGACTTTACACCCTTCAGTAGAGCACCTCAGGAGGAAAGATTTCGAGGTGAACTGGCAGATATGTAGAGTCAAAGACTTTCCGCAGTGCAGCAGAATATCTATGATGTCTGGAGTGAGATCCATCTGTCAGCCATCTCTGGTCAAAAACCATGCAGCCAGATGCAACCAGGCAGGATCTGGGTGAAGGATCAGACCTTGAATTAGGATGTCCAGTAGTTGGGGGAGTCGCCACAGAGAGGAGAGTGCTAGGCTCAGTACCTGCGGAAACCAAGGACAATGTGGCCAGAACCAAGTGATGAGGAGCACTCTTGCCTTTTCTTCCCTGATTTTCCTGAGGACCCATGGGAGTATGGGAGTTGGAGGGAAAGCATAGAGTTGACCCTGTGGCCAGGGGGAGAGCAGAGTGCTCCAGGCCTCCACTGATGGGGTGTGAAACCTGGTGAAGAACTGTGGAAGTTGGCAATCCCTATTAGATATAGAGAGATTGATTTTGCATTGGCTGAAGCTTTGCTGGAGTAGTTGGAAAACAAGTGGGGCTTCAGGCTCCACTCTGCCTGGTTTGCCCGAGTGTTCTTTAGTCTGTATATGTGTTCAGTAGTTGTGACTGATTGAATGTTGATCTCTGCCTAGTCCAAGAGGAGGGTTGTTTCTTGCTGCAGATTCAGGGATCAAGCTGAACCTTGTCTGTTGATGCTTCATTTGGCTTTGGTATTGTCTGTCCAGATGTACATACATGTTCCAGAGAGAGAGATGTTGTGCAAGGTGCAGAAGGGCTATGTGGGTGGCTCAAAGCTCCAGCTAGTTGATGCTCATGGAGGATTCTGCTGCAGACCACTGGCCCTGGACTGAGAGATTCCTGCAATGTGTGCCCCAACAGACGAGGCTGGCATCATTTGCTGGGAGTCCTGGAATGGGGAGTCCCTCCTCAAGATGACTAGGTCAGTTCACCATTGCAGGCTGTGATGGAGCTGGGGTGACAGCCTGATGTGAAGGCGCCTGCTGAGGGCAATGTTTTTCGGAAATGGCAGTAGGGCCCACTGGAGGGGCCAAGCACGGTGCTTCACCCAAGGAGTTGCTGAGATGCAGAGGCCAAGGACATGTGCCACCACCATTACGGTATATTGGCCTGAATGAGGGCTAAGAAGAGAAGAAGAAGAGTTTGGATTTGATATCCCGCCTTTCACTCCCTTTAAGGAGTCTCAAAGCGGCTAACATTCTCCTTTCCCTTCCTCCCCCACAACAAACACTCTGTGAGGTGAGTGGGGCTGAGAGACTTCAAAGAAGTGTGACTGGCCCAAGGTCACCCAGCAGCTGCATGTGGAGGAGCGGAGACGCGAACCCGGTTCCCCAGATTACGAGACTACCGCTCTTAACCACTACACCACACTGGCTAAGGCTGTACTGCAGATTTGCTTTCTGAAATCTTTCCAGGGCTAAGGAGATGAGGCTTTTGGTGGTGTACAGGAGTTCTCCAAAATGTATTAGGTGATAAGTTGGGGAGATACGGCTTTTTTTTTAACTGACCAGGAACTCGTCAGTAGTTCTAAAAGGACTGATTGTAGAAATGTGGAGAATGGTGCCTATTCTGCCGCTTGTTGTCCGTCTTGTATGCTAGCAATACCTTCCACTTGTCATCTAGACTAAGATGTCCTTTAGGGCATCCTCCCTGAGAAGCTTGCCTCCTGCATATGACGCAATGGAGAGGCTGGCATAAGAGTGTCTACATCCCAGTGTTTGAGCATTAAGTGCATCTGGTGACCACATCTGCTACAAGGGCTCAAGAAGCACATTGAGAGGTATCCATAGTAGCATCTGCTATGAAGGCAGCTGAGCAATGGATTTTTAGTAGGGTTTGACATGTGCAACTTGTATCCTGGTTTGATGGGTCTAAGGGCTCATCTAAGAGCTTATCTTATAGATGTTTAGATAAAAACAGAGGCTGTTTGTGCTGCTCTAATGGGCAGGGTGGGGGCTTCATGTGTTTTATGGATTGCATAGTTCAATCTGCATTCAGTGGTGTCCTTTAATTGTGAATCCCCACCTCTGGGAAGTAGATTTTCAGAAACTAAGAGAGAAATAGGACAATACATGCTAGGGGTTTTAAGGGAGTCAGTGAATTCAGTTTCCAAGGTGTAAAATGTATTCACAATAGGTACAGCTTTTTATATTTTGGGGATTTCTCCCATTCTGCCTTAGTAGCCTTCTTTAAAGGAGCAATCACCACAACTCCTTCAGGGGAGTGTAGGGAAACAAAGGGGAACATGGCCACAGGGAAAGAGGACTATTATTAGCTCCTAATTTTTTCCTTTTCTGTCACAGAAGAAATTCAGAGAGAAAACCTGAAAGATCAGCGAGAGCAGTAGCAACCAATGGCAGGAGCAGAACTGGATTCTTGCTGGGAGTCCAATCTCCCAAAAGGTTGCTGTCTGCCTTGTAACCACTAGGTGGAGCAATCAACTTACTCTGCTGACCTTTCACTGGAAATGGGAAAGCAGTTTAGATAGATTAGCATTATTAGGAGACCTAGAAGGTATCTTTTAGACTACAGATTTTTTTTAAAAAAAAAGCAGGATGAAGGAAGCAGTAACAAAGAACAAGGAACAGACATTTCAGTATGCAGAACAGAGCCTGTTACTGTGCCGCGATGACCAAGATGAGGTAAGTTTGTTTTCCTCTGGTCCCAAACCTTTTTTTAAAACAAAAAACAAAACAAAATTCCTTATACATTAATGAGACAAAACAAGTTGCATTTTCCTGATAAAGGTAACACACTTATAAAATTCATGGTAGCAGTCAAACAGAAAATAAGAGGCTTAAAAAAACCTATAGCAATGAAAACAAGACTTTGCCCAGACCTCTCCTTAACATTGATCTTATTGCCAAACATCAAACAGAATCTCACCGACAGGGGAGTTCTATCACAAGACTTGGCAAAAAGTATACATCAGCCTTGGTTGTAGAGGAGAATGCTGTGGATTATAGTTTATGTGGGGCCTATAACCCCCACAATGAATTAATTATGTTTCCCACCCCAACATTCACCTTGTTATGAAGCTACCATTCACTATTTGTTTAACAAACCTTCTTATTCTGTTCTCACTGAGAACCTAAATCCACAGTTTTTGAGTCCGTAGCAGGCATCATTCTCACTCAGCCTATACGTACGGACTTCCTGCTGCCGCCACTGGATGAGCAAGTTGTGTGCATGCTTTGAAACTGCTCTAAACTGATCACTATCTATCTGAAGGTCACCACCTGTATAGAATACACATGAAAACCAGAAACAAAACATGGAATATCTTAACTGATGGCAAATTCGATACCCTCCTCCCTGCTGTGTCTATCGTATTTTAGACTAAAATGCTTAGAAAACCTAATGTGCAATTCTGCTATTGGATGGTTTATCCCAAATAAAGGCTTAGCTCATGCTTAAACTATCTTTGAAAATCCCTGCTGTCCTGTAGTGGCCAAACCATTGGCTGCAGAGTTTGTCTTCAGTGATTAGATTCATCAGCAGAGAAGCTATAATTGAAAAGATTTTGCTTTAAGGTGTTCAATGTCACTCTACTGTCAAGAAAAATCAGTGTTAAAAAGGGAAAGTGACAGGTCTTCAGGTTTTCCCAAACATGTGCTTTCAGCCGGTTAGGGAGAGCATTCCAAGCATCTTCAGCTGTATATGTTGTGCAGTTGATATATACACCAACTCCCCTTCCAATGGCCTATGGCAGGGATGTCCAACAGGTCGATCGTGATCTATTGGTAGATCCCTGTGAGGTTTCGGTAGATCGCGGTCAATCTCTGGCTCCCTTTCCTTAGTGTCCCTAAAACTGACTCCTGCCCTGCCCCCCCCCGCACCGCCCTTCATTGTTTGATCTCTGGAAGGGAAGACAGAGCTTTCTCTGTGCTGCTGTTTTCATCCATAGCGATCTTTTTGTGAGTGACTTTACCCCTTTGTCCCTTGCCTTTAACCCCCACAAAAATGGAACCTTTCCCTCCAAAAAAGCTGTTTTTTAACCACTAAAAATGGGGCCTTTCTCCTCCCTAAAAAAAGTTCAACAATTTAGAGCTGACCCAGATCATTGCCAGTTTCTGAAAGTAGATTGCCGTCTCTTGAGAGTCGTCCACCCCTGGCCTATGGATTACTGACCTTTCCAAAGTGCTGCTTCATAACTGAAATTTTCCCTTTATGTAGATAATCTCTATGCAGGAAGGAGATTGTCATATTTGAAACATGAATCACAAATGTATATATTCTGCTAGGAGTATAAATGGATTGGGCAGTTGCTGTGTGATTAACTGCTTGTTCTAAATACACATGGTTTTAAGAGATTATAGTGATAAGAACACTTTGAATGAACATAAAACGAGACAATAAAATTAATTAATTAATAGTATTTAACAAAAAAATTATATACTGCTTGACTGCAACAAAACCTCTAAGGGCTGACAAGAAATATTAAAATTATCAGCAAAGTAGTTAAAAACAAGTAATTAAAACATTAAAAAAATAATTTATTTATTTGATTTACTGAATTTATATACCGCCCTATACCCGGAGGTCTCAGGGCGGGTCATAGAATTTAAACCAGCAGCAAACTAAAAAAATAGGGTTGAAAACAATTTATTCAATATATGTACATCTGGATAGGTTTAGCTTAACAAAAAAGTTTTAAGCAGGCATCAGAAAGAACACAGCTAAGCCACCACTCAACCTGATGTAAATTGGCAGGGAGTGCAAAAGTTTAGGTCCTGCCGCGCTAAAAAAGCAATTTCTTACAAGTTCTGCAAGTGGGTCAAGAGAGGTCAAGTGGGTACATATGAAGTAAGGAGATCCTGTAAATAAACTGGCTTCCAAGTGATTAGGGCTTTATAGGCCAATACTAGCACCTTGAACTTCACCCACTAATGCAGATCTCTGAGCAGAGTCTTGCTCATGTCAGCAACCGTGCTACAGCATTCAGCGCTAGCTGTAGATACTGGATCCAGCAAAGCAGCAAAAAGCAATGCCTGAAATAAGTGTCCTAAGTAAATAATATAAAATAGGGCACGGAATACCTTTTTCAGCAACAGAAAGGTTGGGATCGCTGCAGGGTTTGCACGGTCCAATCACTTGCTGGAGCAAGGCTCGCTGGAAGTTTGGGTGCTAAGAGAGAAGAAAGGCAACAAATACTTGCACTTCTTAAACAACAGTTTGTAACTATGCTGTTTGATATCTCCAATAAGATTCACAAGATATCCGATTGTTTACATTTGTTTTATGTTACAAGGGCAATCTCTGTGCCTATGTTATTATGACTATATAATAATAATTTGAATGAAGGCAGAATAATTTTTTTACCATAAATATCATGCTCTAGGGAGAGTAAGGAGGGCATTGGAGAACTTTCCAGTTAAGCCCCTTCCACCAGTAAGAGACAGGGGTTGGGGTATAACTTGATTCCTCTGCTGGAAGGACCTCCCAAGACTGAGACTGGACTGGAATGAGCAGGAACACCCTCCAACCCCCCCAAAGTGGCTGCTCTACAGATCTCCCTGAGAGGAGCACATGCTCAGGGTGCAGAAGCTGCAATTTCTTTTATTGAATTTGCTCAGGAAGCTGACAGGTACAATGATAGAGGTGCTGGTCAAAGGCATGGCCTGTCTGCCCTCAGTTATTGCCAATAAGTTTTGCCTGGGATTTTTAGTGCATTATGACTAGGGTAATCCCAGCCTTGCCAGCCCTGTGTGCTGAGGTCTGCTGTTTGAAATGTCCACCAGCTGGCTACTCTGCTACTCCTTTGGCCAGGAATCACGAAAGCCATCTCCCTTCCTGACTCACCTTACCCACATGAATCCTAGCTATGGGATTCAGAACCCCTTTCTCCCCCCCCCCCGCTCTCTTTTTCTGAAGGGAAGACAGACAGGAAAGGTGGGCTAGCTGACTGGGGACAGTTATCCTGCCAAGTAAGGTAACCTGCAAGTTCCTCCTTCCCATTAGTTCCCATTTCCAAAACATTTGCCCTTTCCTGACCAGAAAATGGATCTGTTTGCTAATTTCATGTCCTGGCACATTCAGAAAAAAACAGCAATACTGAAATCGTTACCTGTCCATTTTCCATGATAGCTGCAGGGTACATGGCACTGCTAGGTCGGTCTCGGTGCATCGGTAATAACATCATCAGCTCCCGATTATGACGATACTTATCTGGTAGAGAGGGAGAGCCTGTAAACAAGTGAGAACAATCACGTACACATGACAAAACACAACAGAGATGCTCTTTGGCCCAGTCCCCTAGTCTTCCTAAGATGTATGAGTCACAACTATGAAACATAACATTTTAGCGTACAATGGAAATGAGCTTAACTGGCACACAGGAATCACTGCTCTAGTGTTCAGTGCATAACAAAAACAGCAACACAGACAAGCTGCTGGGTCTGTAGAATACCGCTTAGCAGGTCAATGAATGCATTCTGAAAGCCCCATGTTACCAAAATAAAACTGCCTTTGGTAGATCCATTCTTACACTGCTGGTGTAAGAACATAAGAAGTGTGCTTCCACAAACTGTGTAATTAACAAGCAGTTATGCTTAGTATGAGAATATGAGAACACAGAGCTTCTCAATATATCTCTATCCCATAAGGGTTTTGATTCCTATTGACATATATTGCCATTTTGATGAATGTTTGTTTGGGCACTGCATAGTGTATTAGTGCATTATGATCTTTGATGGGGGAAATCCTACTCATTATGGTACTGGTTGAAATGCACAGCTGCCTAAGGTAATGATAACAATGGAAACTGGACTTCCGGGTTAGCACCAACATCTAATGGCGGATTCCCTCCGATCTCCGGAGGGAATCGGCTCAGTAGGGATCGGGTTCTGCCGCGTCGGCGACGCGGGGACCCTTAAAAACCACAGGTGTGGATGCCTGTGGACGTGGTGACTCGGTGGTCACCATTAGTGCCCCCCCGACCCGCAAAGGAGCCTTTTTAAAGGCTACGGAACGGGGGACGGGGAGCGGCGTGGTGCTGAGAGTCCTCTGCTCCCCCTGCTGAGCGAAGCCGCATGCCATGGACGGAGAGCGCTGACTTTTTCCTTTAAACATTCGGACTAAAAGCAACAACCCGTGAGTAATACGGAAATTGGACTTAAAAGGGAAATTCTTTCTTTTAAATTCGGTACGATTGGGGGAGGTGTAAAAAGGAAGTCCGCCCCCCATCTTGTAGATATTCTAAAGCAAGGACCAGATAACTAAAGTTGGGAGAAACATCTTTGGCTTTTTGGAAGAAAAATTAATATCTTCGCGATTGGACAGTACAATTGATTTTGCTGGAGGATAAGAATCGGCTTAAGCTAAAGTGCAACCCCCCGGGACCCTGCTGAAAAGATACAGACTTTGACAGCTGACAAACTAGCTGTCAAAGCTGGGAAATAAAAGGAAACGTTGTTTTTGGTGAATCTGCTGGCTAGATTTTCTTTAATTTGGATACAAATTGTCAGGAGTAAAGGAAAATAAGTTACATTTGGTCTATTGGATTGAAACTGGAAAGACACTAAGTAAACAGAGTCCCCCTAGAGGGGACTTTTGAGATATTGCAAGAAATGGCTGTAAGTGGAAAAATACTCGCTGAGCTGAATAGGACTTTCTATCTCCTGGGAAAGCTCCAGGACCAGAGCGATATCTTGACAACAAGGGCAATAGCACTGAATAATACAGTAAACAATCTTATGGGAACAGGAAGAGACTTGATACAAGTTTTTGTTTCTGAACCAAAAGCCTTTGAAGTTGGAACAGAAGCAGCTGCAGCTGAGGAAATGAAGTTTGATAAATCCCAAGAGACACACAAGGACTTGCTGGAAATTGAAGGTGAAGCCACAATGTTGCGGAAGATCAAGCTAGACCAGAGGCCTGGTAGCATAAATTTGTTTAAGATGGAAATTGGAGCTTTTGGGTCATATAGATTCAAAAGATTTAAGAAACAAAATTTGAGCTCCACTTCTAAATACAGAGGCCTGTTTGGAAGAAAAATGGACATTATTGGGACAGGGCTTCTTCGAGAGTTGGTGTTGAAAACAAAGGACTGTCAAAAAGACCGGCAGAGAGAAACTGAGAGAGGGTTAAAAGCCTCAGGCGTTTGGGATCCAGGATGAGAATAGATGTACTGATGGACATTGGTTTGGGGATCAAAACCGGGAAACGGAGGGGGGATCTGGGAATCCAAAGGGTGTTAAAATATAATCTGTTTAGATCTTGTTTATATGTTTATCTTTTGTAATTTTTATGGAAGGTGGGAAAATCGCGGAAGGGAAATTTGGGTCGACTTTAGGAAAAAGGTTTAAGATTAAGTTAAAATTGGGTTTTTTAAATTAAATAGACATAAGGTTCTAAAAATAAATTGAGGAATGAAAGAAAGAAGAAAAGGAAAATAACAGCATGATTTAATTAAACTACTAAGTTAAGGTTGAGAAATAAGATAAGAACTTGTTGAGCGGATAATAATGAAATTATAATACAGAAGGGGGAGGTGTGAGGAGGTCAGGGAAATAAGGTTTAAGAAAGAAAGGGACTGTAATTATACCTGTTTTGTTGTTGTTGTTGTTGTTGTTTGTGTATGTTTGTATGTTGGTATGTGCTTATGTGTATAAATGGAAACTTCAATAAATATCATTTTTTTTAAAAAAAGATAACAATGGAAACTATCTCCCCTACTGGATGCATTAATGTGCAGAATCTGATGCACATGGTCCCCTCTGCAAACTTTCTATGACCACACAAATAATATCTGACCACACACAAATAATATTAAACACAAGTGTTATTTCTAGTTGGTACAGATTTCACATGAACGGAAGCATGGCAGGCAGGTCATAGACTGAGATTTAGCACAAAAGGAAGAAACAATATAGTTAGCAGTACAGGAGAAACCTTCACACTTTCTAGAGTTTCCCTCAAGTTATTAAGCTCAAAGAAATTCAAACTCCACTGTATGATTAAATGTTTTCACCACAAACACAGAACACAAATAATCTGACCGTCCTATCATTCACAATGTTCATTTAGGTAAGCATTAATGTTTTATACTGTCTCTTTTGCTCACATACATATCACAGATAGTCCTACTTCTGCATCACAAAATATAAAATACTGATCTTTTAGGAGCACCAGTAAATGTATTATGGCACAAAGCACATTGCTGATTTCCCCCTTTTAAAATATATTCCTCAATTTATCCTAGAAATACAGATGAAGCTGTTGAGTACCATCAATTTGGAAAAACACATGAAAACAATACCTTTGCTGCTCATCTAACATGGTTGACAACAGTTGTTTCCTGATAGCTTTTCTATTAATTTTGTGACTTCAAGTCATCAACAGAGGGCAGTATTTGTCAAAAGCTCCTTTTAAAAGTTAAAGAATCATAGCAGAATCATAGCACTGTAGAGTTGGAAGGGACCCTGAGGATCATCTAGTCCAACCCCCTGCAATGCAGGAATATGCAGCTGGTCCATACAGGGATTGAACCTGCAACCTTGGCGTTAAAGAAAATCGTGTAAAATGCACTTTACTTATTTGTAACTGTCAGGTCTTTGGAAATTCTACCTGTTCAGCCAAGCTTGTTGGAATAGTATCTTGGTAGACAAAAAGTCATACATCCACTCTTTTTTGTTTGTTTGTTAATATGTCTATCTGCAGGTAGGGTATCATGGTGGTGGCTGTGTTTGTGTTTCATTCAGGTGCTTATGGACAACTTCAAAATATGCAACTGACCTGCTGAAAGCCCATTAGTCTAGTGCTTCTTTACACAATGCATACATGTGCACATCCGAAGTGTGTATTTCAGATGACATGCTTACAGCAAACATGCAGCAAAAGAGCAGCAGTCCCATATTTGGAATGGTGTGCTCTGCCTTTGAAGTACAGTGGTACCTTGATACTCAAACGCCGAAAACCCACCATTTCCCTGCACCAGTGGGCAATCAGATTCCCTAAAAAATCCAAAAGGAGGACACGAGAACAAGAACCTTCCCTTGTTTGTCCCTCAAAACTTAATAACTGGAATTATATGGTCTCTCTACTGAGGAACAGTGAGTCTACTCCTCCCTAGCCATAGATGTGCTAAAAAGGATACTAGCCTGACTGTGAGTTGTATCCGGTGGTGTCCTTCTATTCACAAAAGGTGATTTGATCCCTCAAAGACTTCCATGCATAGAATGGGGAGGGAGGTAATTCCCCTAAATGTCCCCTTTCCCTTGCAGCCCCCATATCATGTCCTGCACTGTTCAAGTGTGTACCCTAAGCCCCTAGAGCTGACTGGAAGGGAGCACTGGGAGTGGAAGAGGAAATAAGAAAAAAATCCCCTCCCTCCCTTACGTTCTTGGAAATTCCCACTGGATCAAACAGCTTTATGTAAATGTAAGGACAGCACT